>NC_134703.1:173842534-174556701 GCF_043290135.1 Rhipicephalus microplus
ACCGTCCACGTGTGCCGTATTGAGATAACTTGTCATACCCCGCAGTATACGGTTGTAGATATTTGAATCTTTCCATTAAAATCCGCAATGTGCGCACTCTGGGGTATCCAAAACTTACCACCGCATTCGACAGCGCTACTTCTGGCGCGGGATGTACCACTACGTGCAGCAGTTCGCTCGCTCCTGCCTCGCTTGCCAACGCCACAAGCAGATACAAGATTATTTCGAACCGCAAAATAAAAATGATACGTGTCATTTTTATTTTGCGGTTCGAAGTAATTTTGTGTTTGCTTGCTTGCTACAGTTCGTGCGGTGTTTTGGTGCTAGTTTTTTAGCAGTTGGTAATTTATAGTCTTCTTCAGCAGACTAAGCAGTTTTCTGGTTTTTCTACAAATTTTGCATGTTTAGGGGCTTTCAGAGTCGCCCCTCAGGACCATAATGAAGTTCATTGTCTGTCTGTAACTCTCGTGATTAAGTAGAACAATTATAAGGATATTACTTTGCAAATCAAAGTTTCTTGCTTTACTTAATTTTAGTGATGTGATTTCTTATAAATTTTGCTCTCATACTTATGCTGTTTAAATGCTGTAGCATGGTAAGCAATCAACAGTCACACAACACACGCTCCAGCCTTTTTCGCCGTTAGCATTTATGAATACATTGAATTCATACTTGCCAAGCCAATTAGCAGGTCAGATTGCACTGCATTGAACTAAACTAGTTATCACTGGTTTTAAAATAGAGAACAAAGTATTGTGGTGTTACCTAACCTCTTTGTTGGTTCGAAAGTAAAATGCAGTAGGGTGAATAATGGGGGGGGGGGGGGGGGGAATGCGGTACACCATTGTTTAGTTTGTTTGACACCTTACTCTTGAATGCTTGTGGAACGAAAGGTGAATCTATCTTGATGAACTTTGGCTTGTGCTGTTTCTTCAAGCCCTGCTACTACACTCAAGTTTTTTTATTATTTGCCCTGTAATAAATCTGCAGTTAGTCGTAGTAGTAAAAAAGAGGTATACGGAATCGGTGCAGTTTTAATGATTAAGAATTTTGTCTGTTGTTTCTCAATAAAACTGCATGATGCTTGTCTCAAAACTTCAATGACATTGATATCATTGATGTTCAACAATGTTTTAGGATCACAGATGGCTATGGAGCGGAAAAAAACAATCTTCTGTTGGGCCAAGTCGCTCCGAGCTCTTCTGCAAGACCAAAGGTGAGGCTGGTACTGTAAAGAGGCCGCATATATAACTTGGTGACAGCCACTATTTTTCATAGCCATGCATGTTGCCTGTTGATTCATACCTTCTTTTTTTCTGTTCGGCCAGTGAATATAGAAAGACCATGTTGAATGGCATTTTGCCTTTGTGAAGGAGATACTGCCAATTCTGCTTGAGTAGGTATGCAAGTTCCAGCAAGATGTCAATCTCTCGTTTCCCTAAGAGGAAAGCAGTGCGAGGCCATGGCAGGAACCCGTGCATCTGTTCGTGAAGTGCTCTCTATATTCCGTTTCCTTGTTTTTTTATTTTATGCGATTAAATTAGAGAGGGCCAGCCAGAAACTGTTTCATCAATGGTGAAACGTTTCTACTTAGCTTTTTTTGCTGTTTCATTTTATATACTAGAAAGCAACCTCATTCCTTTATCATCCTGTCTGCAAAGTCTTTGCTATGTATTTTTTCCTGTCTTCCTCTGCGTGGTGTAGTATGCGATCATAATTGTATGACTTTAAAACATTTACTTTGGAAATACTGAAGCGATTAACGCTATTTTGTTCTTTCAACAAAATTCCGAGCAGCGCGATTGCAGTTGTGGAATGAAGAAGGAGCAATCAATTCTGAAGCAGGAACTCGAAGACTAAAAGGCCAGAATTGGCGAGCTTGCCACAGAACTAGACAAGAAGAGATCGAGAACAAGAAAGATAAATAATAAATACAAAAAAGCCAAAGAGGTACTTGGTATAAAGGATGAAGTCTTTGTTTTGCAATTTTTTCTTGGTAAATAAATTCAGGCAGCCGACAGCAATTAGTTGTGCTCAGGCTTGGGTTGGCCGCTGCTTTAATAATGCGGCTTAATATTTGTACGAAAAAGCATAAAAAGGTTAGGCATGGTGAAGGACAGATGCATATATCGCAGACTTCCAAGTAGTGTTGCAGGCGTTACAAGGAAACGTGCCTAGAGGCGTTAGTTATTACACTCTATATAAGGGGACACATTATACCAGCTGCATTGCTCTAAAAATATGTTTTTTTTTACTTCAGAGGTCATGAAGCACCCCTCGGGCTTGTTGAAAAAGCGCATTCCGCGGGAAGCAGCCACAGCTATCAAGTGCTCAGCGACATATTGCAACCGTGCGTGCCGCATAAAGGCTACAAGCAAAACACCAAGTAGCTGTATTTACAGGTGCCCTGTTTTCAAACGGAGGCCGGTCCTAACTCATCAAGTAAAAGTGGGTGTCTGTCAGCACACGTCATGTTTTCTGTCATTCGACGTCGCAAAAGGTTTTTGGCGAATACCTGACATAAATCGATAGCACTACTTGGATCAAAGTTGCTTGTTCTCATTGGCACTGTGTTTAATAGCTGTAAGTATTTAAACAGAAATTAAGAAAAAATTCATTCAAGATAACAAAAAGATTAATCACTTCCTGTAAAGGCCAACTGTTATATGCTGAACTCGGCCCACCTGTGTAGGTTTGAGCGTGCGCTCATGGAGGTTTTCTTAGAAGTTTAATGGAGCGCATATCTGCGGTTACGCTAACATCTCTCTCGACAAGTCACGCTAGCTAGATGTTCTGATCCTAGGCGACGCATATAACAAGCCAATCATTTAGTTCTGTTAAGTTGTCGTGAGCACTGAGAGGCAGAAACCTGCATTTCTAAACAACGTAATAAAAAAGGCAGGCCACTGGAATAAAGTACAAAATAAAAACACAATGATCTGTTTTTGAAGAATGTAGTGTGAAAATGTAAGCTTCACATTGACATGAGCATCAATGGATCGGATCTTGCACTTATTTTCTTTTCCTCTTCTTTATTTTTCTTGCAGTGCTTGTGTTTCAGTCAGAATTAAGATCTGGCCATGATCAGAATTTTCAAAAGCAATTGAAACGCTTGACTTTAGACCAAACCACCTGTGCCGCCTGCCCGCCTCGAGCGTACATAGTGCAGTGTGCGAGCCTACCAGTACCCTACTCCATGCTAGTTTCTAGTCAGGTTGAGCACTTTTGGGCCCCACAGGCAGGCACTGTTTGAAAAAAAAAAACATTCGCGTAACCCACGTACAGTGGCAATCGATGAAATGGGAAGCAGGAAAGAGGGAGGTTGACAGGTGACCTTAAAATCAGCACTACGCTACGACGCAGGGGTAAGGTACGCCGTACATGACTTGCATGAAATGGTTATAATGTCTGGTTGTTTCATTTAGCTTTGTCATCTAATGACATCACATGATGCTAGCTTGGGTATATATGGGGCTAGCAAAACGGTCGCGAGCGTGCTCTGAGCGTAGCACGTAGTGATGTTTTACATGAAATCCATACCATGACTCATGTTAAGACGTGTCATTTACATTCGTCGTTCGCTCACGTCACGTAACACCAAATTTTGTATATGTAGAGCTAGTTAAACGGCCGCGAAAACGTATGAGCGCAGCATGTAGTCATGTTTTCCGTGAAACGCATATAATGATTATCAGATTTGGACGTGTCATTTACCTTCGTCGACTATTCACGTCCCTTGATACCAACTTTCGTATATGTGGAGCTAGCAAAACGGCCGCGAACGCATCATAAGCGTGGTATGTTGTCATATTTTTACATGACACGCGTGTCATGATTGCCATGTTTTCACCTGTCATATACCTTCGTCATTCATTGAGGTCCGGTAAGAGCGAAATTTGCCTATGTATACGTGAAGATAGCAAAACAACCACGAGCCCACTATGAGCGTGGTACGTAGTCATGTTGTTACAGAGCAGGCATCTCATGATTATCATGATTGCACCAGTCACATACCTTTGTCGTCTATTCACGTCCCGTAATACCAAATTTGGTATATGTGAAGCTAGCGAAACGGCGGCGAGCACGTCATGAAGAGCCCAATATACTCTGACGCAACGTTGACGCGCGCAGTGGCGTCTGGCTAGCAAAACGCGACCACTCGCGCGACAAGCGTCCGCTGGCCCGAAATGCGACATACTGCTTTTCGCGCCAAAGACGTGACCCAGACAGCACCACGTCTGCCTTTCTTCGTGACGGAGGGATGCCGGGGGCGCTCTAACACGCATAAGTCAAAGCAACGCAGCGCTGCGCGCGCTTACGAGCAGATCGGCGCCTGGCGTGGAGTCACCGGTAGGACGCGTTCAATTGACCACCGGCGTGCATGCTCGCTGGGTCACGTCGAAGTGTACTGGCGTCTTCAGTGTACCGTGTAGTCGTTCTTCTTACATGACCCGCATCTCATAATTAGCATGTTTACACCTGTCACATACCTTCGAGATTCATTCGAGTGACCTTATACCATAATTGGCATATGTGAAGGTGGCGAAACGGCCGCGAGTGCGTCATGAGTGTGGCATGTAATCATATTGTTACATGACACATCTCATGATTATCATATTCGCACTAGTCACATATCTTAGTCATCCATTCACGCGACGCAATACCACATTTTAGCGTATGTGAAGATAGCGAAATTGCCGCAAGCGCATCATGAGTGTGGGAAGTAGTCATGTTGTTACATGACACGCGTGTCATGATCATAATGTTTGGACGTGTCACTTACCTATGTCGTCCGCTTGCTGTACATGTTACCAAACTCGGTACATGTGAAGGCAGCAAAAGGCTGCGAGTGCATCTTCAGCTTAGCATGTACTCATGTTCTTACATGAAGCGCATGTCATGACCCTCATGTTCCAACTCGTCATTTACCCATGTCGTCCGTTCGCTTAACGTAATACTAAATTTGGTACATGTGAAGCTAGCAAAGCAGCTGCGAATGCATCATGAGCTTAGCATGGAGTCATGGTGTTACATGACACGCATCTCATGATGATCTTGTTTGCACAAGTCACATACCTTCGGCATCCATTCACGTCTCGTATTACGAATTTGGTATATTTGAAGCTAGCGAAAGCGCCGCGAGTGCATGATGAACGTGTGCTGTTACACGACACGCATCTCATGAATATCTTGTTTGCACCAATCATATATCTTCGTCACCCATTCACGTCTCGTAATACCAAATTCGTTATATGTGAAGCTAGTGAAACCACCGCCAGCGCTTCATGAACGTGGCATGAGGTCATGTTAAATGACACGCATCTCATGATTATCTTGTTTTCACCAGTCGCATACCTCACGTCCATTCACGTCTCGTCATAACAAAATTGGTATAATTGAAGCTAGCGAAACGGCCGTCAGCGCATCATGAGCATGGCATGTAGCCATGTTGTGACACGACAGGCATGTTATGATTTTCATCTTAGGGTCTGTCGCTTGTGTTCACCATGCAGTCACGTCATACCATACCAGTTTTGCAACACCTCATGTGAAACCAGCGCAAGAGCAGCAAGACCATAGTAAACTATGACATTCATGACACAAATGTCATAATTTTCATGTTAGAACTTGTCAAATAGAGTCGCCGTACAGTCATGTTATGCCATACCAAATTTACTTGTCCAAAATGAATATTCATAAACACTACTGAGTACACATTTTTTCAACTTAGTACTATGCTTGCCAAGTTACCTGCGGAGTTACATGCGATGGCTGCTAACTATGAGGCACAAGATGTGGCCATTTTATTCTTGATGTGGCTCGAAAAAATGCACTTCATCACCAGTGCTCATACAAAAACTTCCATTTCTGAAACCCGAAGTGTTTACCAACAACACTGACATTTCAATGTTGGTTTGACTACCATTTGAAATGCGTAAAACCTTGGTGTGTCTTTGGATTGTTAAAAAATGTCGCATTATGACTAAAAGTTATCGTTCACTCTGCATTTGTTTTCCATCCACTGCGTCCCATCCATAGTTTGAAGGAAGGTGCGTGACTGTGCTAAGTGGTTATTCGTGGCGACATGAACAGTGTGTGAGGCACTTAAAACAAGGAGCCAACGAGGACTACTACTGGATAAACACAATTAACAGAGCCCGACGAACTAGAAATAAACTGCAGCAAGGTGTGTTACCAGGCTAGTTCGTATTCCTTGGCGACGTGAACAGCGCGGGAGACTCGCAAGGACAAGGAACCGAGGACTAGTGCTAGCGCTTGTCAGTTCCTTGTCGTTGTGTGTCTTAGACGCTGCGAATGTCATCATGCTTAGTCTTGTTCATGCAGAGGTAATTGTTCCCACCGGTACTGAAAAGATAACTTCAATCCACGTAACGCTACTTGCTGCACGGTATTTTTCAAGCACTCTGTGACGATTTCATACTTAGAACCGGTTATAGAGCTTATAGATCCTGACCTATTCTTGATTTTTCTTTTGAGACATTAAGAAAACAGCTAGCAACCTTCGCAAAGCCACAAGCCCGCGCAAAGAGTCGTTCTCCTCCCCAGTTTCGCCGGCACCGGCTAGCATGCTTGCTACTTAGGTTTGTGGCTTCATTTTCAGTGATCATGTGGTGATTGCATTGTGTTATTAACTTCTTGGATGTCAGTTTCCAGTTACAATTTTTGTTATGCTTGTGCCTTTTTGTGTTTTTTTGTGTATCACCAGTAGTCAAAGCAAATGTCCATCCACATTTTTACCTAACAAATGCAACTGTGGCTGAAGAATAGCAATGAAAATATTAGTTTGCAAAGCTTGTCTGATGTGGTTTGTGTGTACATTTTGTTTTCTCTTTGACGGGGTGAATTCCTATATGCCTATATTCCTTGTTGTCTGTGCGTCTAGTCTAGGTGCTTTTATGGGACGGTGATGTAAGCACTTGATATTCTGTATAAGTCTGTCAGATTGGTGGGTTCTGTGTCACTTTTGTAAAGGGACATTTTGCGATCACTTTTATTCACATAATGTCGCATGAAAAAGTTGACAGTTGGAGGAATTGTGTTGTGCGAATCACACATCTTCGAGAGAAAAAAAAAAAACAGATCACCCCGCCGTGGTGGTCTAGCGGCTAAGGTACTCGGTTGCTGACCCGCAGGAATCGGGATTGAATCGCGGCTGCAGCGGCTGCATTTCCGATGGAGGCGGAAATGATGTAGGCCCGTGTGCACAGATTTGGGTGCACGTTAGCAACCCCGGGTGGTCGAAATTTCCCGAGCCCTTCACTACAGCGTCTCTCATAATCATATGGTGGTTTTGGGGCGTTATACCCCACATATAAATTTATCAATCAGGAAAAAGATCACTTTTTTGTGGCTCTAGACGTTACAACCACAAGACTTATGCAAACTCTTTTTTTCTGCTCACAAGAAGCATATTTCTTCTTTGTGCATGTGAATTAAACCTCTCGTGTGTTAAGCGCAATGAATGTGATTATTGTGTTAGAATTACATTACAAAGATTGTCTAAAATAAAAAGTATCTTGCTGAACTCGGGCAAAGTAAAAAATAATAAATTACGAAGCGATGCCTAAAAGTAACTTTAAGCGGTTTTATAGTTTGATAAAAATAATTGGTCAGGGAGCAAAGATATTGCAGCTGAAGTTTTAGAACTTGCGAAAGAAAAGGGTGCCATGGTCCTTGCAAGCATTCTGTTCGAGCAGACCTTCTCTACAGAATGAAGTGGCCGGCTTGCGAGTATTCAACGTCTGATGACCTTGCCTGGGCAGTGCTTTTTTGGGGAGTCATTCATAACTACAACGTTATTCATTAAAAAGAGTTCTCAAGGCGGTGCTCATGTGCATGCCATTCTTTGTGCTCATGTAGCGAGCCATGTTTACACTGAAACCACGCTGAGTACCGTCTCACTCGGCGCTCTCAGAAATGAGAACTGGTACTGTGTGGCATAAAACCAACTCTAAGTAATTCACCATACCACTCTCAAGAAAATGTGCTTTCCAGCCGTAATAAGTGGGTCGCTGGCTACCCATAGCGACAGAGAAACTAGGACTCAAAATTTTTGTGCATGTGCTCTTTAACAGGATATGAAATACTTTACGATTAAGAAAGTTAAATAAAAAGCGTATTGCTCATTTGATGGCAAGTGCTCTACTTGCTCGTAGAATAGGCCCAACCCCTGCTTGGTCATGAGAAATATATTCTTTTTATTTTTACTGCGCTGTCGTCGTATAATTTAGTACCGCGAACGTTGGCGGGCTATGAAAGTTGCAGTTTGCTGCGGAATCAACTTGACTCTTTTCGGCGGCTCTAGTTGAAGGAAAGGCGGTTCGGGTGGGGATTTACCAATCGGATGGTTGTTTCCGACTCCATTTCCATGTCTTGAATATGGAGTGCGACCCCACAAAATCAAACTATTTTTACTGTACAGCGCACTAAATTTCAGTTGCGAAAAAGCGCACAATGTAGGTCGCCTGAAATGTGATTGGAGATTATCAGCTATGAAACTTTCTTTTTGTACTTTTTGGGCTCATTTTACAGGCCATGCGAGTATTTCGATGTTTATTTTTTCACATCTGAACGCTCACTGCATCGCATGCCTCAATAATCGGACATGTGAGACTGCATGCTCAACAGGTTTTGCGCCAGCGTAGCCTCTGAAGAAAGCTGTTTCGGCTGTAGCGTGGATGGTCGTGACTTAATCTGTAGCTGGGAATAAACTTTTCGGTAATTTTACCCCGCGTAATCAGTGTACCTTGAACTTGGAGCAGAATTTGCTGAAAAAAAAAGTGTGCCTAATATGCGAGGAAATATGACACTAGATTTATCTGTTTATTGTTCTTCTCGTGAAAAAGAAAATTGCAGATTGGATTAAATTTCATGCTGTTAAACAAGTACCTTTGCTTACTTCTACAGGAGATTCTGACTCATGGCATAATATAGGATGTATTGCTTCATTGATAAACTTGCCTGAGCTCAAGAATCAATCAGTTTTATGAGCATCTCTATTTTTTATGTTGGCATAGGACATGGAGTCCTGAGAGACCAAAAGCTCCTAAAAATGTACACTTAGCACACCGACTTAGCCGTCGTGGCATACTATTGATTCATTGCAAACTTGCCTGAGGTAAAGAAGCAACCAATTGTATGAGGAGCTCTATTTTTTGCAGGTGGACTTAGGATATAGAGTCTTGATTGACCAAAAGCACCTCGAAAGAATTATATTTAGCTCACCGACACAGTCGTCGTGGCATACTATTAGATGTATGCTTTATTGCTAAACTTGTCTAAGGTAAAGAAGCAACCAGTTGTATGAGCAGCTCTATTTTTTGCAGGTGGACTTAAGAGATGGAGCCTTCCTAGAGCAAAGGCTCCTCTAAAGAATTACACTTAACACACCGACTCAGCCGTCATGGCATATTATTGGATGTATTGGTTCATTGCAAACTTGCCCGAGGTGAAGAACGAACCAGCTGTATGAGCTATTTCTCGCAGGTGGACATAGGAGATGCAGTCTTGATAGACCAAAACCTCCTCAAAAGAATTACTCTTAGCACACCGACTAAGCTGTCGTGACATGATATTGGATGTATTGCTTTAATGGTGAACACGCCTAAGGTAAATTAGCAACCAGTTGTATGAGCAGCTCTATTTTTTGCAGGTGGACATAGGATATGAAGTCTTGATAGACCAAAAGCTTGTCAGAAAATTACACTTAGCACACCAAGTCAGACGTCGTGGCATAATATTGGATGTATTGCTTCATAGCAAACTTGCCTGAGGTAAAGAAGCAGCCAGTTGTATGAGTGGCTCTAATTCTTGCAGATCAACATAGGAGATGAAGTCATGATAGACCAAAAGCTCCTCAAAAGAGTTACATTAAGCACACCGACTCAGCCGTCTTGGCATATTATCGGATGTATTGCTTCACTGCAAACTTGCCTGAGGTAAAGAAGCAACCAAATAAATGAAAAGCTCTATTTGTTGCAGGGGGACATAGGATATGGAGTCTTGATAGACCAAAAGCACTTCGAAAGTATTAAATTTAGCACACCGACTTAGCCGTCGTGCCATACTATTGCTTCATTGCAAACTTGCCTGAGGTAAAGAAGCCACAAATTGTATGAGGAGCTCTTTTTGTTGCCGGTGGACATAGGATATGGAGTCCTGATAGACCGACAGCACCTCGAAAGAAGTACATTTAGAACATCGACTCAGCCGTCAAGGCATAATAATAGATGTATGCTTTATTGCTAAACTCGTCCAAGGTAAAGAAGCAACCAGTTGTATAAGCAGCTCTATTTTGTGCAGGTGGACATAGGAGATGGAGTCTTCATAGAACAAAAGCTTTTCGAATGAATTATATTTTGCAAACCAATTCAGCCATCATAGCCTAATATTTGATGTATTGCTTTATAGCTAAATTTGCCTAAGGTAAAGAAGCAACCAGTTGTATGAGCAGCTCTATTTTTCGCAGGTGGACATAGGAGTTGGAGTCTTGACAGACCAAAAGCTCCTAAAAAAATTACACTTAGCACACCGACTCAGCCGTCGTGGCATACTATTGCTTCATTGCAAACTTGCCTGAGGTAAAAGAAGCAACCAATTCTATGAAAAGCTCTATTTCTTGCAGGTGGACATAGGATATAGAGTCTTGATAGACCAAAAGCACCTCGAAAGAGTTACATTTAGCACACCGACTCAGCCGTCGTGGCATAATATTAGATGTATCCTTTATTGCTAAACTCGTCTGAGATAAAGAAGGAACCAGTTGCATGAGCAGCTCTATTTTTTGCAGGTGGACATAGGAGATGGAATCTTGATAGACCAAAAGCTTCTCGAAAGAATTACACTTAGAACACCAACTCAGCCGTCGAAGTTCGCAAGGGTAGAGTAGCGAAGGTGCTGCTACGGGCAGTATTCACTGTCGAAGAACTTGAAAACAGCTTGCTGAAAGGGAAGACCTGCCCAGCAAATAAGGATGCCCCACCAAAAACGGCTTTCGACAAGAGGAGGCTGAACCTAGTAGTGTGTGTGCACATTTGACTTCCACATTCATTTATTATTTCTTACTATTTTGTTTTCCTACACTACAGACCC
This sequence comes from Rhipicephalus microplus, assembly GCF_043290135.1. Lineage (NCBI taxonomy): Eukaryota > Metazoa > Arthropoda > Arachnida > Ixodida > Ixodidae > Rhipicephalus > Rhipicephalus microplus. The sequence goes on from NC_134703.1 coordinate 173,853,647, forward strand.
AACTGGCCTAAGCAAGAGTGGGATTTTAGTTAGTGATATTTTTTTGCGTTGTGAACTTGGAATGTATTATATAATACCCAGGGTCATATCGCTACATAGGTAAAACATGATGTGTAACAAAGAAGAAGAGTCAGTTTCAATACCTTGTAAATCTCAGCCTGTACAAAAATAAACTCACAGACTGATAGAAGTGCTGCTTCAAACTTCTCCAAAAGGGCAATGGTGCTCGATGCTGCTCCAAACAGTATGTTTATTAGTAATTGCTTTAAAACAGCTCCGAAACGTCACTAAGAGAATCAGATGATGAATTTTTACGCCTTTATGGGCTCGTAAGTACTAATGAGATAAAAAAGTCTCTGTACTGTGCTACTATAGTGACCAGATTTATTGGCTCTGACCTCTTTTGTACGACTAGTAACTGGCATATTGAGCGTATAGTTTATTTGGTTTTTTTTTCTTAGCTAAACATGCATGTTAGCGTGGTGAAGTGTGAAAATGAACAAGATTGATTTTATCTCGTAGCTATTGTGTATTGCTCACTTGGCAACAGTTATATATGACTATGGTTACTTCTAAAATGTGGTGCTCGTCTCTTATGGTTTACTTTATTTCTGCCACAAATACCATTATTTTAAATTAGAGCTCGTTTCACAGCCAATTTTCGACAACCTGCCATAGCTTCATAACATTTACATTGATTGTTCTCTGTGAGATATACCAGTATTTACAGAATGCTTTCGCAATGCTTTGAGCTCCCATTCTTGTGAGGCGAATTTTATATGTGCCCCTAAAATACTAGTAACTTCTCAGAACTAGCAAATTTCTGCTCCAGAAACACTTATGGCCTATGCAAAGTAGTATTTTTCCTGTTACAAAGTTTGCTCTAAAAAGGAAGTCACTTTTATTACTGCTTAGGATGACCGCAGTTGGAAAGTGCCTGTGTGAAAAAAAACTATTTAATACGTGGTATAGCAAATATATGAGTGTTGGTGCTTGGGTATTAGCGCGATGGGCTTTTCAGGGCCCGAATGGTTGCATATACAGATGTTTGACTTTTATATTAGGGCTACCGCTGCACTAAACCGTCGCAATGTGAACCCCGCTACATTTCTCCCAAAATAGGGCGAATATATGTCCACATAACACGAAAGAATGTGCTGCAGCTAACTGGTTGGGCTTCTAAAAAGAAAAATTAGCACTACTTATTTTTCATCAGAAACTTCAAGGACTATTCGAACGGCAGCGCTTACGAAAATCCAATCAAGTTAGATTACCCTGCTGCTGTTATTGTTTATTGTAGTGATAGGCGGACTGTGTCTATTCTTGCACTATGAGAAATCAGGGAAAGCTCTGCTGTGCTTATCATTTTGTGTTCATCAGTGTACACTGCACTGAAGGCTTTGAGACCCAGTTCAAAGTGTAGCCTCTGTCCTAGACCCTTGTTTCTAATTGCGAGTTAGAGTTTACTGCTCCCTCACATCATCTTCTGCCCCCGGCAATGCTTTCCTTCGTGGCCTTCTTTTGAAAACAAATTTCCCGAACAGTGCTTCTCAGTCCACGCTGGATTAGATTTTAGTTTTGGTAGCACTGCATTTTCAATATTTATATTCTTTAAATATATTTCAATCTTTATTTGTCTTCAGGGGCCAGGAATATAGGCAATTTTTTACGGGGGAGGGGGAAGACGTGAGAGGCTAGCTTAATTGTCCCATATCAATTTTTTCCTTCATAAACTTTTCACTACTTATTACTTTTGTGATATCTTACATAAACCACTGCTTGCCGAGGCCTTAAGTTACCTTTCTGAAAGAACGTTTTCTTGCGCTGTTCTGCTAAAAAAAATGGTGCGAAGTAACCGCGGCCATTAGTATTGCTAAGTGTGCGAGTCGTTGAAATATGCAGAAACAATATTCAAATATATTTCTCACAGATACGCAATGTAAAAAAATTATATGTTTCTTAAGGTGCCACCTAAGCTCACAAAGAATGCATTAATCCGATTTCCCATGTGAAGTTTCTAGATTGTGTGTAGTGCGCTCAATTTAAACTTGTCCGAGGCATGTTGTTGCGAATAATAATGAAAAGAAAGCATTGATTGTTTGATATGTGGGGTTTAACGTCCCAAAACCACCATATGATTATGAGAGACGCCGAAGTGGAGGGCTCCGGAATTTTAGACCACCTGGGGTTCTTTAACGTGCACCTAAATCTGAGCAAGCACACGGGCCTACAACATTTCCGCCTCCATCGGAAATGCAGCTGCCGCAGCCGGGATTCGAACCCGCGACCGGCGGGTCAGCAGCCGAGTACCTTAGCCACTAGACCACCACGGCAAGGCTGAAAAGAAAGCATGAAGAATGTGGTTTGCTAACACATGCATGTGTCGCTGAAATATTTTGTGATTTGTATTGCAGCCTACACTTGCTCCCTATATAAAGTGAGCATAAAGAAGATCAGGACAAGCCTGTTGTCGTCCAGGCTGGCCCAGAGACAAGTTTGCGGCTGATCTGATAGCATCGCAGTTGGCTGCACCTGATCGCTGCATTCGTTTTAGGTCATTTCAAAATTAAACTTTAGGTATTGTTATGACTTTCTATCTTATTTTCACTTTATAACCGTATTTACTCGTTTAATGAATCCTCCTTTTTTAGAAAATTTGGCGTAAATTTGGGGGAGGTTTGATTACGAGGGACAAAAAAAAATGATGGGAGTTACAACAACAAAAGTTTTGCATGAAAGTATCACGAAACTTGCTTTTCAAAGGCTGCTGGCCTTCGCTTCAGTGGCAGGACTGGGTTTTTATTTTAGCAATTCACTAGCTTCAAAAGGGGGAGCTACCTGTTTTTTGGTTCGCGAATTGCAAGACGAACCGTTCTCGTAGCCCGGAGCTCTTGTTTTGTCCCGTAACCATCCCGAACTGCTCGATGCCGAAGTGTTGTCCGTCGCTCTACACCCATGCTCTAGCTCATGCTCGATGAAAACCAGCTGTGTAGCTAGCCTATTTTCTGATCATGCACTGCGCAGCAGGTGCCCAACGAATTTCGTTATTCATTACGACAAACCCCACATCAATAAAACCACCAGGCCTGCACGCATTGCACAGCACAGTCACAGCTAAAGCTGGAAAAGGGGCCTTTAGGAGCCCTTTTTGAACACTCTTTGGGTAGCTGCTACGGTCCACTTGACAGTTATAACTTTTGTGTCGTAGGAAGGCATTCACTATGCTATCCTTCGTCACTTTTCGGTGAAGCGGTGTGCCTACTACACACGTGCAAGGAATTTCGTGTAATTTATTATACTGTTGCTGACGAAGAATTCTGCCTGGAGCTTTCGTAATGGGTTGGAGCGTTGGATAACCTACTCGTTTCGATACTTGCATTTTGTGATGCCTGCTGGTTCCTTTGCTGTTCGAAAATGCTTTATTACTCGTAATAATGCACTTCCTTTCCCCGACATCAAGCTTGTCTAAATCTACTTTGCAACAGCACTTCAGGCACCTTGAGCCCCAGTTGTAGTCCCATTATGTCTTTGGTGTTAATATTCAGTGTCTGTTTTATTTCATGTGATAGTGGTTACAGACACTGATGGTGGTGGACAACTACGGTGCACGCGATTGACCCTTCCTGTGAATTCGTAACAGCTTTCACTGTAAAACGAAGCGTCGAATAACGGGGCATACACGTTGCACTATCAGTGAGGTTTTACTTTGTTTTGGCACTGCTGTGCTTGCGTGGTGCTATAATCAGATGTTTCTTCTGACTTTGATAGATCGCGTCCGTCGCAAATGGCGAGACCTAAATTATGGCTGCTTGCAACTGTTTAGCATGTCAAGCTATGTGTTCAATTTTACTTGGTCGTGATTTTGTGATACACTGGCGTGACTGAACGTGCTAATCATCAATGGCACTGGCATGCACTGAAATGAAATGAACAGATACTATAAATGATTTTTTTAAATACCAAAGCAGGGTTGGGTTCGTTATGAGAGTAAACATGATATTTACAGCACATTTTTCGTTATATGCATTTCTAATTTTGCTTACAGTTTTGTATTTCAGAAATTTATTCTCCGATTGCAGTCATGTGCTAAATTACTTATTCATACTTAGTTTTGTGTATAAATACCCTATTTCAAAAGGTCCACCTTATTATTGGTGGATTCCATTATACACGATTTTGGTGGATTATGGTTCTGGAAATGTTAGTGACTGATGGTGGAATGGCTGGTGGATGGCGCACTCCAGCCGGCAATGCTGGAGCGCGAAGCAGCATCAGAAACACCATGATGAGCTGCCACTCGAGAGGTGATAAAAACAATTTTATGAAAAGCAAAGTGGAAAGCACCCTTAAAAAAAGAATACGTGCCACAGGGAGGAATCATAACTGCCACCTTCAGATTCCAAACTGAGCATACTAACCACGGTGCCACGCGGTTAGATGGGAACTTGGTGTTAAGGAAGTAGTCAACAAAGCTATGAAAATAAAATTCTCGACGAAGTCATGTGACATCCTAAAGCCACACACAGGTAATAAATAGGTCGTGAATTACCATGATTACCTCTGTAGCATAATAATAATTGTACTATCATCCCTGGTCGAAAAGGAAGAGTAAAAGGTATCACTAGCAAAATTAACAAGTGAATAGTCAGAGACAAAACACTGAGGACCATAATATATTTTTCATTGATTTAGAGTGCATCAGAAGCGGAGAATGGGTCCGAAACTGTAAACACAGTTGAGGTGAGGTGGTGCTGCAGGCGTCACCTCTGGTGTCCTGAGGTCAGCGTGCTATGCAACACCTAGAAAGAATTCAACAAAACATAATGAGGGGAATGGATGGTCAAAGGGCACAGCAGTTATTACGGTGAGAAATGTTTTTGTTACTGGCGAGGAATATAATCTATTTTCTGCAGTAAAATTTTTTATGTTACTTATTGTTCATGCATAGTCCAACGTGTAGGAGGTAATAGAAATCCAGGATAACACTCTAGCTGCTGTTTACTGATTTAGCAATATTATCAGTATAACACAACAAGCGATTGGCAGATGCCACGTACAGTAGTAATCGTTGATATGCGAAGTACAAACGAGGATGGTTGATATGTCACTTGGAAATTATGACAACGTTACGCGGCGGACATAAATAAAGCCGTACATGTTTTTCTTGTCATAATTATCATTTTTGGACGTGTCATTTACTTTCGTAGAATATTCACGTCACGTGATCCCACATTAGTATGAGGAGCTAGCGAAACAGCAGCAAGAGCGCTATCAGCGTTGCAAATAGGGATGCTTTACATGACACACATATCTTGATCATCATGTTTGAACGTGTCATCTACCTTCGTCATTCGTTCGCGTCACGTGATACAAAAATTAGTATACGTGAAACTAGTGAAACGACCGCGAGCGCACAACGAGCGTAGCATATAATCATGTTGTTACATGACACTCATGTCAGTATTATCACGTTTCGACGTGTCATTTACTTTGTAGTCCACTCGCGTCACGTAATATCAAATTTAGAATATGTGAAGCTAGCCAAGAGCCGCGAGCACATCATTACCGTGACCTGTAGTCATGTTGTTCCAAGACACCAATCTCATGATTATCATGTTTCCACCTGTCACATACCTTCGTCATCCAGTCACTTCAAGTAATACCAAGTTTGATGTTTGTGAAACTAGCCAAACGGCTATGAGCGCATCCTGAGCGTGGCATGTAGTCCTGTTGTTACATGACACGCACCTCATGTTTATTATGTTTGCACCAGTCGCATACGTCACGTCCCGCAATACCAAACTTTGTATATGTGAAGCTAGCGCTACGTCCGCGGGCGCATCATGAGCGTGACACGTAGTCATGTTGTTAAATGACACGCATCTCATGTTTATCCTGTTAGCACCAGCAAGATATCTTGGTCATCTATTTACTTATCGTAATACCAAATTTGGTGTGAAGCTAGCGAAACGACCACGAGCGCATCAAGAGTGTGTCATCTAGTCATGTTATAACATGACAGGACACACAAGAGTGGAAGCTTGGGCTAGTTGGTGCGTAGTCATATTTGCAAGATGTTTCAGCGCGTGAACAAAGGAAAAAAGGACAGGGTAAACAGAAAGAGCGCTGACTTCCTACTAACTTTATTTCACAGAGTGGCAAGAGTATATACTGCTGAAAAGGTTAATAACAGAGCATGAAGGTAAAATGCAAGCCTAATCTACACATCAGTAACAAAACACGTGTGAAGCGAGGCGACAAACCAGATAAGCGAAACAGTGTCAGAAAGAGCCGGCCTGTCATACTGCCTTACATGCACGGCGTATCGCACAGGCTAAAAAAGATTGCTCGGGACGCGAACGTTTTTGTGGTTTTTTCTGCACCGAAAAAATTGCCGAGGCTTTGCAAACGGGTCAATGCACCTCGTGCAAATTCTGCCTCGTGCTCTGTCGCGCACAGGACACGCTACGTCCCATGCGCAGTGGGAGTCGTATACTTGATTCCACTGACGTGCGGGTGCATCTATGTCGGGCAAACTTGCAGGTGCATAAATGACCACCTCTGAGAACACTGAAACAATGTGCACAATGTGGTACAAGGGCATCTTGGCATTCATTGCTGAGATTGTGGGTGCACCCCTCTCTTTGATCAGTGCTCAATATTGGCAAGACACAGGGACCAGCGTACCCGAGAAATAATAGAAGCCGAAAAAATACACTTGCTAGGAGACAAATGTGTAAGCACATCATCGATTGCTTTATCACAGGCTGAACGTGATTACCTGGCTGGGCTTTGATGCAATAGAAGACCCGTCACACGTGTTTTGTTACTGATGTGTAGATTAGGCTTGCATTTTACCTTCATGCTCTGTTTTCAACCTTTTAAGCAGTATACATTCTTGCCACTCTGCGAAATAAAGTAAGTTGGAAGTCAGCGCTCTTTCTGTCTACGCTGTCCTTTTTCCTTTGTTCGTGCGCTGAAACATCTTGCAAATATAATGACAGGACACTCACGACTGTCATAATTGCACTAGTTATATACCTTCTTCATGCACTCACGTTCCGTAATACCAAATTTATTATATGTGAAGCTAGCGAAACGACCGTGAGCCTAGCATAAGCGTGGCGTGTAGTCAAAATTCATGACTTACATGACATGCATGTCATAATTTCATGTTAGGGTCTGTCACTTGTGTTCGCCATTCAGTCGTGCCACACCATCCCAGTTTTTAAACATATCAAGTAAACGAAACCATGGCAAAAGGATCATGAAATGTATATCATGACATCCATGACCTACATATCATAATAGTCATGTTATTTATAGTCTGTTATGCTCGTCATTCAGTCCTGTTATGTCAAACCCAATTGGGTATCGGTACCATTAACGAAACTAAACGGCCGGGAGAGCTAAAAGTCGAAGGCGGCTAGATAGATGGATAGACAGATAGATATTCTGAAAGTCGCTTAAGTTTGCTAACAAGTGCTTCGCATTTATTAGGGGGACGAAGTTTCAAAAAACAGATTGTTTTAGGAGCTTGGTCGGCAAGCTTTTATTGCAGCACCTTGTCCGGTGGTGTTGGCTGCCGGCATGTAGACCTATGCTGCCAGCGTATAGTTCTGTCGCCGCTCCAGCTGGTGATTCCAGTATGCTCACTAAATAGCACGCCGCCACCTACCGGGGAGCCTTAATGCTCGCGCACCGGAGGAAGCAGCGTGGCGCGCACATGAAGGTGCAGCGCACATGAAGGCTTTTTACAAGGCGTCGGATGCGATGGCCCACACGCTCGCCTTCTCACGACATTGACAACTTCGTTTTCGTCGCTTCGTAGGCATAGCAGCACGTGACATGTTCCTACGATGAGTGTTACTGACGCATGCCGATGAGTGTTACCGCACGGGTAAATCTAGCCCTCTAACCTGCCTGCTCTCAACCCCTTTGAAGAACGCTTGATAGCTTCACATCTGCCATTTGTGAGCTTCAGGCATTTGATCATGTCAGAGGGTAGTATGGGATAATGGGGCAGGTAATAACGTGCCGATAAACGTGGCTAACATTGTGCAGTGCCGGACGTTGAAAATGCTGGACAACGCTGCCTTCCACTTACTGTATGCATCAAGCACCGGCCCGTCAACAAGCTTTCTTACATAAACGGTCTCACCAAGAAACGCCTTGCGCACCTCCGACAAAGCTCCTCCATCATCATTAAGTTTGTGGATATGACTCTGAATTAATTTGTGAATTCGAAATGAAACTTATACTCAGCAATAAACAAAGTCAAAAGTGCGTTTGCCACGCGCAAGCATGAAAGCCAGGCAAAGCCATGTATCCCCCCTATTTCCATGCTCGCCCAACAATCGCAGCAACAGATTTTCCTCTAGTCAATTTTAGAAAATTCTATGATGTGGAGATATGAAACAGTTTAATTCGAATCGCCAAGTTTTTGAAGAAAAAGAAGTTCGCGTATTTTAGTAATTTCAATGGTGCCCCACACATGAGTGCAGTAGTTATTGTGTGGCGCAAATAGAAAATCATATATTTCTAGTTTTACCCTTTCCAAACAGAAATGGCTACATCGTGAGAAGGTTAATGTTGATGATACCAATAATTTCTACAAAATGTCGGCATACGTAGATGCCTATTGAAGCACAGTATTAATAACGACACCGAGTAGCTTAAGCTATAGATACGATGGGTTGCACGTCCTAAAACTACTCTACCATTATGCGAGACGCCGAAGTGGATGATTCCGAAAATTCTGACTACCTGGGGTTCTCTAGCGTGCATCCAAATCTCAGCACACGGGCATACTGCTTTTTTCGCCTCCATCAAAAATGCAGCCGAACCACCGGGACTCAATACCGCGACCTGCGGGTCAGCAGCCGAGTACCTTAGCCACTATACTACTATGGTGGCGCACCAAGTAACTTATAGTAAAAGGCAAACACAAGCTCCATAGGCTAGTCTTGCATGAGCTTACAAGGCTCTAACAGTCTTGTAAGTAGTAGTATGCGAAATTATCAATGTTTTAATGTGGAAGCAAATGAGAAGTAAGCGAATGTAATGAAGTCTTCACGGCTATTTTTATGCACACGAATGTGGATGAATGCAGTAAAGCTGATGTGCCTGGCTTTGAAATTGAGCAAGTGCTCACTAAATTAATGGCATGAATAATTCAGAATGTTAACATTGTGCTATGTTGAATGTAGATACCTCTTTCACTGCTAGATAAGGGCCGTTTGTGGGAGAGAATATGAGCAAAACCACTTCTTGTCTACTAAAACATTATTACGAATTGTACTCGCCTTCGACGCACCAGCTACCACCACATGGCTTAGGGCAGCATTCCAGACCATCAGCAGCACATTGCTCGTGGGTGCACTCGCTGAAGGAGCAGTCGCTGAAGACGCCCTCATTGCTGGGACATCCTGCATGACCTGGTGCAGATGCTGCGCTCAAAAACAGAAGCACCGCCATAAAGGTGGCGTGGGACATCATGTCGTTCGATGAAGCAGGTAGAACTCAGTCCGCCAACCCTTGTTTACAGCGTACTTGTGACTCGTTACGAGAAATCAGATCCAAATATATAGGTGTCGTTAGGTGAAGGGGAGGATGCCTCGGCGATGCAGTCATTGCTAGGAACGTCATGCACGTGCGTTAGTGTTTTCAAAAAGAGATAACGTGTCTTATATTTGGCTGCATTGCTATTGTCAACAAAATTAGTGCAAACAGTGCCACGTGTTAAAAACACTGAAGTAGCACATGATACCTTTAATACGACAGCATCCAAAAGACAAGAACAAAAATGTAAACAAGGGCCTGCTGATTAGCTTATGCCAGCGCAAGGAAAAAAATTAAACGAGAGCAATACACTAGCGGGTAACGATGCAAACGTCGACGACTTGCGAACGTCGACGTCGACGAAGTTGCGAAAAGAAAAACACTGCTGTTGCCGAAACCTTTCGAGTCAGCGTCTAGGGCCTTCTGCTGGAGCATTTTGTCACGTTAAACCTTTTTGCCACCATTAGCCTTACGTCAATGGCTGGAAAAAACACATGAGACGCTAGTATAAAGTTCCCTGTTATTTGACCTGCTTCATTTTTGTGAGGCGGCTTAGCGTGTCCCATAAATGGCACTACAGGCGCAGGCAACAATTAACGTTAATTTCGTTCATCATACTGTTTCTAAAACTCATTATCATAAAATGAAAGGTTCCAGTCTCAATGTGGCATATACACTTCGTCAAGCGATAATCGCAATGACACCCTTTCTTCGCGTAATGTAGAACAATAAAGCGTTATTCTTTACAAACACACAATATGCCACACAAGTATAAAGTACAAAACATGTTTTCTTATTTGCAATGAAATACAAATGACACAGCCTGCATATTATCAAAACACTTGTTATAGTTAAAGTTACTGAAAACGTTTTCATAAGTGGGGTTTAACGTGCAAAACCACCATATGATTATGAGAGATGTCGTAGTGGAGGCCTCCGAAAATTTCGACCACCTTGGGTTCTTTAACGCACACACAAATCTGAGCACATGGGCCTACAACATTTTCGCCTCCATCAGAAATGCAGCCGCCGCAGCCGCGATTCGATCCCGCGACCCGCGGGTTGTTACTGAAAACGTAAGAACTACATAAAATCAAGAGAGATACTTCCCAACTTCACATGCGGGGACGTCATATTTGATCGGTGTATTATCACTGGTGCTGGATAATAAAAACTGTTGTACGCTCGAACGCTAGTACCTCACAATAACTTTTACGTGGAAAACGCTTACCTTTGAAACCCTGCTTTAGAACTTCGAGTTTGAGCTGGAGTTTAGTTTATTTACCACGTACAGTTGTACAGTAATTGGCTGATACACAGGAAAAAGCTGTATAAAACAGCTTGACAAAGCCCCATATTAACTTTCAACGAGCATTTCCTTGTCAATGTGAATATTCTAGAAAATAATTTCGAGCCTATTGCATCTTGAGCACTCGTGAGAGACGGAACAGACGTTTCTAGTTGTGGGCTCTTAAGAATGCGATAAACAAGTGTGTTTTGAGCCCATTCAACGGTTAGTACATTTAAACAATAATTATGAGTCGCAAAATGTTAATTTCTTTTATATGCGAAGAATTTTTTGCGTATTACAAGCACTTTCAGCGTCTATCTATCTATCTATCTATCTATCTATCTATCTATCTATCTATCTATCTATCTATCTATCTATCTATCTATCTATCTATCTATCTATCTATCTATCTAGCCTCTTGCGTCTGGGTGCGATCTTGATTATCCCCTTAACTTGGAGTGAATCAACATTAGTATGGGAGGGTAAGACATGAATAATGTCACAATCCCATCGCATACATCGTCAACTTTTTTGCCAGAGAGTGGCACATACCCGTGAGCAGGTATGTTCCACTGGCATTCGGCTGGGAGGTTGTTTTGAGAACACAGCGCAGTTTGTTAATGGTTGGTTGGTTGGTTCCTCAACATCTTGACGCAATCTACTCTGGGGGATAGGCCATGAATCGAACGGTACCTTGCTTAGAAAGCTGATTCATATATTCAAAAAACAGGTTGCGAAAGAAATGTTTTATCATTACAGACTAATAATATTCGCTCGCAAAATCTCCAAAAAACTACAAAATAACTTTGACATGGCATGTGGGGTTTAACGTCCCAATACCACCATATGATTACGAGAGACGCCGTAGTGAAAGGCTCCGGAAATTTTGACCACCTGAGGTTCTTTAACGTGCGCTCGGGCACGTTAAAGCACACAGGCCTACACCATTTCCGCCTCCTCCGGAAATGCGGCCGCCGCATCTGGGATTCGATCCCGCAACCTGCGGGTCAGCAGCCGAGTACCTTAGCCACTAGACCAACGCGGTGGGGCACGAAATAACTTTAGAATACTAATATAACAAACCCAAAAATAAATATACACTTCGTAAGGATAACAATATTAAGTTACACTTGTGAAGGGGGTTTCACTACACATTCACTACACACTCAACACTCCATTCTTTTAGGCAATCGTAAAAAGTTAATTGTAGCATTGAAAACGCTCCTGTGGTGTAATGGGAGTGCATATTAGACAGGACTTCGTTTAAAATTTGAACTCCAAGTGAGCTTGTGCCCAGTGAATACGTCCCTAGACAGTGTGAATTTGAAGCCGTCCTCGTGAGCGGATCCCCACTAGGTACAGTAGAAAACACGAAGTTGCCCCCAAAGTGAGCCCCACGGACCTGGCGCTTGGCAAAGTTCAGTGTAAACACTGTGGGCACCGTCGATGCAGAAAGAAAGGCTCCTCTCTTGCGATTGACCCCCGAAGGAATTTCGGGATAGGGCCGCGATATTTTGATCAAGCTGACGTGGGGCTTGAGGCAGTCGAACCTTGGCTCGGGGAAAGGAAGACGCACACTGACCTAATTCGGATGGAACCCACATAGGCTACGCTCCAGTTTCTGGTGTCAAGTCACTCGCCGGCTACGCCCCGAAGACTCCAGCAAGTGTCAAGTGCTACCTCGGGCACCAACGGCCACCAACGAAAGTATATTAAGACTTTATTGTTTTTACCGAGCAGCGAACATAGGTTGTGATTCGGACTCCTAAATAATAATATCAAATTCAAAGCAGTCACTAGATTTGCAACAATGTTGTCAGTACTTTGTTGTAGTGCTTCATTTTCATGTTTATTATAAAGTAAATAGTTTAAGTGAAATGTGTCCGTGTGGATACTTGCTTCCATCACTTTACGGGCAGTGACAGCAATTTGGCGAGCCTGACAGGATCCTATCTAAACAGTCACTTTGTCTTTAAGTGAATGTCGCCACGCTTTCGCTTGTACTGAGACCAGAGCGATGGACATCCAAAAGTTGATGATGATGTTTGGCAATTCGGGATTAATTCAAAAAGAGATGCTTAAGCTATATGAGCAGGAATCTCAGAGGCTCAGAGAAGACAGAGCAGCAGTACGTGAAGCGGCCTGAGAAGCAGAGGAGAGAGCCATACGAATGGCGGTGTTAGAATAAGAGAAAGCGGCGTTGAAAATAGGAGAGGCCGCGCAGGATTAAGAATTGCTTGAACTGCGTTTGCGCACAGCAGATGCAGATTTATGAGTAGGGAGCGAGAAAAGACCAATATCGAAAGCCCGAGAGGATGTGCCGATAGTGGCAAAGATTCGTCCTAGTAAGTTGATGACCGCGTTCGACAATAAACGCGATGATCTCGATGCGTAATTGCATCGCTTCGAAAGAATAGACTCGGGGCCAAAATGGGCGTGAAGCGATTGGGCAACAGCCCTCACTCTTTGTTTGGTTGGCGAAGCACTGACAGTGTTCGGACGGATGCCCGCAATGCTATCAACGGACTATGAATGTGAAGGTCACGCTGCTGCAGAGATTCCGGTTAACGGCAGATTGATTCCGAGAAAGGTTTCGAGACAGCAAGCCCAGTGATTCAGAGACGGTAAACAATTCGGCTCCCGCTTGTCAGGCTACCTCGACAGATGGATCGAGATGTCAGGTACAGAGAAAGCATATGAAGAAATAAGAACCCTAATGGTGAAAGAACAGTTTTTGTCTTGCTGTCACTCGAAGCTGGCAATGTCCCTCAAAGAAAGGAAGCTGAAACAGAGGAAGAATCGACGAGCTTCACTGACCAGGTCAATGAAGCACAGGACCTGAGAAACTTGAGAAAAGCGAAAGAAGAAGCGCCAAAACCACAAGGCACCGATACAGTGAAGCAGAGATCACAAGAAAATGCACCCAGACCAGCTTCTATGTGTTTTATTTGTAACCGAACTGGTCATCGCATGGCAGACTGTCTGTATGGAGGAACAATGTGAAGGGCCCAGCTCGTTTGCCAGAATTGTAACAAAAAGGATTACAGCGCCGAAGAAGGCAGGCTCCGGACCCAAGAAAAGGCTGCATGTGTCATTAGCGTTTGGCAGGAATGGAGGACACGTAATCAGGTCATGAATGCTGACCGGATCGAAGGTGACACAGCAAGGGTAAACAAAATGACGAACCCAGTGAGCAGCAGTGTACTAAGCATGACAGCGGCAGACAGATACGGAAGCATAATGGTAGTGATCTGTTGCACACATCGGTACCACTTCGTGGTTCTGCGTAAGCATATAAATACGCAGGCTGCCAGGCTGATGCATGTGGCTAAATGCTGTCTAGTAGGTCTCGCGTTTCTCGTTAACTAAGGGTTATGCTAGCTTGTAAATAAATAAATAGGCACGGAAAAAGTTTAATACGGTGTCCAGATGATCCCCACGTCCGTGCAATTTGTACTTACTGCTCGGACACACTGTTAAAGCTAGAAACGCGTCCATACCCCGAAAGTGGTAACACAAATTCACAAATATTTTTCTGACTTAAAACAAATAATAATTTGACAAAACTTTCTGAGTGAGTAGCCAATGAAAGTTTCTAATGAAGCTGCTGTTCAGCATAAATTTATTAGGACTGCCTCAGTGGTGAATTCACGACAGAACGTGTGCAAAAATGAACAATATTTAGCTTTTTCGCCACCTGTAAAGTTTATTTCGGAATGTATAGGCCTGAAATTATTTTTTGTCTACAGTAAAACATTTTGCCAATATGCTTTTGTCAACTATAACATTTTTTGTAATGGCGTCTTTCTATGGAAAAATACCCAATGTGGACAAAATTCTGCATATTCGAGGCACCATAAAATATCCAAAAAACGTAAAAGCTCGTAAAACTTATTTCAAATAAAACGCCTACCATACTTACAAAGATAAAAATTTGTCTTGACCTCATTTGAGAAAAACGAATTTTTCGGCAACGTGTTTTACGAGCATTGATTTCAAGCTTTCAAAAAGAAGTCAAATAGGGCTTGCGGTAATAAATTTTTTTTTCGCAAAACGAAATGTTTTGGGGGAACATTTCTGGCTTCAGGTAGATAGTTCTGAAGTTTTTTCAAGTAAAGCCGAAATGGTCGAGCGCCAAATTTGGGGCAGTTGGCGTAGAATATCCCATTACTAATTTCCAGTTAATTTTAGCCTGAATAGCGGCGTGGTCCAGCAATGATTTGTGCAACTGTGGTGTCACGCACTCTTTTTCTTTTTTTAGTGTGATCTGGTCTAAGTCACACGAAAAACTAATCACTACTCTATGCAAGCCTCCCTCATCACTTCGTATACTTAGCGATTGCCTAAGATCGTGCTTGAAAGGTAACGCACAAATCCTGCTGCGGCGGCCGCACGTCGACAGAGGTAAAGTGCTAAAGGGGCCTGTGCTTATATTTGTTCGCTCGTTAAAGAACACCACGGGGTCAACATTTCTGGAGCTCTCCACTTCTGCGGCCTTCCCCTATCAAAAAAATAAAACAGCGTTTTCATTGTCTCCCAGTGCGTTCCAGCGCTGGTTGACACTCGGAGACACTGTACAGCGTGTTCAGTGTCTTGAAGAGCACTGGGAGGCATAGTCACGCTGCGCAGTCTCTACCGCACTCTGGGAACATTTGCGGCACATTGAAAGAAACTAGGTGCAATCGGCGTACTTTCTGTTCGACTTCAGTTATGTTGAGTTAGGATTGAACCACGAGATGTCAAGCGTAAAATTTACTGAATATGACGGCATTCTTTACTATGTGCTACACAATTTTAGGTTTAGTTAGGCAATGAATGTGCGAGTATGCTAAAGCAGTCATCTGTCGAGCGCGTGGGTCAGGGGTGCCGCGAAGATTTTGCTAGGCAGTGGGGCGCCGATGACAATTGTGTTCCTACAGGGGCAGGGAGGCACACAACTTATGCGTCGGGTTTTGGCTATGCTTGCTCTTGGGGGGAGATGGGGAGCATGTGAAAATTTTAGGAAAAAAGGCGCCAGCCCACCAATGCCTCCCCCCTCCCCTGGCGCGGGTGCGTTTGCCTTGAAGTTTGAGTTTCGTCAATATATTTTATGAACGGCATTAATAATACTGATAATTGACAACACACCATGACAGTAGCATAAATATAATAATCAATACCAACCTACTGTAGCAGTTAGTCGTTCCGGCTAGTACCGCAAAAGGCCACACGTCCACGGTAGATGTTAGCCGCCGCAATGCCCAATCTCGTTTTTTTTTAACTTCTGATTTGTGTAGTCGAAGAAGAAATTATGACAACTCATGGGTCCGTTATGATCTAAATTACATTTCACCGGTTATAAGGCTCTTTGTAACTGAATTTTCGTGATCTTAACAGTGACCGTGGCACACGAAGTACGGACCTAAGCCTAATTGTGGTTTCGACTAGAGTGAACTGCTGCGGCTACTGTACGCGGAACGTAAATGATGATGACAGGAAATACTTACAAACGGTGAAGAAATCTACAGTGTTGTGTAAGCAGTTCAGATGCACCATATTTTTCTTCATAGTTATGAGTAACCGCAGAGCGAGTCACTGCATTATACCTTTTTCTGGCACACAAGCGCCACCATCGGGTGCGCAAGTGCTTATGGGAAAAGTTGGTACACCGTGCAGCCACCGCGACGAGCGCGTGGCACTGGCGCTTGAACTTTCCGTTTGCACCGTGCCAGGGCTTCTCAGATCAAGTGAACTCAGCAAAGCGTGAAATACATCTGCGTGATTCCATCACTTCTGTGTTTGGGTGCGATAACTTGTCTATGGTTTGCACTTGCCCCCTTGTTCATCCAGCTGAGTGGCTCAGAAGCCATGTATTATTAGTAGTCTTTAGCGTCAGTCCGCCTTCAGTATTAATGAAAGGCTGTAAACTTGGTAGCTGGAATGCTGCAAGCACTCTTCATAAATTCATGGATGCATTAGGAATCTTTTTGTTTTTACCCTGTTAACGAGTAAATTGCTCGGTTCTCTAATACCTAATGAGTGCTTTAAAAATAAGTGGTATTTTGTGAAATTTAATACATTCACTAAACTGTGTATACGTCGCTCGCTTGTGCGATATGCGAATATCACCTTTCCTTGGCTCTGTAACTACAGGTTCGCATAAAACTTGCCCCGCCGCGGTGGTCTAGTGGCTAAGGTACTCGGCTGCTGACCCGCAGGGCGCTGGTTCGAATCCGGGCTGCGGCGGCTGCATTTCTGATGGAGGCGGAAATGTTGTAGGCCCGTGTGCTCAGATTTGGGTGCACGTTAAAGAACCCCAGGTGGTCTAAATTTCCGGAGCCCTCCACTACGGCGTCTCTCATAATCATATAGTGGTTTTGGGACGTTAAACCCCACATATCAGTCAATCAATCAATCGCATAAAACTTACAAGGTGAAAATAGTTAAGTAGGACCAGGAAAGAAATATGCGCACTAGAAACGGTCACTCGCGACTGAAACGATATCGCACGTGTTATGAAAAACATAAGTAAGGAAATTGCGACTGACTGGGCACGTTACAAACAGCAGCCATAAGCAAAGAACCAAGATGCATTCTTACAGGGGATCAATAAGTCAAAGGGGTGCTCACACCAAATTTCGAAGCTATCCGTAGCTTGTTTTAGGTTTCCTCTGTATGCTAGGACTTTCCATACGAAGAGCCGGAAACAACAAACGCGTAGAATATAAGTTAATTCACTTCTGAAAGTGTAGCTGAATGTTCACTCTCGTTATCTAGGCAAATCGCTTGTGCAGCAACACTCGCGTTTCAAAATAGGAGAAGCAATTCTAGTTGTCATGACGTCACACCAGATTTGTAGTGACGCGAAAGACCTCCGTCATCTCCGAAACGCATTTTGTGACTAAGAAGAGATCTAGCATGCCTTCTGTTGCGAGTGTGCTGATGTCCCTTGCAGAGACACTCTGTGTGTCCGTCAAGGATTCCAAGGGCTTTCGAAAAGACACTCGACGTTTCGTTCAGACACGCTGGGCGCGTCGAACAGCGGTGCTGTCTCATCCTCCATCAGCATTTCGACGCCTTGAAAGGCCGGCGCACCCAACGGCAGGTGGCTTCCTCGTCCACGTTTTATACATACGTTGTAAATATAAACTATTTTTTCCTTCTTGCTGCATTTTGCCTTCCCACTGCCTCGATGCTACTGCAGCTGGCCATGGCGACTGTCAGCGCATTTGTTTTGCTGGCGCTTGGTGTGGCACGTGTGTTTGAGAGCAGACTAAAGACGATGTGTGTCACAGCCTTGTGTGCCCACGTGACCGAGCCAACCAATGCATTGACATCACTGCCCACTTTGGCACCGCAAAACCGAAACCGAAAATGCTCCACATAAGTAGAGCAATGTTGAAATGTTTAGCGAAAATACACAAATCTTTGTGTGTGTATCATGCCTCCTGGAGCTGACGGAAACGTTTACAGCAAAGAAAACGCACGCCACAAATTCGGTGGCACCACCTCTTCAAGTTTCTTGTGCTGTAATGATATTGAAGAATAACTGAGTTAAACTTTTAAAGCGTGGTGTTCTTTATTATATGTATGTGAAATTTCACGCGTGGTTTGGTTAGGGTGACGGTGCAAGCCTACCAGGCCAAAGATGAAATTGCCTCTGCATGACTGAAAATGCCAGAGGCGATAGATGGCTTCATTAAACGAATTTTGATGCTCTCAGAGGTGCGTGTTGATACATCAACCATTATGTAAGCACAAGAAGAATTCGGTTAGCGACTCTCGTACAACAATTAAAAAGGCTATTGGCATGCTTCTCACAGTGTTTTTATGCCCTCTGCACACCCCTGCGATCTTTTGCACAGTACGCAAGAAATGTTACTAAGCTTATGGTGCCGACAACACAACCCTAACCCCGTATTGCTGCCCTATTTCCTTCCAGACTGTGCAGATCGTATGCGTAAATAACTGCAATGTTCCTAGTTTGTTTGCGGACGAAGTTCGCCCGAATTAATATTTGTTTGCAGTGCAAATAGGCTATTCACAAAGCGATGCAATATTATATAGGCAGGACACCGCGAGTTTCCGCAGCTGGGAACTATTACTCAAGTAATGTGTCCAAGTTTTTTGTGTTTTTTTGTTTGCCGAGCATAAGTAGATCAATATTCCTCATTGAACAGTATTTCAATTCGTTGCCGTGTAATTTGACAGTGGTCTCACTCAATGCAGAATATACTGCCAGCAAACATTCTCCAAAGAGACACTTAATCATCCTATGAGAAATTGCCAATTGTCAAAGAAAGGTAGTTTGAACAAACATTGTAATTCCACCCCTTCTTCTTTACATACACTTGGAATGCGTTTAATTTTCCTATTTGCAGCACGTGACTTGTCCACAAAAGTTTTAAATATTCTGCAGCCGTAACACTTCCCTGCAGTCTTATGTTAACGGCCCAATGAAACCGCGGCGGTATTAAAAGCAATAGCGCTTTATGAGCAGTTCATCGTGAATTAGCTACGAATTCATTGTCCCAACTTACATTTCTCATGATAGCATGTTTTGATCACATATATCGGTTTGCAACAAATCGCATGCCACTCATCTTCTATGCTCAATGTACATTCTATGTGCATTGAACCAGAATGTACTTCTACATTATATGCGTAGATATAGGTGCAGGTGCGTTCAGACCCTACTCGACAAGCGGTGGCATGTCCTTTTCGTTTTGTGCCCGCCCGGCGCCAACGAGGAGTGGGCGGATAAAGAGCCGGTTCACTCGGCGTACCAGCTTTTCCTATTACGCTGCGCGTGCCCGCGGGGCGTTGTTGTACTGCTTGAAAAAGGCTTATTGGCATAACACATCTGTGGTTACGCTAACAAGTTTTGCGGCAAAACGTGCCAGTTTGATGTAATCCATAGCAACCTGTAAGAAATAAGCTAACATTCACTTGTTAGGTTGGCCCGAGCACGAAGAGTCGAAGCTCTGCGTTTCTAAGCGAGAAAATCAAAATACTGAATACCTGTAATAGTTTTAAGAAAAAGAAAAAATACATTCATCCACATCTTTCAGGTATGATGTAGCTGGCAGCGTGTCAGACTCGGGATGTGTGATGAGGTATTATTGGTATTGAGGTATTATTGGCTTCAACTCCAGCGCACTCACCTTTTTCTTTTTTTTTCTTTTTTTTTCTTGCGCCCGTCTTTCAGCCCTAATTACAATGCGCTAATCACCAAACTTTTTTTTAATTTAAATGCCGGATTTCAGCAGATAATGGGTGTCCCCGTCTGCAGCGCGCCAACGTTCTTTGTGCAGCGTGCCAGTGTCTAGTGTTGAGGGCCACACTAGTAAAGTCATCAAGTATGGCGCTGGGACAGTGCCGCTGGGTTTTGCGATATAGTCGTTATAACATCGTACTCTTAGATAGCAAGAACTCGACACTAATTACTCGGATTACGCGCAGTACGCACACTCTTCCTGATTCGTGATCTTACGCGTTCACCAGGAATAACGCTGTGAGGTGCGATCACTGGTGTACAAATTAATACGAGACGTGTTCTGCCGATGGTCAGACTACCGACGTCCAATGTCACTTAGTGCCGCAATCAGAGAGCCGCGTGTTACGCTTGTACTTTGAAATTATTTGGGCATAAGTTATCCATAAGTTTCATTTCTACCAGAGTGACTACCGCTCTGTTCGTAGTCACCATCACTTGACTCTACATGATGTATGTGGCGTTTCTGAGGTGGACATGTCCTCTCACTCAAGAAAACTGACCGCACGTGAGTGTAATGGTTCACGAATGATTCACGCCAGACTAGAAGAAGAAAAGAAGGTAGTTGCAGCCTAATGCTCTCTGTGTACGTCTGTTTTGATACACAATGCTTCACAAAATTGTTTCTTCATTGTTGCAGCTGTACAGCACCGATTCAGTATTACAAAATGATCTTTTATGGACAATCTGAAACCGCACACCGCTATTTACTTCATTATGCGAGTGATTCCTATTGAACCTTGTGTGTTAAGATGACAATCCACCAGCTGGTCCCTATCGTGAAATCTAGTGGCACTGTCCCAGCGCCATACTTAATTACTGGACCAGTGCAGCGCTGGACACTGGGACTAGCACGCTGAACGAAGCACGCTAGGGCACTGAACAAGGGGACACCCAATATCAGCCAAACTTCGGCTTTCGAATGGTTTTTTTTAAATTTTTTATGCACACATTGTAATTAATAGTGAAACACGAGCCCAGCAAGGAAAAAAACTGAAAAAAAATTCACTAAGCAGGATTCGAACCAACTACCTAAACGTATCACAAATCTGACACGCTGCCCACTTAAAAACGCCTTAAAATGGAAACGAATGTATTTTTACTCCATCCTAATACTAACTCATGTGTACAATGTTTTGATTTTGACGTGCTCAGCCACCTTGCCTACACACGAGGTGAGGGAGATGGGCCTGAGTGAGCCAAGCTCAAGGGGTTTGCCGGCTTAGGTATGTGCACGACGGCGGCTTCGCGCCACTCGAGCGGGATTTCGCCGGATTCCCATACCTCGTTGATATGTTTAGTGAGGAAGTCTATGTCCTCGTCCGCTGATTTTTTAGTAGTTTGTTTGTGATCCCGTCTGGGCCAGGGCATGATCTACAATTCAGCTCAGCGAGTACTGCCCGCCCCTCCGCACTCTTGAATGGAGAAACCAATGGGTCTTCATCCGTGTGCATTGGAGGTGGGGAGTAATACGTGTCTAAGCTCGATTTGGTACAGAGGTTGTGCGATGTGAGCTCGTGTGTAATCTGTTCGTCCGTAAAATTTTCCCTGCGAAGCTTATGAGGTAAGCGATCTATGGTGAGTTGCTGATTGGATTTCATGGGTTTGTTCCCCAACAGATGTTTAAGCAGGTTTCATTTAGATCCTTTACTCATTTGGGCGTGTACCGAGCTGCATACCTCGTCCCATTGCTGTCTAGCTAAAATGCGACTGTGCTCTTCGATTTGCTTGTTGATCTCCGCGATCTTTTTGCGATGATGGCGGTTAAGCTTTTGAGTTTTCCATTTTGCCTGTAGGGCTTTCTGCGCCTCGATGAGGTGAGCAAGTCGGCTAATCATGCGCTCAACATCGCGAGTGGTATCTATCTCTTTTGTGGCTCTCGTTACATCCTCTTGTAACCGAGCGAACAGGTTTCGAATAGATGTGTAGGTGTTGTCATCTTGCTTTCTAAGGGTGCGAAAATGACCCGAGTCGACGACCTTGCATTTACGCAGTGGTGAACTGGATGCGGCGATGGTGATGCTACAGTTGTAGTGATCACTACCTATGCTGAGCTGTGTGTTGATCCATGTAGAGTGGCGGATGTTTTGCCCTAGTGCTAAGTCTGGAGTAGTATCTCTTGTTACCGAGTTATTCGTGTGTGTAGGTAACGCGGGGTCTGTGAGTAGAGAGAGGCAGTGGTGTCACCAAGAGCTATCTGCGTGGCAAGCGCTTTGCCTTTCGAGTGGAGGTATCTGTAACCCCAATCGGGGTGCGCTACGTTAAATCGCTTGCAATCAATAGCGGGTTGTCACCGGCTATCATGCATGCCTTCTGAAAGAGAGCTATGAAGGTCTGTCTGCTGTCGGTATTGATTGATATGTGGGGTCGAACGTCCCAAAACCACCATAGGATTATGAGAGACGCCGTAGTGGAGGGCTCCGGAAATTTTGACCACCTGGGGTTCTTTAACATTGTCACTGGTCCCGTTAATTTGGGAGGCGATCGCCGGGCTAATTCTAAGGGCCGAAGTATCAGCCCCCTGAACCGCACCACGAAAGCGTAAAATATTTAGAAGTGGTCCTATTTGGCGCGCCAGCGGACGCCGGCTGTGGCCCAAAGAACAAGTCAGAGCCGAGAGTTGATAAACAAAACAAAATTATGTTCTCAATTATGGCAGACCAAAACGATACACAAGTATGCACACTCGACAATAGTCGAATGCAATATGACACCAATCAAACAACGTACTACACAGTACAATCAGCCAAACTCGAAACAACGGACACAGACAACAATACGCGCTACAATGCAGTCGCATGCATCGAACAACCAAGACACTTAAAGACTAAAGAGTTAGAAAACTTATTAAGTCCAAAGTTCTTGGAACAAAAGTCTGGATGATACTCTTCCGAGAATCACTCACTCAAAGTCTAGCGTTGTTGTCGTTCCGCTGCCCCCGAAGTTTCTCTTCCAGGAAACCTCGCGTCTTCAATTCGCCACTCTCCAGGCTCCAAACTTCTTCGCCGGAAACACGTCGGCTTCCCACACGCAGCTGTTGCCACGCGTCTTCGCTCGATAGCGGTAGACACACACTCTTGCCTGTAGCTCGAGTCTTCAATCCTCGGGTGGAAATCCTCTTCTTCTCCTCCTTTGTCACTGAGGACAAAAGGCTTCACCCCCAAGGCGGAACACCCTACGCACTCTGGCGCATACCTTCTTCTTCTCCTGCTTTGTGACTAAGGACAAAACCTTCACCGACAGACGTGGCGGGATACCCTACGCACTCTGGCGCTAACTTCCTTGTTCTCCTGATCTCCAATCTCGGCTGCTTGTATAAATACCTTCCGCGCGAGATTCCAGAAAGTTCTCATCTTTTCGTCGGCGCGATGCGCAGCGAAGGCTGGAGAAAGCGCGAGATGGTACAAGGGCCGCCCGCGACGGATGACGCAACCCTGCATCATCACGCCCCTTTCCATCGAGAGTGTTCTATGGCTTGCTCGGCTGCCGATGCGAGGAGGTTCGTCGGCGAACCTACGCTTCCGAGGGGAGAGGGACGCGCTCCCGGAGAGTTTTTGGATGCTTGTTTTCTTTTTTTTATCGTTGACCTCTCGGCGCTTCGTCGCGAGAATTTGGCGGCGCGCCCTTTTTTGAGCGCTTGTTTTGTGACAAACGTGCACCCAAATCTGAGCACACGGGCCTACAACATTTTTGCCTCCATCGGAAATGCAGCCGCCGCAGCCGGGATTCGATCCCACGACCTGCGGGTCAGCAGCCGAGTACCTTAGCCACTAGACCCCCACGGCAGGGCCTGCTGTCGGTAGGCGAGCTGTATACGTTAAGAAGAAAGACTGACTGTTTGAGGTGCGCGTTCGGAATGAGTTCTATCAAGATGTGTTCGACCTTGAGTTCAGGATGATCTTCATGCTTAGTGTACGAAAAAGACTTTGAAATACAAGTAGCAATCCCTCGTTTACCCTTCTTGAAGATTGACTCAACGTTCTATTCTCGCAATGCGGGACGCTCGGTGAGCATCTCCTGAAGAAGGGGGACAGAAGGGTTCTGAGTGTTTGAGCGCAGTAATTGTTGTAAGGCGTCTTTCCGTTTTGGGAAAGTTAAGGCAATTCCATTGCCAAATGGTGAGATTGTTTGAGGTAGCCATGATTATTGATGACGTATTGGTCGGCTCTACATTTGTTGATGGTATTTCAGTCATTTGAAGCTTCAGCGGGTTGATTTCGCACAGTATGTCAGCACGAAACTGTTCTAGCAGCGCCGTCAGGTGTGCAATAATGCTCGACATCGTTAGAGGTACTTGGGCCTCTAGCGCGGGGCCTGCGCGCTTTTTCGCGCCGTGTACTGGGTTAGAGGCAGTGGGAAGTTCACTCGCGTTGCTCTCGCGTTGCTCTTGAGGTTGTGGCGTCTTAAGAAGCGCCTTGATATCAGAAAGCTCTTTGCGAAGAAAATTATTCTCGCGTTCTAAAGCTTGAATTTTGTATGCTACGGGCTGTGGCAATGATCCAGAGCGCGCGGTGGCGCGGGTCTCACGTGCCGGCAACCTTGTCGACCCAAATGAATTTGGTGGTGTCTGGGGCCTGTGAGCTGCCCGGTGTCACCTGGTCTTGTGATTGAACAGCCCTTGTTGGTGTAGACTGGGTGAATGCTGAAGGCAGGGAGCTTGCAGTGGGCACCGGTGACGAACAGCTTTTGTTGCGACGTCGACGACCTTGCCGACGGCACCGCACGAGGTAGGGTGCTTGATAGCGGGTTCGGCAGGTCCGGTCGCCCGTTACGTGTGCGCGTCCATACAGCGCACACTTGGGTGCAGAGCATACGTGGTCCGGTCCGGTCCGGGAGGGTCGTGACCGCACTGATCAAACACCTTGTCGGTGGGGTGCGGGCAGACGTCCTGGCGGTAACCCACTCGGCCGCAGTTGCGGCAAGTGTCTATCTGGCGTTTGTAGAGAGTGCAGCGGTACATGATCGGTCCGCAGTTAACATAGTTTGGTACCTCGAGGCCGTTGAACAGGATCACGACCGTGGTAGGGTTCTTGATTCGACGTAGGCCGAGCACGGTCGGGTTGCGGGGCGTTCGTAGCATGCGTTGCAAGTCGGCGTCTATGGAGTCGATGTCGACGCCGCGTATAACCCATGGGCAGGAGTGACCAGGTGGGGTAAGATAGGTAGCGACTGGGTGTCGCTGTTCAGTGAGAATAATTTCTTAAACGGTGCAATAAGCAAGAGCATTCGTCTCTTGTGGTGTGCTCACCACGAAATTGTTCTGCATCAAGTTCGAGCAGACAATATCTTCTTCGGTAGCCGTCGGCGGCAGGCGTGCGGCCATCGTGAGTGCGTTAAAAACCTTGTGTTGACTGCAGAGACGTACGTCGATTCCACCGCCCGTGCGAACGACAACTCTGAAATGATCCTTGTGTAGATTAGGCAGCTTGCTGGCAGTAGCGAGCTTTTTTTTAAGTGTACTGGGCAGTTTGGCGCCAACCGCTGACCCATGTTGCCCGACGTGTGGCGGCGTCTTGGTGGTGGCCTGTGCTTTGCTTGCGTTACGACGACGATATTCTGTGAGCCAGCCACATCCGATGGCGGCTTCACCTACGGATATTGCTTCTAGCGGCATGTTGCAGCTGTGGTGGCGAGCGCCGGGCGGTGCGTGGCCGAGAGAGCGTAGTCGTGCAAGGTCTATGGAACGCTTAGGTTGCGACTTCAGAACTGTACTTCAAAAAAAGTAATAATGGGGCCTACTAAGTAGACTTCGTATTCAAATATTCGCAATGACTTGCCGGTGATTATCCGGTAGTGCAGAGACGCCGAAACGGGCATCTACCGATGAAATTTGCATCGGTGTCGGGAGCCGTGGGGTACGCGTCAGCACTGCTCGCCACCACCTAGCGGTCCACTTCCGCCCGAATATGCGACTTGGCGGCGGAGTGGTGAGAGCCATCCGCCTCGGAGCGAGTCGCTCTAAAACTACCAGTGAAAAGCGCAGATTTGCTCCAAATATACCAGCGAAATTCGTATTTGCCACCACAGGGCAAAAAAGCTATCTTTGAATCGATCAATGAAAAACGCCACAAAAATAGTTTGTCTATGGGTAATTTCGGCTGTGTAACCAGAAATATGTTGACGGAGTGCTATACGCCACCGATTAAAAAGTTAAAACTATGAGAACCTGTTCCTAAACAATAGCTAGTCATTTTTATGCTGTAATCACAAAGAAAAAGCGTTGTATATTTTGCTAACTTTTATATTTCATATTTACATAGGCTGAAAAGCTGGGAAGACCGGGGGTATGCAACACCCGAAAACTTCAGTGTGGCAATAAAACACCCCTCATTTGCTTCAAATACATTAAAAAAAGCACAATGAACTTTGTTTACCCAGTAATATGTCATGAATGCCAACTGAATTAACATACAAGAAACAGAGTGCCTGCTTACATATCCAGTTCCTATGGATTCTGCCAGATTGGGAAACTTTTTCAAGGAGGCCTCTTACAGCTTCATAAAGCGTCCCAGGGTACCTAGTATATGCTCGTAAATAGGGAATAGCCTACATTTCGTCATATCTTTTTACTGCAGAAAAATAATGTCACCAACTTGCTGATTGAAGTTTTCTAAAAGTCATCATTGAATATTCACAATGCGTAATGATCGTAAAATTGAGCAGAAAACAACTTTAAGATATTTGAATTATCAGGCCCGAGCTACTATTCCGTATTTACTACATGCATTTTTATGTGCATGGGCTAATTTACAAAACCAAGATGTGCAGACACTACTACAGGCTATAGAAGAGTTGCGTTTTTGTATTGAATTTTGAAACAGAGATTCTGTAACTCAAATTTGAGTGAGGCAGAAAAGGAGGCACAATGCGTAATCACATACTTTTGGAAATCCCGAAACAAGACTTTCATTATTAATTTAGGAAGGAGAGGAGGAGGCTTCCAGCAGTGACACCACCACGATGGGGCATGTACCCTTGAATGCACTGTTTCTATTTTCACAAGGCTGGTTTGCAGCAAAACTTACATTTTGTAGGAGCACAAGTCATCGTACAGCCACTGGAGAACTCTGCGGCAATTTCTAAAATTGTGCCCCTGCTGATGTCTGTCGATGCTAAGCTTGACATCGAGAGGCATGTTTGGCAGGAGATAAACGGTTAGTTCATCCCCACAGACTGCAGATGGTATAGCTTCTCCGACATTCAGCACGTCAACAATCCTGCATGAAAATAACGATAAAGTGTCTGCACATTAAATAAGCGCACCGGTCCCTTTATTGTAATTCTTAGGTGAAGTCAGCCTTGAGTACAACTTGAACGTCACACAGCCTTGACTGCTATGAAGTCGGGGGTTAGCAAGTCGCAGAAGTCGCAAATGAACGCTCAGCAGGGCCTGAGTATGGTGCTTAGAATATACTGGCTATTGTGACGTCCGCGGCCTTATAGGTGGCACCAGATTGCATGAATGCATGTGGCGTTGCAGCGCACGTGCGTGCCGCGGCACCGCACGCTTCTCGTAGCCCAGTTTTTCCACAGCATTGACAAGTGGGCCATTGAATATTTTGTTTTTATCAAGCCGCAGCGCTTTGTCTGTTCTCAAGTTAAAGAATGACCGGAGGTTTAGGCGTTCCTCTTAATAAAAAACGCTTGCTGATAGTTTTGCGCTTCTGCGCAAAGCCTAATGTTGTCAGGCTCATCAAGCATTGAACCGTGGCAGCTAGTTCAACGCAGGCAGAGGAAGCATTTTACTTGTATTGTAACAATGCTTGCAGCAATTGTTTTGTGGTACAAACTTAAGAAGTTTTGTTCGAACGAAAAAAAATAATGCGGGTTTACATATAAGCGCGCCGGCAAAATTCTGTCTTAGAGCAGTACGTGAGGCAGTAGCCGTCTACACACGAGCTGTAGAAACATTTAGTCACCTTACCATAGCTACTGTGATTAGGCACTTAGCTGCGCTCCCGATAAGGGAGACATAAAAAAAAGCGAATATTAAAAGGTTAGGGTTGTTAGGTGGAACTACTGAACATTTGCTAAGTTTCATCTTGCGACAAAGCAGCTCCAAGTCACATGGAGCCAAAAAAATGAACATTAGACAAATCTTTGTAGTACCCATCATTCCCATGGTGGCAAAGGTGTCATGCATTGCCGCTCCCATAAACACTAGTACCAGAATTCACTCTGATGTATTATTAGAAAACTATTAAAATACCAAGTGCACATTGTATAGCCAAGATATATGTATCTACTCCAACCCAGAAACTATGCTGCAGTGATTTGTTGATAATGGGTACAACACAGATTTGTCTAAGCTTCATTCTTTTGGCTCGATAGGGTCTTGAGCTGCTTTGTCGCAAGACGAAACTCCGCAAATGTTCAGAAGTTTCACTTAACAGTCTTAACCTTTCTAGATTCGCCAATTTAAATTGCTCACGACGTTCACACCAATCTATTCTTTTATCCGAAACGCGCACATGGTTAATTTTTACAGGCATCAAGTGATGTGTAACAAATGACATCAAAATTTTGAGCTCAAGATAATTGTGTTGTTTCATTCTAATGCATGCATGTGTGCTGCGGTCTGAGCAACAGCAGTGAGCATAGGCTAGAGCATAGAGTTTACGTTTTTAAAGTAAGCATGAATGATCAGCAAGCGGAGCTAACAGCCCCTGGCAGTGTCTTCATTAACTCATTGCCGTGACATCTTTAGTGGCTGCTTGCGCTTTGCAGTTATGTCTCGCCCCTTCCCCAACTAATGATGGCATCATACACAAGCTTGCAGAGCTCGCACAGCAGCACCTTGAGTAGCTATTGACAATGGCTTCTGGTTTTCTTACGTAGTTCTCCAGTCCAGCTGATCACAAGATGGTTGTGGCTGCTAATGTCAGTGCCATTATAAATGGCACAATCAGCTTGCTCTCACATTATGGTAAGATTTCAGTCACGTGATATATCAAGTATGCAGTGATTATTGTTACAAAAAACATGCAATTGATAAGCAAGCTTACCTGTACTGTGCTGTTTCCTTAACGAGAAGCCCTGATTTGTCTGGGATCACGAGTCGTCATCCATATCGACATACATGTCAAAGTACTTGTCGAAGACCTAGTAGAAACGAAATTGACTAAAATGTACACCCTCACTCTTCATTAATCATTGCCTACTGTAGAAGGTGTTTTCAAATTTTTAGTTTCAAAGTATGATCTTACGCTAGAATATTATTGCACTTAAGTAGTAGACTAATTTTGCTAGACGTGTAAACATTGCACGAGTGCATTGTCGCGTTTTTAAAGTGAATTTGCACAGTTTACAACACCTGAGTATAGAAAACAATATGGAACTATCAGCACAAGTCACATAAAGCCATATTATAATGCCATCAAGCCACACTGTCCTTATCCTTTTTACCTCATAGAGTTAAAGTTGTGAGCTTGACTGATTTATTAGTTGATAAAGCAAAATATACATACTTGATAACACAACATCCCTGCTATATTTCGTTTTTGGAATCGGCAGTGTGAATGAATGAATAAAAATTAGAAATATACCTAAGTACAGGTCAAACCTATTAGTAAGAAATATAAAGTATTTGACTTTTTTAGCCTTTTATAATATATCCCCGCCACGGTGGTCTATTGGCGAAGGTACTCGGCTGCTGACCCGCAGATCGCGGGATTGAATTCCGGCTGCGGCAGCTGCATTTCTGATGGAGGCGTAAATGTTGTAGGACCGTGTGCTTAGATACAGGTGTGCGTTAAAGAACCCGAGGTGGTCGAAATTTCCTGAGCCCTCTACTACGGCGTCTCTGATATTCATATGGTGGTTTGGGGACGTTAAACCCTACATATTTATCTTCTATATTATTGGCAAGACAAGCTGTATTAACAAGGCAGACTTCAGTAATATAATTGAGGAAAACGATTTCACACAATTGATGTTCCTCAAAATGAATTGAATTCAGCTTCAGTTCGCGGAAATACCCTAGTATGCCGCGTATTGGATATGAATGGTTGCAAAAGTTGTTTTCGTTTTCCCAGCTACTATAGCTGAATCGGCAGAGCACTGTATGTGTTATCAGAACGTTGTGGGTCAGTTTCGTCATCTACTTGAAATTCCTCACGTTTATGTAATAGCTACTACATATTTAAAAAGTACAAATAATAACCTTTTTGCCTCGCTTTGCTTCACCGTCTGCGAGTTTATTTGGGCTGCGTATAATAAAAAAATGAGACCTTCATAACCATTTCCTTTGTAGTCGTCGACTAATACTGCAAAAGTGTTGCGCATGCGTGAGAATTTCATGCAAGTAGCCTTGACCACAGGCCTGTAGTTTTCAACGTATGCTCGACGTTTTCTTTTAATACTATAAGCTGTTACAGCATAAAAGGCATGCGGTTAAATAAACCTGAGCTCAAGCTTTGCACTGCAGGCCATCCAAAATCCTGATTCAGTCGCTCCTTCATTGTGTTTCACAAATGCTGCATCCTACTCGATTGTCATTTGTCCCTTTGAATCGGTATGAAAAGAAATATGCAATAAGGCATTATTTCCACAGAAATTGCATCAACATATAAGGCAGGCTTTGTACACTCCCCCCCCCCCTCTTCCACGTGCGCAAGCTTGCGGACTGTTATACTGTGTGACAGGAGAATCAGTTACCTTTAAGCTCAATGCGGAGAAGTCAAGACCTTCAAAAAGCTTGCTCGTTTAGATCTGTTCAGTCAAATTTTCCGTCGCCCACGGTTAATGATAGGTGACGACGACGTTTTTATTGCTGTAGGCCATTACACGTAATTCCGCCATCAAACGTGCTGCGAACTTGCACGACAGGCAAAAAAAAACTCAACTGCCGTTGATGCAAAAAATATCTGTTGTGCAGCTGAACCAGAGTGATTGATAGGTGAACACGCGGATTACTTGTAGTGTGCTTCTGGTGCCACCGGCACTACCACAGAACACCTAGCGCTACTAGTGTGAGTATTTGTGGCACAGTTGAAGATAAAAACACCTATGAAATGACAGACGCTTCACAATTTTAAAGCATAAACTTTTATGACATTAAATACGCAGCGCACTGAAAAGGTGTGTGCTTTTTTTTTACTCTCAGTCGCAAGAGGTGTCGTGCGGCTGTGACGAGTGATAGCAGACGACGCTCGGTGCGTGTCTCGCGCCTTTGCGCGAAAAAAAAAACGAAGTAGATCTGCGCCGAGCTCGTGGGCGCTCAAGGAACGTGGAATAAAAAAAAGGTCTGGCAGTCCCTTCCTGAACTTGAAAGAGTCTGGATGTTCTTCTTAGGCCACCTCGAATCCCAGTATATCCGACGTCCCGAGGTGAACTAAGAAGACGTTTACATCTATGCGGGGACGTCGCTCCCTGCGCGCTCCTTTGGCTCCACTACTGACGTTTGAACAGCGTCGGCTCCGTGATCCCAAGATGGCAACGGCCCCGTGTTCTGTCGACGTGTTCGAGAAGCTGGATGACGCCACCCGGTTGGGAGCCTCCCAGTCAGCTGTGTACGAAGCCGATGTCCTAAGGACTGAGGTGCGTGAGGTTCGGAACGAGTCGGAGGAACTGAAACTGATAATTCCCAAGGACCATGACGCCGCCAAACACTACAACGCACCAATACCGCCTGTGGACTCGCAGATGAAGGCATGTCACGACCTCTTGTGTAACTTACTTACTCCACTAGCTGAGCGCATTGAGCGTCTGTAGTTGAAAACGAATGAAAATTCTGACGCCGAATCAAGAACGAGTGCAGAATAGAGCAGTGCGTTGATGTATCTCAAACGTGGCTCGAGAAAGCAAAAAAAAAACAAGTAAGAAGCGATGCTCCTGTGTGTTCTAGCAGTGGAGACGCTCGCGACCGACTTATGTGTTTCTCGGGCGAGCTCTTTACAGCATCTCGGGAAAGATCTAAACGCCTGGTTTCACCAAGTTGATTATTGGTTTAGAACATTCAGCGTTCCCGCCGAGGTCACCATAACGTTCATTATTTAAAGGCTCCCAGCTAAAGACATTACATGAATGCGTCACCAAACGAAGGTGGCTATTATCAGTACTTGGGCTGATATAAAGGCAGCGTTCCGCCGACGTTATAACATGGACTGCGAAGTAACATCTAAGCAGCGAATCTTCGGCGCAACAAAACGCGTAGGCTAGTCATGTACATCTTCGCATACCGAAAGCTTGACCTGATAAAAAAAAGCAATTATCCTGTACTACAACAGGGAAAGTGCCAAGTCAACAAGGCTTTTCTGTCGCCCAAGGCAAAGAAGCACTTCTTTGATAAAACATTTAGGCGGCTAGACTATATGATAAGCTCCTCTCTGCGCTTTGACCAGATCAGGTATTCGGAGCCCCGCCACGGTGGTCTAGTGGCTAAGGTACTCAGCTGCTGACCCGCAGGTCGCGGGTTCGATTCTCGGCTGCGGCGGCTGCATTTCCGATAGAGGCGGAAATGTTGTAGGCCCGTGTGCGCAGATTTGGGTGCACGTTAAAGAACCCCAGGTGGTCTAAATTTCCAGAGCCCTCCACTAGGGCGTCTCTCATAATCATATGGTGGTTTTGGGACGTTAAAACCCACAAATCAATCAATCAGATCAGGTATTTGGAGGAGAGCATTGAAATCTGGGCTACGGAAGAACGCAAAACGCCCTCCACAACGCCGTCCGCCGAACGTCGAGTTATGGCAAAGCGTTCGCTTCGGAAGTCTAAGTGTCATCGTCAACGCGCGGACAGCGTAGAATGAAGCGGTTCCTCAGCTCATGAAGTAGCTCAGAGAAAGGTGCTAAAAGGAGGAGATAGGAAAGCGAAGCCATCACCATCGCGGATTGCGACTCGTTCCACAGCGTGTTTTTGAAGATTGCAAGGAAATGCCCCGAGAGTTCGTAAACTGTGCTTCAATCGCTCCAGAAGTGGACATTTTGTCACACAGTGTGGTCTACCGCTAATGGCAGAATTTTGGAAGGGGCAGGAAGATTTCGAATCTTCCAGCTCAGAACAGCAGGGAAAAAAACAGCTGGTGACACCGATGGCCGCGAGCAGTCGCCAATAATTGAGCAGGTGTCATGTGTCTCTGAAGCGGGTACTTGTCTGTTCCTGTCGCCATCAACGAACAAACAATTGAAGACATATTGAACTCTGGAGCTGTAAAAAGATTGATTACGGCAGCAATAGTTGACAAACTCGAATTTAGCATAAGGCCTTCGTCCATATGTTTGGTAAGAGCAAGTGGCCGTCAGATACAAAATTTATGTCAAGTCCGTGCTGTGGTGACTCTGGACGATGAAACACTGCAGCATGACTTCGTTGTCTTCCTCGGTTACCTCACGACGAAATACTGTTGGGCGATGACTTCTTGCGGGCTTTAAGAGCCGTCATCGACTGGGGCTCGGAGAGCTTCGCGGCATTGGTCCCCCAAGGGCTACGCAAGATCTACCTGGTTAGGGAGCAACCACTGCCAGCTTTATCGCGGAAGTTATTTCCTGTGGACTGGCTTCGCATATGGGCAGACGAAAATCATTTAATGGCCTTCAGCGGGACAATGCTCTTGTACGATCGCTATTCAGTCATAGTAGAGCTCATGGTAACAGATGCATCAGAAAATACAACGAAGGTAATGATCATGAACTGCTCTTCTCAAGCCGTCTTGCTTCCATATAAGATCACAATTGGCCTCATTGAAGAAGCAAGCAGAATTAAGGATATGGAACTTTCTGGAGAGAACTGCCAACAGATCTTCCCATTTTCATCTCTTGCTTTTCCTGAGGACCATGATGCGCCACCAGCTCATACGATTGTTGATCAGCAGCACCGTTCAGTTGCAATCGGAGACGTCAGCATTACCATTGGAAGAAAGTTATCTTGCAATGAGCTGCAGGTCGTGAAGGATTTGTTGGCGCAATATTAGGTTTGCTTTGTATAGTCAACAACAGATGTAGGCTCCTGCACAGTTGAACGATTGGAAACGCAAAGCCAATATCGCAACGACCTCGCAGATTGTAACCAGCGCAGCGTAATCTCGCCAAGAGAAATCAAGGACCTCATTCATGCCAATATAGTGTGACCTCCATGGAGTACTTGGGCGTCACCCCTAGTCTTTGTAGCAAAAAAAGACGGGACGACGCCCATGTGCGTTGATTATGGACGTCTCAACGCCGTCACTAAGGACATTGTGTACCCGTTTCCGAGAATTGAAGATGCGCTGCAGGCACTCACCAGAAGCAAGTATTTTTCTGTTATCGACTTCGTGTCTGGATTTTATCAGATCGCCATGCATCCAGACGAAATACAGAAGACTGCCTTCATTATGCCATGAGGTCTTCACGAATTCCCCTGGATGCCATTTAGACCTAAAGTTAACCATTCATATGTCAGCGAGCTGTGAATACAATCATTGACGATACTAAATACGACAATGCCCTTGCGTATATAGATGATTGCGTAGTCTTCAGGCGCACAATTGAAGAACATCTACTGTAACTTCAAAACATATTTACAAGGTTCGAAATAGCAGCCTTGAAGTTCAAGCCATAGAAGTGTTTCTTTTTTGTATTGCCATCAATTACCTTAAGCACGTTGTCACAAAAGACGGTGTATTTCCTGACTCATCCAAACTGGTCGCGGTTAAGGTTTTTTGGCCTTCTCAAAATGTACAGGAACTGCAATCATTCATCGGGCTCACATTGTACTACAAGAACGTTGCGCCAAAAGACCGCGTTATCACAGCACCTCTTCAATCACTCCAACAGAAATACGCTAATTTTTTTGGGAAGAATATCTGCAAGTGGCATTTGAGACATTAGAGCGCACCTTGTGGCAGCCGCCTGTCCCTAGGCTTTTTTCCGAAAAACCAGAACTCGGTGTCCAAGTACACACAGATGCATTTCGGCTCAGCGTGGGAGGTCTATTGCTGCAAGAAGATGAAGAGCGATGATATTGTCCAGTGCTATACTTAAGTCAATCTCTGAAAGGCGCAGAGTTTAATTATACTTCGACAGAACTCGAAGCTCTTGCAGTAAAATGGGCATTAGAAGAACTACTACCATACCTAGTTGGCCGATGATTTCAAGTTGTCAGCGACGACCATGCACTGTGCTTGGTCTTGCGCTACAAGGAAGAAATCCAACGCCTTCTTTGTTGGTCACTGATTTTGCAGAAATTTGACTTCGATGTCATCTATAAATCAGGAATTCTGCTAAGCGCACCAGATTGTCTTTCAAGGAATCCCCAAATTGTGGACGATACAAACAATTCTTGTCGTATCATCTCCATCACTGCGAATCTGTGACCTTATGGGTGGGGAGGAGCGTCAGGATGCATTTTGCGCTAAAGTCCTTGATATGCTTAAGGGTGCGCTGGGCACGAAAAAGCAACAGAGACGGGTGCAAAAGAAGTTCATCGCGCATAACGACGTGTTGTACGAAAGAGACAAAGGCCCAGTCAGCAGTCGATTTCTTCTTTGCCCTCCTGCACAACGACAAGCTGAGGCACTCCGTGAAACGCATGAAGGACGATACAGTGGCCACATGGGCATCAGGCGAACAATCGATGCCGTTAGGTCTAAGTATTACTGACCAGAGCTTTATGCAGGTGTCAGATGGCACATGATTCACTCTGACCTTTGTCAGAGGATGAAGATGTCGACATTGGTGCCTTACGGTCTACTACAGCCAATAGAATCCCACAGCCCATTTCACAAATTTGGGAGGGACATGATAGGGCCATTCAAAACTTCAAGAGCTTACAAGTACACCATTGTAGCCATTGATTACCTTCCAAAGTTCGTGCATGAAACCACTCGGGAGCGTAGATGCCAGAACTGTCCAGAAGTTTGTTTAACGACGGATCATCTTGAAGCACGGATACCCAGCCACAATTATCACAAACCGCGGTATACTCAAATGATAGCGCGCTCTACTGAAGCATACTTCAAACATCGGGGCATCAAACATGCTGCCACTACCGCATATCAGCAGGAAACGGCTTTTGCAGGTAGTCACCCTGCAGAAAACGGCTTGTGCGAATCATTCAATAAGACAGTCAAACAGATGATTGCCATGACTACCGCCGGGGGAGAAAAATGGGCCGATGTCCTCCCTTACATTGTATTCTGTTACAACACCGGGTACCAAGACACGGTTCGCCAAACTTATTTCTTCCTGGTCTACGGTAGGGATCCGGTGCTACCACTAGATGTTGTATACAGCCGCCGAGAACTTGAAGAGCTCGAAGAAGAATCAAACCTTTTCACGATAGTGCTTGAAGGACTACGAAAAGCCAGGGAGCTCGCTGCCACGCACATCCGTCTGGCTCAAGAAAAACGGAAGCGGCGTTTTGACAAGCACCACAAGGACGGTGTGTTTGAAAGAGGACAACTGGTGCTCCTCAAGGCTCCAACGCCCGGTGTGAAAACAACTACATCGTACACCGGACCTTACAAGATAGAGAAAAAACTGTCTTCTGTGAACTACGCGATTGAACTCGCGGACAACATGGAAAATTATATTGTGCATGTTGAAAAATTAAGACCATATCTGAGCCCCATTATTCACATGGAGCAACCCAATGCTTACGACTAAGGTGTACATGTGTTCCGTGCAGTGTAAATAGTTGTTGGAGCTTGTATATAATTTTGTGTGCCTGAAAGTGGATACACAACATTTTGCTGACTTTTGTAAATATTTACAGATAGGACTGTTTAAGTTAGTTGAGGTCTGTTTGTCCTGGTGTTTCATTTATGAAGTCAGAACGACTAGTTTCCAAACCCGGGCATGTGATGAGCGATAACTGACCACACTCGGTGCGTGTCTCACGCCTTTGCGAGAGAAAAACGAAGTAGATCGGCGCCGAGCTCGCGGGCGCTCTAGGAACGTGGAATAAAAAAGGGTCTGGCAGTTTCTTCCTGATCTTGAAAAAGTGTGTATGTCCTTCCTAGGCCTCCTCGCAACCCAGTTTATCCAACGGCTGCGCACGTCACACTTGCGTACGCTCAACAACGCGCGTACTGAATGGTTCTCTGGAGCCAGTGGTGTCATACCCGTGTTAGTGGCTCACGAAAAGCAATGGAAGCCGACGTAAACCGGTGTGTCAGAGAGCCATTAAAACTGGTGTAATCACCAACCACTATTCTTGTGTGAGAGCCCGCTACACGACCGCCGGACGTGCAGGCTGGAGGTCACGATACCGGGGCATCTTGTCGGACTGTGCACATGCAGCGATTGCTTTTTTTTTATTTTCTGGTGCGCAGTGGTGTGTGTGTGTGTGTGTGTGTAATTGTATAACTATTTGCGATGATTTCGTTCGTTCCCGTCGTTGATAGCCCAGGTTTCGTGGCTGTCTCCTTGAGGAGCAACAAATATGCCTACATTCGTGATCCTCAATGGATGTGCAATGCTTTCCAAGGTGTCCGTTCTCATCCCCTCAGTTTACGAAGATTGTACGCCACATAGGTTTAACCCACAGCGCTGAACCTTGATTCAGGATTTTTTGTGGTATTGGTGGCTGTGCAAAGACATACAAATTTCTTTCCTTATACCGTTCGCACCTCTACCATCAGCACAAGGATGTGCTAGACGAGAGTGTAAGCAACTTTTCAGGCTCTCATTCTGCGGCACCTAAGAATGTCAGCTGTTCGCTGTTTGATTAGTTCTGCTCAGAGTACCCTTCTGATGTGAACTGTGCGGAGGGAGGAAAAAATGGCGGGGACCAGTCAAAGCAGCCGCTGCAGAAGAGCAGTGCAACGCAAGGCAACGGCCTACGTACCTTAGTCGAGCAAGCGAAGTGCACTTTGTGGAACTTTCTTTTTAGTGTGATTGATCAGCACAGCTTGCCACACAACGCTGTGGAAAAATTATATTCAGAACTGCACTTTGTTTTGAAGTAGTTGCTTGTCGCGTACGTGAATGAAATTTGAAATGTCATGTCAACATCTCAGCTACCATCTATCCTGGCCGATTAGCTAAAATATAATTTTGTTGAACAAATTTCTAGTGGCCTGCAAAGGAGGCGAAAAACTATTAAATATGCGGAGATGAATTTTTCTCTTGTTGCTCGGAAGCAATAGATCATTGGCCAAAACTCTAAATATAATTACGTGCCAGTGCCTAAGCTCCTTTTTCTTCTTTGTGATGTACCAGACATTGCTGCTACCCTGACAAT
This sequence comes from Rhipicephalus microplus, assembly GCF_043290135.1. NCBI lineage: Eukaryota > Metazoa > Arthropoda > Arachnida > Ixodida > Ixodidae > Rhipicephalus > Rhipicephalus microplus. Next base: position 173,891,911 of record NC_134703.1, read on the forward strand.
GCCAGAGGCCGAGAACCACACACCTGCTGTCTACAGAGATTTTACAGATGGCTAGCTGTACCGACAGCACCTTCGGCCTCTTGTCTCACCAACAACAACACACACAATTGTTCTTTCATTTTACTCAAACGAAATCGAAATCGTCAATCCGCTGGGTGCCAAGCGAGTCATGCACAAGCTCCTGGCTGTTTACTGTATTTTTTTTAAATCTCCATGTAAAATACAGGTTGCAACTGCGTAAAATCTATCTGGTGATGATTGTATGTTACATTCATGTTAGTCAGTGTGGCCTGAAAGCTTCTTTGCAGCCACTCGTAGATGATCTTAAGCACCTGTAGGAACATGGCATGAACTGTAAGTTGGATGGCGTGAAGCCGCATGTTGAGGTGCTTGTTTTGGCTTTTGGGGTAACAACCTATCACTGAACCGCTAGTTAGGTTTTCCATGTTGTTTTAGCAATGATCGAGTGTGCATATTTTGCATGGCGTCTTCAAAACAGCTCGAAGACAAAACTAGTGATGATGTGTATCAAGCACGTACGGCGAACAGGCACCAGCTCCATATACAAGCGATTGCTGTAAGCTGCATTTATAACAAGCGTCGATAAAGTGTGAATGAAGAGTCACCATATCTTGAACTGTCTTGCTTTGACGTCACCCGCCTGCTGCCACCAGGTATTATGCACGACATCTTGGAAGGAACAGCTGGATGTTTCCTGCGTGAAGTACTGAGAGGCCTCCTTTTCGCTGCTGTCATTTAAAAAAAAAGAGTGTGGAGGACATCTCTTTATTTGATTTTGGTCCCAATTACACAAAGAAAAAGCCTGCTCAAATCAACATGACCTTCGCCTTCAAGAAAGCAAACCTGAGAGGGACAACTTCAGGCAATTGGTGTTTGCTGCGATTCATACCGCTTATGCTTGGAGGGAAACTTTCTGAGGGAAATGCAGACTGGAAATTTCTATTACAGTTTCGCTAGAACATGGGCATTGTTTTTGCTCCGAAAATCAAAGCCAAGCGCGTCGCGTCACTTGATATACTTGTACAAAGTTTTCCAACAGAGTTTACCAACAGGTATGGCCGCCAAGTTGTGTGAGCAAAGATGCGCTATATGGTCCACTATGCAAGGTGCGTGCGTAAGGTGGGGCCATTAAACATCTTTGTTCTATGCGCTTCGAGAGCAAGCACCAGGAGTTGAAGAAGCAAGCCCTGTGCGTGAATAATTTCAAGAACATTACATTCACACTCTCAAAACATCAGCTAAAGCAGAGCTTTCAGATCAACTTTTACAAACTGTATGAAGCACTTTCAACATCGCAGAGCAAGCCCGTTGGTGTTCAGCAAACTGCCGGAGTGTGCCAAAGGGCTCCTGCCTCCTACCACCCATGAAGTCAAATTTGCAGCGATCGACAAGTGCAAGTTCAGGTGTGGAAGTGTGTTGGTTTCACAAACCACTGACTCCTTTGACTTTCTTGAAATCGAGTCACTTTTCGTCACCAGTGGCAGGCTGCACATCTTTACGAGGACTCTAGTGATTGAACGCTTTGACCGGCACCGGTTTTGTTATGTTGTTTCAAGGTAGGATCAGCAGCGAATTCATGAAACTGTCGATACCCTTGCTTCTTGCGTTTTCGATTTGTACAAAAATGGAGAAATTGTCCCAAATTGGGAGTTGTGGTAACTGATAGTTGGTCGTTCGGTCGTTATTTTGTGGAGTAATCTACGTTGGCCAATCGCAGATCAACCGCCAAGTACTATAACCACCGCAGCAGTCTGCGTGCTGACTTTTCTTGTGTGGCAAGACACATACGGAGCTTGCTATAGCTACACTTTATTTGTTCAGCTTGTCTAATGTGGAATGAAAGTTCTAGCACTGTTAGTATGACCGTCGATGTAAAACATATGTTGCCAATGGTTGCTGAACTATGTAAGCATGGAGGTGCGAAACAGCATATTTGTTTGTTTTTCTGATGTTTTATTTTGTTAGATGTGTTCCCAATCATCTTAAGCGCATATTTCTTGGACTGTGGGCCAGTCGTTATATATTTCAAGCCTTTGCCTCAGGTGATGTACCGCTGCTCCACATTATTGGTGCCACATGTCAAGCAAGAGAATTTGTGCTCTTATCCGCTAGGCTACCCCATATAAAATAATCATCATAATAAGATTTAAATGTTGAGATCTTGATACCGGAATATATTCAGAAATGCCATAGTGGAAGGCTTCAGAACTTTTGATTACCTTGGGTGTTCTTTATTGTGCGTTGGCATAGCGCAGTACACAGCCTTCTAGCATTTCACTGCCATCAAAATGCGACCACTGCCAATGGGAACTAACCCGTGACCTTCGAGTCAGCAGTAGAGCATTCTAATCACTACACCACTGTGGTGTACTCCACAAGAAGTAAATGACCAACTTCAATATTAAACTATCGATACACCTCTTGAAAACATTCTTTAAAAAATTTCAGTTTAAAAACTGTGGCATCAGATTTTCCTCTTTGACTGCGAAAAGATCCTTCACGTTTGCCAGTTATTAGCAAGAACTTTGGCGGCATAGTAACAAAGAGTGGTGAAAGGTTTATTTTAATAACTTCAGCAGGAAGGTTGTCCAGACGGTACTTCCTAGAGCAGTAGAAGCTTGCAAATGCAGTAGTGTGTTCTCCTTCAGAAAGATGCACATGCCTGGTACTCTTTTCATTTCTTTTTCCTTTGTATAAGTCTATATGTGTAAATGTGTATGATATGTGTACTGCAAAGTGCTGTGTACGGTAAAGTGCTGTGTACTAAGTCGTAGCACTGTTTTTGCCCTTATCTTTGTTACTTTTTATATTATGAAGACTTGCCCTTAAAGCACAAATCTTGATGTGTACCGTGAAGCCTGGGGTCTTTATAAAATAATTTGTTTTATGTATTATGTCCTTAAGTATCTACTGATCATAGCTGGTCACAACAATATAGCAGATACCAACTTACATTAGAATGCGGGAATGTTTAGAGGAATTTATTCTCACAGACAGTGAACATCAGTTAAAATCCAACAGAACATGGCGACAGAACACAACATCCACACTCACACCAAAATTTGTTAGAAAAACATATGTTTACATATGTACACGGAACACAACTAAACAAATACACAAGAATTGTTACAAAAAATATGTGTACATATGTTCCGATTGTGCGCCTGGGCTTGTTTTCTACGAGGGGGCAAATATTTTACATTACTGAGACACAGAAGTATTCGGGGCCAGGGTGTAGTGTCATTTATTATAGAGCAGGTGCTATTTTCAAAATGTTAAAATTTTATGTGATTGTGACATTATATTTCATGATATGCCCTACCTTATGCGATGAGTAGTATTGATTGATATGTGGAGTTTAACGTCCCAAAACAACCATATGATTATGAGAGACGCTGATGAGTAGTTTCAGTTTGACAGAGAAACCGATAAGTAGTATTGGTTTCTCTGTCGTACTAGTTCTGTATGACTTTTTGCAGATGTATACATAGGGACTTTCATGACATTTCTAAAGGTGGGCTTTATGTAAAAATTTTGTGATATGTGGATTATTTCAATGTCTTGAGATCAACTTGATAATCGTGTATCCTCTTTAACTTACCATAATTCAACCATGATTGGCCATCAATGCTAAAAAATAACCCTAGGCGCTTTTGGCGCGCAATCATCCTGATGTAACTCTCACTAATATCGATGGAACCTCTGTTCCGGAATCCGTATGTAATCAGTTAATAAATTATACATTCTTATCAGTCTTAACTCTTTAGGATACTACTTCACGCCCTAACATAGATGTAGTTACCGATAATAATATGTCTTAAATAATAATTGACGAAGCTTGTATCATATCTGCTCGGAAAGTTGAAAACTTCGTCTGCATTCTATCATAATGGCTTCAATAATAAAATACTGTGAAATATTTCCTGGAGTATCTATCACATTTTGGCAGCAATCTTTTCTCTATCTTTATCATCGGGCACCATTCCTTGCGACTGGTGAATAGCAAAAGTAGTGCCGCTATTTAAATCTAGTGATCGCTCATCCCCGCTTGAATACATACCCATATCTTTAACTAGTACCTTAAGTAAACTTTTCGAACACATTATACACTCACAGGTAATCTCCTATTTAGCGGAACACAATATCATCTTTAAATACGAAAATGGTTTTCGCAAGGGCTAATAATGCGAAACTCAACTCGCGTGATTTACTCATGACTTGCACTCATCATTGGACGCCGGCATTCAAACTGACGTGATCTTACTTGATTTTTCGAAAGCATTTGATCGTGTCCCTCACCATTGGCTCTTACTAAAACTTGGGCAATTTAATATTCACCCACTTTTTCTCGCCTGGCTGTAATGTAAGCCTTTCTGCCAAGTAGCAAACAATTCACGTCATTCAATAACTTTGACTCTCCTTTTGTTGAAGTCTCATCTGGAGTTCCCCAAGGAAGTGTGATAGGTTCCTTGCTTTTCTTTATTTATATTAATGACTTACCCTCCTCAGTCAATTATGAAGTTAAGCTATTCACTGACGATTGTGTCTTTTACCGTACCATTTCATCTGAAACTGATCGACGATCTCTACAGTCTGATCTTGTCTCTTTACCTTTGTGGTGCACAGCATGGCAAACGAAACTAAATCCTTCAAAGACTAAGCTAATGTGTGTTACTAAAAAAGTGTCCCGTATTCCAGCGTCTTACTTGCTAAATAATACTTCATTGGAGCTCACGACCTCTTATAAATATCATGGGGTTAACATTCAGTCTTACCTGTCATGGCATCACCACATTAACGTCACCCTTGCTTCAGCCAATCGCTCATCGGGTTCCTTAAACATAACTTGCGACACACCCCCTCGCACTTGTGTAACGTGGCCTATATCACCCTAATCCGTTCTAAAATAGAATTTGCGTCGGCCATTTAGGATCTAGATCAAGACTACATTATTAAAAACATCGAAGCACTGCAGAACCATGTTGTACGTTTTATTTTTTCTGAATATTCACGTCACACCAGCGTCACTTTATTGAAACTTCATGCCGAACTGAAACTCTTATCACGTCACCGTAAAATTGCTCGCTTCTCACTACTTCATAAGCACCACCAACACACATCACTTCACGAGGACTTCTTTAGGCCACCCCCTGCCATCTTTCTGCGCCGCTATCATTCCTTTGATTCGAACGCTTCCCTTGTTGCACATTTCATTATGCTAGATCCTTTGTACAATGCACAATAACCGAGTGGAATGACTTACCATAAAACATTGCAACCGTCGCCTATATCACTGCATTTCTGAACCTACTAAACATGAGTGCAAACGTGTGAACGTTTTGCGGCATTCACCCCCCCCCCCTCTTTATTCTGCAAACCGTGTTTTGTGTATAAAGTGCGTATGTTCATTGTTCGTGTTATTTTTGCTGTGTCTGCCTAATTCAGTATTTCCCACGTGCTATTGGTAATGCCATTCCTTTATGCTTTAATGGTGAAGGTGCTTGTAGTAAGCTCAGGTGCTTGTAGTAAGTATCAATTTTAATATATCCTTAGAGTTTATATACTGTTTGACTCATATTATTTATTCTGATTATTTAGGACTATGCGGTAGCCCCGCTACGGTGGTCTAGTGGCTAACGTACTCGGCTGCTGACCCGCAGGTCGAGGGATCAAATTTCGGCGGTGGCGGCTGCATTTCTGATGGAGGCGGAAATGTTGTAGGCCCGTGCACTCAGATTTGGGTGTGCGTTAGGGAACACCAGGTGGTTGAAATTTTCGGAGCCCTCCACTTCGGCGTCTCTCATAATCATAAGTGGTTTTGGGACGTTAAACCCCATGAATCATTAAGACTATGCGGTAAGAATATTGACCTTATATTTTCTCTAATCTATCCAGAAGCTGTATAGTGTTTAGTGTGCGTGTTTTCAAACCCTAATAATCATTTCATGTACCTGTATGTGCTATAGACCCCTCCCCCTACGTAATAACCTCGTCTGAGAGGGCCCTTAGGGGTGTTCTGAAAAAATAAATAAACTGCAGGGAGCAAGATAGGGCCTTAGTTTTACTGTAGAGAAACCTCATGAAACTTGCTTGAAAGTTTCATATCTGCGACTCTTGTAACGGCAATGAGCTTTGTTGGTTCTCTAATTTCAGAGTAGACAGACAGTTGTGGCTCTTTTATGCAGCACATTGTAAGATTTTTAGAAGTATCCGCTCATTTCCCTTCAAGCCTGCACTGAACAAATCATGCCTACACAAGATGCAGTGAAACTTAAAAAAAAACTAGTTGAGCCAGCTTTCGGCTGCAACTTCTCGTCTTTCAACATTTCCGTAATTTTTGTGATTCTATTGCAGAAGTGAAAACGTGTAGCCGCTGAGAGATGGCTGCCAGGTTAAAAGATAAGGCCTCGAGTTGTGCCCGATGCCCACAAATCCTCTCACAGCCTAAAAAAAGTTCAGGGTAGGTACTCAGTGTCACAGGTCCTTTCAACAACCAAGAGACTTGGGAGGCTATGACATTGCGTATGCAATGCCAAGCAATCTGGCAGTGCAAAAAAGCCTGAGACTACTTTCATGCAGCTTTCCACAGCAGTTGTTACTCTTCCATGCAGTGAAAATCTATTAGGCAAATTAGGTGACGTTTCAACAGCCAAATGCGAGAGTTTTTGCACAAGATATAACGGAAGTATGTTCACTTGATTGTGCATGAAGAATCTAGGGGCTGTGAGCCACCATTCAAGACATGAAAGCTTTTGGCACAAGTGCAAGAGGAGTGAAACACGTTTTTCTAGAAGGCTTTTCTCAAAATGTGCAAAATCGAGCAGCACTGAAGCATCTGTAACTTTGTCAAATGCAATTTACACTCTTCTAGCTATTAAAAAGTGTTATCGGCTACTTAAGATCAGGTTCTTTGGTGTCATACAATTTGAATCAAATAAAAGCGTGCCACATTATTTTGAAGTATGCTATCTTTAGCAAATATCAGCTGAACCTGTCTGATATGTTCACTTGCTATAAGGAATTGTATTATTTTGTTGGTACTGACCTTACTATTTACTGCCCATTCCATCTGTATGGTTTTTCGCAATGTTGTTTAATATCTTTGTTGTGTTAACCATCATTAATTAGCTTCCTGCCAATATATACCTGTTACGTGCGCTACTACTTGCCTTTGGGTCTATAAATTATTTGGTGTCATAAATTATTAGCAAGCAATTTGGATTTGCTGTATCAGTAATAATATTCAAATCGTGATGACACAAGAAGTCACTAATGGCCAGTTAGCTAGATATACTGGCACCATTACTTTGCTTTCACCTTTTCATGGCATTAATATTATTATTCTATTTTGATACACAAGAAAAACGAAAACACAAGAAACGGGAATAGAACAGGCTCACAACCGCCACCTAACAGGGCAACATGCGGGTTCGCCTCGTTGGATCAGTGGCTAGGGTGCTCGGCTGCTATTTCACAGGTCGTAGGTTCAATAACAGCTGCTGTGGTCACATTTTGATGGAGGTGAAACGATAGAGGCCTGGGCACTATGCAATGTCAGTGGACGTCAAATAATATCAAAGGGTCAAATTTCGAAGCCCTCAACAGTGGCATTTCGCATAAACATAGCGTCATTTTGGTATATAAAATCCACGTAATATTATTAGGGGCACAATGCCTGCCTTTAGTTGTACAATATTTGCAAGCGATTTCAAGTTGCTGTATTGGCAATCAAGTTCAAATGTGGATGGCACAAGATGTCAATAATTGCCAATCAGCTTGATTCACTGGTGCTATTATTATTTTCTTTTACATTTTCATGGAATACAGGAAAGAAAGATAAAAAAAGTGAGAGTTAACAAAGTCTGTGAACCACTGCCAAAAATTTCATGAGTAGCCTAAAAGAGATGAGTACAGATGATGGAAAATTCAGTGCAAATAAATATTGCAATTATGCTTGTGGTCGCAAAGCACGCGATGGTGCTACGTTTTTTTTTTAACTGTAAAATAAGGGAAATAAATGTGGGCATCCAGGCAGATAAGCTGCCCTTGTTTCTTCACTTATTAGTTTTCTACATTTTGCATCTCGCTTTCCAACGTGCCCTATACCTAACGAACTGTGTGCTCTTGAAATTTAGTGAAAAGTGAACGCTCATTACACGCAATATTTATTATTGGTGGTGATAGCAGACCCTTAGATAAAGAGCTATATGAATTGATTGTTTCAAGATTCCCAGCTGTCAGCCTAATGAGCATGTAGAACATAAAAATTCCGCAGGAAACCTATTTGCTACTTAGAGATCTCACTGTGGCGAGCTTAAGCTGTTTGGTAGTTTTACTATTCACAAGCAAAATGAGTTCGGAAAGTTCAACGATGCACTCTATCGCATTGCTGATTTAATGTGCCCATAGCCGAACTAGTGTGACAATCACGCTACCAACATACTTGCTGAGACAGAGCAGGTAAAATATCTTTCATGTCTGAATAGATTTGGGCAGTGAGGTCTCGGACCTCTGGAGAGACCCAGTGTCTATAATCTGTATTGTGACTTGGAGGACCGCATATAGCAAGGGGGAGATTATAACAGAGATCTATGTCACGAATGGGTTGAAGGAGGACAGGTTTGCAGCGCATTCGCTTGTGGCATAAAACATTCTGCTCAAGTTGGCACAACCTGAGAAGTCGTCCGCATAACTAGTGGGGTTTAGTACAATTATTCAGAAATGAATGATTTAGAAAAGTATTGGTTCGTGATTGGCATAATGCTACTGCCTCCTCTCGTAAAGAAGATAATTACCAATATATCACGCCGTAAAGTGCGACGCCACTACAAATTGGTGGAGAGTATCCTGGAGCTTGCACCCACAGAATGCAACTCCTACAGTTTCTGAAGCTAAGCAAAGAATTGGCTAGCTTACAGAATCTTGATTGTCTAACTTTAAGGGCCGGGTGATATTCACAAACAGTAACTTTTGGGAGGCAATCAGCCGACTGTGCAGAGAACAAAAAATGATGATGTTTCTGAATATTGATGAAAAGGACTACTCATGAAACATTTTTGAATCAATGATGGTTGTACAACATTTTCTGGAGGCAGGACATGCTGAATTGGTACCTGACAATGTTCCTATCTTCGGATTTGCTTGTTATTCTGAACACCAGGAGGGCGTAAGACAGCTGTTACCAACTGCTGAGGTCTAGGTAAAGTAGCATACATTGTCGCAGATGCAAGGCACCCCATCCCGCAATGACAAAGAATAAAACAATGAACCTCAATGAACTGCTTGTTTACGATTACCAAAACCTGATGTATCGAGAATGCATTCCAAAAGACTGAAAGTCATTCTATTTTCTGTGGTTCAATGTCAGTTATATCAGCCAAAACAATTGATAGATATGTGGGGAGTAACGCCCGAAAACCACCATATCATTATGAGAGACGCCGTAGTGGAGGGCTCCGGAAATTTCGACCACCTAGGGCTCTTCAACGGGCATACAACAATTCCGCCTCCATCGCAAATGCAGCTGCCGCGGGTGGGATTCGATCCCGTGATTTGCGGGTCAGCAGCCGAGTACCTTAGCCACTAGACCACTGCAGCGTGGCAGCGGAAACAATAAAACTGTAGTCACGTGTCAAATAACATACGATACGCATTACACATGTACGATCAATTTGAATCACTGTCAACTGCTTTTTTGTCATAGTGACTACAATATTCATTTCCTCTTACCTAATGCTCTTGACGTGGCATATAGTGGTTACATTTATTACGAAGAAGTCTTGTAAGTAGATGAAAAACTGGTGGGTCTGAAACACGCAATAAAGAACTGAGCGTAATTGATTGATGAGAGATGCAAGAATGATTTTTAAAAAAGCAGCTACAGAACACCTTTGAAGACTGGAAGAAACATGAAATAGGTGCAACAAGGAAATCAATCGCAGTTTCGGTGATGCATTAGGAATGCACTGAAACATACAACTGTAACTGATTTGAATTTTCTGCTGAATCTGCACTCGAAGATTTACAGTAAGCCAGCTGTAGCCTGACACAGATTGTTTGCAGCTTGAGGCTTCTTTCCGAATTTTACACCTTTATGGCTGTGTCACGGCAAATCCTTTCTTTCAAAGCTTCTGGGTTTTGGGCCATTCCTCAGGGTGACAAGTTTTCGGACGAGCATTGGGACACCGTGGAAATCATGGTGGTCAAGCGTAGTCCTGCTTTGCTGCACTCAACATTCGCATCGACTGCAAAATGAGATACATTGAGCATTTAAGAAAGCCGAGCGGTGGCCCACGCAAGCTAGAAAGTTTATGGGGCGTGTGCGTATTCAGAGCAGTTAGATGAATGCGCAAATTCAGCTGCATGACTTACACTGGTAGCCGATAAATCTCGAGCAGAGCAGCTACCAATACTAATGCTGCCACGGCATGCCATTTATTCATCTCAAACTTTGACACACCTCCCCCCTGGCATGTGGACAGACTCAACGAACAAGTGCTTTAAAACCGGATCTGGGGTGACCGTAACAATTTAGGTTAGCATGTAAAGTGTTGAACAACTGAAATCATGATAGTTGCTGACGCAGCACTATGGCGCTACTTACCAGCCGAAGACAACCTATCAGGTTTATTGACTAGAAATGTAGATGTAGGGGTAAAACATGCATGTACCTGGTAGAGTGAGCTTAATGATCGCCCCAGCAAAAATTATCAGGTCTACAAGGCCCCATGTGAGCATGCCGATTATTAAAATGTAAGAGAATGACACGCCCGATTTACTTATTGAAAGAACCAGAAAGCTATATATCCTTAGATTAAGGAGTAAATTTGGGCTTGTTTATGGAACATTAGGAAACAAACAGAGAAACTAACAAAACGACAAAGGGAAACAACGTACACAGCACTGTGGGAGTTCCCTTCCTGTATACCTGTCTTTACACTGAGCTGCAGAAGTTTCTGCTGTAAATACCTGCCCATTTATGTGTGTTTATGCCATTGTTATCAAAAACTGCATAGTGAAACAATTTCTCACAAGTTACACTAGACTGAAATGTTCTGGACCTATCATGTTTAGCACAAAGTATGTGCGGATGACTTTAAACACCTTTAGATAGGAGATAATGTTACATAGTGCTTCTTTACGTCCATCCTTACCTGAACCAAAGTAGGCAGCATCAGAGCATCAACTTGATGACTCAATTAAAGAAAAAATTGGCAAATCCTACGTACAGTGGGAAACGATGATATGCGAAGCACAAATGAGAAAGGTTGATATGTCATTATAATATCAGCACAACGTTACGAGGTGGACAAAAACGATGCCGTACATGACTTCCGTGTCATGATTATCATGCTTTGATGGGTCGTTTACCTTCGTCGTCTATTCACGTCATGTGATACCAAATTTAGTATATGTAGAGCTAGCGAAACGACCACGAGCACGCTATGAGCGTCCCATGTTGTCATTTTCTGGCATGACATCTGTGTTAGGTATATTATGTTTGAACCAGTCATATAATTTCTTCATCTGTTGACGTCATCTAACACCAATTTTGGTAAATGGGGAGAAAGCAAAACGGCCGCGAGCGCATCATGAAGGGCCCAATATACTCCAATGTAGTGTTGGCGCGCGCGCACGCTGGGCACAGCGACGCTACGCTAGCAAAACGCGAGGACGCTCTAGTCTGACGCCAGGTGCGACCGCGCGACCAGCACCCGTCGCCGCAGCCCGATGGCAACCGGTCCGAAATGCGACATGCTGCATTTCGCGCCGATGCGTTACCCAGACAACACTGCGTCTCCCTGTTTTCGCGACGGAGGGATGCTGGACACACTGAAAGGCGCATGCGTCAAAGAAACGCAGCGCGGCACCCGCCTACAAGTATCTGGCAAGACCGGCGCCTGGCGTCGTAACGCCGGCGTGACGCAATGAATTGAACGCCGGTGAGCCCACGCACCGCGTCACGTCCAAATGTATTGGCACCTTGACTGTGGCATGTAGTCATGTTCTCACATCACAAACACCCCATGATTATTGTGTTTGCACCAGTCACAAACCTTCGTCATCCATCGACGTCACGTAATACCGATTTTGGCATGTGTGAAGCCAGCGAAACAGCCGCGAGCGCCTCGTGAGTGTGGCATGTAGTCATGTTGTTACATGACACGCATGTCGTGAATATTATGTTTGTAAATGTCATTTACCTCTGTTGCCTGTTCGCGTCACGCAATACTAAGTTTGGTATATGTGAGGCTAGCGAAATGACCGTGAGAGTATCACGAGCGTAGCATGTAGTGATGTTTTTACATGACACGCATCTCATGTTTATCGTGTTTGCACCAGTATCATACCTTCGTCATCCATTCACGTCCCATAATACCAAATTTAGTATAAGTGAAGCTAGCAAAGCAGCTACTAGCGCATCATGAGCGTGGCATGTAGTCATGTGGTTACATGACGCGCTTCTCTTGATTACCATGTTTGCACCAGTCACATACCTTCGTCATCCATTCACGTACCGTAATAACAAATTTGGTATATGTGACGCTAGTGAAACGACCACGAGCGCATCATGAGCGTGGCATGTAGTGATGTTATAACTTGACACGCATGTCATTATTCTCATGTTAGGGTCTGCCGCTTGTGTTCGCTATGCAATCATGTCATACCTTACTAGGTTTGCGACATGCCATGTAAACAAAACCACCGCAAGAGTTGCAGGACCATGAAATGTAATTCACGACATTCATGACATACATGTCATGATTTTTTGTTATAACTAGTCAAATATGTTCTTCATACAGTCAGGTTATGCCATACCCAGTTTGGTGTCGACACCATCATCGAAACTGCCAGGAGAGCTAAAAGTCGTAGGCGGCTAGAGAGATATATAGATACGCTCAAAATCACCGAAGTTCACTAAGAAATGCTTCGCGTTTAAATTGTGTATGGACACTAAAACACCAAGTTAAGCAATATGTTGCAGATTTGACAGCAAACAGGGTCGTCTGTGCTTGACAAGATAGTAACTAAATCATTAATGCTTGCTTTCTCTCAGAAAGGTACGCAAAGACTGCAAATAGGCAATATGCCCCGATGCCTGATGAGCTCGCAGCTGAGCAGCAAAGCTGTTTCAAGTCGACAATTAGAGCTTGTAGGTCCATTATTGGTAAATAAATGTCAGGTAGCTGAAGTTACACTCAAAGTTTATATCCAACTGTTCACTTGTGCAACCAGAAAAGCAGTTCACCTTGAATTTCCAAGCAAGAAATCTGCATGTGTGTTCTTCCTAGCATTTCACAGGTTTGTAGCTATAGTCAATAACACCCTAAGAACAAATACAAGCTGAGCCCCAAAAACTTTGTTATTATTCTGTGCAATAGGCGTGGTAGGTCACTTTCATTCTAACCATAAGTACTTTTCACAGCTAATGAAAGCGCTACACACATTGAAAAATTAGAGTATATTATGCCTACTGTAAGCCTAATGCTTGACAAAGAACTGACATTGAAATCTTTATTGAAATTTGCCAAGTCTTTATGTTTTTGACAAAAACCAGTGACTTGAGTATGTGTCTGTGGGGGAAAATTAATGTAACACTGCACTGCAATTTATAACACACTGACATCAGTGGCATTGCCAGAAATGTTTTGGGTGGAAAAGAGTGTTCAACCATACTTTATGCATGTTTATGCATGCATTCGCATGTATATTGTAGTATCGTGCGGTGGACGCGCCGTACGGAGAACACAGGGCATGGCGCTGAAACGCCGGCCGACACGAAGTACGCAGCAGCCAGTAGCCAAGCAGGAACTCCCTTATTATGTACAATGCCACGCATATATACACAGAGTAGTGCCCCCTGAGGGCGAAAATACTTTACATGAAACCAAATCTGGCAACAATAAAATCGAAACCGACACACACCACGTCATCCCACCCTAGAAAGGAAAGCACATGTGGCTCTGAGATCCTTATGCAATGATTAACGAAACCTAAGTAACTTGTACAACCTCATACAATTTTAGAAGAATGTAATAACACTTAGAACTTCTGCACTTATGACTTTAACATCCTCCTTCTTTTGTCGTAAAGGAACCAATTGAAAAAAAGAAAAGTGGCGTGAGAAGGAGAAAAAAACATAGATGTGTGTACAGCAACCATGGCTGAAAGCACTTATACAGACAACATACAACAATAATCGCAGCATGACAGTGTATCCCTTACACCTTTACACAATAAATGAATACACAGCATACACACAACAATGCACACGTATAGTACAGGCTCCAACATGTGACTAAAAAGAAGACTTTATGACAGTAAATCCTTAAACCTGGATGGTTTTCAAAGCGAACGCTTAGAACGCCGAAGCTCATTGCGCTCTGAAATGCTCCCTTGCAAAGCAGCAAGTTCGCTATGTGAGGACGAGCCTACTGGTTCGCTTACTCGCTGCTCAGACGCAGCTGAGGGCATTGAGGAGTCCGACCCGCTTAAGCGTCCCTCGGTTGCAGATGGAGACGGAATACCCCAACGCGAAATGTGGAAACCTGAAGGTTCGGAAGCATATCTGTTAGTGTTAGGAAGAATACTGGCATGAGAACTGGGCTCGTCAGTCATGTGTTGATGCAGAGCTTGAGAAGAGCCCGAGGACTCTGAAGAGTGCTCGGTTCACGGTTAAGCTTCATGCTGGCTGGACACCACAGCCGGATTTGAAACCGGTGCCTGAATACCATTTCTCCCTGGGACAGGTTGGGAAGCTGAAGGATTAGGGATAGAAACCGATCGTGGAATCAAGGCAGAGTATTGCGACTGTTCTTCAAAAGTATTCAAGATTAGAAGGGTGAATGTGGTCGTTCAGAATGGATGATTAGAAGTTTAGAAGCATTTGAAACCAATCCAACAGTGAGCTTAAATGCCTGAGATCCCACTACCGATATAACGGTAAACGGACTTCTATACTTGTGTTTTTTTATCTGGAATACGTACTTTGACTTTTAGGCCAATGTGATTGAGTGGAGTTTTGGCTTCTTGCTTCTGATTGACATAGTTCTTCATGTATTCTTGCATATTAATACTCGCGTCCTTATGGTATTGTTCAAAAATGACTAAAAAGTAGAAGGCAACGGCAGATCATTTGTGTCAACCGCTGTGTGAGGTTGAGGTTTATAAAGCAACATTGCGGGAGATGATCCCGTAGTTGCCTGAGCAGAAAAACGGTAAGTACCCATGTACTTTTTAATTGCCTTCTTTAGAGGACGTTGTTCTAGTTGGGCTAGTTGAATCTAGTCTTTCAGGACCCTGTTAAACCGCACCACCTACTCATTGGCTTCAGGATAGTAGTTGGAAGAACAGAGCTGTTGAATGCTTCATTCGAAAACAAAAGTTTCAAACTGATGATGCTTCAACTGGGGACCATTGTCTGTTACTACGCATGCTGGAAAATCTTCATGGCAGAATATGCAAGTCAAGAAGGTGATGACTGCATCAGATGTGACGTCTCGAACGAAACAAACCTCAGTCAATTGAGAGTAATAGTCCATCAATGTGAGTTTGAAGTGACAATCTGAAGAAACTTTTGATAGAGGACCAACAATGCCCATGTCTTACTTCTCCCATGGTTTCTCAGGAAAAGAAACTGGTTGTAAGGGTGCAAATACAGATTTCCCCGATTTGTCGGCAGCCTGACAGATGCAACAGTTCCGAACTGCACTTTCCACTTGTTTTTCAAGGCACGGCCACCAATACCTGTCACGAAGCAGCTGCTTTGTACGGAATATGCCTGAGTGATTTTCGTGGGCTAACTGAAATATTTGCCCCTGCAAGTTTCTAGAAGAGTAACACGTTCCCCACGGAAATTGAGCCCATCGGCATAAGACAGTTTGTCTTCCACTACAAAGGAAGGTGCAAGTACTGTATTCTAAAGCTTTTTTGGAGGCCAACCCTCAGCAATGTATTGAATAACCTGCTGGAAGGTGCCATCATTAGCAGTGGCGGCCTGTAACTCGTTCTTTTTTAGGCATGCAGCAACTAAAGATATTATCTCTTCTACCGGCGCCTCTGCTGGCGGAAGTTGGAATGGCAGCCAAGATAATGTGTTCGCTACAACATTATCGGTTCCTTTGCAACATTTTACAGAAAAGTAATAATATAACAGCCAGGCGCACCATCGCGAAATTCACGAAGGGCGTGGCCCCACTGCGCCAGCAGACATCAAAGTAGTTAAAGCCTGGTGGTGAGTCCGTTATGTAAAATGCCAACCCCAAAGATACACATGCCATTTTTCTACTGCAAACCAACAAGCGAAAACTTCACGCTTCCCTGCTGAATACCGCCGTTCCGCAGGGGACAATGTTTTAGATGCAAAAGCAACAGTTAGCAGCTGATCTCCACTCTGTTGTTTAAGCATTGCTTCGATGCCAACATTCGATGCATCGGTTGTAACCACCACCTGAAGATTACCAAAAAAATTATGACCGGACAGTCGGCAACTAGTTCTCGAACCTGGTTGAAACAGACATTGGCCTCAGCGGACCAAATAAAACTCTGACCTTGCCGGAGTATGCGGCGCAGACGCTCAACAACGTCAGCATAATGCGGTAGAAACTTTGCATAATATCCGACCAATCCCAAGAAGGATTGGACTGTTTTAACATCAGTAGGAACAGGGACATCAAGAATGGCAGCGACCTTAGACTCAACCACCGATAGCCCGTGAGCACTTAAGTTTTGACATAAGAATGCAATTTTATTAGCGGCAAATACACACTTGTTATTAAGCTTCATGCCTAAGGAATATATCTTAGACAAGACACCTTCAAGTGTGCATTATGCTTTTCGCGATTACGGCCCCAAACTAAAATGCCGTCTAAGTAACAGACATTACCTGGGCACCCCTCCAGTACATCGCTCATCATTTTCTGGAAAATATCTGGCGCAGATGGCAGGCCGTAGCACACTTTGCGAAATCTGTAAAGCTCTTGATGCTTTACAAAAGTGGTAAAGTCACGACTCTCCTCCGCTAACGGAACCTGGTGGTATGCGGATGCAAGATCATTTTTAGAAAACGTTTTAGCAGCTGTTAACTGTTTTAAAAGTTCTTCGATGTGAGGTAGAGGGAACCCATCTACTACAATGACCTTGTTTGGCTCATTGAGATAGACGCACAGTCGGATGTAATTGTCCTTCTTGCGGCCGATGACCAAGGGTGCCAGTCGACTCTAGTTGTTGCAGCTAAAAGGCAACTTGTTGCCTCAGCAAGAAGGGAAGACGTCGAAATTTGGCCGCCACTGGCGGCAAACAAGTTCGACGCTTGACACGGTGAACGTAATTCTGGACGGTGCCGATGTCCGACGAAAACAGGTGGTGATACTCCGGTAGCACATTTGTCGGAACCGCCGAGGAGTCGACGAGAGGACAAATAAAGTTCTCACCTGTGATGATTATTTTCGGAGCTCGGATGGCATCTAATCCCAGGAGCGAGGTGCCTTTGTCCATGACGTAGAAATGAATTGTAGCGCAGTCGCAGTTGTACGAGACTGTTGCCTTGAAATTGCCATGGTTATTTATGGCTTTCTCTGAGTAATTCTGTAGAACGAGGCTCGAAGGTAGCCACTTCATATGCAAAAAGTTCTTTTTATAATCTTGGACGTTGAGTAATAACACAGCTGCCCCAGTGTCGATGAGCATGTTGAAGGTGGATCTATTGATGCGTACGGGACGATGAAGTCCAATAGTGGTGACCGTTTCGTCCACATGCAGGACAGTAACTGTATTGGTCACCGTCGATGTGCCTTGATGACCCGGTGACTCCATAGTAGTGCGGCAGACTCGCGCGGTGTCCACGTCGTTCGCACCACGAACACGTTCGGCTCCTGCCAGGCCATGCGGCGGAGTTGGCCCAATGCCGTGTCGAGCCGCAGTGGTGGCAGGCACCTGCGCGAGCCCGCGGTGAAGCTGAATAGGAGGTGTCCGCAGGAGCGGACGGCGAGGAGGTGCGCGCAGAAGTCCCGCTGGTGCCATCTTGCACCGAAGCTTGGTGAAGAGGGCCGCTATTTCGCCTGGCATGTTGAACCGCTCGCGAGCTGAGCTGCCATCTTGAATCGAACACGAAGACACTGCGTCGACTTGCTTTCCAGATAACTGTAGCAACGTGCGGTCGACGCGCTCCTTCTCTCTCACTACATTGAGCGCCTTTTATAGTGTGAAGTCCTTGCGCAATTTGAAAAAAGTTCTTTGTAGGGGCGGCGACGCGATGCCAGAGACGATCTGGTCGAAAGCGAGGATATCGCCCGCCATTCTGTATTCACAAAGCTTGGCTAGTCGGCGTACTTCCTGTATAAATTATACCGCCGACTGGTCTAGGCTCTGACGCAGGGCTTTGAAATAGGCGCGCAGACAGGCCGCATCCAGTGGAGGGGCAAAGATTCCATTCAGCAGCGCCAGGCCTGCGTCGAACACGCCCAGGGTCATTTCCTGAGTTGGCTGGTCGGCTCCCGGCACATCTTCAGCGGCATGCAGGTAGATGTTCAGTCCCTCGATGCCCAAGGCGTTCAGCAGCAGCGCCTTCTTGTGCTCCAGCATGACGTCCCTGGCAGTGGCGTCAATGTAAACCTGTTCCACAGGACGCCACTGCCTCCATGGGATAGGCGGTATACCGGTGCACTGAAGGAACGGAGGTGGAGGGTTAGCCGCGTTCATGCTTGCCGAAGAGAGCGCCAAGAAGGCAGTTTAGGAGAGACACGCATGCCAGTAGGTCTTGTGACCGGGCTGGCACGAAAAGTGTCAAAAAGTGGGAATGTATCCAGTAAATACAGTAGTGGTGGGACAGCTTACACGGGTGCTGAGTCGATAGCACGAGAAAGAAAGCTGAATGCCAACGTTGATGTCTGATGCGCGTGGATTGAAGTTTGTCGTCGCCAAAATATAGTATCGTGAGGCGGATGCACTGATCGGAGAACACGGCACGGCACTGAAGCTCCGGCCGACACAAAGTACGCAGCAGCTGGTATCCATGTAGGAACTCCTCTCTTATGCACAATGCCACGCATATATACATATGGTAGCACCCCCTGAGCGAAAAAATACTTTACATGAAACTTAATCTGGCAACCATGAAATCAAGACTGAAACACCACATGTATGTGCATTATATGCAACCAAAATAAAAAAAATATCAGGAAGGAGTTGGGGTGAACGCATCAACTCTCCCCACTCCACCATGGTTATGCACTTGGCTTTCATTGAAGAAAGGAAGCATTGTGAGGTCTGTAACACAAATGGAAACATCACAAAGAACTCTCTATTTCCGTCTTTGCTCTTGATGCATCACATAGGGTGTAAGTTTATGTGTGCATTCATGGGTGGGGGCTGGTTGGAAAGACTTGTCACACATATCATATTTAAGCAAGTGCTTGGAGAGAGCAAGATCAGCAGTCACTGAGACTGTGCTACTGGAGTTTGAAAAATAAAAACTGAACCTTGATTGATTGATTGATATGTGGGGTTTAACGTCCCAAAACCACTATGTGATTATAAGAGACGCCGTAGTGAAGGGCTCCGGAAATTTAGACCACCTGGGGTTCTTTAACGTGCACCCAAATCTGAGCACACGGGCCTAAAACATTTCCGCCTCCATCGGAAATGCAGCCACCGCAGCCGGGATTCGAACCCGTGCCCTGCGGGTCAGCAGTCGAGTACCTTAGCCACTAGACCACCGCGGCGGGGCAAAAACTGAACCTGCAAGCAAAAGGGTGGCCTTCTACTGCATGTCCAGCAAATTTCCTGTTTGGGTGTTCATTATTAGCATCTTCACAGCGAATCAACAGTAACAGCAAAGTGCTAACCGTTCAGGCTTCTATATATGACCTCAGCAAGAAGTTGTGGTACATAGGGCTTTTGAGCCACCTATGAACGGGATCAAAGAGTACCTCCTCAATCTGCCAGCACTTCACCCATCTCTATCATATGTCACTGTACTTAAAAATTGGGACATAATCTTGTTCACATGAACACAAATCTCGAGCTTTATTATGTTATTGTTCATTTAGGTGCACGACAAGAGTAGCTATAAGACACGGGAAGAAGCATAATTTAAAGATGTCTAGTTTATTCATTGGCTCAGGCCTTCAGCATGCATTCATGCTAAGTTAAGCAATGTTGTGATCTAGAAAAATGGTATTGCAATGTCCTTTCCATGCAATACATACAATTGGTCTGTATTACAACAGTACAATTTCTTTAGCTCAAATTGTGTGTGGTGAGAACCATGTACCAGTGGCTACGATACAAAATCTGGAGGGACAGAATGGATCACAGTACAATCAGCTATTTTGGGAATGATGAAATTGAAGCTGCGTCTTCCCGACATTACAAAGTAAATTGAGTTTTTTATAAGATGTTAGAGGACAAGAAGGGGTGCTATACTTGGCTAACCCCTTTTGATACTGTTAAAGCTTATTTCATCCACTGGAGCAGAAAAAGTTCAAACAATGTTGTGGAGTAGTAGTACGGTACTTTTCTTAAGCTGAATCCTCTTTGTAAGTCTCCAGGTTTCTGCTACATAGCTAAGTACCGGAGAGATACAGCTGTTATATACCTTTCTCTTGAGGGATAGTGGCAATCTACCTGTCATAGTTTGAGAGTGCTCGCTAAATGTGCTCTACCCCATTCTTATTCTTCTAGTTACTTCAATCTCGTGGTTCAGGTTCCGTGGTTATTACCTGCCCTAAGTAGACACAGTCTTCTACAACTTGAAGTGCACTATTACCTATCTCGAAGCACTGCTCTTTTCCGAAGTTGTTGTACATTAATTTCGTTTTCTGCAGATTAATATTAGGACCCACCTCTCTGCTCTCCTTGTCTAACTCTGTAATCATAAGTTGCAATTCGTCCCCTGAGTTACTCAGCAATGCAATGTCATCGGCGAAGCGCAGGATACTAAGGTACCCTTCATTAACTCTTATCCCTAACTGTTGCCATCCTAGGCTTCTGAAAACCTCCTGTAGGCACGTGGTAAATAGCATTGCGAAGATTTTGTCCCGCTGCCTTACACCCTTCTTGATTGGTATTCTGTTGCTTTCTTTATGAAGCACTATGGTAGCAGTTGATCCCCTGTAAATTTCTTCCGGAATATTTATATGTACTTCATCGACGCCATGATTCCGCAGTGTCTGCATGACGGTTGATATTTTTAGTGACTCAAACGCCTTCTCTTAATCTATGCAGGCTATATATAGTGGTTAGTTATATTCTGAGCATTTGTGGTTGATTGTTGTGTAGCCTGTTCGAAATCCTGCTTTTTCCATTGGTTGAATAAATTCTAGTGGTTTCTTTACTCCGATAGCAATTACCTTTGTAATAGTTTGTATACTACGGAGAGCGAGCTGATCGCCCTGTAATTCTTCAAGCCTAAATTGAGGACGACGCAACGAGCAATGGAAAGAAAAATGGTAGGTGTAACCTTAAGAGACAAGAAGATAGCAGAGTGGATTAGGGAACAAACGGGGGTTAAGGATATCATAGCTGAAATAAAGAAAAAGAAATGGACATGGGCCGGGCATGTTGCGCGTAGACAGGATAACCGCTGATCACTAAGGGTAACTAACTGGATTCTCAGAGAAGGCAAGCGGGTTAGGGGGAGACAGAAGGTTAGATGGGCAGATGAGATTAAGAAGTTTGCGGGTGGCAGCAGCAAGCACAGGACCGGATTAACTGGCGGAACATGGGAGAGGCCTTTGTCCTGCAGTGGACGTAGTAAGGCCAATGATGATGATGATGATGATGATGATGATGATGATGACCTAAGAACCGGGTGGTTGTAGGAATAAAACTGCATGAAATGGCAAGGTTTTTTATATTTTTCTTTGTGAGGGTTTTAGCTTGGTATTTTAAGATGCTGCACTCTTAGAGGGACACCCTATACCTAGCCTATACATATTTATGTCGTAATTTAAAAAGATAGCATTCAGTTGTGCAAATTGCCTGGTGCAAGTTGCCAGGAAGAATCAAAGCAATTTAAAGCTAGCTTCCTAAAAGTATTTTGTTTATTTACTGGCTTAGGTGCACTATACTGTCTAACACGAAAAGCCTCACAAACTCAAAGTGGTGTTAGCCTGACTAAGTTTTCACTAGTTCACTAGCTCATGCCAAATTGAAGAAAATAGATTTCAAAAGCTGGTAATATGTAGCCTCCCTATATTTATCTTTAGTACTGCAGATATTTATTGTTGGCATATACCTGAAGAAATCAAACTGAATGTTCCCCACTGTCTAAAGTTCAATATGCACAACTACAGGAGACTTTTTTGGCAATTGTTGTCAAGCTAAATTTTTTACCTATATGAGGTGGCGCAAAAAAGAACCATTTCTGCACAGTACGCGCAGCCGGTCGGCACACCTTGTGGAGCTCACTCAGACTCACTCTGTAAACATACTTTTCGCTTTCGAATTTATCGAATGCACACTCACCAAAATTTTCCTGAGACGGACTCACACACACGAAAACTTTCTTCTATTGAACTCACTTGGAGTCAAACTCACCAAAACGTTACTCACTTGAACTCACTCAGACTCAGGCTTACGGCTTGGCCTGAGTGTAACTGAGACCGAGTGAGTCGACTCATGAGTCCGTTAGTCTTGAATTAACTTTTTGCAACCTGGTGTCTATGCTCCTTAACGCCAATACCTCACGTAACCAGTGCTCCTCTTGGTGCCGATTGAAGTAGTACCTTCAAATGAGAGTGAGTCATGAGTAAGGTAATTTTTCTTCAAAGGGTTGATAACTTCAGGTATATTTATTAATAACTTCTCCGGAAGACTTGGCCAGTGAGAAATCTGAGAAGGCAGAATAGGACATCAGTTTGCCGTGTTCTTGTAGCGGAGGGCCAGTAACCTAACCACGGCTTAATCAAGTGAAGCTTATTATTTATTTCTGCGTCCCACAAGCGTTGCCAGCGGCTTCGCAGTTTCTTAAGCAGGAAGTGTTTTAGATCTGTTGCAGGGACAGTAGCGGTAGGGTTAATAGCGCGCAATATAATTGACGTGGCCATTTGGTCAGCTAACACATTGCCCTCGATGCTTATATGGCCAGGAACCCAGCAAATAGTAACATGCTGGTTGGACCTATGCGCTGTACGCAGAACAGAATACAGCTCAATTATTTCCGTATTGCTGAATCTGAAAAGCAATCCTAATGCATTTACGACGCTTAACGAGTTTGTAAATATAATTGATTTTTGTATGATTGATTTCCGTATATGCTTCACAGCTGACAACAGCGCATAACCTTCAGCCGTAAAGATTCTTGTTTCCAGATGCCGTACGCCGGATTCCGAGAAGGATGATTGATTGATTTATATCTGTGGTTTAACGTCCCAATACCTCCATTTGATTATGAGAGACGCCGTAGTGGAGGGCTCCGGAAATTTCGACCACATTGGGTTCTTTTACGTGCACTCAAATCTGAGCACACGGGTCTACATTTCCGCGTCCATTGGAAATGCAGCCGCCACAACTGGCATTCGAACCCGCGACCTGTGGGTCAGAAGCCGAGTACCTTAGCCACTAGACCGTCGTGGCGGGGCCCGAGAAGGATGATCTGACAGCTGCATAAGCCACCCCTGCATGCGACTTAGAAGCGTCGGTATAAAACTCTACCTATGAGTAGTTTAACTGCAGTTGTCGGAAATGCATTTTAATATGTGCTTCTGATGCGTGTTTACTGATCTCGACAAATGAGGTGTCAAAGTGTATAAGCTACCACTACCATAGCGGTAAAAGTTTGGCTGTGGGCATAGGACAAAGTTCTAGCAGTGGAACATCCATTTCTGTACTTAAGTTTCTCACACGCAAAGAGAACGGCTTTCTCGCAGTGGTTCGATTATGGAAGAGGGTGGCAGCGGTCATATCGTTTATAGTGTAATAAGAAGGATGCTTGATGCTTGCACGCACCTTTATAAATGATGTGAAACTGCTTTACGAGCGCTGCAGGTGAAGTGACCACAGATTCGACACTACAGAGAGACTCTCAATCGCACTTCTCCTGAAAGCACCGGTTGCAAGTCGGATACCCAGATGGTGAACGGGGTCTAGGATTTTGAAAGCACTTGGCGTTGCGGAATGATAAACTATAGATCCATAATCAAGGCACGACCAGACAAGGTTTTTGTACAAGTTCAAGAGACACTTCCGATAACCACCCCATGTTGTACGTGATAGGATCTTTAGGAGGTTCATCGCTTTCAGACATTTCATTTTCACACATTTATTATGAGGAATAAACATGAGCTCAGAATTTAAAGGGGTTCCCAGAAATTTATGCTCGCTGCTCTCAGAGAGGTGGTCTCCCTTCATGGCAACATTTGGTAGTGGCATTACCCCTCATTTGTTGGAGAAGCATACGCAAGTACTTCTCTGGGTGTTTATTTTCAAACCATTCTTATCCGCCCATTTAGATAATTTATTCGTTCCAAGCTTCACTTTTTGTTCGCAGATAGACATATTGCATGATTTGAAACTCATCTGCACATCATCAACATACACGGAATAAAACATCGCGCTTGGAATTACTGACTTCAGGGAGCTCGTTTTTACAAGAAACAGTGTACAACTAAGCACGCCCCCTTGCGGAACACCAGCCTCTTGGGTAAATGATCTAGAGAGAGCGTTTCTCACATTTATGCGAAAGGTTTGAATAAACGGACAGCTTTCAATTGTGTTTAACATGTTCCCATGGATGCACATGGCGACAAGATCGCGTAGAATCTCGAATCGCCATGTGGTATCGTACGCTTTCTCTAAGTCTAGGAATACCAAAAGTACTAACTGCCTATGAATAAATGCATCTCTGATGTATGTCTCTATGCGAACAAGGGGGTCTATTGTCGACCTCCTCTGTCTGAAACCAAACTGAAGGGGGTATAGTATACTGTTACTTTCTAGAAAGTGGATTAACCACCGGTTTAACATTTTCTCATAAAGTTTGCATAGACAGCTAGTTAACGCTATTGGCTTGTAGCTGACGGCCAAGGACGGGTCCTTGCCTTGTTTAGGTACCGGGATGACTATCGCCTCTTTCCATGAAAATGAAATATAACCAGCTTCCCACATGGTATTGAAGAAGGTTGGTGTTTTTAGTGCTTCGAGGTGAAGGTTCTTGATCATTTCGTACATTATATGATCGCCACCTGGCGCCGAGTTGTTGTAGTACGCAGTACGAGACTTTTCTTTTTTGGATCGGTCAACGGAGTCGCGCCGATCCTTAGGCGCTGGCTGCGCCCTCACGCTCGGTGGTGTCCACTGCCTCATGCGAGGCGCTAGACACGCGATCTTGCGAGCGCTGCGTTTGTTTTGAGGGCCTCGCCTCAAAAGACGAGACCTTCGCGGCCCTCAGTCCAGAGGTTGGTGGGTTCTTCTTCTATGGTGGAGCAGCACTGGCTTCAACCGCAGAGGGGGCGGATGGCGTCACCACTGGCTCATTACGCGTGTACCAGACAGCCGCCGTAGGCCGTCGTGACACTGCCCCCTGACGCTCCGCTTCGGCAAAGCTGGTTTCTGCTATGTAAGACACCTGCCTTCGTGCCTCCTTAAATGAAATGTTTTGTTTTACTTTAATTGTGACAATTTCTTTTTCTTTTTTCCAGCATGGGCATGACCGTGAGTATGCGGCATGCGCCACATTACAGTTGGCACTGTGAAGAGAGTTTTCACAGGCATCAGATGTGTGTTCTTCAGCACTGCATTTCGCGCAAGTTAGGCAGCCTCGGCAGTTCTGTGAACTGAGGCGGAACCACTGACATTTGAAATATCAGATAGGGTTTGGTATATAAGGCCTCACTTGAAGCCGGATGTACACAGCCTCAACGGAGTCGGGCAGTACACTTGAACTGAAAGTATCACGTGCTTAGTCTTGACTTCTTTGCCATCACGCCTCATCCCAATTGGTTTCACGTTGATGACATTCTGTTCGCTGAAACCCTCCAGGAGTTCAGCTTCTGTCAGCCCTAACAGGTCATCATCTGAAACAACGCCACGGGTGGTGTTCATGGTTCGGTGTGGAGTTACTATTAGTTTGGTATCTCCGAAGTTCACTACATTAGGCAGTTTCTTATATTGTTTCTAATCGCGGAGCTCCAACAGGAGGTCACCACTTGCCATTCTCGATGGTTTATATCCTGGGCCAAAGATTTCCGTCAGACTTCGAAACTAGAAAAGGTGAAAGCGATCGCACTGGTTTGCTGGTTGTGTCAGCGTAGATAACGTGGAATCGGGGAGAAGATACTCTCTGGTGACCAACAAAAAGGAAGACTTTGTCGCTGCTACCTCTTTTTTGAGGGCGATCAAAGAGTGGGGGGAAGGAACTAGCCTTATGTAAATGTTTATTTTCGGCAGCGGCGCCAGCCACCCTCTATGCAGTCCTACAAGGGGATGCTGCAGGGTCTGTAAGTAAAGGCCCTGCAGCCGCCAGCTGTACGCCACCACAATAAACGAATATGGTATATCCTAGGTAGGATAGCAACACAGAATTAGCCCATGCCACCAGGGAACGCAGAAGTCAATGGAAGAGCGTAGAGAACTGACAGATTTAAAGTAAGAGAAAAGGCGAAAGTGTGAGGCGGAGACAGGAAAAGGCGACTGCCGATTCCCCCCGGGTGGGTCAATCCGGGGGTGCCGTCTACGTGAAGCTGGGGCTAAAGGGGTGTGTTGCCGCCGCTGGGAGGCCTTAAAGGTCCAATCACTCAGCATTGGCTTAACCCCCAGGATCCCCTTTTTACCGGACACGGCAAAGCCACGCACGGCTAGGCGTGAGAGGGAGCCAACCGCCCACCCACCCCCGTTAGCTCGGGTCCGTGGTGTCGCTACACACCAAACGGATGATCATGATGTGTGGCGTGGTTCGTTGTAATGGTGATAAGTGTTTGAGCATGCATTTTGTCAGCATACATCTATTCAACTAAAGTGCTTATTTGGGCCGGTTGGTACATGGTCAACGAAGTGAAAAAACAGCGCGTAACACAGGACACAGGACAGAGAAGAGACGGACGAGGCGCTGACTTACAACCAAAATTTATTTCGTACAGGGGTGTATATATAGCACACGAAACTTGAAAAAGGAGGGAGAGAAGTCGAGTGACATGAAAGAGTAATTTTTCGTTATGATTGTATGCGTATAACAAATAAACTGTGATTGCGCAATCATTCGCTTGTCAAATACGCCAATTCCCTGGTGAGGAGCGTTATCGAAGGTGCACTGACACACATATCGCCTTTCTTGATTATGCAGAATGCCTCATAAATCTCACGTGTCCTTTTATCTCTGTAGCGTCGAAGTATCTTGCATTTGTCAAACAATGCACGGCATCCACAAATGGAGCTGTGCGCAGCTAAGTGGCTGCCAACAGAACCCCGCATTAGATTGCGGTGTTCCCTGAGGCGGTCATTTATACAGCGGCCAGAATGCCCGATGTAACAGCGGCCGCAAGAGAGGGGAATTTCATAAATGGCACAAAAACAACATTCAACAAACTTGATTGCGTGTTTTTTATCACACACGCGAGGCCCTCTGTCCTCTCTGTTCACCTGATGGCACATACTAGAGAACTTATTTCTGGCTGAAAAAACAACTCTGATTCCAGCTTTTTGTGCTACCTTTTTTAAACAATGTGACACCTTATGCAAGTAAGGAATGACTGCTGTTCTTGAAAAAGAACTTTTTTCTTGACCACTAGTCGGTTCGGTTAGCTGTTTGATGTCTTTTAAGATACTTTCAGCTATGGAACACAGTATGTTATCCGGGTACCCTGCCTTGCGCAATCTGCGCACCTGTGACTCAAAACTAGTACACAATGTGTGATGGCAAGACCGCATCAGGGCCGCCTTTAGACAGGATTTTGCAATCGCTCGCTTTACAAGTTTTGAATGCGCAGAACTGTAGGGTAGCAAACTTTTTTTGGAGCGGGGGGCATACTGCCAGCACACGTGGTCGGACAAAGAAACTTCAATGTCAAGGAACCGGAGTTTGTTAGCAATGGGG
This sequence comes from Rhipicephalus microplus, assembly GCF_043290135.1. Classification (NCBI taxonomy): domain Eukaryota; kingdom Metazoa; phylum Arthropoda; class Arachnida; order Ixodida; family Ixodidae; genus Rhipicephalus; species Rhipicephalus microplus. Next base: position 173,919,962 of record NC_134703.1, read on the forward strand.
AATTCAGTGGTTAGTTGCAGTGAGCCCAAGCAAGTGCGAAACACATCAACAATTTGACCAGCACGTTGCTGAGCTTCAGAGTGGTTGGACCAGTACAAAATCAAGAAGTCATCAACAAATCTAAACACTTTCACGGCGCTCGTCAGTTGTAGGCAATTAATGAGAGATCTGTCATATTTGGCTAAAAGAATGTCACTTAGGATCGGGGCGAGACAGGAACCTATGCAAACACCTTCTTTTTGAATATAAAGTTTGTCATCATGCTTTATAAATGTAGAACGTAAATAAAAGGTCAACATTTCTAAAAAGTTTCTGACGCTAATTCCGCACGAGTCCTGAAATTTGACGTTCCCATAGCGGTCTATGCAGTCGCTCACCTCTGCACACACCTGGTCCAACGGCAGGGAATAGTATAAGTCTTTTACGTCCACAGAAAAGAAGCTCACTTCTGAAGGGCACTCTTGTTGAAGAAATTCGGATACTATTTGAGGCTTTCTGATGAGGCAAGGGTCTTCCACAGGAAGGACAGATAGGGAACGCTGCAGGTACCTTCCCACCAGGCGCTGCCATGTGCCCTGTTCCGAGACAATGACGCGGATCCTGTCTAAAGGCGGCCCTGATGCGGTCTTGCCATCACACATTGTGTACTAGTTTTGAGTCACAGGTGCGCAGATTGCGCAAGGCAGGGTACCCGGATAACATACTGTGTTCCATAGCTGAAAGTATCTTAAAAGACATCAAACAGCTAACCGAACCGACTAGTGGTCAAGAAAAAAGTTCTTTTTCAAGAACAGCAGTCATTCCTTACTTGCATAAGGTGTCACATTGTTTAAAAAAGGTAGCACAAAAAGCTGGAATCAGAGTTGTTTTTTCAGCCAGAAATAAGTTCTCTAGTATGTGCCATCAGGTGAACAGAGAGGACAGAGGGCCTCGCGTGTGTGATAAAAAACACGCAATCAAGTTTGTTGAATGTTGTTTTTGTGCCATTTATGAAATTCCCCTCTCTTGCGGCCGCTGTTACATCGGGCATTCTGGCCGCTGTATAAATGACCGCCTCAGGGAACACCGCAATCTAATGCGGGGTTCTGTTGGCAGCCACTTAGCTGCGCACAGCTCCATTTGTGGATGCCGTGCATTGTTTGACAAATGCAAGATACTTCGACGCTACAGAGATAAAAGGACACGTGAGATTTATGAGGCATTCTGCATAATCAAGAAAGGCGATATGTGTGTCAGTGCACCTTCGATAACGCTCCTCACCAGGGAATTGGCGTATTTGACAAGCGAATGATTGCGCAATCACAGTTTATTTGTTATACGCATACAATCATAACGAAAAATTACTCTTTCATGTCACTCGACTTCTCTCCCTCCTTTTTCAAGTTTCGTGTGCTATATATACACCCCTGTACGAAATAAATTTTGGTTGTAAGTCAGCGCCTCGTCCGTCTCTTCTCTGTCCTGTGTCCTGTGTTACGCGCTGTTTTTTCACTTCGTTGACATCTATTCAAACCCAGTAAAATGCTCTTTATTTTCTATTTACACAGCTGGCATACCGAACACTGAAAGCCTGTACAAAAACTATTAGGGCAATACTGAGGCACATTTATATGCATTGTTGAAAGGCAACAGCATATGTTTGGCAGTACAGTGAAAAACTGCCTACAGAATTGAACACTCGTGTCACACATGAAGTATATAAACAGTTTGTTCGGAACAGTAATACCTTGTTTGGAAATGAAGAGTATAGAAACTGCATCATCTCCACTTTTACATGTACTTGATTAGCACTTAAATAAAAATTGAAAAGATGCTTTAAAAGCATGGGCAGGGGTTTACACAGGATTCTAGATTGAGGTGTTGGATGGGAGTCTAAAAATAGTGAGAGTTAGTAGGCGAGTGAGGAGGACAATGTGTTGGTGGTTGTGCAGAACTATATCTCTACGGCATTTGGGCAATGCGAAAAATTTCCATCACAGGGTGTACAGTGCAGTGACTCAGTGAGACCGGGGATGAAAATAGGAAAGCAATATTGCACGATGAAAATCAATTGGCATACAATTTCCCTCATTTCGTGTGCCGTTTTGTTTGTTGGCCAAGCGGGTTTTAAAAGTTGGTTTTTTCTCAACGCAGACGTGCAATGCAACAATGCATAATAAGATATAGAAGGGGCCGCTGTAACAAAACACTGTATATAGATGAGGTCGGCCGAGTCAGTAGTGTATCGTTATTGCGTACAAGTTTTTAATGCACTCCCGGCTAAAACGTAGTTATCACGAATGCCCAATACAATTTGGATAAGCCATACGTTTACACTGGCTTCCCGGCAGAGGCCTAATTTTCATGCGCATACCAATTTGTGCATCCTGCGATCACTTTTATTCGAACAAGGTGGAATAAAAAAAGCACGCATTAGACTGCTCAGACGGCTTCACGGTTCATACGGAGTACGAAAGAATGCAATGCAGACAGTACTTGAGTGACACAGAAAGCAAAAGTTTGAAGTCCGAAAAGTGGGCAGTGCATGTTCAAGGATGTGGGCGAAAGGCCGCTCGCCCGCATGATTTAACGGCGCTATACAGTGGAAGAACACTGTATAATACTGAAATACGTGGATGAAGTGCGTTTAATTACAAATGCGCGCAGCATCAAGCGTCACTTTCCACTTAGCGCATGCCCATGATTTTTGGGTGCTTCACTGCACGTTCACGCCATCATCATCTACCAACTCGTCTATTCACATCCCACTCAATAGCCATTACCGACGCAGTGCGATATGAAAACCGCACTCTGATGAAATGAATGAGTACACGCTAACTGTTCCAAACTGTAGTGGCCCAGAGTGTTCATGGAAAAACTGAGTGAACCAAATCTTGCGGACTAAATGCTGTGATTGATCCCCACCTTCCACCATTGCCCGGTGGCGACGAACAGTTAGTCTGCAAGTTTCGCACACGACACTCTCGGTCTGCGCACGGCACGCATGGGCGAATAATGGTTGGTCAAAAGGACTAAAGGCTGCCGTTATCCCCTTTTCTCCGATTTTGGCTTAGTGTTTATGCTTGAATACGCTTCTTCCGCATAAGATGTCTTGTCATGTGTCCTTCAGTGACACGAAAAATACAGAACAGAGCTTCAAGGTTTGTCCTAGGCCATTACTCAAAATTAACAGCTGTAACAATATAAAAAATCAACTAGGATGGGGATTCCTATCATCGCGCCGAATTAAACTGTGGTTAAAGCTCCCATGACAAGCATTTAGTGGTAAAACTTTCATTGAAAATGAATGTACCTTAGCAAACCTCTTTGCGCTATGGTAATTAGGACTATAGAATGTCGTATAAAATATAATTTTTCTATTATATCGTTTTTGTTACTTTCAAGACGGAATGAAATGGCTTATAAAGAGAACAACGCGTGTTGTGTCAATGAAGGCTTGTGTTCTTCGACATTGTAGCCCACCTGCTGCAGCACCTTCGTGTAAAAAAAAATGCGAACCGCACGCAGCTTTTGTTTGGCTTGTAATTCACTCTTAAACGTAACTTTCCAGGTAAAATAATAAGTTGTACTTAGACAATAGAAGTTCTTGTGGGCCCAATGAAAACCCTTCTACCACAGTGATTTTGCAAATTAGTTTGCTACGAGCCATAAAAGCATGATCCACAGAATCAAGCCTGAATACCTTGCATCTCGTCCCTTGTAGCCATCGCGAGCCTCAATCCTTCCCTATTCACTTCAGTATCAGGGCTGAAGAATCACATGACGCATGCGCACCAACAACATGCGTGAGCGAGGTCACGCGCGCATGACGTGCCTCAGTCTACTTGTTCACGTACGCAATCAATGTTGTGTCGTTTCGGTGTTCTCTGTTGTGTATTACCAGTTTCTGTGGGATGAATCAGTGTACTTTAGAAGAGGCTGGCAAGGGTCATGTATAGTGACTGTGATAAACCGCGTCACTCGGCTGAAACTGGGGTCAGAGACGACGCACCATACACAAGCTAAGCATTCTCAGGGTTGGCGAAGGCACGATGCAGGAACGACGTTAAGATGAACGTGAAGGAAATGAAGTAGTAGTAGTAGTAGTAGTAGTATTGGTAGTAGTAGTAGTAGTAGTAGTAGTAGTAGTAGTAGCAGTAGTATGTGTGGTTTTACGTAAAAAGCCGATATGAATATGAGAGATGCCGTACTGGAGGTCTCCGAATTTCGACAATCTGGTGTTTTTTAACGTGCGCTGTCATCGCGCAAAACACGGGCATCTACTTTTTCGACTCCATCTAGATGTGACCGCCACGGCCACAATCGCACCCGTGGCATTTGGGTCTGCAGCGGAGCACCCTATAGCGACTGGTCCTCCAAGGCGGACGTGAAACAAGTGCCGATTAGTGATTAGCATGTCGAGGCTGCTATTCAAAATAAAAATAAAAATAACAACACATTGAAAGTCTCTTTGTGTGTTTTATTATTTTTCTCAGCTGTCATTCTTTGCAGTGATTTTGAAAGGGCAGTGCAAAAACACAAAGAAAAGAAAGACATAAAGACAAAGACCGCCGTCTTCCTTTTCTCTTTGCCTTTGCGCTTCCCTTTCAAAATGATATGAAGTAGCTAGCCCAAGCCAAAGTACTCCTTATTTATGCTACACAAGAGAACACACAAATCGTACATGCCAAGCAGAGTAGTGCGACGTGCAACGCTCTAAGTGAGGTACCGTTTAAAATGATTAATATGTGCAGTTTAACGTGCCAAAATCACCATATGATTATGAGAGACGCCGTAGTGGAGGGCTCCGAAAATTTCGACCACCTGGGGTTCTTTACCGTGCACTCATGTCTGAGCACACGGGCCTAGAACATTTCCGCCTCCATCGGAAATGCAGCCGCCGCAGCCGGGATTCGATCCCGTGACCTGCGGGTCAGCAGCCGAGTACCTTAGCTACTAGACCACCGCGCCGGGGCGCCCGTTTAAAATGCAGGATATATTAGCAGACAGTACATTTTTCGGCTGTTTTTCTAGATATATAGTTTGCATTTAACGAATTTCTGAAGAAAAGCGTACACGGTATGACACATCCGTCCACCAATGTCAACGTAAAGGAGTGACGTAAAAGCAGGACTATTCCTTGTCTTACGTCACTTCCTAGATCTTGGGGCGCATGCCCGCAAGAAGGGCAAGTGGCATTCATTAGATTCTGAGCGCTTTTCCACGACATGTTATTTTGCGAATCCTAACAGGAATGCTGCGGAGAGCCCAGTGCATCTTTACGCTTGTCGGCTCGATATGCCAAAACCTAGTGAGGGACCCTTTAAGGTGTTCACCGATAGGGAAGAGATTGGTCCTACGGGAATAAACCTAATATTTCTCTCTTTTGGGGTATCAGTGGTCTGGTTATTTGCTCCTGTGCTGCCCTTCCCAGCCACAACAAAACCAAAGAGACCCAGGAGAGTGTTAACTGAATGGTGTACACTTGAGGGAACAACGCAAGACAATAAAACGAAAGACCACACACTGCAAATCACGCAGCAAATGCAAGCCCATTTTCAATCGTTGTTACCTTACTGCTATCTTAAACAATATAATTTTTTTTTGCTTCTCGCCATAGAAACAAGTCACCGACGTAGTTTTTTTGAGACGTTTTAATTTTTGTAGAAATTTGTTGCGCCTATATTAAGGGTTTTTTGGGCCTAAAACAGTGTTTTACCAGCCTGTGTTCGGCGCCTAAAACACGCCTTTTAGTGCCTAAAAACCAGCCTCTAGTGATCACAAAGGACAAAGCGTTACAATTGTTTTCGCTTCTCGCCCCCTTATTTTTTATTGCGCCGCTAATGAGGACTGGTGTAGCAACATAGCATGCAACCATTTGAGATCTGCAAGTTATGACACTTAAGGGAGTATGGAAATGCTGCAGTTGGCTGCATCTGAGCTACTTTCAGGTCATTGTTTCATGTTGCTGTATATCATATTTTAAAGAATGAAAAGTGGCGGCAGACAGGCGCTCGTTTGAATCTGCTATAGCAGATGTTTATGCTTCAAAGCTTTGTTTGTAAATTTGAGGTCCCTATATTACAATAAATCGGAAAATTAAGCTTGAATTGTCCCAGTCCAATTTTCATCACTTTGTCCAAAGAAACAGCTAGTAGTAAAACAGCAGCAGAACACTAGCATTTGCAATAGAACTATTTTAACATCAATAAATTAAACAAGTAGCTGCCCTCCAATAATTCTGTAAGTGTGTTAATAACTGTGTCAACATGGGCTTGTCAATTCTTGCCCTGTTACTTCCTTCGCCTTCTGATGAGATAAAACATGGCTCTTGAAATATCTTGATATTGTTGTCGAAAAACTGCTAAGCGCTTTATACAAATAGGACCATCTCAGTGTGTCTGGCACGGAATACCTTGGCCATGCAAAGCCTACAGCTTCAATGGCCTTCAAATACACGCCACTTCAATTTTTTTTTAATTTTTTTGTGTCCTGCTTTCGGCAGTTGGCTAATAGGTGTTATAGTGGCAGCGGTAGACCGTATTGAAAAACAAGACTGGCTAAATCACTCTAATTTCTTTCTTTTCTGCAACAAGTGCTGTACGGCTGGTTTTGTCAATTAGAATGATGCTTTTTGTGTTGCTACTTTGTTAAACTTTACTCTAAAGGAGCATGAATTGGGATGAACAGGTACATGTCCTGTTTTCAGATCATACTCCTATAATTATAAAGCGCACCTTATATTAGATAAAAGTAGGTCATTTATGTTCATTACTTTTTTGTTTACAAGTTATTACCATTTTTTTAATGCTGCCAGAAACGTTTGTCATTTATGGAAAAGTAGGTCATTTATGTTCATTGCTTTTTTCTTTACAAGGTATTACCACTTTTTTAATGCTGGCAGAAACGTTTGTCTTTATTTGTCATAGTACTGAATATTTGGGCAAAAACTGCACAATATTCTTGAGAGCTGCCACTGCGTCTTCATATATCGTACCAATGTGTAACCTGCTAGTCTTGCCTGTTATTTTTTGTGTCCAATTCTGTGTGCAATTTTAAGGAAACCTGCCCAATTTTTCGCAGTTGACACTCAGGGCCCATTGGCTTACGTTTTCACCAATGACTTTGTTATTGAGTCGTGGAGGAATGACGGAAACGTAACTTGATGTCACTGTGTTGTTCAAAGATTCGTGTCAATATTTGATTGATTGATTCGTGAGGTTTAACGACCCGAAATCACCATGTGATTATGAGAGACACCGTTGTGGAGAGCTCCAGAAATTTTGACCACCTGGGGTTCTTTAACGTGTACCCAAATCTGAGCACACGGGCCTTCAGCACTTCCACCTTCATCAGAAGTGCAGCCGCCGCAGTCGGGATTCAATCCCGCGACCCGTGGGTCAGTAGCCCAGCAGCTTAGCCACAAGACCACCGCGGCGGGGCTGCATGTATTTTACATCTATTAGTAGTTGGCTATACTCAATCAGATATATTTACGGCTGGTTGCCTTAAAGAGTGAGATAGAGTCACATACGCTAAGCCACACGTGGTAAAATTGAACAAGCCGACAGCTATGGCAGCTAGTTTCAGAATATGCATTCGTGTGTGCCTGCCTTGTTGTGGCAGTCAGTTGTAGTGACTGCTGCTGCGTGCTTGCGCACCTGAGTGCTTAGGTTGACGCACTTGTTTTGTTTTTCTCGCTCAGTGCAGTGTTTGACTATGCATCGGCTCTTCATAGACATGGTGCCATTTCACCCCATGAGGCCAGGGAAAGCTCTAAAAATAGTATTGCGTAGGTTGCAATAGAAAAGAAAATGGCTCACATGTGTACAAAGACGGACGTCTTCGATCAGGGGAAAAAATTAACCAATTCATTCATCTGGGCAAACCATGGATGCGCTTTCCAAATGCAGACGACACTGAATATTGCTGTCACGTTGCAAGGTGTCGAGAACTCGACAAGTTTGCGTCACTGTGTTTAAGAAGGCATCGGTCAGGTGCAGGAGTCGTTTATCGGAATGGAGGGTCTGTGTCGTGCACCGCTGTAATATTCACAAAATATGATCGCCTAGGCCTACTGCAAAATTGGTGAGCTTGTTGTGGGTGGTGGGTGAAAAAAACAGTTGCATCCTGTTCACTGGTCTTTTAGGTTTCTATCCATTCAAGATTGTATAAATACATTGTCAAGAACATAAGTTATGTTGGTGTCATTGAATTCTGCAGGCCTACGTTGGCTCTCTCTATTAGGTGCGCCATGAGGCCTTAGGTAGATTGTCCTGGGCCACTCCCGATTCAATGTTCTGCTGTCTGGCATTCACAATGTTTTGGACAACAGACAAGCTGACGAATCGGACAGTGGCCGGAACTTTAACAAGTTGAACTTGAAAGGGAACACGGAAGTCAAACAAGCTCTGACACCCCAGAAAATATAATCTCTAAAAGGTTTGCAAAGCTAAATAGCAATGCAAATATATAAATACTGTTCTTAAGTTTATAGCGTTGTCCACTATATTAAAAAAGAAGTGTAGTCTGTTGCTCATACACATCGAGCGAAAACACATGGGCAAGAGAGGAAGTGCCGTGTTAAATTTTTCACCCTACTTTGTGCTAGTACACATACTGCCACGCACCTTTAGCTTGTTTGTTTTGCATTTTTCAACTTTATCAGTGTTCAGCATGTTCAAATTCTATGCATATTGCCACATGATATGCTTGGGTGAGATCCAGGAGTGAAAGAAGACAAAGACGATCTGTCTGAGCTGCTGCTTGGCTAGTCGACTCAACGAACTCATCATACCACGTTTGTCTTCAGAAACGTGACAAGACTGGTGGAGTTGCTGGGTACAACGTATCACGATTCACCCGATGCCCAAGACCCCGCCCAGCAGCCGGAACACAAGCCCTGCACCCGTGGAATCTCCTGTTCACAGAGTAAGCCGCCGCCATCGAGGCCTATCTCCTGAGACACCAACCACTGACGCAGCGACTATGACTTCAACACAAGATCCCGTGCAAGCTCCGACACCTTCAACGCCGATCTACTGCATCGTCCACAACCCACTCATGCCTAGCCCCTTTCACAGAGAGCAGCATGAAGATATTGGCGACTTGCTGAGTGAGTTTGAACGTGTCGCAGCGATAAATTACTGGGATGATGCCGCGAAGCTCCGGAACGTGTACACTTGCCTAAAGGACGCTGCCAAGACGTGATTTTTGAACAGGGATGATGTTCTGACATCTTGGTGCGAGTTCCAGCATCGCCTTCTGGAGACCTATAGGAGTCCCGACCGCCGCGAATGGGCGGAGCGTGCACTACAATCGCTCATCCAGATGCCAAACGAGACCATCTCGATGTACGTCGAGGACTTGACATTATGAATAGGCACACACTGTTGAAGCACCTAAAGATAATCGCGTAACCTTCCATCGCCTCCCTCCTTATCTTCTTGAAGGCACAGCTAAAGCACAACCGGTGACAGCAGCAAACTTAATAGGTGGAGCTTCAGTGTATGCCAAGCCAGCGGCACGTTGCCAAAACAAACTGGACTGCATAGCCCCATAGAACTGCATGGTCAAGACCTTCACTGTTAGTAACTGCAATGATATTAGCCAATGCCTTGATCTTCACTGCGGCAGTTAACAAGATGTAAATTTACAATTAAAAGTGTGCAAAATGTGGTAATGATTCGCTTACAGCAGCAGTCGTGTTGGATCCTGGTGTTGATTTGAAAGCAAGAAGTAATGTTCACTACACCAGTGATATTCAGTGCATTGAGCACATTACAGTGATATAACAGTTCGTTGCACCGGTGTTAAAACAGTTCAGTGTTACTAGTAACTGGCAAGAAGTGCTAGTGATGTACAACTTGCAAGTTACGCTACATAATTTGTATTAAGTAAAAATACATTTTTGTATTAAAGAGCCTTGCTCGCTAGATTATTTCATTTTACCTTGCATATTATAGGAACTTTCAGTGCGGTTACAAGTCCTTTGGTTCCTGTAATCTTTGGATTGCTTTTTTGTGCAGGCCTGCTTTACATCTACTTTGGTGACGAAGTGCTCGATGGAGAAAGAAATAAAGGGTGAAGAAAGTTTGGAGGCACCCTTCCAATAAAATGGAAGATTGTCAGCGAAAGTGACAAAAATGCTTTTAGAATTTGTTTGAACAAATAACACACTGCCAATAATAGTGCCAAGGTTTTAGTTTTTAGTTGTCGAAATCGTCGCAATACTATCGAAAGATAGTTTTTACTGAGAGTTCCTCTGCTATAACAGCGTGTGTAGAGCCGGCGATTTTACTCTTGGCCACTTTGGCCATCAGCAAAACAGTGGTTGACTGCTGCTTAGACCTTGCCGAGGCACTAATATTACTCAAGGTCAGTCAGTGTTACATGCTGTAGAGCCCATGACCACCTTTCTTAGCCTGACAAGTTCAAGGCACTTATTTGAAAACCTGTCTTTGAGCGCATGAGTAAGTTTTTGGTGTGTCTGCAGGTGTTTCTCATTCCTGCTGAGCAGCAAGACTGCGCAGTGCAGTTTCAGCCAATGGCAATGATAAAGTCCATGTGGCTCTTGGGGCAAACAAATTGTGGTTAGGTCAGGTTGATTGAAAGAGCTTCAAGTACGCGAGTTGCTCCCTCTTTTCCTGCCACTGCAGTTTGGAAGTGATTTTGGCTTCTATCAGCGTTACTCCGGTTCACCACTGCGCTGACGGGTAAGCGTGCTTGCCCAATTCACTTATTGATAGTCGCGGAGTGGGAGAAAAGGTTGTGAACTTGATATTGTTCCATATTAGGCACTTATTCTACCAAATGAGAGAGACTATAAGATCATGCAGCCTTATACGTAAAATTCTAGACGCTTTATATTGGAACAATACTTTGACTTGGTGAATTGCTTGCAAATGTACATAATATATACCAGAAGCTAGTTATCAGAAGTCACTTTTCCTATCAGGAGCCTAAATCTGGCGAGTGTAACAATCGCCACTTCAAGAAAGATCTTTTCCAAGGTGCAGCTGTATTTCGGTGAACCCCTCTGTAGTGGACGCGTTCGAGGTGGAAGAGGAGCCCGTTCGCCTTGCAGGTGGCGACAGACCGACTGCGGTTCCGGCAGATCGACGGTAGTGCCGAAAGTGTGACAGACGTACCTATAGTCCGACAGGACGACAGTCCAAAATATTATATAACGACAGTCTAACAGACAGACAGCCTGTCGGATCTTTTTAGACAATTCAAAAGTGTTAGAAAGACTTAAAAGTATAGTTCAGACATCTTTCAACCTAAATCAGCCATTTTTTCTAGCGTGCGGTTCTTGCACAACGTGCCACGTAGATCGATGTGTCGTGCTGCCAGCAACATAGGCTGTTCTTGAAAGCTGCCGGGCGCACTATAAACCGGCAGTTCTCCGACTCATATGTAAGAACACGCAAATATGAGTTGTTAATTCGGCACGCCTTAGTGAAATAACACACGGGCAAAATGTTTCAGTGGATTGCAATAGTATTTTCTTGGGTGGTTCTCTAGTTGTAGGCATCTATGTAACTTACGTTATGGTGATTTAATGTCGCTTGCACAAAAACACTATACCCAATATTCAATACTCTACATATATAAGCATCAAAGAAGTCATCAGGAAACCTCTTTACATTTTGACCAATAGCAAGAGTGAAAACGGCTGTCAAAGAATGAAAAAACCAGCAGTAGCAGCTGGCAATTCGTGGCTGTTCCTACAGCTCATACGATATTTTTCGGAGTTAAGATGTGAATTCCTCAAAAGCTTTGTGCTCTTGTCTCTATGCATGTGTCCTTTGGTGCTCGGCAGCTATTCTTTAGTGTCGAATAAAGGCGCTATTGTTGTTTGGCAAGAAATATGTATGTTGACTATGCGACTTGTAAACATGAAGCTCACAGCATGGTTATTGAATATTTAGTCGTTTTGATAACAGCAACACACAATCAGCCATAGTTTGGAGGGTAAAATACTTGGTTGGGACACGGCGAGTTGTGAGTTTGAACCACTAAGCCGACTTCTTGCTTTTTTGAATCAGTGCACTTTCTAACATTTATTTTACCGATATATATGTTCGTAGTGAACATTCACTCCCGTTTTAATGCTGGAAGCCGTTTTGCGTTGGTACCCAGCGCCTTCTAGTAACATGCCACTCTAGCCTCTCAATACCCAACCCATAACCAGGCTTCGCAGTGGACGCTGGTATCCATTGGCGCTGGGATTTCTAATAGAACCATTTCAATAAAAGGTAAATATTGTAATCGCTATCAGAAGTGTGGATTGCGAAACTTGAAGTTAAACCACTGTCTTGTGTTTCAAGTTAGGAGAGTTCATTAAGAGCATGAGGACGTTCTCTTTTGTGACATAATAAATGTTTATGCGAGAACGAAGCCGAGCATGCCTTTTGCAGTGACGTTTTCTGTGCCATCTACAAAATTGACTACTCATCGGGCTAGGGTGGTAATATTGATCGTATAAGTATAAACTGCTCTTTATTTACCTCCTAAATATTGTATTTTTAGTTGTAATTGATTGCAGTTTTCTGTTCGTGTAATGTATGTGAGCTCAGTTGAATTGCAGCCTGTCTAATCGAATTCTTTCAGGTATGCTAAACCGCTTCTTTATAGTGCAACATGACCATGGAGAGCCGTATCTATGGTGCCGGCGTAGTGACCTAGTAAATTGTAAGTGACTTTTTCCAGGTAAAGTTGAGCGTAAGATTTCTCAAGAACATACAACCATTGAACGAATGTAGAAACAAGGTACTTGACAGCTGACTCGCAGGTTGCGAGATGGAATTCCAGCTGCGGCGCCTGCATTTTGGATGGAGAACAAAATGTTGTAGGCCCGTGAGCTCAGACTTGGGTGCACGTCAAAGCACCTCAGGTCGACGATTTTAACTCCGGATCCGTCTACTACGGTGCATCTCATATTCATAAGATGCTTTCGTCGCGTTACACCCCCCATATCAACCTATCGTGCAACATCCTTAGGTACACCTGCATACGTGAATATTGTGTCAATAACTACATAACGGACTCTGATAATCTAACTGGAACAGTTGCTGTCGTATGACAATACCTATACTTTGTCATATGACAATACAGCCTGATGGTAAAGTTTGCCCCAAAGTCTGTGGCCTACAGTCCTGCTACTATGATTTCAAGGTATATTTTCGCCACGTGAAAAGCCTTCGTAGCTACTTGAAGCAATTATTCGCAATTTCTGAGCGATATCGAAAGACTACTTTGTTTCCAGAGCCCCGCTTGCTGCTCTCCACCAAAATGAAAATGCAGGCCGAGAACAGTAAACAACAAAATTTTAAGAGGTAAGATGTAGAAGGAAAATTCTGCGGGCCAAGAAGGGGCAAAAAGTTTTGTGCCTTGCGAAAACAAAAAAACATATCCTATGTATGCTGCAAAGCAACGTGTTAGATGTAATTGTTTTTCATGCAGCTTATGACGGCCAGCTTTGACAGAAATGCTGGATGCATTGTTCCCTATGCAGCTTACGTTGGCAAGCTTCTAAGAGCAATGGTGGATGTGTGCCAGTCCTTCTCATTATTAGGATCATCTGGAAAAGCGAAATACAACAGCACCACTTCGAAAACATGGACCATGATTGACCTGAAACAGCCGAGGCGAAGAAACGCCAAGCTCATCTCTGCACGGCAGTCTTGGTTCAAAAATGGCACAGCCTCACTTTTGTTGACCAACGCAATTTGCCAATATTAAAAGGAGTGGCAAAGTGTTTGCCACAAAGTTGATTTACAGCATCTGAGCATTTACTATTCAGTGAATCATACGAACTCATTGTTGTCCGCTTCAACTCGTGCCCATTTGTGATGATAGCGTTTTAAAAATATACCCAGCTGTAGATGATTACCTATATTTCAAATGCGAGGAATTTCTTAGTGAACTTCGGCGACTTTGAGCGTATCTATTTATCTGTCTAGCCACATATCTTTGGGTGCTGTCATGATCACCTTCTTAACTTGGCGGGAACCAAAATTAGCATGCGAGATTGATATGTGGAATTTAACGTCCCAAAACCACCATTAGATTATGAGAGACGCCGTAGTGGAGGGCTCCATAAATTTCGACCACCTGGAGTTCTTTAGCATTCAGCCAAATCTGAACACACGGGCCTCAGTAGAAACGTTTACTCCAAGATTAAACGCTAACCATGAAGGAATAAGTAATTTATGTCTTTGTTAGAGAATATAGTGTCATTTTCAAAAAAGAGCACCAGAAATAATACGACGAAGTTATTTCTGTTTCAATACTAACACGAAAGTGCTTTGTGCCACGCCCCACCAAGACTTCAATTGATGACTGATATGTGGGGTTTAACGTCCGAAAACCACCATATGATTATGAGAGACGCCGTAGTGGACGGCTCCGAAGCGACCACCTGGGGTTCTTTAACGTGCACCCAAATCTGATCAAAAGCCTTCAACATTTTCGCTTCCATCGGAAATGCAGCCGCCGCAGCCGGGATTCGAACCCACGACCTGCGGGTCAGCAGCCGAGTACCTTAGCCACTAGACCACCCCGGCAAAGTACCATGGGAGAGTAACATAATTTGATGAGTGTGACGCGCTGATCAAGACATGAATAATGTCACAATGGCGTCACATACATTGTCAATTACTTCCTGCCAGAGAGTGGCACATACCCACGGATGCATATGTGCCCCTTGTATGCGTGTATGTGCCACGGCTGATTGACACTTAGTATCTACCGAAGAATGCCACAAACACACACGGGCAATTTTAACGCGCTAGCGTTAAAAAATACCCGACGTCGGTAGCGACAAGCCTACGAAATCAAAGAATAAATTTTAGGGCCCTAGCTGGAATAAAACCCAAGCATTCTGCTCGGCAATGAAGCATTTTACCACAGAGCTAGGCCAGGTATCGGAACTACTTTTCAAATAGACGCTAGGCTTCATGAAACGTCAATAGCGGTTGCAGCGCTGCCTGCCCAACTTTATAAACATTACATATGTACTCCTTTGATACAGCCGTCACGTCGGGTTAACGGCTATTGTGGTTAGTTGCCATGCGCTGAAGTTTATTTATGTACTGTCCAAGGTCAGCATCCTCACGACCATCAGCGCTTCATATCAACTTCTGGTGTTTCTAAGACACATGTTCCAGTTAGCATTGTTACGCAAGTGCAAGCAACTGGTTATATGAACATCTGAAACTCTTTATTGAATGTGCAACATTTGTACATATATTTAGTGGCAAATATTACGTGTCGCTCAATAAAATAGTTGCAACATGGTCACCTTACCTCCACTCGTTTCCCATAACCTCAATTCCCAGGTATGTGGGATCTGCCCAATTTTCAGTGGACCAGCGGCAAAGAGTGGTAGATACCCAATTTTTGTGGTGTATACCCGTTTGCCATGATGATAATATTTTGGTATGGAGTAAACAAGGAAAGATGTGCTGAACAGCTTCGCTGTTATTAGTATAAAATGTAGGAAGCCTAAGCGAGACATACTTCTGTCAAAGAAAGGGAAACTGAGGCGGCTTTGGGGGCACAGAGGTACGTGAACTGGCAAACTCGGACCGTCTGCGCCAGAAGTTTGCATCAATACGGCACCGACACTCTAACAGACCAGTATTTGTGTAACAGAAATTTTTCTTCATACACAGTTGTAAGATATTGCTAAGAAGTAGTGCGTGACCCGGCACAGTACCTATCGCTCAATAGGCAGACAGAAACTAGGTGCTTTTTTCCCTACTTTCTAGAATCACTCAATGGAAATCTCTCATACCATGCCCTAAATACGAATACTGAAATATGCGATAGTTCAGATACTGTTTCAGATTAAATGGTTTAAAATTAGCTTTTTTATAAACATCTAGCTGCTCTAAAGTGCTTATATTAAAGCATGCTGGATCTTTGCGTTTATTGGGCTTCAACAAGCTCAACCGGGCGGTGCAGACGACAGCGAAATCACGATCTCTCATGCAGATCAGATGACACCATTGCCTTCCGCTCTTAGTTCAACTTTCGCGCCATCGGAGCTGTTGGAGCACCTCGAAGCAAACTGATTATGAGTGTCGCAAGTCTAGACTACGTCGCAGCATGGGCAAACTTCGTGGTCGGAAGAAGAAAATTCTACAGTGTTTGACCACTGGCAGGAGCAACTGAAAAACTTGAGCCACCAAAATCGAAATTATGGTGCGTACAACGAAACTGACACTTAACTTCGATTGGACGGGTACGCGCGGGGGCCATCTGAAAAAAAAACATTAGGAATTTCACCCAGCGATACAGGGAAGTGCAAGGAAAACTCTACCGAAAGTTGTGTTTATGAAACTACTCTTGTAGTGGCACATGCAGGTTTCGACAATCCAGTGGTTATTGCACAAATAACATTGTTGATAAAGGGCTCCATAACAATGTCGCACACCGAGTTTTGTCAGTGACATGCTTTAGGACATGCAAGTGCCACAAGATGGACTTCATATGACCCAAGATTTAACTGGATTAGCCTGGGCCGTGTAGCATCAGCTACAAAGTTGATCGCGATCAACAAAACCGATCCTGAGCGCCATGATTGCAATTCAAAGTGCCCATTGGACAACGGTATAACAAATTTAGCTCTCAGAGCTGAGTTTGCATCCTCGATTCCGACATCAAAGCTTTTTTTTGTGAGGTTGACATGACGAAGTTCGATCAGCGTCAACGTTGACCACCTGACTGTTTCTGCACTTGTTGACACTGGGGCATATATTTCTGCGATGAGTTGTCGACTTCGTCACAGCTTTAAGAAAGTGCTGCCAACTAGAGGCTAAGCATCAATTTTAATTTATTTACGATCGCATGCATTCCTAAAAGTACTGAAATTTTAGTATGCCCAACCAATGCCAGTCCGAAGCACATCTCAAAAGTCCGGATACTCGAAACCCAGGTAGTTTAATGATAGAAACAATTTACCGGTTATTTAGCCTGCACATGAAGCAATAGTGTTTCTGTTCCTGGGCTCAAGACAACTCCCACATCCATCGTTTGAATTGTCGGTAGGCGGTATATTGATATTCCCGGCAAATTTGTGAATACATAGCGCCATAACATAGCGGATTTCACGGTGCCGTGACATCTACCACACAACAACATGTTGTTTGAGTGTGTAAAGTGTGCAGACGACAGCGAAATCACGATCTCTCATGCAGATCAGATGACACCATTGCCTTCCGCTCTTAGTTCAACTTTCGCGCCATCGGAGCTGTTGGAGCACCTCGAAGCAAACTGATTATGAGTGTCGCAAGTCTAGACTACGTCGCAGCATGGGCAAACTTCGTGGTCGGAAGAAGAAAATTCTACAGTGTTTGACCACTGGCAGGAGCAACTGAAAAACTTGAGCCACCAAAATCGAAATTATGGTGCGTACAACGAAACTGACACTTAACTTCGATTGGACGGGTACGCGCGGGGGCCATCTGAAAAAAAAAACATTAGGAAAAACAGTAGAGTAAAGTGAAATGAGGACAGGTTTTTTTTTGTTTTTTAAGTGCTTGCAGTGCTGTTACCCCACTGAGGGAGTCCTTATGGATGATTGCTTTTTGTAGTTGTAATTACACACAAGTATCGCGTAAGCTTCTGTCGTCAATATATTTGTGTCTGGATGTAGAGGGCCAGCATCCGAGAAGGATGGGCTGACAGCAGCGTAGGACACAGAGGAGTTAGACTTAGCGGTATCAGTAAAGAACTCGGGACGTGCGTACTTGCGTTGAAGTTCCAGGAAGTATGTTCGGATGTGGGCAATGGACGCCTGTTTTGTAACTTCTAGGAAAGACACATCGCAGTCTATAATCTGCCGCTGCCACGGTGGCGGGTATTCTACAGGAGCCATAAAACTGTAAACATGTCACACACCCGTTTTTTTCAGCTAGACCTTTCATGCGAACTGAGTACGGTTGCCTTTTCGAAGGCCTGTTCTGAAACAGAATGAATAGATATGTGGGGTTTAACGTCCCAAAAGCACCATATGATTACGAAAGACACCGTAGTGGACGGTTGCGAAAATTTTGACCACCGGGGGTTCTTTAACGTGCAATCAAATCTTAGCCCACGACCCTACATCATTTCCGCCTCCATCGGAAATGCAGCCGCCGCAGCCGGTACTCGATCCCGCGACCTGCGGGTCAGCAGACGAGTTCCTTAGCCAATAGGCCACCGCGGCGGGGCTGAAACATATTGGAGCTCGACAAATCATTATTAGTGGTGTATGAGGGGTGCTTTTTGTCTGCTTTCCCCTTAAGGAAATAAACAAAGGACATGTAAGTTCTCTGCAGATGAAGCGACCACTCATTTGACTCAACGTAAAGGCTTTTTACGGGGCTGGTGCGAAAAGCACCCGTAGAAAGGCGGATGCCCAAATGGTGCGCGGGGTCCAGCATCTTCAATGCACTTTGTGTCGCAGACTGATAAACAATGGCCCCATAATCTAAGCGGGTGCGAACGAGGCTTCTATACAGGTTCATGAGACATTGCCTGTCAATACCCCACGTAGTAGGTGCAACACTGTTAAAACATTCATGGCTTTTAAACATTTTGTTTTTAAATACTTGATGTGCGGTACGAAGGCCAACTTGTTGTCCAAAATTGAGCCTAGGAATTTATGCTCCGCATTAACAGACAGACGTTGACCGTTCAGTTGAATGTCGGGTTGTTGAATTGTTGAATGGTTGACGTTGACCATTGTTGCGACTCGAGTCTCGAGTCCGGTGGGTCTCGTCGTTGGTAGCTGGCCGCCCCATCGGACTCGTCACTTACAACGAGGAGCAGTGCTTGTACGGGAAAAGAGAGAACAGACATTTATTTACATTAGAGAGAGGTCACTAACAAAGTTTAGCTACATAGTGGCGTTCTTCGTACAAGGCGAGTTCTCCACTCAAAAAAAGACACCAAATGAGCCGGGGAAGGGGGAAGCGGCTCATAATATAAGGTATGTTCTGCTCAGATCCATAAATCAGGGATTGCGTACAGATGGCACTGTCTAATCACGAATCACACATAACCAGCGAAGGTGACGGGCATGCATGGCCCACGTGAACGTCCGATATTGAAGCGTGGTTTCTGCATGGCCATGTGGCAAAAACGTGGCTATTTCTTGTCGATGTGTGCCGCTGGGTGAGAGGTCTGAAGCTCATGACGGCATACAATAAAAGCGCTGCCCCACACAAGCTTAAAATGGTCTGCCGAACTGCCAGCTTAATTACCGGGGTGATTTGCGGCCACCACCGCCGTCATCTTCTAAAGAAGATGCTGCACTTGCAGTCGTCTCCCAAACGGCTTACGGCCTCAGGGCGGCGAGACGTCTCACCCTCCGGCCAGGGGAAAAGAATACCTGGCGGACGTAGGCCGCCGACCAGTCGGCGACTTGTTTGAACATTAAAAGGAACGCCGATCCCTTGTCTGCCCCGAAGCTGGTCATAGCAACATTCAGTTGAATGTCAGGTTCTGAGTGCATGCCTCTCTTTTGGGAGGGCACGACACACGTACTTTTTTGTGGGTTCAGTCGGAATTCATTTTCTTCTGCCCATTTGAAAACCTTGTTTAAACTTAGTTGAACCTGGCGCTCACACATTGCCGGGTTGCATGCCTCAGAACCAAGCTGGACGTCATCGACATAAGTACCTTAGAACATATTGCGGGGGACTGACAGGAGCGAAAAATTCATTTTGATAATAAAGTGTACAACTATGTACACCGCCTTGCAGTACTCCCGTTTCTTGAAAAAAAGGTTTGGGAGAGAACACTTCCCATACGGATACTGAATGTCCGATTGGACAAGTAACTTTCGATTATGGAAAGCGTTCTACCGCGCACACCCAGGTACGACACGTCTCTTAATCAATCAATCAATCAATCAATCAATGAAGCTTTATTTTCATAAATAGATATATGCAATTACAGGGATTATTTGGACCGATAGCCTAAAGTGGCTAGTGGACGGTCCAATACAATGTGCAACATAAAAAAGTGTACAGGTCAGCTCTGAGGTAACAACATAAAAAAAACAATCATGTGATACAGATAACACAGTAATACATTTTTTCTTGCAGATATGCATACTTATTAGCTTGCAGCTAGTTTCTATACATAGGCACTTATTAAAAAAATACAATGAAAATCGAATCACACACACATGCTTACATGTCTTGACTCCACAGAAAAAATGATTTACATGCCATGCTGAAATTACGTGCCGTTTTAATCTCTAGGGGGACCGTGTTCCATATTTTTGTTCCACTAAACTGTATCAGTCTTTCTCCGTAAACATTAAAACATTTGGGCAGATTGAAATTACCATTCGAAGCATGTCGCGTATTGCGTTTAGGAATTGAAAAAAGATCAGCAGGCAAAGGTGAATTTCTATTAATTATGTTATTTACTGAAACAGCAATTTTGTAGTCACGCAACATCGGAACTGAGAGAATGCGTTGTGATTGGAAAATATTACTTACTGATTCACCTTGGCTTATGATTTTCAGTGTACGCTTTTGAAGTCGCTCAAGAGTTTTTAGATAACTGTTGTACGTCACACCCCACGATTCCAGACAGTAACCTATGTGACAATGACACAATGAAAAGTAGAGTGTGCGGAGAATAGCTTGTGGAAAATATTGGCGAGCTTTTATTAGAGAATAGCAGCCATAGGCTAGCTTTGCGCACACACTTTGTACTTGCTCATGCCAGTGTAAGTGTTCATCAAAAGTGACGCCTAAATATTTAAAACAAGGAACTTGTTGAATAGGAGTGTTGTTTATTGTTAGGTTAAGAGATTCAGCGTCAATATGTTTCCTACGAGAGTGAAACACCATATACTTTGTTTTAGTACAGTTAACAGTCAGCTGATTCCTGGCAAACCATTCCGAAATGTTCGATAAATCGGTCATCGCGTCATTTTGTAAATCTGCTAAGGAGTGTCCTGTGAAAACTAAAACAGTGTCGTCCGCGTACATCAGTGCCCTTGACCTTTGTAGGGATCGCGGGACATCATTAATATAAAGAGAGAACAATATAGGGCCCAAAACTGAACCCTGTGGCACCCCGCATTTAATATAACCGTAGGATGATTTGATGTCACCAATGACTACTTTTTGTTTGCGTGCCGATAGATAACTAGAAAAAAAATCAAGCGAGTTACCTTTTATCCCATAAGAATGCATTTTTTCCAGTAAAATGGAATGACTAATAGCATCAAATGCCTTTCGTATGTCTAAAAATACTGCTATTGCTATGTTGTTTTCATGTAGCGCGGAATTAATATATTGCGTAAGCATCGAAACAGCAGTTGAAGTGGACCTGTTTGCAACAAAGCCGTGTTGCTGGGGACAAAGTACATTCTGTTCACCCAGGAAGCGCCTTAATTGCGACGATATTAGTTTTTCAAGCGTAGTGTTAATACTACTCAGAACAGATATTGGTCTGTAGCTGTCCGGAAGATTCCGATCACCAGATTTGTACACTGGTATTACTTTGGCGGTCTTAAGTATACTAGGATAAGTTTTAGAGGAAAATGCATGATTAAATATATGGCATAAGGGACCACACAATACATCAATATTCTCCTTTAAAATCCTTGATGATATGGCGTCATGTCCAGCTGCCTTGTTCCCTGGTAACTTATTAATTACTTGTCGGATGTCATCCTCAGTTACATCACATAAATCAAAATTATTGGTAACAGTACAGGGTGCATTTAAATTCTGCATATGAGTAGGGAACTTCCTCGCAAGGCTGAGACCAATATTAGTAAAGTAATCGTTAAAGTTGTCGGCCACTTCACGAGTTGGATTATCAGGTGTAATGCGTTCTTTGCTACCCATGCCAGTGACGTCTTTAACAATCTGCCATATTTTCTTCGTGTTACCATCATTTTTTTTCACTAGGTTGGTATAGTAGCACTTCTTGGATTTTCTTATCATTGCTACTGACTTGTTTCTGTAAAGCTTAAAATTTTGATGGTAGTATTCATTGCTCCTGTTATTTTTCCATTTGTCGTAGTAAAAATATTTCAGCTTCAAAACCTCAAGTATATTTCTATTCATCCATGGACATATGGCATGGTCATAATTTCGGCGCGAACAGCTACGCGTTGATCGTTCAATGACATCCATAATGCATTTTACAATGTTATCACACTCGACGTCCCCGTCTTCATCATAGAGGGCATCAAAATTCGTTCCTTGTAGTAGTTTTTGCACGGAATTATAGTCGACACGTGTTGTTCGTTTAATGGCAGGTATGGCAGGAGCACAAATGTATTTCTGGGGTAAAAATAGAAAGGTGGGATTGTGATCCGCAATAGCAACAGCGTATACGCCTGCCGATACATCCAGGTCAGCGTTACACAACACGTGATCAATAATCGACTCCGAGTGGTCTGTTATGCGAGTGGGTGATGAAATAACATTTCTCAGATTAACTGATTGTAGCAAAAACACGTAATCATCACATGTATCTCCAGACACGTCTATGAGGCCATGTTGTGTCGTAAGCCTTCTCGATATCCAAAAACACAGAGAGGAAGTATTGTTTGTGGACGAAAACGTCTTGTATCTGTGCCTCAATACGCACCAGATGGTCGGGGGTGGATCTATTCTCTCGAAACCCACACTAGAATTGGTCGAGCAGATTGTGCGTTTCAAAGAAATGTAAAAGTAGGCGGTTTATCATATTTTCAAAAAGTTCACAAAGGCAGCTTGTAAATGCAATGAGCCTATAACTCAAAACTGAGGAAGCGTCCTTGCCCTCTTTTAAAATAGGAACAATTATGGCCCGCTTCCAGGAAAATGGGACAGCGCCAGAGAACCAGATAGTATTGTACAAGCAAAGTAGGGTTTCTTGCGTTTCGATCGGTAGGTTTTTCAACATTTTGTACACCACACGATCAGAGCCTGTGGGGGAGTGCCTGCAGAAGTTTAGTGATGTTTCGAGCTCAGATAAGCCGAAAGCTTGGTTGTATGCTTCGTGTTTTGTACATTTGTGCTTTCTGCTTTTCAATTCTCGTTTTGTAACTTTGGAAGGGTTCACTGTAGTGTAACGAGCTGGAGACTTTTTCGGAGTGTGCGCAGAGAAAGCTTGCTTTATCTTTCAAGCTGTGACCTTGTGTGTTTACTAGAGGGAGTGAATGTACTTGTCTTCCTGCTATTCTCCTAATCATGTTCCAGACTTTGGCCTCCTGTGTATATGAATTTATGCCTGATATAAAGTTATGCCAACTTTCCCTTCTGGTCTGTCGGCACTTCCTCCTGCCTTGAGACTTTATGTTTTTATAATTTGTAAGATTCTCCGCTGTCGGAGAGTCTCGAAGCAGCTTCCATGCTTTGTTTTGCTTTCTACGTGCATTCGGACACTCACTGTTCCACGAAGGAACGTGTCGCCTGGTAGAGCGTCCAGTTTGTGGGATACACTTTGTAGAAGCATCATTAATAAGCGCTGTCAGGAAGTCTACTGCTGCATCTGTACTTAACTGACATATGTCCAACCAACTCAATCGAGTAGCTTCTCTGAATTTTTTCCAGTCCGCTTTGTCTGTCTGCCATCTGGGAACATGTGGGGGACCTTTTTCTAGTGGTGTACTTAGAAAGATCGGAAAGGGAACACTTCCGAAAGAATTGTCGATCACTTTCCATTGAAGCAAGGTTACAAGCGATGAGGACAAAATACTGAGATCTATGTGCGAGTAGGTTTTGTTGGCGAGGTTGAGGTATGTTGGCTCTTTCCTATTCAACAGACACGCACCCGAAGAAAAAAGAAACTGTTCGATTGGGCGGCCTCGTGCATCACAGCGAGAGTCGCCTCACAAACCATTGAGTGTATTCAAGTCCCCAAGGACCACATAAGGTTCCCGTAGTTCATGTATCAGTGACTGGAATTCGTGGTACTAGGGAGGTATCTAGAAAGTAGAGGGTGACAAGTTTGTTCAAAATAACTGCTCGAGCAGCCTCTGCTTCAAGGGATGTTTGCAGTGATAGATGTGTACATGCTATGATCTGAACAACTACAATGGCCGCACCACCAGATGACGCTACATAGTCATTGCGGTCCTTTCAGAACACTAACGACGTAGAGAATTGGTGTTCCTGGAATTTAGGTGTGTCTCTTGCACACACAGCACTTTAGAAGAGCATTTGTGTGAGCGTTCCTGCATATTGTCGAAGTTTCTAAGCCATCTGACATTCCATTGTATTATTTGTGTATCCATTATGAGTGTAAATGGGTGCTGTGTGTACAAAAGAAGCATTGCATGAAGTCAACATCCTTTTTCAGGCCCCGTAATGATGGTTCTTGATTTCCTGGGGCGCTACAAAGAGCCAGGCCTATTCTTCTGCGCCGAAGACACCATTGGATTTGCTGTTGTGTCTATCACGTCAGAGGAGGTGCTGGATGCCCGCTCGTGGTTCACGCGTGCAGGATCGGAAGTCTTAGGGCAATCTTTCGAGACAGAATACCCTGAACTTCAGGTCCGGACGTCTGCAAACCTTTTGTTGGCGGAAATGCCTGTGCTACTACCGCTGAGAAGGTAAATGGCGCTGCCGCTCGTCCATTCTCTATGGTACGTGCGGGCGCCACAGATTTGATGACAGTGCCCCCTTTCGTGCCACCTCCGCGAACGAAGGACCCTGCATTAGTAGACACTTGCGCGACTCCCAAAACAAGATGTTTCATTTCCTTTCGGTGTACTTCTTTTTCATGTTTACATGTAGGGCATGTGTGAGAGTAGGCGGGGTGCCCACCATTGCAGTTCGCGCAGTGGGTAGTGGCTTCTTCACATTTGTCTGTAGCGTGTTCGAGCGAAGTACACTTTGCACAAGTTTTACGGCCGCGGCAGCTCGGAGACCCGTGGACGAATCACTGTGACTTAAAACAACGTCAGGGTTGGGGATGTGGCGTGTAACCTTTAACCTGAAGCAGCCTGTTTCGATATATTCTGGAAGTGTGCTTGTTCAAAATGTAAGAATGGGATTCTTTGTCAGGGTTTCTTTGTTGTCACGCCTAATCCTGATTCTCTGTACATGCTTTACATGCTGTTTGTTCCAGCCCTCAAGGAGCTCACTCTCTAGCTTAATTAGGTCTTGATCAAACACTATTCCCCGGGAACTGTTCAGGGAATGGTGTGGTGTGACAGATACAGGTGTGGTTGCAAAAGACGTCAGTTTTGTCAATTGTTTATACTGGGTATTGATTTGGACATCGAGAAGAAGGTCCCCATTAGCCATACGTGTTCTCATACCCTGGACCAACACTACTGGTGATGCATTTGAAAACGGCAAACGTAAAGATGGTTCTTGCGTTCTTTTCTTGTGTTTCACAGTGCAAACATGGAAGCGCGGAAAAATATCTTTTAGCTTTATAAATATATTCAGTGTTGCTTCAGTTGATTGATATGTGGGGTTTAACATCCCAAAACCACCATATGATTATAAGAGACGCGGTAGTGGAGGGCTCCGGAAATTTCGACCACCTGGGGTTCTTTAACGTGCACCCAAATCTGAGCATCCGGGCCTACAACATTTCCGCCTCCATCGGAAATACAGCCACCGCAGCCGGGATCCGAGTGTGTTGCTTCGGTGCACCCCCTCTTAGAAGGAGGGCGATCAGACAGTTTAGGAAATGAAAGAGAGGCCATAAAGTATTTACAAATGCGGCAGCCATGCCAGCCACCCACCATCAAGCCCAACATGGAGACGCGGCAGCACAGTTATAGAAGCATGCGAGTGCCCGCTGTGCAAAGCCACTATAACCCAGTAACATGTGACCAAGAGAGGGCACATACACAAGGTTAACCCTTGCCGCCTGGAAGGTGTAAGTAAACAGAAGTGACGAGATGACAGGAAAGATTTGAAGAGAGAAAAGACGAAGATCAGGATGGAGAGAGAGACAGGAAAAGGCGACTGCCAATTTCCCTGGCTGGTTAAGCCCAGGGGTGCCGTCTACGTGAAGCCGGTGCCAGAAGGGTGTGTTGCCTCGGCAGCAGAGTCTTAATGGTCGAATCACCGAGCGTCGGCTCAACCCCCGGGATCCCCTTCTCCTCGGACACGGCAAAGTCACGCACGGCTAGGCGTGGGAAAAGGTCAAGACCCCCCCCCCCCATTAGCTCGGGTCCGTGGTGTCGCTACACACCAAACGCCTGCTTTCACAGACGCCTCTGCGGGATAGAATTGATGTGGCCTGACGTATAGCCCTCACTTTCAGTGCGAGTCGGTTCCAAATCTAGTTGCTCCATTACTAGGTCACACAAATCTCCGAAGACCACGTTCGCAGAGTTGAACTCCGAAGAGTTCCAGGTCAGCAGTGGTCAGGAGCTTGAAAATGTCAATGCGGCAGAGGTCGTTTCAGTTTCACGGCAACCAGAATCACAATGGCCTCACCGGCAGAGCTGCCATTGAGGTAACCTGTAGTCGCGTTTGCAGAAAGTTAGAGCGTATTTTGATAAGTAACCAGGCTGAAGCGTTAAAGCTGCCCCAGTCAGTCATCGTGAACATGCCGCAGCGCATGGCCAAGTTCAGCGAGGGATATACAAATGTAAAGACCACGTTCAGCCACTGAAAAGGCGCTAACATCGGTGAAATAATGGCCCAGACGCACACTTTATTAACCCTTTACCGACGTTCAACAAAATTACCTCCTACTACCGAAATGACAGAAGCCAATACTCTTAATCACATGCAAAGCTATAACGCGTACAAGAGGTAACTTTTCGCATGCTACAAGCGAGATCATACCCATCACGGGGCAAACTCGATTGATTTGTGGGGTTTAACGTCCCAAAACCACCATATGATTATGAGAGACGCCGTAGTGGAGGGCTCCGGAAATTTCGACCACCTGGGGTTCTTTAAATTGCAACCAAATCTGAACACACGGGCCTACGACTTTTCCGCCTCCATCGGAAATCCAGCCGCCGCAGCCGGGTTTCGAACTCGCGACCTGCGGGTCATCAGCCGAGTACCTTAGCCACTAGACCACCGCGGGGGGCACACGGGGCAAACTCGACCTTTACAACTCGGACTTAGATTCACAATGCCCAGACTGCTCAGAAATGTACTGTTCACTCGAGCTCATGCTCTGGCAATGGCCCGCGTTACCTCGAGAAGCTCTCACCAGTGAGTACAATTTAGAGGAGGCGCTCAGCAGCCCCAACCTCCAAAACCAACAAAAGGCAGTCCAGAGGGCCCAAGAACTGGCGGAACGCCACCATGTTCCCGCCCCGACTCGGGTGTCACCTACAGTAGCGGCTGCTGGGATGTCTCTCGTTGACACCCTGGTGGCTTAATTTCCATAGGACATGTATTAAAGTTCTTGAATGACTAACCAACTGCTTGCTGGATGGCAGGGTCGAAGAAAGTAGGTTCCAGGTAGGCCAGCTGTGAACTTACCGGGTGGCCCAGCAACCTTTCGCCCCCCCCCATGGTTGCGGAGTGGTGAGACTACGACACCAGAGACAGAAACCTGCAACGGGCACGTGCCAAGAGGAGTAACGCCGCTTATATGGAGGGAGGCACACTTCAAGAGTTAGAGCTAGAGGCCTAGAGATGTAGCAAGAGTCTCGACGTGATCAATCTCTTGCAGTAGCACCAAATGACACGTTGCCAGAAAGGTGTTGTCACCAGCGCAAGCGAGGACGTTGTGGCGGTCGCCTTCACTCTGGATATCCCATAAAATAGGGTCGACGACCAAGTTGAATAAGACGCAGCTTAAAGGACAACATCTGCAAAGACCTGCTTGGATCAGAACCGGCACAGACTTTTTCCTCAGCGATGAGGCACGTGTTGTCGTAGTATAAGCTTGAGATGAAGGATGCGAACATAGCGTTGGTGCCTGCACCACGAAAGGGCATCATGTGGGAGGGAGCCCTAAGCAATCGTAAAATTCAATAGAGCAGCGCAAAGGTATGGCCTACGTGGACGTGCATCGTCGAGTCGATGCTGGAATATGTAATTGAACTCGAGCACTCCGTGGCAAGGATAAAACCCTATTGGCGTTTAGAGAGCACGTGGTGTTCTAATACCGAAGATTGAGGACGAGCTGCGAGGCATTTGGCATAGTGTCTCGTGGCTGTACAATCAAAGGCTATGGGGGCCCGATGGCCAGGAACCTGAAGATCGCTTTTCTTGCGTATTAGAAAACTGCGTGACGTGCACCAGAATCCCTGCGTTCGATCGTGTACGCACGCGTTTAAGAGAGTGCTTAAGAAGTCCGCCTCAGGACTGACGGTTCGCCAATGATGGTAATTGAGACGGTCACTACTCGGAGTGGTATTCTCGGTCTTGCGCAGGCGAACATCGGGGTAGAACCATGACATGCCGATGGGCACAGGGGTGGGACATCGGCAAAATCACCCTGGGGTGCCGGCATTGCGAGTCGACCACGTTGTGCCACAGAGCACCTATACACTACCATTGGGAGAAGGGAAACTACCTTTGACAGTGCAACAAAAGTAAGGGTAGCGGTGGCGTTGTGAACAAACTTAGCCGACCTAGAGACGGCGCTAGTGGGCCTATCCTCATTATTGCACTAGGGCAGTATGGCGGTTGCTTTGGTAGAGGGTGCGGGGGTATGCGGTGTGCGCCCGCAGGTTTGCGGGTGTTTATTCGCTGCTATTGCGGGTTGGTATTCGCGCACACGGCACCCTAACGTTACTATAAATATTTGCGCTATGCCACCAGGTGACCGAAAGGCTTCAACTGGCAAAATACACGCCAAGCAAGCAAGTTTACATTGTTTATTGATTATCGTGGATGCAGCAATATGCATTTAAACAAGGAACACTGTCTCTCACAAAGTTGACTAATACATAAAAAAACAGTAATAGCCATCTGTTTATTAAAATCACCCGCTGAAATCGTGCAACTTTCTCTTGACTCATTCAGTCAGACAACAATATTGACACTGGACACCCCGTGCACAGTACTTATACTGTGCTGCTAATTGTCTTGCTCACCACACATGCTCTCAAAAAGTGCAGTGTCAATACGATTAGCCTGAGCTACAATGTGATATTTGACAAGGCACTGGCGAGCAGCACATCGCGTTGAATGAAAAGAAATAAAACAAATTCTCATCTGGAATTGGCCTCCTACATGACAACCTGCATCCTTACACCACAAACAAAACCAATGGGAAGATCAGATATTTTGGTAGAGAACGCTAATTGCTCGCCCTACTGTCATGTGCCAGCACCAAGTGATTACTGCCTCTTCTTTCACTCGAAACTGTGGCTCGGGGTATGAATTGAAGACAGTGAGAAATTCAAGATCGCCGTTCGCAACAGGCTCAATTACCAAGCGGCGATCTTTTATTCAGATTGACTAAAGAAACTACTGCGGCGGTACGAGAAGCACTAAGAAGTTAGCAGTGATTTTTTAGAAAAGTGAAGTACGGTTTTGCTAAACTAAGCTCACCAAATAAAACTTTTGCTATTGAATATTTAGTTGCTTGGAAACAAATGGCCCTTACTTTTTGAATGACCTTCAAAGTTTTTATGCTTTGCAGTGATAGAAGAATAAATGAGTTTTCTTTGTGCCAATCGTGCATAGACATGAAAGACACTGCTCAAACGACGGACAATGGCAGAAGATGAATTCACAATTTTTTCTTCACTACTTCCTAACTGTCTGCCTCACTCTTAACACGGGTATCATACAAAACTAGTCCTTTTGGCTACATATTTCACAGCAATGTCCAGAACATAGCTGTTAGTAGACATTCGAATTGTCAACAAGTACCAAAACTGGCCAACTTTGATTAAACCTACTGAGTGCACTCAGTCATTGTTCTTTTTGAAAATTAACATACCTTTAAAAATGTCTCATAATGCGTCGGGTAATTTACATAGAAGAAAAATAGTACGGTAAAAGGTTGTTCTTAAACTTAGTTAAGTAAAAGCACACAGCCCTATGTAATTCCATTGGGGGAAATCTCTAGACAGTTTGAAAGTATTGGTATCCACATAACTAATTCAAACTGGGAGCCCCTTGTTTTGCTGCTCGCACAAGTCTGTCCAAAGTGATTTAAACAGTTTGCAAAAACAAACCAAGCTAGAAGAGGAAAACAAGTGAACAGGAGCATTTCTCAGCTGATGAGATTTCGGATGCTAATTTCAGATGCCTTAGACAAGCTACAATACATGGTCATGGAGTCATGGTGAAAACAATGCAAGCGAATTCAAATCACTGATTACTTCTCATTTTGATTTTATTAACTCTGTCATGTGAACAAACATGTTTCCAAGCACAAATATTGACATACGCTTTAACACTAAGGCTCACTGCTTGCGTGTATGTCGGTGCTTGTTTTTGGCGTATCATCAGCCTGATTACACCCACTGCAGGACAAAGGCCTCTTTCACGATCGGCCAATCAAATTGGTCCTGTGCTTTCTGCTGCTACCTAATACGTATAAACTTTTCAATATCATTGGCCCACCTAACCTTCTGTTTTCACTTCATGCGTTTTTCTTCTCTGTGAATCCATTCAGTTACCCTTGATGACCAGCGGTTATTCTGCCTGCGTACCACGTGCCTAGCCCATGTCCATTTCTTCTTCTTGATTTGAACTACGATATCCTGGACATCAATCTGTTCCCTGACCCACTGTGCTCTTTTCTTGTGTCTTAAGGTTACACCTATCATTTTCTTGTTCATCGCTCGCTGCGTCGACCTCAATTTAAGCTGAACCCTTTTTGTAAGCCTCCAGGTTTCTGCTTCGTACGTAAGTATGGGCAAGACACAGCTGTTATATACCAACCTCTTAAAGGTT
The DNA here is from genome assembly GCF_043290135.1 of Rhipicephalus microplus. Classification (NCBI taxonomy): domain Eukaryota; kingdom Metazoa; phylum Arthropoda; class Arachnida; order Ixodida; family Ixodidae; genus Rhipicephalus; species Rhipicephalus microplus. The sequence goes on from NC_134703.1 coordinate 173,950,747, forward strand.
AGCGACAGATTATCATTCATGATTTGAGAATGCTTGCCGAATGTGATCCACCCATTCTTATTCTTTTCTATTCTTCTTGGTATTTTACTCTCATGATTCGGCTCCGCGATTTCTACCTTTGCAAGACAAGTCTTGCTTAATGAAGGTACGAGTTCTTGCACAGCTTTTTAGAACTTTAATGGTGTCACTACCAACATGCACGCGGTATCAGTAACTCTTTCACGCTACTATAGCAGTACCTATCACTGACTTGCAACAGTCTTTACTTTCACAGCAATCTGTACACATTGTGAAAAAGAAGTGCTGCCTAATATGCACTACTACAAGCCCAATTGTTACAAAGTTATATGTGATACTCTATGCAAAGTTAGCCACATAGAGTGAAGTACAGTATGTGCGCCCCATGACATGCTCTGTCCAACAATTTTGAAGCCTGCACATTTCCTGTAAACTGAGTAACTCATAAAGCAAGAAATAACAATCTGTGCACCCGACTTCATACATCTTGAACATACCGCACGCTATCACTGCTTTTCAGTATAAAGCTTCCATTTTTTCCGCCTGGCATATTAGTGGCACATGGGGTTGTCACTATGGCAACTGTAGAGCTTCTTACGACTGAATGTGGTAGCTTGGAAATCAATGGTCTCTCTTTAGTCCAGTTGTCAAGAGCAGGGTGAGACAGAAATGACTGAATAAAATATGTTGAATAAATAAGGCGTCTTCAACCATACCTTGCGGGTATTTTGGGCCATGAGCTTGCTTTCGGTGATAACACATTCTCCGCTGACTTTAGGTAGGCACAGAGTGATGAGGCATCCAAACGTACGCTGATATCACCAGTTTCTTGGAGGCTGCAGCTGGGTTGTAAGAAAAAAATGCCCTGGTTACTCTGGTAGAAGGGTGAACGGATCAATGATGCATGACTAAGAAGAATGTCTATGGGAACACTGCATATAAGAGTGGTAGTGTGGACGTAACAGTGCTGTTTTTTGTGAATTTGTCTTGTGCATGGCATAATAATGAGTTTGTTTTAGAGACGTTCTTCAGAGGACAAATCTAGGCAATGCCCTAACTGAATGAACTAAATGGTTCATGCAAATGTATATGCTTCAATGCAAACTTACGAAAAAATATACAAATGCGTACATGTAGTAAAGGTTCAATTAGCTCTAGTATGTATTGATTTTACGACCATATATTGCAGAAGACTCATTTCGAGCAGAAACAGGTAGAACATATTCTGTGATCTGTGCTATAAACTTTAGCAGTGAAGATATTTTCAGTGAATGTGACGATGAAGTGACCAATCTCAAACATTCCCAAGGTGTGCATCTTATTAGCTGCACAAGTCAAAAAGCCTTATGAAATGACAAAAGCTTTAGCACATGCAAAAAAAAAGAGCTAAGATTTGAGGCACAGCAGCGCATTTTCACTCACCGTTGAACACGCCCACATTGTGCAAGATTATTCCGTCTTCGTAGGTGGTCACCGAGCGATTTGCCAGCTTTGAATTTTCACGCTGGAAGCTGCACAGCTGGACGTCGGTGAAGCACAGCAGCTGACATGGTTCACAGCCTTTAGACACGTTCGCTTCACCATAGCGGACCGTAACTTATGATACACAAGCTCGCATTGATATATCAAAGCTGACTTAAAGCGGAACTTCGCAATGCCGATAGACCAAAAGTACCGCAGCTAACCGAGCACAATTTGAGCAAGCTAACCGACAAAAACGCAATCGATGCCAATGGGCTGCTGCTTTTCGAGCGTCAGGATAATCTCAATACTTGAACTTAAAAAAAAACACCCCTTTTGTATTTTTAGAAAAGTAAAACAAAAATATTTTATTCAGTTTTTTATGAAATACGACGTAGTAACTACTCTTTTAATGGTTTTTTGATACATTCTCAATTAAACATTCAAGCCGCGTTGAGCGTCCCTAACAGGGTAAAGGCACACTAACTGATCCAACCGCTAGAAGAGGTGTTAGTAGTTCCACTATACGCGCAAATGACGAAACTCGCCGTGGTCGATTTTTCCCCCTCTACGGCCATCGCGGGAACTTGAGGGTTCCGAGCCTGGTTGTGCTCCATTGGTCCTGCAAGTCAGATGAAGGAATTGAACAAGCTTGAACGTGCCTGTTCCTGTAGAGTCAGAGGGACCGCACGGAGCATATCCGACGTACTGCACGGTGGTGTTTACGTTCATATACTCACTGAATGTCTGACGCGTTGCCCGGGTTGGGTGCACAGGATGGTCTACCGGTGCTTAGGGTGGGTCGGCAAACATCCCAGGAAACCAGAGCAACCGCCTGTGTTTAGGCTTCTTCGCAACTCACCCAGCAGAAATCAGTAAGGTCTCCGCGTAGGAGGGTCCGTTAAATACGCGTCTAAGTAACGAGGAATAGTCGAACGGTGTCGCCATTACTGGGTCATCAACGGACACATCGCCGGGCACGTTCAGAACCGGTTCTCCTCTGCACCAGGCTGCGGGAAAGCTTTATTGATGTCAGATTTGTGAGAAATGCAGGAGTTCTTTGAAGATAGCCGAGAAGGTAGAAGAGTCGGGGATGAAAGTCGGGGTGGAGTAGGCGAAACACACTTGTCTTCCTGCAGCTGTAAAACAGTTGCGGAAAGATTGGAGGCATGCTCAGTTCAGTATGGTGGTAGAGGATAAGCCGCAGGTATCGAAGACCGTGTGAATAAAGCAGAATCACTGCCAACGGGAGTTCCGGAGGATGGAGAGACCCCGAACAAAGTCGAGACATCGCCTATCGGGGACGATACCACGAGAGGGCCAGGGCCACAGAAGAGGAAGGCCCACAGCAGCAGGTAATGTGTGGTCGCCTGGAGACGCCGGAATACCAGAACGAGACCGCTGGGCCGGGGGTGGCGCTGGTCTGCTTGTCCCTTCATTTGTATCGGCAGTGATACCTGCCGCACCCCCTATGCGAGACTCCATTCTGTACAGGCGGTGCCTTATTTTGAAGACACTCGACGCGTCGCATGTAATTCGGACATTTGGCGACTGCCCGTCCGACGACCGCTTTGCTACTACTGATTTGGTGAGGCTGGCCACGTGTGCCGAAGGGGCTATAACCATTGAGTTGGTGTTCAGGGTTTTCCAGTGAATCTACTTCGTCGCTGGTTCCGACAGTGACCATCCGAGATTAAAGATTTTCTCGCTTGGCAAGCATACCACCTATGCCACTGTCACGTTCATCGTCGCCACGATCACCACCCTACTCGGGCAACGTGCATTGTGTGACGCAAGGACGATCTTTGAGCGCTCGCCGGGAAAACTGACGTCAGTGACCTCTTGAGGTGAGGCCGCTTATTCTCGGTGTGTTGAAGACCTCGACCTCCAATCCACGTGACTTCGGACCGAAAGCAACCCGATGACGCCTCTATCTCAGCCTGGCGGCCTTTCAATGGACATGTATTAGCTCACCGACGGTCGAAATGCAACAGCCTTGACAGAAACTGGTGTGGACTGCTCGCTTATTAGCGGAAATTTGGCAAGTGTAATGAACAGGTTATCACGCCTTAGACAAGGTTGCATGTACGCACAGGTGGAGAGCAAGTTGTGAAGCCCCTTCGTGTGTGTACTGCCAGATTCCAAATACGAGGTTCCACAATTTTAGTTACCGCCCTCGTGCTACGTAAATGTTCCGGCGAGTTGGTTACCGGAATCGACATTCTTCGAGAGTACGGTGCCCATATGGTCTTGCGGAGACGCTGCCTTTCATTTCCTACAGCAAAGGCTACGTTAAAGAATACCTGCCGCTGTACCGCCGCTCTTCGTGTTTCTGACGACAGCGTCACAATACCATCTCCTGCGAGTATCATCATCCAGATGCCTTCCGAGGGCAGACCTGACAGCAAAACACTGGCAGAGCGCAACGTCTCCCCAATACTGGCAACATAAATTTCTGTGGCACGAGGCATCATTAAGATTAAGAATGGTGAAGGCGAGATCATTATCACAAATTTCACAAATCAGCACTGTTACCTTTTCCGTCGCACTGTCGTCGCATATGCTGCAGCCTTAGAGGTTGCCATTGAGTTTTCTTCGTGCAAAGACCATCGTAACAGTTGCAACAGCCGTAACAGATGATGACATGATTTGATTGATAAGTGGGGTTTAATGTCCCAAAACCACCATATGATTATGATAGACGTCGTAGTGGAGGGCTCCGTAAATTTTGACCACCTGGGGTTCTTTAACGCGCACCCAAATCTGAGCACACGGGCCTACAACATTTCCGCCTCCATCGGAAATGCAGCCGCCGCAGCCAAGATAAAAACCCGCGACCTGCGGGTCAGCAGCCGAGTACCTTAGCCACTAGACCACAGTGGGGGGGCGAGATGTTGACATCATCAGAAGAGAACAGGAAGGCATTGGGACAGCTGTTCCTCGAATTCATTGCGGGCTTTGGTCAATCATTTAAAGTCATTCAGACACCAATCACACAGCACAGAATAGTGGCTTATGACGATGCGTGACCTATCCACCAACAACCAGACCGTGTCTCACAGAAAAAACGTCAAGCAATCAAGGAGTAGGTGAAGGGAATGATTGACGATGGTTTTATTCAGCTTCTGAAGAGCCCGCGGTCATTCGTCGTTCTGATCAAAAAGAGAGACCGTACGCTTTGCTTTTTTGTCAATTACGGTAAGCCAAATAACGTCACAAAACAGGAAGTTTATCCGCTGCCGTTTACGAAAGACTCTCTTGACCGGCTACGGCGAGCGAAATATTTTTCTCTTCATTTGAAAACTGGCTATAGGCTAATCAATATTCATGAGTTCCACAGTAAGAAACAGCCTTTTTTTTCACTCTAAAGAGACTTTACAAATTTCGAGTGCTCCCGTTTCGTTTCTTCTGTGCGCCAGCGATTTTTCAGCGCATGATGAACACTGTGTTAGCCGAACTAAATTGTCAAAGCTAACTTGTCAACTTAGATGACGTGTTCGTGTTTTCCGCCACCTTTTCCGAACATGTGAGCCAGCTAGGACAAGACTCCAGGCCATCCGATCAGCGAACCATAAGTTGAACCCTCAGAAATGCCACTTTGGTTATGAGGTATTCTCAGAAATGCCACTTTGGTTATGAGGTATTCAAGTTTATTGGCCCTGTTTCGAGTGCAAAAGGCGTCCGTCCTGACCCCGAGATAACAGCCGCTTTAGCAGCCTTCCTGACTCCTTCTGATAAGAAAAGTGTTCGGTGGTTCCTCGGATTACGAGCACACTACCGGAACTCTATAGGCAAATATTTGCAAATTACCAAACCCATTACTCGGCTCACCAGTGACGGCACACCATTTGTTTAGATTTCCGAACAAAAAACGGCGTTCACTGAGCTGTGGTATCGCCTGTCATCACCACGTATTTCTTGGCACTTCGACGAGAAAGCCGAAAGTGAAATGCATACTGATGCCAGTAACATTGGTCCGAGCACTGTACTCGTACATCGTCAGGAGGAAATTGAGGAAGTCATCGCTTATGCAAGCAGCATCCTATCTAAGCCAAGTTTTAAGTACTGCCCTCCAAGATAACAAATTCGCCGCAGTGGTTTTTCTGGACCTCAAAAAAGCGTTCGACGCAGTAGACCTTGACTACTTACTTCACAAATTACGTGGATATGGTTTTCGCAGCACTATGTCGAATTTTTCTCAGAGTTACCTTCAAGGTCGACAACAGGTGGTAGCTATCAGTAACATTACTTCTTCTCTTTAGTCCATTCAAACAGGTGTGCCACAAGGTTCCGTATTAGGTCCGTTACTTTACTTACTATACATAAATGACTTGCCTCTAGTACTAACAACTGCCGAGATGCTTGTGTATGCTGACGACACTGCCCTAATTCTTACCGGCAAAAATCTGTCAGACATGGAAGAACAGATGAATACTGAACTAGCTAAGCTTGCCGATTGGTTTACAGCTAACAAGCTCACTATCAATGCCAAAAAACAAACAAAATATATGTTATTACACTCCCGTACTAATCGTACTCCACGTGATATACAACTCTACATCAATAATTGCTCCCTGGAATTTGCTGATTTTTTACTTACCTAGGTGCTGTTCTAGACAGCTTTTTAAATTGGCACAGTCAAATAGAAGCAGTCTGCTCGAAGCTAGTTTGGAGGTGTTACGTCCTTTTGCAAGCACAGGAATATTTTGACACTACAATTTTGTGCACTTTGTATTTTGCTTTAGTTAACTGCCACCTTCTGTACTGTGTATCGTCCTGGGGTTCGATGCATGACTCTTATCTTGAGCCAATACGACGGCTGCAAAAACAGGCTATACGTACGATTACTTTCTCACCTTACTACCAACATAGCGAACCACTTTTTTCTAGGTTAAAGATCTCACCATTTGACTTTTTGCGGGAACTCAAATTGGCTACATGTATTAACAGTGTCGTTAGGAACAATGAACCATTCCCAATTTCATTACTGTGTAATCCCCGACGCCAAACGAGGAACCAAACTTTTAACAACTTCAATATACCCCCATAAAAAACGCCTATAGCAAACGTCTACTACAATATACCAAAGTGAAAATTTGGAATGGCATACCGCGTTATATAAAGAATACCCAGAACTTTTCCAGATCATTGAAAAAATACTACTTTGAAGCAATTATCTCTGCTTAAGTTGACTGATACTTTAGGTTGTAATTTTTCATTATGTATATATATTGCCCTTTATGTGTTTAGTGTTTTCTTTGAAAGATATTTTCTTTGAAAGATGTTTCAATACCCTTGTTCTCTATATTAGGCCATATAAGAGAACTACTATTGATACTTGCAACTACAAGTATCATTCTTCAGTTCTGTACGCCACTAATCACCAAATATTTGTGTTACTACAGGTTATGTATTTTCCTTTTTTTCTATGTTCAATAGAATTCATGGGACTGTTGTTAGCAGATAAACATTACTTCTTGTATACCAAATTTGAATTGTTTACTTCTGTTTATTTTTAATTAGAACTATTACAGTTTCGCTTATGTATACTTTCAATGGGACCCGCACTAGCCTTTGGCTATGGGACCATAGAGTTTGTGCTTGTTTTGTATAGGATATGAGTGCAATAAAGATCATTCATTCATTCACCTTGCCAAGAGTCAAATTACAGAACCACGGAGAAGGAGTGCCTTGCCATCGTATGGGCACTTCCAAAGTTCCTACCTTACCTCTACGGACGCCCATCACTCGCTGTGCTGGCTGGAAAACATGAGAAACACTTCTAGATGACTAGCCCTGGTGGAGCATACAATTGCAGGAGTGTGACGTCACTACCGTGTATATGTCGAGTCGTGCGCACGGAGATGCAGACACGTTGTCACACGTCCCAGTTGAGCCTGCCGCTCAAAAGCTCGAAGACGACTGTCCTTTCCTTGAAGCCGTAAACATAACCAACGTAGCTACGAGGCAGTGAGTGGATGTTCAAATACGACCTCTAATTGAACATTTTGAGAACCGCAATGTGTCTCTACCTCCACACATAGCTCGCACACTGTCACCCTTCTGTTTGCGACAGGCCTGTTGCACAAGAAGAACGCAGCTGCCAGCGAGCACACGTATATATTGATCATTCCAGCAGGCCTTCGGAACAGAATTCTATTTGCCTGCCATGACAAACCTTCATCTGACCACCTGGGTATCGCCGGAACACTTGCTGGTGTAAGCAAGTCTTACTACTGACCAAAACTTGCCATTTCTGTTAAGCAATACATCGAAAGTCACCGCCAACGCACACAACAAAAGTTCTCACTGGCAAATTCTTCAGGATTACTTCACCCTATGAACCCACCCAGAACACTTCTCGATCAGGTCGGGATAGATCTTCTCGCCTCGTTTCCATTGTCGTGTTCAGGAAACAAGTGAATAATTGTCGCACACCGAATATTTAATGCTCTACATAGGAATAAAGGCTCTTCCCAACTGCACAGCTTCTCAAGTTCCTCAACTTTTTTTCTGTGGAGAGCATTGTTCTACGCAATGGCGCTCCATTTTGCGTCATCGCAGGCCGAGCAACGGCTTTTATGGCAAGGCTCTTTGAACGCGTCTTCCAGATAAGTTGCACCGCACATTGCCTACAACCCACAAACGAACGGGTTCAGCGAAAAAGTGAACAAAACGGTGACTGATATGCTGCCTATTACATAGGCGTACAGCACAAGGAGCGGAATCAGGTACTTCCGTACGTAATATTCGAGTACAATGCCGCTATGCAAGAGACCACATGATTCACGCCGCTTTGTATCATAAAGGATTGTGGTGTCAAGACAATATTGAATGCCATGCTTTTATGCGACACTGACAGAATTTACAATCTTGATGAAGGTGCCGAGAGTTTTGTTGAACGAGCTTAGAAAGCGCAATGAGTGGCGCTTGTCAACATAAAGATGCAATAAGACAGTGACACGCGATGCTACAACCTCTGCTACAGAAAAGTCTATTACCAACTGGGTGACCAAGTGCAAGTTTTCCCGTTCACCGCATAGTCTTTTCTGAATTTTTTTCAGCCGCTATCATGGCCCTTAGAAGGTGCTACGACGAGTGAGTTATCTCGAACTACGAACTCTCCTCGAACGGAGTCCAACCAACACGTAGAAGACAGCCGCGGCCTGAGATTGAGCCCATGGTGCGGTTAAAAGCATATCACTCATTGCAACTCTCATAGTTTTCGGGACATATTTTGTTTTCTACCGAAACGCATCCTCTAGCTTCGAGGCGATGCTCTTTCAGGAGCAGGGGCAATGCGACGTTATTAATCTGCTAGCATGAAAGACGCAGACGAAGGTGCGGCAATTTTTATGCATGTGCTTTGTTTTGGCTGTGCTGTGACGAACGCTCTCGGGACTTCGATCTTGTGAATCGACCATGTAGCTGTCGCCTTCGTTTAGAACGTGACAATATGGTGTATAAATATTGATCTTAGCATACATAATTCATATTCCGTTTCATGAATTGCCGCATATCCAGGCACCTTAAACGCTGCAGCACAGTTGGCGTAGGGTGACAACGGCCACGACGGCACATGCTATACACACGGCACTCAGTCAGGGTTTACCAATCAAGGCGTTCAGGGTCATCTGTGAAAGACAGTTCTTTGGGATCATCAGTCTTGCTCAGGTTTAGCGGGACTCAGCAGCACCCTTTCACCTTGCAGTTGTGTGTCCTCGTAAAGCACCACATACAATGTTGCGCTTCGTCAGAGGAGCTGGCGCTCGAGATCGGTGATGTCCATGCTCATTGTGATTTCTTACTACTCGTACGCAGCACACCATGGGAGCAGCTGCTACCAGACGCACGTGGTTCATCGTAACCCTAGTAACGATGTCGTCAAAACAAGTGGTAGCAAGAGATTTTGTGAAGCCACCATGAGGTGAAATTTTGCAGTATGTTTTTATGAGACGCACCCCGGTTGCTTGAAGCGGTCTTCGACACTAGCTCGCGAGTTAAATGCGAAAGACAGCGTATATTCTCCTCATCCGTTCGAGTTTGAGTTTCAACTTTGAGGGCTGATAACTGTTTTTTGTGCACCAATTTGCATCATTTTTGTTAATTTTGTCTCAGCATTAATTCCTACATGCGTTTTGGTGCTAAACAAAGCTGTCGAAAACGTGTCATGGGTCTCCAGTATCCTACAGAACTGCCTTGCGTAGCACTGGTTTTAATCGTAGAGCTATAGGCCAAAAAGCGGCTTAGTACAAACTTCGTCATCTTCTTTCCCACGTTGTTCTCTCTGGTGAAACTATGGGCAATACAATATAAAAAGTAACAGCATATCCACGGAGTGAATGAAAATGAATGTGGAGAAGTGTGCGTGAGCCCCTCCGTGATTCCGTCCATCCGCGCGACCATCTATGCATTCGACCATCTGTCCGTGCGTCAATCCATGTGTACATCTGTGCGTCCGTCCATCTGTCCGTCTGTCTTCAAACCTGTCTGTCCTTCCATCCGTGCATCCGCCTAGGGAACACCCCGAGTAACGCCATCTCGCATCTCGCATCCCCTGGTGCAAATACCCCCGCCACGTGTCCGTCAATTGGTCCGTCCGCCTGCTAGTCTGTCTGCCCATCCGTCCATGTGCCCGTCCATGCATCTGTATGGCGAACACTTGAAATACCGCCATCTCCCATCTAGAATCCTGTTGGCTACGTACGACAAAGACGGAAGAATGGACAGACCCGCGTCCTAAAGAGCTTCGCCCCTAAAACACACAAAAATGACCCCCCCCCTCCCCGTGTAGGTACCACAAGAGGTTTAAAAACGTGCTGGTACACAGTTGCAACCCCTGCCACTTCTGTCGACGTTTTAGACGAGATGGCTTTCTTTATATTGACGGAAGAGGATAATGGCGCTTCGTCGGCAGCAGACGGCAATCAGGCTTGATTCTACTGGAGTATTCACTGTAGCTCATGGTACTGGGTCCACGTTTACAATATCTGAGCACGAAACAGTAAAAAATGAAGGCCCGGCCTCCGCTCAAGAGGGTCGGTCAGCCTAAATTCACAAGACACGAGCCAGCAACGCTGAGAACAAGACCCACCTTCAATTAACAGCTCAAAAGAACTACAACCAGTCTTTCAAACCGGCACAAGAAGCCTTAGCGCACAGAGGAGGACCAAAAACCCGAAACGAACAAACCCCGCAGACAGGCGGTCAAAGGAAAATGCGGTGCGGAACATAACGGCAGGAAAGCCAGCAAAAAACATAGCAGCAGGAAATAAAACTCACACGCAACTTGGCGTAGAATACGAGCTATCAACTCACGTTAGCCGACGCCCCCAAACCTGCGTGGCCTCCCCTCTGCAGCACGCACAGAGGAAAGCGTCATCGCGCTGAGCATGACCGAAGTCATAACCCATCCCTGGCCTGCCCTCGAACAGCCGCGAGGTTCATCTCGCACCCCTTCTTATCTTCCAGCCACTCTTGCGCCCTCTGTAGCTTTTTGGATGCTGACGCTCGTACCGTACACGTGCACAGCGCATGTGCTCTCCTCGCCCAGCTTCCACCATGCGTGCTGCAGATAAGGGCTCATCGGCCCGGCACTTCCTTCCCCTCAAGAATGGACATTCCACTGAGCGTCGTAGTGCGCAGCATACTGAAAGCAATTGAACACTATAAAAATACAAGACAGTAAACTGTGAAGCTGTCCCTGATTAGTGTACACAGTTTGTCGGGCACCACAACACTTCATTATTAGTCACGGGTCCATGTCGACCCAGTTTTTCAGGCACCAATACTTATCACCACTCGTCACATGTCTTTGTCATCAGTTGCACAGAACGAAGCCAGCGCACACAAATAAATATCACAAATAAAATATCAATTCGTGGCCTGTCTTTGTCCCATGGTTGCACAGTATAGAACGTCCACGCAGCGTGTGTCAATGTTCACAGCAGCCTGTTCCGGCGTTCCATGGCGGGTGTCAGCCTTGTGCTTTGCCGTGGGCTTGTAGGCAATGAACTTGCTCCAAGTGCTCTGCGAAGGGCAAGATTTCTACAGCCGGACAACAAAAAAGGCACCGCATCTTGAATGGTAGTCAACATTCCATAACATTCGTGGTATAAACCCCCCTCAAGTTTCGCAGCATATGGCCGCGTGCATAGCTGCCTATAGCTGCTAGATGGTGACGACAACGTAGATCGCGGATTTGCTTGAGGGGCAAAGCGCAGGAGAGTGAAGAAGACGAAAGTCTTAGCGGCCTTCTTTTGAGAGCGTCTCTACAAGTTCAACTGTCCGTGTTCCTAAATAAACCCTCTGTATTTATAACCCGCGACACTGGTAGAAGTGCCGGATACTATCACCTCATGACCGGCACCCCTGTGAGAAGCCCTCAGTTCAGCACCACAAGACAGCCAAGCGTGTAGATGCCTGTGCACCACTCAAATCATCGCCTTTAAGGTCTTGAATCAAATTTCGGCCTTTTAGAAGGAGCAGCACTCCCGACAGCCACCCCTACTCAAGAATGGGCATTTTCAAGGAGTCGTGCACAGGTGACGGTGAAAAATATGCGCATTCATTAACCATTTCATGGCCGGCTGAACAAAAATGCGCAGGACAGGCTTGAGCAGCTTGAACGGGTAGCTAAATGGAACTATTGGAGTCTCTATAAAGCGCTCCTCCACGTACACTTCGCTGTTGATGTGTGCACGAAGACATAGTTTAATAAACCGCGATGCAAGGTTGGCATGGGAGAATTTTTGACGTTGGTTCATTGACACCTTTCGTAACACGGGTTGACGTGAAAACGCATAATGCCTTCTTGAGGAATGCATGCAGAAGCTGCATGAAAGCGTCTTCATGTTTGCGGAGGATATGGTGCGTTTGTGCCACCGCATGGACCCCAACGCGCCCGAGGCTCAAAAGCTAAGCCATCTCATGAGAGGCGTCAAAGAGCAGCTGTTCGTTGGCCTTGTGCACAATCCGCTAAACAACAGTGGAAGAGTTCATCAGGGAGGCCTCCACAATATAGCGTGCGCTGCAGCAGCGGTACCGACAGTCTGTACAACCAGCCACCGGCCCAGCTGCAGGCGCCGCCGCACTTACCGCAAATTGTGCAGGAGAAGATTGCGAAGAAGAACGTAAAGTACACATTGCAGTCACAGCCGCCCCCGCAGCAGGAGTCCACGGTAGCCTCCATTGCTAAAGTCCCTGCAGGGGCGTCTGTGTAAGTAAGCGTTTGGTGCGTAGCGGCACCACGGACCCGAGCTAACGGTGGAGTTTCGACTCCCTCCCACGCCTAGTCATGCGTGGCTTTGCCGTGCCCGGAGAAAAGGGAATCCTGGGCATTGAGCCGACGCCGGGTGATTGGACCTTTAAGGCCCCCCCGGCAGAGGCAACACGCCCATTTGGCCCCGGCTTCACGTAGACGGCACCCCTGGGCTGACCGACCCAGGGAAAATCGGCAGTCGCCTTTTCCTATCTCTCTCCCCAACAACTTTGTGTTTATCTCTCTTTTAGTCGGTCCTGTCCACTTATCTCTTCTGTTTACTTGCAATTTTCCTGGCGGCAAGGGTTAACCCTGTGCAAATAGCCTACCTTGGTCTAGGCGCATTGGGTTATGGCAGTGCTGTATGGCTGACGTCTGCAAGCTTTCAGCACCTGCAAACTTGCAGCGTCCCCTTGTTGGGCTCCGTGGTGCGTGGCCGCCATTGCTGCTGAACAAAAATAAGACCGGCATGCACGGAGCATTCCCCCTATTGTCTGATCGTACCAGCCTAAAGCGGGTACGCACCGATGACATTAGTTTCTTCAACCAGCCAATAGAAACATTTCCCCACTTCCACGTCATTCCCTGTGAAAAAACCGGAAAGCAAGCCAGGACTGTATCTCCTTTCGTAGCTGCCAGGTGTCTTACTGAAACTCTCGGGGCTGGATACAAAGTAACCGAAATGGCTAGTGGAGACCTTCTCCTTGATATTCGGGACAAAGCACAATTTTTAAAGCTAGACAGCCTCTCAACGTTTGGTGACGTACCGATCACCGTGACACCACACAGATCTATGAACATCACTCGGGGAGTGGTATATGATGCAGAATTACATGACCTGAACGAAACGGAACTTTTAGAGGGGTGAAAGAGCCAAAATGTCACTAATGGTGAGAGAATTATCATCAGAAGAGATATTAACGAAACACCGACGAAACACTTAATACGTTTGCATCCAGTAAACTACCAGAATCTATTCAAACAGGGTACATAAAGACATCTGTCAGGCCGTACATTCGAAACCGTCGTCGTTGCTTCCAATGCCAGAGGTATGGCCATGGCTCTAAAACCTGTCGTGGTCGCCAGACCTGTGCACAATGTGGAGTCCTAGGCCACGTGTCTGAGAACTGCAAACAACCGCCACACTGTGCAAACTGCGAAGGAAACCATGCCGCATATTCACGCTCCTGCACATACTGGAATAAAGAAAAAAAAGTTCCGCCATATCCACGAAGTGAATGATGATGAGTGGGCGAAGCTCTGGAGGAAAACCTGGTAAACCATGAATCTTCCGTACATTTTGCCTACTCGATTTTATTACAATGCTCCCCCTAGCGTACGTCGCCGCACTAAATCGAACGATTGCCTTCCACCAATGACACGTGCCATATGTGACATCATTCCTATTTTATAACACCTCGCATCTTTCATCAACTACAAGTACCGCCGTCTAGTTTATAACATCTTGCATCTTTTCATGGATGGATGGATGCTATGAGCGTCCCCTTTATAACGGGGTGGTGACAAGTATGCCACCAGGCTCGACAAAAAAAAAACTTTTTTCTTTTTTTTTTGTTGGCCTAATGCCTCTACTTCGATAAATTCTATCTTAATGGAAAAAAAGGTAAATTTTCAGCTTAAGTTCTCTGCCATTTACGGCACACTGTCCATATTTTATTTTTCCAATATTTATTTTTGTCCTTTCTCTCTAATTTTCTGCCACCAATACTCTAACCGTCTCTTACTTATTTCAATCGCGGGTGTGTTTAGCTTTCCATTGTTGTCCCTAAAACCCAAGGCTTCCTGTAGGCTCGTGCCCAAACGTACACCTGGGTGGATATCTCCACATTCAATCAGAACATGCTCCGCCGTTTCCTTATCTTTCCCGCAGCATGTGCATTGTTATTCTGTGAGGGCCGGGCGGGCTAGGCATGAAGGCTGAGAGGCGTTGTGAATCGAGAAGAATGCGCTTTATTCGAACATGAAAACGTGCCGACCGCGCCGGAGGCGGGAGCGAGATTGATAAAAACGTGACCCCGGCCCTCGCTTGGGCTTGGAGTTTATCTGAGTAAAGGCGCCGCAGGTGGCGCTGCCGATTAGATAGGCCGCTACGCTATAGTGCGCATGCGGGCGCTCACATCCGGCCCCTCCTTGTCTGACCAAGTCCCATTGGTCTAGGAAAGGAGCACTACTTGGTGGCTTCACTGCGAGAGAGAATAGTCCTTCAAGCGCTCGGGTGGGCGCTTTTGGCGGTGAGGTCGCGAGGAGGGTACCGCTGGAGGCAAAACTGCAGGGCCAAGGGAAACTGGTGGTTGAGATAACTCATTGCCAACACTGGGAGAGCCAGATAAGTCACACAAAGGCCACTCTTGGGTTTTCACAATGTAAGGCTCGACATAAGGTGGCACGTAGTGCTTGAGTTGAGAGACGTGCACTATCCTGTCTTGGAGTCGATCACGAGGACCTTGACCAGTTACGCGGCTAACGACAAACGTAACGGGTGTTTTCTGGTTGGTGATTTGGTATATTCCCTTGAATTTGGGTGCCAACTTTCCAGTTCCATCTGCTACAGGCTCTTGGCGGCGCACCCAGACGAACTGGCCGACTTGGAAGGAGTGGTCTCGATGGGACTGATCATATGCTGTCTTCCGTTTCCCTTGTGCTTCCTCGGTATTACTTGCTGCTACGGCCCGGTTCTGAGACAGCATTAGGAGACGGTCTTGTAGGGTCCTGGCTGTGGCGGGACGATGGCGTTGATATGGGAGCTTGGGGACGTATCCATACAGTAGTTCAAATGGAGAGAAACAGCTGCTGGCGCTATAGCTTGTGTTGATGGCAAAAGCAGCTTCTTCGAGTTTGCTTGCCCAGGAGGTCTGGTCCGTTGGACACAGCTTACGAAGAACGGAGACTAAAGTCCCATTGCTTCTCTCTACAAGACCATTGCTGGCTGCGCGGTATGCCACTGAATAATGAATCTCAGCACCGTGCATGTGCATGAAGTGCTTAAACTGGTGAGATTCAAAGGCTGCTCCATGGTCAGACATGCAGTCATCAGGACAACCAAAGCGGAAGAACACCGACTGTAAATGTGCTATAACTTCCTTAGCTGATGTTGAAGTTACAGCCGCTGGGACAATGAAACGCGTGGCAAAGTCAATGACATTCAAAATGTACTTCTTTCCTGAAGCAGCCGGCATTGTGATGTGATCAATGGCAATTAAGGCAAAAGGAACATCCGACACTGGCATGAGACCCATTTTGCCAACACTTTTAGATATTGGGCGGTTGTTGCTTTGGCAGATCTGGCATGCTGTGACGTAGTGGGTCACTGAAGACGTAAGGTTTGGCCACCAGTAACGTTCTCTCACTTTGGTCAGTGTCCGGGTTACATCCATGTGGCCTCCACCGTCATGAACAACCTCCAGGACAGCCTGGCGCATCTTTGCTGGCACTACAATAGCTTGAGAACCTGAAGTCGCGTCACTATGGTACAGGATGTCATCAATTATGGCAAGGTCATGGTCCCACGATTCTGAAGATGACAGAGAGCGACGAAGGTCCTGGCACTCTTTGTCTTCTGCTTGCATAGCTGCGAGAGACTGTGTCTGATGGAGGACTGCTGCAGATAATCGTGACAGCATGTCAGCAACCACGTTTTGACGGCCTGGATGGTGCTGCACAGTGAAGTCGAACTCTGTAAGATCCATCAACATGGTCGTAAAACGACGTGAAGGCCTGATGTTGGCTGTTAAGCATGCAACGGTCCAGTTGTCAGTCAACAGGCAAAATTTCTTGCCGAGCAAGTAGTGTCGGAACTTGATCGTAACCGCCCAGTGGACACCAATACACTCCCAAACGTTGCTATGCAACTTCTTCTCTGCGGCCGTGAGTGCACGACTCGCATATTCGATCACAGTTTCTTTTCCACACTGTTTCTGAGAGAGCACAGCACCAATTGCGGTTCCTGAGGCATCTGTTGTGACTGTGGTTTGGGCGTCTGGATCAAAATGACCCAGTACAGGTGCCTCTGTTAATGCTGTGCGAATTCGCTGAAAGGCTTCATTGCAGTCGCTGGTCCAGGCAAACTCCTCAGACCGTATGAGACTCTGCAACGGTGCTGCTATCCGAGAGAAATTCCTCACAAATCGGCGATAGAAGTTTGCTGTCTGGAGCCATGACAAAACTGCTTTGCTGTTTGCAGGCTGTGGGATTTTCATGATGGCTTCGACTTTGGCAGGGTCAGGCTGCTTGCCGTCCCTGCTCAAAATGAATCCGAGAAACCTGATAGACTTCAAAGCAAACTTACACTTGTCAAGTGAAACTTTGAATCCACTGGCAAGGAGTGCACCAAGTACTTCGTCGAGTAACCTTGCAAACTCGTCAAAAGTTGGCGCAAAAACCAGAACATCATCCAAGTACACCCGCACACCGCACTTTGGGCAATGGGGCTGCAGGTTAGCAAAAATTGACTGCATGGCTCGCTGGAAAGTGGCAGGTGCGTTCTTCAGCCCAAATGGCATGCGGGTCCACATAAAGGTGCCATAGTGGGTCACAAAAGCAGTTTTTGCCTGGTCTTCCTTACGAACGCGAACTTGCCAGTAAGCAAACTTTAGGTCAAGGCAGGCGAAGTACTGTGACCCAGCAATGTCATCCATGATGTCATCCGCATGTGGAAGTGGTTGCACGACGTTCACAGTCATCTTGTTTAGGGGCACATAGTTAACACAAAGGCGCTTCTTGCTACCTCGGCTGACAACCACTGCGGGGAATGCCCAAGGTCCTAAGGCTGGTAGAATGATGCCTTGCCGAAGGAGTGTGCTTATTTGAGCCTCAAGAAAACGACGGTCTGCAGCAGAGTAACGGTAAGGGGATCGACTGTATGGCACAGCATCGGGAAGAAGGTCGATTGAGTGTTCAACACCCTCGTACAGACCTAAGTCATCCTCTTCACGAGCGAATACTTCAGCGTGCTTCGAAAGAATGCTCGTGATTTCCCGTTGTTGATGTGCTGGCAAATGGCTACCAACCTGAGCGGCAGGCAAGGATGGGTCAATGCAAACCTCTATTGTTGAAGAAGCACCTCGCCTGCATTCAGAAGACGGGCCGTTGGTGTTTGAAACCTCATATTGACAAGATAGTGCTAACCACGGGGGTTCATCTGGGCCTGGGAGTGGCATTCGCTGGAGGCCTGCTGAGCTGTGGTGTCCAGATACATGGTAATTGAAAGATGACCCCTGGATCATAACAGCGTTCGACATCCTGGGCAACAGTCGCTCATAGCACCGCACACTTGTTCCTGTGGTGGGATGACGAATTTCAGTTGGCATGGGTGGCTGGAACACCAACTGTGCGTGACTGGCAGCAAACCAGTCTTCCCCCAATATAAGTGGCATGGCATTGTTATCGAGGACGGCGGCTTCCACCAAACCGGTGATGGGTCCCACAGAGATCTTCAAGCAGATAGCACCAGCAGGAGCCACTGTCGTTCCTCCAACGACAACTAGAGGGGGTCTGGTCCAGGGCAGGAGGGGCAAAGATCTGACAAGGTGACGAGAAACAAGTGTCACCTTGGAACCACTGTCTGGAAATGCGTCCACTTGGCCGCTTCCAGCAATTGTGGCGTTTACAAGGGCGCATTGGACCAGCGATCCATCAAGGGTTTCGGAAAGTGTGCTGTGAAGAGCTGGCGAAGGATGCGTTGTAGACTGTGTGGCAGTAGCTCTGGATGGGCACTTTGAAGCTAGATGTCCTTTTTGGCGGCATTGAAAACACACGGCTTCGGCCAAGTTCTGGCCAGAACGGTAGGCAGGAGCGCCGTGCCTCGTAGAGATGGTCAGGTACCGAGCCTCTTGTTGGTCTGGTGGTAGGGCTGCGATTCGCTGCGGCTGTCTTGTTTTGTCTGGTACCGCCTGAACATTCGTGCCCTCTTCACTGTGGTGGGGCACCTGTGGGCTTGGCATTACTAGTTTGGTGCTTGAATACCCTGGGCGTGGGAGTCGACGAGACAAGTGGCTCAATGTTTGGTCAAGCTGCGTTACGATGTCCATATAGGCGGCGACGGTTTCTGGCCGTTGTGCTGCTATAGTAGTGGCCAGGTTCTCGTCGGAAATGCCCTGAAGGGCGTACTCTATGCGCTGAGTGTCGGTAAGAGTGACTGGGCATCCCGAAATGAGCTTCAACTTCGCCAAAGAATAGTGGACCAGGTTCTCTCCGTGCGCTTGCACGCGACAAGTAACAGCTTGTTGCCACTGTAGTAAGGTTTGCTTGGCGCTGAATTGGTCCAAGAAAGCTTGCCTGAAGGCTTCCCAGGTGGGACACTGACGGCCAATGACTGCTTTCCAATCCGCGGCTGCTCCACGGAGCTTTCCCAGAGCGACGGCGAGTACGGTTGAAGGCTCCCACGAAGCTAGGTTTCGAGTTCGTTCCAACTCTTCAATCCAGTGGGACGCTGAAATGCTGCCGTCTCCATTAAATGTAGGAAGCGATGCGGACAGGTCTGGAAGGGTCGTGACCTGAACTGGCGCTGCAGCGCGTTGTGACACTTGAAGGAGCTGTTGAAGTAAACCCGTCAGCAACTCGGTACTTTGGGCTGCATCGAAGCTCGAAGGAAGCGGCGTAGTGTTCGGGCGCTGGCTGGACGCTGAGGAGTCTGGGGAAGGCGACAAAGGCGTCATTGAGCGGTTTTGGGCTATATCGGCGAGGAGACGATTGATCACTTCTTCCTTCGGCCCCGTAGCGTCCAGGTTTCGGCGAACCAACTCTTCACGGAGGAAGTCTGCTGTAAAGCCGGCGAGGTCCTCAGGCGTAGCCTCGTTCCAGTTCACAAGCGGCATGGCGTTCACAAGAAATTAGCAGAAGGAGCACAAGACTCACGAGAGACGAAAAAGGCGGGCAGGTCAAGTTGGTTCGGCTCTGCAGGCGAGCTACTTCATCGGGCGGGTGGGCGTCAGCACGACGGTCGGCGAAACAAAAGGCAAAGGCACGAAATGACTCGGACGAAGCGGCCGAAAGGCGTATCGGGCGGCGGACGGTAAACACAGGACGGAGCGCCGCGCGGCTAGTCCGGCGGATCACTTCACGAGGCGGGCAAAAGGCGACGTTCCAGGCATGGTTCGGAGTCGACTGCGCCAGTTGTGAGGGCCGGGCGGGCTAGGCATGAAGGCTGAGAGGCGTTGTGAATCGAGAAGAATGCGCTTTATTCGAACATGAAAACGTGCCGACCGCGCCGGAGGCGGGAGCGAGATTGATAAAAACGTGACCCCGGCCCTCGCTTGGGCTTGGAGTTTATCTGAGTAAAGGCGCCGCAGGTGGCGCTGCCGATTAGATAGGCCGCTACGCTATAGTGCGCATGCGGGCGCTCACAATTCTTCTTTACTGAATCTTGCTTTATAACTACGCGTTCTAAGGCAGCCCGATCTCGCTTCAAACAGTAAAGCGCTTCCCCTTGAATTATCGTAAAATGCCTCCCTCCTTATTTCATTTTTGCCCTTTCGGTAGTTACTCAAAGCCGGTTTTTTCTCCATAGCTGCCATCCAGTAAATCCTCTCCGCCTCCCTGACTTTTCCCTTAACGCTCTTTGTTGACATATGGCTCACAATACCAGCCGTATATTTAGTAGTGAGTCTTCTAGTTCTTTTTCTCCACTGTGTGTCCACGCTCTTCCTATACAAATAACGGAACACCTTCTCTGCCCATCTACTCTCCTTCATATTTCTTAGCCTTTCTTCGAACCTTATTTTGCTCTGCGCTTCCCTCGCCTCAAAACCTGCCCACCCCATATCGCCCTTTACAGCCTCGTTTGTCGTCTTCCCGTGAGCACCCAACGCGAGGCGTCCCACAGTCCTTTGATTTACATCCATTCCCGATTGCACCTCTGCCCTCATGCACACCACTGAGTTCCCAAAAGTAAGCCCTGGAACCATTACACCCTTCCACAGACCTCGAAGCACCTCATACCTATTGTATCCCCACAACGCTCTGTGCTTCATTATTGCCGCATTCCTCTTTCCTTTTGCTGCCGAGGCTTTTTCCTGTACCTCCATGTATCTATCACTCTCATTTACCCATACTCCAAGGTACTTGTATTCACTTACCCTCGGTATTTCTTGGCCTTGTATGGACACCGTCTGATCACAGGGATCATTGAATACCATCAATCCACACTTCGTTACACTGAATCCTAGTCCAAGAGCTTCACCTTCCCTTCCGCATATATTCGCCAGCTGCTGTATATCATCTCGACTGTCCGCAAATAAGACGATATCGTCCGCATAAAATAAACCTGGAAGCTTCTGCTCAATCATCATGCCGCCCTGTTTGTGTGACAGATTAAAACCAATGTTGCTACCTTCTAGCGCTTTTTCCATACTCACCATGTACAGCATGAATAACAGCGGGGACAAAGGACATCCCTGTCTCAGACCCCTGCTAACCTCAACGTTCTCTTTGCTACGCATTCCTTCCCACTCTATGCAAACTGTATTTTCTCGGTATATCTCCCTCAAAAGCTGTATACAGTCGTCGCCCATGCCCATTCCTTTCAATATATCCCACAAAATTTCCTGATTAACGTTGTCGTATGCCCCAGTGATGTCTAGAAAAGCCACGTACAAGGGCCTATTCTCTATTTTAGATATTTCTATACACTGAGTGAGAGCAAACAGGTTATCGTCTAACCACCTGTCGACTCGAAATCCGTTCTGAAGTTCTCCCAAAATATCGTTATGTTCGGCCCATGTTTCTATTTTCATTTTTACTGCTTGCATCGCCAACCTGTATAGTACCGATGTAATGGTTAGTGGTCTATACGAGCGAATCTTGTCCTTTTCTCCCTTGCCTTTATAGATTAAGTTCATTCTACTTTGTCGCCAACTGTCCGGTATTTGTCCGTCCTTTAAGCTTTTTTCTACTGCTTTTAACAATGCTTCTTTAGTGTTATGTCCTAGTTCGTTAATGAGGCTAACGGGAATCCCATCTAAACCCGCGGCAGTGCGCTTTGGAATTTTTTCTTCGGCCTTTTTCCAGTTGAAATTATCAAGTACTAGCTCTTCCTCTGTTGCTTTCTCCGCCACACTTTTACTCA
The DNA here is from genome assembly GCF_043290135.1 of Rhipicephalus microplus. Classification (NCBI taxonomy): domain Eukaryota; kingdom Metazoa; phylum Arthropoda; class Arachnida; order Ixodida; family Ixodidae; genus Rhipicephalus; species Rhipicephalus microplus. The sequence continues at coordinate 173,972,568 of NC_134703.1, forward strand.
CCGGGGAGATCCCCTGGACGCTCTTTTGAAACGAATCGGCTGTTACCTTTTGGATGTAACCTAGCGCTTCGTACCCTTCCAATTGATTTCCTCCTTCATCTAGAATATGTTGTTGCGTTGTGACAGACTTCCTACCTAGCGCCTTTATGTGGCTCCAAAAAATCCTAGGCGCGGCCTCCTTTTTTTCGTGTATCTCTGTCATCCAGTGTTCACTTTCACCTTTAATTTTTGCCTCTACCAATTTCTGTACATGGGATTTTTTCTCTAAATATATTTCCCATATTTTTTTGACTTCGTCCTGCGGCCGCTTCTCCTTTTTTGCCTTTCTATGCTCCCGTGATGCTTCGCGTCGCTTCTCGATCGCCTCCCGGATTTCCTTGTTCCACCAACTTTTTGGCTTCCTTTTTCCTTTCCAGCAAACAGTTTTCTTCTCTTTCCCTATCTCCTTCGTCATTAGATGTAACAGCTCACTATACTCCCAGTCCTTGCCTGGTATTTCGCCTACTTCTTCCTCGACTCTTGCGGCTATATTTATTATTTGTTTGTCATTTAAATACGAGCTGCCAGACTTTGATTCCATGCTCATATTTTCAGTTTCGTATCCCATTTGTAATGTTATTCGTTTATGATCACTACCCAAGCTGTTAATGCCTTCCTCGTCTATCCTCATTTCTGTCAGTTTGTGGTAAATTCCTTCAGTCATGAGACAATAATCAATACTTGATTGCTTGTTTCCGACTTCCCATGTGATCTGGCCGTCACATTTAGGCCCCGTGTTAACTATCTCCAGACTATGTTGCTCGCAAAGATCTAGTAATAATTTCCCATTGGTGTCTGAATATCCGTCAAGGTCATGTATGTGGGCATTCATGTCCCCTAGAAGGATGATTTCGGCCCCATTACCAAATTCCTTAATATCCGCACTCATGCAATCCACTATCTCCTGATTCTTTTCTCTGCAGTTATTCCCCGTCCACAAGTAGGCTACCCCTAGCCACGTTTCCTTTCCACCTACTGTGCCCAGAACCCAGAGGTGCTCTGAACACGTCTGTTTCACTCTAACCCATTTGGCTCCGCGGTGAATTAGCATTCCTACACCCCCACCTTTCCTTTCCGATATGGTCCTGTTACACCCTTCCCAAACATAATTTTTAATATGTGGTGGCTCTTCCAAGTCTCTAAGGTGTGTTTCTGTAACCGCATACACGCCTATCTGTTCTTTGTTTAACTGCTCCTCAATCTCTAACCATTTTGCCTTCTTTCTGCCACCCTGCATGTTTATGTAACTAATTGCAACACGCGCCTTTTTCCTTTTTCTTTTACCTTTTTTCTGGTTTTTCGCAATTCTACCTGTCAAAGCGTCCTCCTGGTTGTTTTCCCTGTTACGAGCTACCCCGGACTCCGAAGGGCCCGTGAGCCCCCCAAAAAAGCTACTGCGCGTCCTGCCAGTCGCCAGCCCACCTCGTGTCCAAGCCTCTTATCGAAATGAATCTTGTCTCTTTGGAATCCACCCCACCTGTGCACTTCCCTGTTTAAATCCACTACCTCGAAACCCTTCTCTCGACTAATTCGCCATATCTCTTTGTTTGCGTCGACAACCGCTCTTTGCAGGTTGACGTTGCGTACTGGTACTTCCGGTACTGTGCATACTACAATTTGCACCTGGGGGGACACGGTGCGCATGTCATCCACCCCTTTCGCCAAGGTCGTCGCTAGTCCTGACGATTCTTTTTTCAGGACGTCATTTAACCCTCCCGCAATTACAACGAGGTTACGATTGTTAGCTTGAGCTGCGAGTTGTTCACCCGCTTGACTCATTACTGTCCCCAGCGTTTGTCCTGGGAACGTCCCTATCGCAACTCTCTTGTCGCCTTTCACCCTTTCTTTGATTGCCGCTGCGCATCGGACTAAATTTGAGTCACCGGCGATGATGACCTGTTCAGACATTCCTTCTGAAACCTGCACCTGGCTGCTGACTAGGTGACTAGCGTGAGTCACGGCTGCTGGTTTGCTCCCTCCCTCCCTCAAAACTACTTCCCGGTAGCTGGGCCCTGTGGCCAATGTATCTGCCTTTGTCATGCCTGTTTCCCTCATCTCTCCCGCACGGGGGGTCGTCGCCATAATGCTTCCGCCGTCACCTGCGTCTTCGTTCCCTTTCGCGACCTTCGATAGGCCCTTCTCGGCTGCCCGGAGCCTTTCCTCCATGGCTGACGTTTTCTCTCGCTCCTTCGCCAATGCATTCTCCAGCTCTGCGATTTTCTCCATGAGCCCACTCTGGACCGCCGTCATATTTTTCATTTTCTCCTCGAACTCGCACTGTCTACACTTGGCGTCATCTTCTGCTTTCTCTTCCGCACTAATTTCCACCTTCCACCCTACCCCGCACTCCGAACACTTTACGGTCTTTTTGACCATGGCTAGCTCAGTTTACCGATGCCCACGTGTTAGAAAACTGTACTAAAATACACTGGTCTAAGCCAAAAAGAACCACAATAATAAATAAATACGCTACACTTCACAGCACCTGCGCATGCACGTGGTCGGTCTACGCGCAGGCCTCAGCCACGTGGTGGCTGGAGAAAAAAAGACACAGTACAAAATACTAAAAAAAAACCGTACACCGTACTAGACCTAATCAAGCTTTACGCTAGCGCCTTACGTTCTCATAACGCTACATACAGAGGCAAGCTGGAAACATGCAAAAACACTTATCCGTAGCTGTCATTCCGGAGCTCTCCAAAAACACGTCCGACCTCTACCACCACTTCCGTCTAATCATCATCAGCTACAAGCCCCGCCATCTAGTGAGCACTGAAGGAACTAAACGAGAGGTGGCTACTTGGATGGATGGATGTGGCTGTACCCTTTAGATCGGGCGGTGGCTAGCGCCACCAAGCCGTAATATCTAATGAACCAAAAACTATATTTATTTTTTTTCCTTAAAAAACAGTTTGAGGATTAGTACTTTGCAGTGAAGAGTTTAATTTTCACTCGCGCCTTGATTTAGCCACCAATCAGATAACCTCCTTCTAGTGAAGTCTACCCGCTTAAAGTTTATTTTGCCCTCCCGGTCCCTAAACCCCAGTGCTTTGAAAAACTCTGCGCCATCATCCTGAACTATAGGGTGAAGCCCTTTACAGAACATTATCAAGTGTTCGGCAGTTTCTTCTTCCTCTCCACACGCACTGCATACTGTGTCTACCCCTTTGTATTTGGCCCGATATGTCTTGGTTCGCAGTACTCCCGTTCTGGCCTCAAACAGTAGAGAACTACCCCGAGTATTATCATAGATCCTTTCCTTGGCAATTTCCTGCTTAAACGTTCGATAGACCTCTAGTGCGGACTTCTTAATCATGCCCAATCTCCACATGTCAGTCTCCGTTTCCTTCTCTTTCTTCTTAACCGATAGTTATTTTTGATTTGGCCACCTGCTGTTTTGTAAGTATTTACCTGTCAACTTCCTGGTTCGCTTCCTCCATTTTGTATCGACATTCTTCACGTATAAGTAGCTGAAAACCTTCCTAGCCCAACGCTCTTCCCCCATTTCTCTCAATCGCTTCTCAAATTTTATCTTGCTGCTAGCTTCCCTGCCCTCAAATGATGTCCATCCCATATCACCTTGTACTCCCTGATTTGGTGTATTCCCGTGAGCTCCTAAAGCAAGCCTACCTATTCCACGTTGCTTAATTTCTAATCTTGCTTGAACTTCTGATCTCATGCACAAGACCGCATTGCCGAACGTCAGCCCAGGAACCATGACCCCTTTCCATATTCCTCTCACAACATCATACCTATTGTAATTCCACAGTGCCCTATTTTTCATCACTGCTGCATTCCTGTTACCTTTAGTCGTCACGTATATTTCGTGTTCCCTCAGATACTCGGTCCCATTGCTTATCCATACGCCCAGATATTTGTATTTATCTGTTATCTCTAGCGTGACCTCCTGTATTCTAAGCTCACTACCTTCGTTGTCATTGAAAATCATGACTGCCGATTTTTCCTTACTGAAGCCGAAATCTAACCTATCTCCCTCATTACCGCAGATGTCCATCAATCTCTGCAAATCTTCCTTGTTGTTGGCCATTAGCACTATATCATCTGCGTACATTAATGCTGGTTGTGCCTGACAAATAGGTTTTTCTTGTTTGACTAAAGAGAGGTTGAAGCCCAGTCCACTTCCCTCTAATTTTGCCTCTAATCCTTGTAGGTACATCATGAATAATAAGGGTGACAGGGGGCACCCCTGCCTAAGCCCCCGTTTTACCTCTGCAGGCTTGGATACCTGTTTTTCCCACTTTATAACTATCTTGTTGCCTTTATAGATACCCTTTATAGATTAGTGACTACATGTTCCACGCCTAGTGTGTCCAGTATTCCCCACAATTCCTCTTGAACCACGCTATCGTACGCTCCCTTGATATCCAAAAATGCTAGCCACAGGGGCCTGTGTTCCTTTTCTGCTATTTCGATGCACTGCGTCAGTGAGAACAGATTGTCTTCCAACCTCTTGTGTTTCCGAAACCCATTCTGCAGTTCCCCCTGCAGTCCCTCATCCTCTATCCACGCCTGCAGTCTTTCCTTTATAATCTGCATCGCCAGCCTGTAGACCACTGATGTCACTGTTATAGGACGGTAGTTGTTTATGTCAGCTTTGTCCCCCTTTCCTTTATAGATCATGCTCATCCTGCTAAGTTTCCATCCATCGGGAACTTCACCATCGATTATTATTGTGCTCACTGCCTCTCTCAAAGCCTGCTTAGACTTCGGACCTAATGTCTTTATCAGCCTAATTGGAATGCCATCTGGGACTGTTGATGTACTACTAGGAACCCTTTTCTCAGCCCTTACCCACTCTTGTTGTGAAAATGGAGCCATTGCACCACTTTATTCGTCCTTGTCTATTGTGGTGCATAAAGTACTTCTTTGTTGAAATTTTTCTGTCACTTTTGTTCTTATATATTCAATAGCTTCATCCCCTTCTAGCCTAGCACCTTGGGCTGTAGTTATAAATCTCTGCTCTAGGCTCGTCTCATTTCTTAGGGAGTTTAGATGGTTCCAAAATTTCGCAGCTGCCTTTCTATCTTTTTTATGTGCTTCTGCCAGCCACTGAGCTCCCTTCCTTCTAATCTTTTCCTTGATCAGAAGGGATGCATCCCTTCTACAGCTTAGAAAGGTTGCCCATTTTCTTTCAACAACATCTGTCGGTTCACCCCGCTGCTTAGCATGTCTGTGTTCCCTAGAGGCTTCCTGACGTTTTCCTATGGCTCTCTTAACTTCCTCATCCCACCAACTTTTGGGTTTGTGTCTTCTTTTCCGGGGTGACTTGTCACGCGTCTTAGCAAGCTCTAGCTCAAAGAGTCTAATTAGATTCGTGTATGTCCATACTGTCTTATTATCCTCCGTGATTACTTTCTCAAATTGTTTAGTGGCTATTTCAATTTGCCTTTCCGGATAAAAATTTTCCTGTAGTTGCTCATCTTGTCTCCTTCCCACTTTCACTGCTCTTCCAAAACTTAGCTTGATACGTTTGTGATCGCTACCCAGACTTCTGGAGCCACCTTCATCTATGTGCATTCCCCTGAGCTTATCATACATCCTATGTGACATCAGTGCATAATCTATCGTCGACTAAAGCCTTCCTACCTCCCATGTTATTTGCCCTTCACACTTCTCGGTACTGTTGCAAATGATCAAATCGAGCCTTTCACACATATCCATGATCATTTTGCCTGTCGGGTCGGTATACCCATCTATATTTTCTATGTGCGCATTCATGTCTCCTAGTATAATTATCTCGCACTCTCTTCCTAACTCTTGAATGTCCTTTGATATACGCTCTATCATTGTCTGGTTTTCCTCTCTGGCCTTTGCTCCCGTCCACAAGTACACAAAACCAAGGAGTGTCATTTGACCTGCCACTTTCCCTTTTAGCCATATATGTTCCTTGCACTCCTGCTTGACCCTTTGCCAGTCTGTACTTTTATGAATGAATGCCCCCATTCCACCCCCCTTTCTGCTGCCTTCTGTTCTATTACAATATTCCCACGCGTAGTCCGGATTGTTCGGAGGTTGTTCCATATCCCTGAGATGTGTTTCTACAAAACCGTATACCATCGGCCTCTCTTCTCTTAGCTGTTCTTCTATCTCTTCCCACTTCAGCCTGTTCCTACCACCCTGCACGTTAATATACCCTATGTCTGAATTGGCTCGGCGCTCGTGGCTACGTCTATTTATGCCCCGGACTCCACCTATCTTAGATATTGGTGCCACTTTGGAATCGTATCTGTCCATACCACCTGTAGAAGAGTCTCCCTGGTTGTTTTCCTCGTTACTAGCTATCCTGCACCCCGAAGGGCTCGCTTGCCCCCCAAAAAAGCTACTGCGCGTCCTGCAAGTCGCCAACCCACCTCATGACCTAGCCGCCCATCGAAGTGAATTCTGTCTCGTTGAAAACCCCCCCACCTATGCAGCTTTCTGTTTATTTCCACCACCTCAAAGCCTTTCTCTCGACTCATCCGCCATATCTCTTGGTTTGCGTTGACCACCGCTCTTTGCAGGTTGCTATCACGCACCGGTACCTCCGGTATCGTGCATATCACTACCTGTACCTTAGGAGAAGTGGCGCGCATGTCATCCACGCCTTTCGCCAGTGTGGCTGCTAGTCCTGCTGCATCTCTATTTAGGACATCGTTTAAACCGCCTGAAATTATCACTAGGTTTCGTCTATCAGCTGTCGTTTTGAGCTTTGCGTTCGCTTGCCTCATGACTGCTTCCCGCTTGCGTCCGGGGAACGCCCCTACTGCAACCCTCTTGTCACCTCTTACCCTCTCTTTGATGGCTTCTGTGCATCGATTTAAATTCGAGTCCCCGGCGATTATCACATGCTGCGACTTTTCAGCTGGAGCGTTCTGCACCTGGGGGCTACTTGCACCTGTGACGCCGGCTGCTTTGTTCCCTCCCTGCCCCACCACTACCCCGCTGAAGCTGGGCCTTGCGACAGTTGAACCGGCTAAACCTGTTTTTTCCAAACTTGCCTGCTTTTCCTTCTCCACCGTTCTGGTTGCCGGTTCCCTACTGTTCTCTCCGTAGGTCGCTTCTTTCTTCAGCTTCGCTAGGGCTTCCTCGGCGGACTTCAGTCTTTCTCCCATTGCCCTCGTTTTCTCTTGCTCTGTCGCCAACTCAGTCTCGAGCTTGGCGATTCTCACCAGCAGTTCACTCTAGGCAACCATCATTTTCTCCATTTTTTCCTCGACCTCACATTGCCTACACTTCGCGTCAGCCTCTTCTCCATCCGCTTCTACGCTTGGGTCCACTTTCAAACCCACTCCACATCCTGAACACTTTACAGTCTTTTTAACCATGCCTTTCTGACACCAATTGTCCCTATACTCGATAATTACTAAACTCGAGCCCTGCACTACGAGAAAAAAAAAGTCTAAGCTCTACTACAAAAATGTGTGTGTTCAATGTACGTGCACCTCCCCCACGGGGTGTCAATAGAAAAAAAACAACAACAAAAAAGTTCAAACACACACACCCGCACTAACTAATAAATACCTGGTGACTGGCCCCCGAAAAGCCGTACCATAAAATAAGTGCTATGAAGATTTCAACCGCTGCCTTATAATTACAAAGACAAGCTCAAAACATGCAAAAACACTTAAATGCGCAGTCGATCCGGAGCGCTCAAAAAACACGTCCATCCACCTTGACAGCCCGAACATGCAGTAGACGGAGCCGCCATCTAGTGAACACTGCAAGAACTAAACGAGAGGTGGCTACATACAGGCTACAGGGGACGCACAGCCCACGCCCTAAGGAGCTTCGCCCCTAAAAGAAATAATTACATTGAAGGTGAAGGAGAACATTTCATTTGAGGAAGCACGGCGAAGAGTCGCACCATTCTATGGACCTACATACGCTGATGCGGCGCGTCAAGGGGCACCGCCGCACCAGCCCTCACCACTCCTTCGGCCCGTGCATACCGAGCCAGCGGCTGTGGCACATGCCCCCTAGGCGGCTGTAGTCCAGGCTACAGCCGCATTGGGGCAGGTGCCTACTTACAAACAGAGACCGGAGACTCCAGAGTCATCAGGTCTCAAGGCCTCACCTCAACAGGCGAGGCCCGAAATTCGAACTACCAGCTCGCAAGCGTGGGCATTCAGTGCCTCTGAGGGGGCAATGGTTATGTCGGTACCCTTGGTGGCGAAAGAGCGGCGTGGCTCCTTGGAGGGCGCCAAGAAAACAATAAAACAGGTAACAGGGCCTGGTGACGGCCCTCTTACGTGAACTCAAAGTCCCTGTCTAAACAGCCACTCGCTTTTCGTACACACACAGCACTAATTTACATTCACCATGAACGTTCAAATTATACAATGGAACGTCAGGAGCCTTCTCAGAAACCTTGACGACATCCAAGAACTTTTACACGAATACTCACCAAAAGTGCTGTGTACAAGAAACACACCTTAACTCAAAACACACAAATTTTCTTCGTAAATACCGTGGCAAAGTCTTCCTATCTTCCATTGTCGAGCAAGTTTTGCGTGCCTCGAACACTGTTCACAAGACCACTTCTAGCTACTACCCGCAGACCAACGGATTGACTGAACGGTTTCATCGGACCCTATCGGACATGATCGCCATGTACATTCACCCCAACCACACGAAATGAGATGCAATTCTATCCTTCGTGACATTCACCTATAATACGGCTGCTCAACGCACTACCGGCTTTTCTCCATTTTTTCTCGTCCATGGTCGCTCGCCGAGTTTCGCTCTGGATGTTTCTTTCCTTTCGGCCCCTGCACTGTCGACGGCTCCTTTCTCTGAAAAATTCCTATCTCGTCTCGCACACTGCCGTCACCAGGCCCGTGTTAACACCGGCCTCTCTCAAGACACTCGAAAATCTCGCTACGACTCGTCTCGCCATGTTGTGATTTTTTGCCCTGGTGACGAAGTTCTTCTAAGGACTCCACTACGCATCCCCGGCCTATGCGAAAAATTCATCAGTCGCTTCATTGGGCTGTACCGGTGGTCGAACAGACATCTCCTGTCAATTACCGCGTTTCTCCTCTTAGCCCTAGTCCTGATCATCGTTGCCGAGGAACAGGGACAGTGCACGTATCTCGTTTAAAGCCATATGCGCGACGCATTTCATAATACTGTCAAGCGACCAGGCGGCCGCTTTCACTGCGCGGGGGAATTAGTGTGAGCGCGACAGGCGAATGACTCTTTATTCTCTTTGATATCATCATCACCTCTACATCTTCTTCATCTGAAAATATCATCACCAGCGTTTACCTCGAGCCTGACTGAATAAACCGGTTCCTCACAATACGTTATTTTACGAAAGGACCATGATGATGCCATGACATCATTCGAAGGTGATGCCATCATAGTGAATGAAGGAATTGCATGCACACACTTACAACTCCAAACATCCCTTGAGGCAGTGGCTGTTCGAGCGGTTCATTTTGATAAACTGATCCCAATCTGCACTATTTACATTTCTCCTATCTATCAGCTGCGAAAACGTGATTTACACTCTTTAATTGATGAACTTCCGGAGTCTTATGTTCTCCTTGGAGACTTTAATGAGCATAGCAGGCTATGGGGTGAATGTTGGTGTGCCGCGCGAGGTCGACCGATTGAACAGTTCCTTCTCTCGTCGAGCGCGTGTCTCCTAAATCGAAAAAAACCAACTTATTATAATCTCGCTAATAACACCTACTCCTCCATAGACCTAAGCATAGTAGCTCCATCTCTTGTGCCTCTACTCTAGTGGAAAGTCGTCAGTAATCTGTACGGAAGTGACCCCTTCCCCGTAGTTTTGAGCACAAGTACAGCAACTGAGTGTCCAACACGTGTCCCCGAATGACCCTTAAACAGAGCCGACTGAGAACAGTTTTATACCATCGCTCGTCTAGGTTGCAAGGACATATGTACTTTGAACATTGATGTTGCTGTCAACTACTTCACTGCGTTTTTGATTGATGCTGCAACAAAATGCATCCCACAAACAAATGGGCACCCTGGAAAACGGTGTGTGCCATGGTAGAACTCTGAGTGCCGAAACGCGCGCAAACAGCAGAACAGAGCACGGAGGTTGCTTCGGAACTCACCGACCGCCGAAAATCTTGACACCTTCAAGAAAATGAAGTCTCAAGGCAGGAGAACGCGTCGGCAGGCCAGAAGTGAAAGCTGGGAGAAGTTTTTGTCAGGGATAAATTCATACACACGGGAGGCTAGAGTTCGGAACATGGTCGGTAGGATAGCAGGAAAACAAGTACACGCACTTCCACTCGTAAACACTCAGGGTGACACTTTGGAAGATCAGGCAAACTTCCTCGATGCACACTTCAAACGGGTGTCCAGCTCATCTCACTATACTGACACTTTTCAAAAATGCAGAACAAGAACAGAAAAGCAGAAGCTCGAACACAAATGCACTAGATACGAGGCATATAATCAAGCTTTCAGTCTAGCTGAGCTCCGAACATCTCTAAACTCCTGCATTACTTCTGCCCCAGGTTCTCACCGTGTGGTGTATGAAATGTTAAAAAACCGACCGGTAGAAACACGAAAAACCTTACTCTGTTTGTACAATGCTATTTGGTTTTCTGTCACTATCCCTACCTTCTGAAAAGAGGCTATTATTATTCTCATTTTGAAAGAGGGCAAGTACCCTTCTTTAGCTTCGAGTTATGGGCCTATTGCACTTACAGGCTGCTTGTTCAAAGTCTTCAAAAAAATGACAAACTGCCGACTTGTACATTTTCTTGAAACAAACAATTTGCTCGACACATTTCAGTACGGGTTTCGAGAGAGTAGATCCACCATGGACCACCTTGTTCGTATCGAGGCACGGATCAGAAACGCTTTTGTCCATGAACAATATTTTCTCTCTGTGTTCCTTGATATCGAAAAGGCTTATGATACAACATGGCGTTTTGGGATTCTAAGAGACCTGTCCCACCTTGGCATGCGCTGAGCAATGTTTCACATAATCGAAAGTTACCTGTCAAACCGGACATTCCGTGTCCGAGTGGGCAGCGTTCTTTCCCAAACATTTGTCCAGGAAATAGGCGTGCCGCAAGGTGGTGTACTTAGCGGCACACTTTTTCTCATCAAAATAAATTCCTTGCGCTTGTCCATCCCTCCCAATAAGTTTTATTGTACATATGGCGATGACGTCTAGCTTGGCTTTAGATCTTGCAATCTGGCAATGTGAGAGCGGCAGCTTCAGTTAAGTTTAAACAAGGCCTTCAAATGGGCACAGGAAAACGGATTCCAACTGAACCCACAAAAAAGCACGTGTGTCTTGTTCTCCCAAAAGAGAGGCATGCACTCAGAACCCGACATTCAACTGAACGGTCAACGTCTGTCTGTTAATGCGGAGCATAAATTCTTAGGCTTAATTTTGGACAACAAGTTGACCTTCGTACCGCACATCAAGTATTTAAAAACAAATTGTTTAAACGCCATGAATATTTTAAAAGTGTTGTCGCGTACTACGTGGGGTCTTGACAGGCAATGTCTCATGAACCTGTATAGAAGACTCACTCGCACCCGCTTACAATATGCGGCAATCGTTTATCAATCTGCGACTCAAAGTGCATTGAAGGTGCTGCACTCCGTGCACCATTTGGGCATCCGCCTTTCTACGGGTGCTTTTCGCGCAAGCCCCGTAGAAAGCCTTTACGTTGAGTCAAATGAGTGGTCGCTTCATCTGCGGAGAACTTACATGTCCTTTGTTTATTTCCTTAAGGTGAAAGCCGACAAGAAGCACCCCTCATACTCTACTATTATTCATTTGTCGAGCTCCATTCTGTTTCAAAAAAGGCCTTCGATGAGGCAGCCCTTCTCAATTCGCCTGAAGGGTCTAGCTGAGGAAACTGGAGTGTCACTTGAACACAGGTAAAGGCTCCTGTAGCATAGCCGCCACCGTGGCAGTGGCAGACTATAGGCTGCGATGTGTCTTTTCTAGAAGTTACAAAACATGCGCCTATTGCCCTTATCCGAGCATACTTCCTGGAACTTCAACACAAATACACACGTCCTGAGTTCTTTACAGATGCCTCCAAGTCTAACTCCTTTGTGTCCTACGTTGCTTTCGGCCCATCCTTTTCGGATGCTGGCCCTCTACATCCAGGCACAAGTATCTTCACAGCGGAAGCTTATGCGATACTTGCAGCGGCTGAACACATCAAGCAATTACAAATACAAAAAGCAGTAATTTATACGGACTCTCTCAGTGTGCTAACGGCTCTGCACACTTTCAAAAAACAAAAAAAACTGTCCTCGTTTAACTTTACTCCATTTTATGCACTCTCTACACACTCAAACAACATGTGCTGGATGTCAGGGCACCGTGAGATCCAAGGCAACGTCAGAGAGGATCAGCTTGCTGCATCCGTCCACGAAAGCACTGCCACTACACCCATATCAATCCCGACCCTTGATCTCAAGCCGTCTCTCAAACGAAACCTCAGGGACTATTGGCAGAGCAAGTGAGATAAACACACAAAACAAACTACACATTATTAAGCCACATCTTGGCCATTGGCTGCCAGTATCAAAATCGCGTCATACAGAGGTAATACTAACGAGGGTCAGGACGGGACACACATACACGACACACACATATCTTTTGTCCGGTGGCGATCCACCTTTGTGTGACAGATGTGGGGAAGCATTAACAGTTCTTCACATGTTAATCCAGGGCAAACAGTTAAAAACTTCAAGAAAAAAACACTTTCCATTACGCTACCGACAGCATATACCTTTACACCCTGCAATGTTCGTCGGTGGGAAATCATTTTTAGTCATAAATCACTGTTAGCGTTTTTAAAAGAAATTCAAAATTTTCATATCATATACCCGGGCATTCTGTAGCACGACCTCTCCAGAGAGGTTTTTGCTGCGGTGTCTACACAATAAAGCACTTGCCTCACGGCAAGGGTATGAACGAGTGAGGCCCTTGTGCTAATGCCATACATGTCCACCATTGTTTTTATTATCACCAATTTTCGTCATCTATTCACACCACACACACATTTCCCGGCATGGTCATGATTTTATTATCTGTATGTTTTTACCCGCCTCACCACAAGGAGTTTTATGGCCCTTATACAGCCGCTTATCACAATCATTGTCCACATTTTTACTAAGATGAACTGGCGCTCTTTGGCCATGAAATGGCCCTTGCGTCTCAAAACATTAAACATCTTCATCCATCGCTGAAGTCGTTCGCCATGAGCATTGAGAAGCGTTTGTCCCTCCTAAGCAATATCCCGCTCCGCCGCCCCATTCCAAACTCTTATACCTACGCAGACGCTGTGCGTCGTCCATTGGCTCCAGAAGTAACCTACCAGCTGAATAAATACAGCTATGCAGACGCTGTTCGTCGACCTGCGCCCATGCCAGCACCAGTAGCTCGAACAATATCATGTGGCAGCCTGAGCTCAGCAGGATTCTGTCAGGTGACCCTAAATGCAGAAGACCAACATATGGCGCACTGTGAATTGCTGACCACTCTGGTACAACTGTGGAGAGCCAGGGTCACATCGCCGAGCTGAATACCACGGGAGTGCACCTGCCGTAACGCGCCGACAGTTCGACGCAACTTCGCCACGGGAAGGTTGCCAAGTGCACGGAAGCTCACAAGCAGACAATCTGCTGCCCGGGCTAGACCAGGCGACCCCACGCTGCGGCCGGCGCAACACGGAGGTCGCATCTTCAATTGGTGGTTGTGCCGCACCGGTGCCGACGTGATACCGTGGCCACGATCTTGGTGACTTGTTGTGCTGGACCCGAGTCTGGACGGGGTCAGCCACTTGCCCTGGCCCGCACGCTCGTCCGGCACAGGAACTGCATGCCCAGCCCGGAACCACCACTCACCTCTTGAACACGCCACGCTCGTCCCAAGAGGCTTGGTGACATAGCCTAGTCCGTTCGGTCCCCTGAGGCCCAACGCCTAGCGCTCTCGCTAGCTGGCTGTGCTCTTCCTCGGCCCGTCGCTGTTCCGAAGCTCACGCACTCACATTCGTCTGACCCCGCTTCCTCGTCTTCATTTGCGTCAACACTTTTGTTCGCACTTTTAGTTTCGGTTTCTTACTACACTCCCCCAACTTTCAGTACGTTGTGCCATGAAAAGCTTTAGTGTTGACGCGACGCAACGGAACACAGCAATAACAGGACCAATCCTTGGCACACGCAGAAATGCCAGCATTACAAGCATCTGCCACAAAACACTGCGCGACACTTGCTCCACACACTATCTCGGGAGGTTGAAGCATTTCTTTCGCGTTCGATTACTTTCGGCAGTGACACGTACTACCACACACCTGCGTACCATGTATGCGTTACAACCAGGCGCACTTACACTGCTCTCTCTATCAATAAAACACGCACTGACACTTAGCACATAAAATGCAAGATTCACAACACAGATGTATTGTAACAGTGAGAACGCCGCACAATGCTTCAGCTATTCGGCGTCACTAAGTGTTGTCACGTTGCTGGTACGTCTTGCTCCTGTGCCATCGATAATGACTTTGCAAAGGTGGTGTTCGCATCAATAGCAAAGTCGGCGATGATGACTGCTGCACCAGGTCACAGATAATCCTCGTGCGATCGGTATGGTGCGTATGAAGGCCCGTCTAATATCGAATGCACTGGCCTTTTCTGAGTCACTCGAGGTAGGCACGCTGCCTGACTAGTCGACAAAGCGGTACCCTGTGCGTTGGGTTGGTAGGCGACCACATCTCATCATGAGGCTTAGGCATACCCCTGTAGGGCATCGAATCCGGTTGCGCATTTGGCAATGGCGAAGTCGATTTGGAGGTCCACGTGATTCCAGCCTTGGTAGCCATCTCCTTGCGCATGCCGTATGGGTGGCGCTGGTGTGCTTGTCCCTTCATTCGTACCGGCAATGATACCTGCCGCACCGTCTATGCGAGACTCCATTCTGTACAGACGGTGCCTTATTTTGAAGACGTAGGGGTGTCGCTGTCTGCTACCATAGAAGTGCTGTAATAGGCCCGGTCGTTGGTGCACAAGGTTGTTTGGTGGTTTCACTCACGGTGATCTGATGTCCTCGTTTTCCCTGACGACCTTTTGACTTCTTCGGCGTTACTTCGTCGATGTCCGCGCATCGATTGAAATCGCTCGTCTTGTTGTTTCTCGTGCTCAAGGTGTCCAGTGATAGGGCCCCTCTGATGTTTCCGAGGCCAACATCAAAAAGTGATTCACGCAGGCAGTGCACACGAACTTGTCCCTTGAAAGTTCGATGAAAGCTATGCCTCCATCGACGAAGACCAGGTTGGCCGTCAGAAAGGCTCTGCTACCTTTCAGACGCGCTCACCATCTCCGGCTTGTTTTGTTTCACCAAGTTGCTTCAGTATTGCTGATGCCGTGAGAGGTCGATCTCCAAGCCCAGGGCGGGGAAACTGAAAGCAGCGACTTCTGGGGGTCGCAAGCTGTTGAACTGCCGAAAATCGTCCACTGCTGCCGAAACAAGTGAGAGACGACAATGAAGACTCCGCCGAGAAAACTGTGACTGCCCACCTCGCTGTGACGATTGATGGCGTTGAAGTGACAGCATTAGTCGATGGGTGCAGCCTTTTCCCTAATGAGTGAAGGATTGACAGATTAACTAAAGAAAGACAGGATGGAATGGACGAACCCTTATATCCGAAATGCTGGAGGCCAGATAATAACACCCACGGGAGAATGTACAACAAGACTCACGATTGAAAATGTGGCTTTTGTAGCAACATTTCAGATTCTACCGGAGTGCTGCAAACCTCTGATACTGGGAATGGGCTTCTTAAGAGAGTACAGTGCTGCGGTCAACATACGTAATTGTGTGATTACATTCGCCTCTGACAAGCCTGTGGCCCATGATCCTGACCAAGAACCCGGAGTGCTACGTGTGGTCGATGACGACGTCTGCATGCCACGACTGTCATGTAGTCTTGTTTCGGAGTTTTGCGGCGCGCACTGTAATGAAGACGCCATAGCCGAACGTATCACTGCCCTTCCTTTTCACCAAGGCATCGCCATCGCTCGTGGCTTTATGAATTCAAAGTCCTCCCTCTTGTTATATGGCAAGCCCAAGCCACGTTTCAGAGACTAATAGATACTATTCTGTCCGGCCTGAAATGCAAAAGATGCCTTGTGTACCTCGTCGACGTGATTGTTTTTTCGGCCACGTTTAAAAAACATATAAAGCGGCTACTGTCAGTCCTTCATGCCATACGGTCCAGTGGACTTACACTAAAACGGAAAACTGCCGCTTCCGCTTCGAAGAACTCCACTTCTTGGGGCACGTGGTCAGTCCCGAAGGCGTGAGACCTGACCCTGATAAAAGTGCAGCCGTCGCAAAGTTCGTAAGGCCTGCTAATGAGAAAGCGGGCAGGTGTTTCCTGCATCTTTGCGCCTACTACCACCAATTTATAGCAGACTTCACACATATCGTCTCTCCACTCACCCGCCTCTTACAAGAGAAGAAGTTGCGTTTGTATGGGGCGAAGAGCAAGAAGCTTCGTTCAACGAGCTGCGGCAGTGTCTACAAACTCCATTCGTCCTCACTCACTTCGAAGAGGATGCATGCACAAAAAGCCATCCCGACAGACGCCAGCAATGTGGGCTTAGGTGCTGTTCTTGTTCAGTGCCAAGATGGTGTTGAGAGAGTAGTTGCCTACGCTAGCTGAACGTTGACACGCGCCGAGTCCAACTACTCAACAACAGAGAAGGAGTGTCTGGCTGCCGTTTGAGCAGTTAAGAAGTTCCGCTCTTACTTATATGGCCGCGCTTTCGAAGTCGTAAGTGAGCATCACTCCCTTTGATGGTTGACCAACATGGAAGACCCATCTGGACGTTTAGCATGATGGAGCTTACAGCTCCAAGAGTACGATATGGCTGTAGTTTACAAGTCCGGAAGGCAACACTTAGACACCGGCTGTTTTTCATTGTATCGCCGGCTACAGAAGATGAAGAATTCACAGGTTTTTTAGGAGTTGTTGTCGCGCCTATCATTTCTCGGCAACAACAAGGTGATCGGGAGCTCAACTCTCTTATAGAATTCTTGAACGGACGAGCCGCCAATGTACCAAGGGTGTTTTCGAACAACTTATTGTGGCAGGATATATGCGCGGGTTCAAAGCTACTTACACAATAGATCATTTCACGTGCAGATATAAAATCGCCCAATTCTCCAGTACTACTGCCGCCGAGGAGTCCCACAAGGCGGAGTGCTAAGCCCGACGCTGTTCAACCTAACCCTTATTGGACTAGTTGGCAAGCAACCAAGCAGTGTACAACTTTCCTTTTATGCTTATGACATCTGTGTGTGGAAATCAGGTGCCACTCGACTTCAACTTCGCGCTCGACTTCAGAAGGCAGCATCAGTGATATCGCACTACCTACGCGAACAAGGGCTCGAAATCAAAAGGGGAAAGTGTGCAGTCATGGCTTTCACCAGAAAACCAATGTCCGCTTAAGGCATATCAATTAACGGGCAGTTGCTGTCATGCAGCCGAAGTAACAGGTTCTTGGCAGTCGTAATTGACCGAAACCTGTCTTGGACATCCCACGTAAACTACGTGAAAAAGCGGCTGACCGCCATTTGTCACTTATTCAGGTTTCTTGGCGGGAAAAGTTGGGAATTGTCGGTCGAGTCTTTGTTACAGCTGTACAAGGTATTATTTATTGGATTCCTGCGGTATAGCTTACCTGTTATATCTAACACGTGCAAAACGAACCTGCGCACAATCCAAAATATTCAAGCCCAGGCACTCAGAATATGCCTTGGTTTACCCCGCTGCGCATCGACAAATGAAACAATTGCCATTGCACAGAACTACTCAATCATGATGCACATCACCATTAAAACGATGCGTACGTACCTCAGGCAACATGCTAGGAATCCTTCCCATCACTTGGCAACCCTCGCTGCTGAGAGGCCCCGCACGAAATTTAGTGCAATTGCCTGTGCACATCGTGCGTCAGTTACGTCAGGTTTACGCCTGCTGAGAAACTGGTGTATCCTCCGTGGTGCCTGACACTTCCACAAGTACGTGTTTCAAATACAGAAAAAATCAAATTTGCCTTCATCAGCCCTAAAACAATTGAGCTTGAACCTTCTGCACGAAATGCACAATAACCACGTGCACATATACACAAATGCCTCGACCACAGCGTCTGGTTCTGGCGGTGCGGTGGTGATTCCAGCCAGAGGAATCACTCTGCAAATCAAGCTGTTACACGCCACTACGTCTACGGCGGCATAACTTGCGGCTTTGCGTGGTGCCCTAGAGTACTCCAAATCTCAGAGACCGAGTAAATGTCTGTGTGTTCCGACTCAAAACCGGCCCTTCAGAGCATGGAGTCAGTCTTTGACGAGGTTGCGATGAACAGTTAACTTACTAAGCTTTCAAGCTTCTTCGCTATGTCAAAGAAAAAGGCCACGAGGTCAAGTTTCAGTGGCTTCCTGGCCGTTGTGGGATCAGTGGCAACAATTCTGCAGACAACGTGGCTCGCATATCGCACCAAGAAGAGCACATCCCTCCGCTTCCTTTGTCAAGAACTGACGCTGCAAAGCAACTTCGTCACCTGGCACGTAGTCTATGTCTGCAGGAGCGGAACACCCCAAGCATAAGACATACGAGACTCTACCGAATAAACCCTCGACTGTAACTTCAACCTCCATACAGACTTCGTCGACGTGAAGCTTCGCTTTATTGTCGCCTTTGGTTGGGCGTTCCCTTCCCAAAAGCATATAGAACCCTCATCGGATTAACCGACAATGCGTAATGCGACGTCTGCTGCGCCAAAGAAGACATGGAACATCTGATATGCCATTGCCCTCGATTCGCCTCCGATATACAGAAGCTTACGGACGCATTGCGATAATTTCACGATCGGCCACTCTCTATGCAGATGCTACTGGAACACCATCCTCGCCTTTAGTCAGCTCAGAAAGTAGTCAAAGCTGTCTTGTGCTTTTTGAGGACTACAGGCCTACGTGACAACCTTAACCTTTTGTGTAGAGCCATCTCTGCATACACGCCAGCTAATTGACGGACAATCGTCTTTTTTTCTCTCTCTCTTTCTCTTCTCTTTCCTCTCTTTCTCATCTTTATGCCCCCTTTCCATTCCCCAAGCGTAGGGTAGCAAACCGGGCATGTGCCTGGTTAACCTCTCTGTTTTCTCTCTTGTTGTTCACCCCCACTCCCCATCGTCATACTGTTTAGGGGATGGAATTCTGTACAAAAATGATTTCTCATCAACAGGTAGAAGCTATCTGCTGGTAGTTTTTAAAGCTCTCCGCAGCGAAATTTTACAAGCCTGCCATGACGAAGCCACTGCGGGCCACCTCGGTTTCACAAGAACACTGACACGCGTCAAAGAAAAAT
The DNA here is from genome assembly GCF_043290135.1 of Rhipicephalus microplus. NCBI lineage: Eukaryota > Metazoa > Arthropoda > Arachnida > Ixodida > Ixodidae > Rhipicephalus > Rhipicephalus microplus. The sequence continues at coordinate 173,991,992 of NC_134703.1, forward strand.
ATTACTGGCCAAGAATCCCAGCAGAGGTGAAACATTTCGTGCAAACATGCATTGACTGTTAGTGGTGCAAGGTAGCACCTGTCAAACCCGCTGGGCTGTTGCATCCTCTGCCAGTGCCAGAAACTCTGTTTTCTCAAATCGGAATGGATTTGCTGGGCCTATTCCCAACAACTGACAGTGAGAACAAATGGGTAACCGTGGTGACGGACTTACTCACCCGATACGTGGAGACCAAGACAATTGCGAGTGGCACTGCAGCTGAAGCGGCCCAGTCTTTCATTGAGAACATCGACCAGAGACATGGTGCTATAGCTGTCGTCATAACAGTCAAAGGTACCGCGTTTACAGCCGAGCTTTTGTGCACTGTGCTTACGCTCAGTAGCAAAGCGCTTAGGAAGACGACAGCTTACCACCGACAAACGAATGCACTTAAACAACGACTTACCAAGACAATCGCAGACATGCTTTGCATGTACGTCAACGTGGAACACAAGAATTGGGACCGAATCTTGCCGTACATCACATTCGCGTATAATACGACGCGCCTGGCAACAACGAAAATGATACCATTCGCACTAATTTGTGGCAGAGAAGTTACTACAATGCTTGACGCCATCCTGCCTTATAGTTTCAGTGATTCAGAGACAGACGCCGCAGACTTCACTCAGCGCGCCGAGGAGGCAAGGCAGCTTTCCCGCGTCGGAATAATCAACCAGCAGCAACTTGACACCTAACGGTGAAACCTTCACAATCGATTTGTCGCTTATCAAGTGGAAGATAGAGTCTGCGTTTGGTTTCTTGTCTGACGGCGAGGCATCTTGGAGAAGCTCCTGCGCCGATACTTTGGACCCCACATGTTAGCGCCGTCTTAGCGTCGTTACGTACGAAGTCGTGCCCAAAGCTTTCTCTTGTTCGAAACGTCGCCAGAGACAGTGCACTAGAGGACACGTCGCCTGAGACAGTGTCTCGTGCACTGCGTGAGATAGTGCACGTGGTCCATATGAAACTTCACCATTCTGAGTGATGTCAACACCCGCTAGCCGCATCGCTACCGGGTGAGCATCGGGACGATGCTCACTCTTGTGGGAGGGTAATCCTGCGTGCATAGCTGCGTCTAGCTGCGAGATAGTGAAGATAACAAAGATCGCGGATTTGATCGAAAAGCGCAGCACAGGCGACTGAAAAAGACTACAATCGTAGCAGCCTTCTTTTGAGATCGTCTCTACAAGTTCTACTGTCTTTGTTCATAAATGAACCCTCTGCATTTTATAACCCATGACAATATCCACGAAGTGAATAATGATGAGTGGGGTGAAGCGTCCGTTTGTGAACTATACAAAATCGTCCACTATACGAAAACAGCTAACGCCATCTAGGGGTTTTCTTTACAAAAACTTACGAACAACGTCATCTAGTGGGCCATTCTTAAGACAACAAATTGCTATTACTGCAACGTATTACTACGAGAGACACGAACCACAGCCTAAATCCCACCACCCTCTAAAAAGGCATAAGCAACCCACGGTGCTTATTGTCCTCGGGCCTGTGAATTTGTTTTCTACAAAAGCATACAGAGGAAACACAGTAACATACTTAATGAAAAGGGGCAAGCAGTACGACTCCCATCACAGTGAAAGATTTTTTTGTTTGTTTAAAAATGGCCTAGCCCCACATACCCTACAGTCGCATTGTGCTCTTTTTGACATATTGTTTCTCTTACATGTTGACCGGCACGACGAAGCAAGACCAAAGCACGCACAGCACACTGCTGAATTGGAAAGTCAATATTAGCAAGTAAAGACCTAAGGATGCAACAGGTAGTGGGGTGAAGCTCGTGGATTATAACTGCCTGACCAAGTGTTAGCAACGGACCTTATATGAATGCTGCGGACGCTTTCTAAATATGATACCTGAAGAAAACAAATTCCAAAGTTAGGATGTCAATTACCCACACGTGACGATGCTTGAGCCATATCTCTTCATTGAAGAAACGAGAACCTGCTGAGTGCATCCACACGATAACCTCGAAACATGAAGCAAGGAACACTAAGTGCCGTGGTGAATGGGCAAAATGGAAGAACTTAGTATGCGCAACGAACACGTGCAAACACATGCACGGATGAAGGGAGCCTCTGGGTAACAGATAATGATTAGATGAATTTAGCCAAGCTGCCCAGCTTTTGATGCAGTTTAAATTGAAAGAGCATTAATATCCCATTACATGGCGCAATGTGAAATGAGGTGTCTGTTATGGCTAAAAAACAGGCACATAGGTTTACCAATTTTGCAGCAGTTGTATATGATTTTGAAATACAAGCACGGCAAAACCATTCAACAAACGTCACGCTTGTGAAACTTAAAAATATGGGTCCAACATTATGCTAGTCACTAAAACACTGGATCCTCTTTATGGCGGTTGAACAGCGTAACATATATACGTGCGATCTGATCTGAAAGCCTTGAAATTATCCTTACAAAAGCACCGAACAATATCACTGATGGACACTGGCGTGAGGAAATTTCACAGCATTTAAAGGGCCCCGGGATGCTGGCATGTCCTGCGGGGGCAAGGTGAGATACAGTCCGTCACCCACTCTTCATCCACCATCACAGCGCAGTGATGAGCAGCGACTTAGAAGGGAGTTCCTTAACGAAGTAAAGGAAAGCGGGCAGGCCACATCAATTGGCTGTGCTGCATGACGCATTCCTCAGAAGGCAAGCAAGAGGGAGGAACGCAAAGATGACTCGTTCTGGACGAAATGATGGCATGGCCACAGGTTTCCACCAGATGATCATGATTGTCGAGAAGCACAGAGAGAGCCCACGCCAATTTGGGGGCGTCGGCTAACGTGACTTGATAGCTCAATTTCTACAGCGAGTTGCGTGTGAGTTTCATTTCCTGCTGTTATGTATCGCGCTGGCTTTCCTGACGTAATGTTCAGCGTCATATGTTCCATTGACGGCCTGTGTACGGGGTTCATTCGTTCCGAATTCGTGGTCCTCCTGTGGGCGCTGATGCTGTGTTATGCTGGTCCTGAAGGCCTGCTGTGGTTTTTTGAGCCGTAACTTAAAAGCGGTTCTTGTTCTCAGCTTTGATGGCTTGTGTCCTGCGAATTTCGTCTCACTGACCCCTCTGAGGGCCTTTGCAGTCTTCATCTGTAGCACGCATGGAGGAAGGCCTCATCGCGCCCAGCGCGACAGGCACCGCATCCTATCGCTGGCGTGCCCCCAAAAAGCCCTCGGGCTCGTCTTGCCCACCTTCTGATCTGCCAGATACTTTGCTGCTCCCTGTGGCTTCTTTGATTCCAACGCTCGTCCCGCGCATGTGCACTGCCCATGTGCTCTCCTCGGCCTGCTTCCACCGTGCGTGCTGCAGATAAGAGCCTGTCGACCCGATAAGACTTGGAAAAGTGCTCGTTCACAGCTGCCACTACCTCCAATACTGACTTCGTTTCTCAAGCTTTTTGGCGTCGGTATCAGCATCGTTGCTTGTGAGCGAAAAATCATCGTCTAGCTTGTGCGTGATTGAAAAATCGAGAAAAGTGGAGATAAAGTTAATGATGCGAAATTGTATTGTCTGAGCGGGAATTGAATCCGAGTCGCTTCTGTGGCTAGTGCGTGTTCTACCACAGAGCCACGCGTCTGCTTGTCAAAAGAGTGAAATTAAGTTCCTTCACTAAGAAATGAAGTACAAGTTAATTTCATTGTTTTCCATACACACGCATCTTGTATAAATGCTTCACAATACAAGAAATGTTGCTAGAATAATGCGTGGTGTGAGCATGCACTGCAAGCGGGCGTCAGAACATGTCTTTATCATAATGCATTTATGACTTAAAGCAGGTCCCCCACTACAACCGGCGCACACGTTGTTTCGCGTATTCCCTTAAGACCATGTAGTGGGTGCATAGCAAGCTTGAAAAGGTTTCATGCATGCACAAATATTTGAAGTATGCACTAGGGACAGGATATTTTTGTTGCGTTCAACTTTTAAAGCCGAAGCTTAAAGGTCCCCGAAAATTTATTTTGACGGTACATCGCCCTTGACTGACACGCTGGCAGCATAATATAAGTATAGCTCAAATTTCAAACGCACGAGGTGCTGCACATGCAGTAGGCACGAAGACAAGGCAGAAGAAGAGCTTCACTTAAGGGCGTCGGCAAGAATCTGCGTTACGTGTTCAGAAGCTCCTGTCAATCTGTAAGTAAATCAACGCTTCTATATTTCTTGTTATCAGATCATCTTTGGAGGAATTTGCGTTTTCACCTGCAAGGGACGCCCACTGGTTTTTCCGAAAGCATTAATTGAAAGACAGGTGCAATACATGCTATACCATTAGACACAGAAATCACGCACCAGGAATTAACTGGATACGTCAGTGCGGTAGGAGAATTTTCCTGGTGCCTTTAACCATCTCAGTCGTTAAATTGTTCAATTTGATGAATTAGACTACTTAATGAAAAACACTGCGTGTTTATTGCGAAATATAATACACAGCTCTATGACAGAAGCGCATGTCTACTCCCGAGACCATGCAGCCACTAGCAGCAAAAATTTGCCTCCACGCTCCGCCGCAGTGGTGTGGTGGCTGAGGTATTCGGCTGCTGACTTGCTGGTCGCGCGACCGAATCCTGGCTGCGGCGGCTGCATTTCCGAAGGAGGCGGAAATGCTGTAGGCCCATGTGCGCAAATTTGAAGGCACGTCAAAGAACCACAGGTGGTGAAAACTTCTGAAGCCCTCCACTACGGCGTCTCTCGTAACTAAATGATGCTTTTGGGACGTGAAACCCCACATATTAATCAATCCATCAGTTTCCATCTGCTGCAGTGGTAATAAAACGTGCACTCGTGATTCAACTGATAGGCTACGCGACTAAAATGAGAAAAAGAAGTGCGAGAGTTCGTTCTTCTCTGTAAGATACAGTATTCTTGATAACTAACACTTCTTATTATATTTACACGCGTGTATATTTTTCACTTTTGCTCCTTTTATTTTCTCTCACAAAGGCTGTCACGATTGCTCAGCGCAAACTGTGCCTCATTGTTCGAGAACATTCTCAATTATTGTAGATGGTTCTGTTAAGACTTCACGCAAGACATGAATGCTCTAGTTTACGCCAGATCTTGCGGGGCAACAAATGAAAAGGCTGAAATTTTTCATGGCGCATGTATAGTTGCCGCCGTGCTTAGCCTCTTGTCTGAACGGCTGACGCTCTATTTGCCAATGTTAGTGCCCATCTGTTGCTGTAACCTGACCTTCAGCTTCCCGACAAGTTCGACCGAATGAACAATTTCTTCTGAACATCGAGAGAGCTGCCGTCGTCCATGTCATGATGCCGTGATATCTGATGTAGGTGCTGCTTCCTTCGTGTTCTGGATGCCCCTGTGAAGCCAAGAAATCAGCCCAAGTGTCAAAGAAGACACCGCCAACCCCAAACAGCGAACAAGCCACAAGCAGAGCAAACTGCAACCAAAGTACGGTCCCCTATCAGCAAAAAAAACTGGGCAGCCCCCGATCTCAACAATACCAGCAGCAATGATGATCGCCCCCGTGTAGCCTGTCCAAATCATTCTCCGGCAGCCCAAGGAGCCGCCAACCTTCAGAAGGTCTTCAATCGAGGACCTGAAAGATGGATTGAGACATGCAACTGAGTCGCCGCCTTGAACAGCAAGGGGCCCCGAAGAAAAACAACGCCGCGTCTACTTCTACCTAGAAGACTCCGCTAAGCGTAGTTCGAGAAAGTTCACGCTACAAAGCTTGTGTATCTTTTGAACTGCCTTCTTCAGCTCGTTCACGAGCGTCATCTGCAAGGAACGAGCCGCTGCTATCTTGGAGACGTGTGTGCAACTTACTAAGGAAACGTGAGCATTTTCGTCCAAGAGATGACCTGGATGCTCATGCTGGCGGTGCCATGGCCGAGGAGAAACTCTAATTCCTGATGCGAGGTGTGAAGGAAGAGTTGTTTGCGGGACTTGTGCGCAACTTGCTTACGGCTGTCAAAGAATTCTTCGCCAAGGCCGTGACAGTCGAGAAGACACTTGAGATACACACAAGAGAATGCAACCGCTGCACAGAACAGCCAAATACTCTAGAGCCCACGGCCTCAGCACCGATGACCTGCACGAGACTTTATGAGCCATCTGCGGGAGGAGGTGCGCTAGCTTTTACCGTCACCGAAGACGCAAGTTGATTCCACCGCCAAGATTGAGAGGAAATCTAGCAATCACTGGGCATTTTTGAGTCACCGCAGCCGCCACCCCGAGTCATGAGCTACGCTGCTGATTCCCGACGCTACACTCCACCCTCATGTCCGCGTCAAGAGGCCGCGCCTCCGAAATTTTCCGGTCAGACACCACCGCCGATGCCATAGCGTCCACCCACGAGCCAGCGCGACGCTCGCTTCAAGGAAAACCGACGCGCGGCAACCCCAGACCACCGACCTCTCGGCTACCACTGCGAAGAAGCTCACCACACCTACCACCACTGCCGCTACAGCAAAAGACTGCGTGGCTTCGCCATATACGCGCGGCGTCCACAGCAGTGTGGAAGGCCACATGACATCGCCGACTATATCGCAACAGCGCAAGGGTAACCCCGAGAATCTTCCTGTTCACCATCACCCGGCCGGTACATGTCACCACACTTCTGGTCATACACTGGCCAAACCCGGTGCTGGTCACCTTGCCTATACTCTGAAAACTAAGGGCAGCAACCGATAGAGGTGCGATTGCTGTTCGACGAACCACGAAAGATCATCCACCACCGATGAAGACACCGTGACCAAACCTCAAGGACCCGGCGTAAAGGCAACGTTGTCCCAACATCCGGAATTGGCGGCCAGAAGGCGACTCGACGAAGGAACGTCAAAGCGCCAGCGCAAACCGTCATAGTCGTGTTCCGACGCCACGACCCAACTAACACGCGACGCGATGAACTAGCGACGTGGACGTTCTCTTCTACGAACACAGCGTCACAGTTGCTGTCGACGCTGGACCTACTATTTCGTCGTCAGTGGGACTTTCACCGCAATATTCAAGAAACTTAACACCACCTGGGAAGGGCCCAAAATCCATATAGCTGGAGGTCCCCTAGTAAAGGCGGTAGGAATCTGCACAGCCATAGTCACGAATAACAGCCAGTTTTATCCCGCAAGCTTTGTGGTACCACAGTATCGCTCAATTAAGAAGTCGATAACGTTATCCACAAAAAACGCACCACCACCACACACACGGCACCAGGAAGTCCGGTCTTGAATTGTCTGGAAGAACAAGACATTCCGCCTCACTCAAGCGTCATGATTTCCGTAAGCACTCCGAAAAAAGACTACGAAGGCGTCGTTGAAAGAAATCAGCACCTGTTGATTAACCGTGATATTAGCGGTGCAACAGGAATTGCCGAGATGTGTAGAGGAGTGATGCTCACGCATTCCAGAAATTAGCACCACCACTTCAGCATAGACATGCCGGTGGCCTACATCAAAGAAATGCTGCAAGCCAGCAACGTTTTCGTGCTCACCAATTCTGCCCAGTCAACTCCTACGACTCGTACCTTTCAATTATCTTTCGAAGTTAATCCGAGCCCTCCGACGCATAAACAAGAACAGCTTACAAATCTGCTCCTGAAATACAAGAGTACCTTTTCGTCGTGATCAGGAGTTTGACAGACCCCTGTCGCAAAACGTCGAATTGCTACAGACGGTGGCGTACCAACTCTTTAGCGAGTGGGGGGCAGACCTACCTCCCTTGTCAGCCGGGATATATATAAAGTCGCAGTTCAACGTAGGCAGATCACCGAGACGTTGAGTCCGAGAACCGACGCCATGTGTTTTAATGCAGCATCCAAGAGCAAAAAAAAAATGAAAAACAAAATCACGTTATCTTCTTCGGTGCCCCTTTTAACGAGACTAATGGCGCGAGCATCGTCTTCGTTCTCTGTCTATTTTGAGCCCGGCATTTGCATCCCCTTAAAAGAGCATCGCCCCGATGCTATAGCTGAGCTAGTCATTTGCACATAAAGTAACTTTGTACAAGCGATGGTGCTTCGCAGAGTCAGTCGCTGACGTATGGGTTAATGCGCACTACGTGCACAAGTTCTGGTCGGTGCTGGCGACGCCTTGTACAGTTTGGACCATGCGGGACGACATCGTAGGTAACGTCACTTAGTCATCGCAGCACTCGATAAGGTCCGAAGTATCTTCCGAGCAACTTTTCGGATACCCGTCTTCGTTTAGGCGTCCACGCCCATACCCTGAACCCGGTTTTGTACGTTACAGGTGTATGACATAGGTTGTAACGACCGGCGTCGTACTTTTGCTGTTGGTATATTTGGAGACGTACGAGCTGCTTGGTTTCCTCTGCGCGTTGAGTGAACGCGTCAGCACTCGTTTTGATGTCACCGCATTCGTGTCGCAGCATCGCGTCCAACATCGTCCTTACTTCTCGTCCATGAACAAGGCTGAATGGGGTCATCTGTGTGCTTTCTTGTTTAGCAGTATTCTATGCAAACGTTATAGAAGGGAGGATATCGTCCCAGTTTTTGGGCTCGATGTCCACATACACTGAAAGCATGTCTTCCAGAGTTTTGTTGAGCCGTTTGGTCAACCCGTTGGTTTGTGGATAGTAGGGTGTCGACTTACGATGAATAGCACTGCTGAGCACCAAGGCATGATCTAAAACTGCGCCCGTGAATGCGGTTCCATGGTCTGTTATAACGATCGACGTCGCACCGTGTCTCAGCACAACGTTCTCTATGACTAATCAGGCCACTTCCTCAACTGTGCCTCTCTGGATGGCTTTTGTCTTGACGTACGAGTAAGGTATTCAGTAGCTACTATAACACAGTGGTTACCAGCACTAGAGGTGCGAAGTGGGCCCAAAAAGTTCATTCCGATGTGGTCAAATGGCGTTGTCAGGATCTGGAAAGGGTGTAGCAAACCGGCTCGTTTCGTCGGAGGTGACTTGCGCCGCTGGATATCAAGACAGGTCCGAACGACAATAGTCCTCTTGCGAAGGCTTTTGGCGCGTTGTGGCTTCGTCCTTCTAAATAAATAATCAAATCAAGTAGCTCAGGATCGCCATGCTGGTGATGTGCGATGGTTGACGTGTCGAGCATTCTGAGGAAGGCTGTCTCCTTTTCAAGGGAAGCAGCCGACACTATTGGTGATCCATACAGGCAGTCGGCGTCCCTGTGTCGTTTTCCCTACTTGTACACCATCTTTATATCAAAATTCTTGTATTTTAATGCTCCAGCGTGCCAATCGCTCGGAAGGATCTTTCAGACTTAACCAACACCACGAATGGTGGTCACTGATAGCCTTGAATGACCGCCCGTAAAAGTATGGGCGAAGTTTCATAGCTGCCCACACCATGGCAAGACATTCCATTTCAGTGGCCGAGTCTTTTGCTTCTGTGCGTGACAGAGTTCTGATTGAAAAAAAACAAATCAGTAGAAGCACCTTCTGCGAAATTGTGTGCGTCCCCTTGTCCTCTTGTGGTGGTGAGTAAAGCGCGGCTGTGGTGTAGTATAGTGAATTGGTGGTGTCTGCGAAGTGTGGTGGCACCGTGGTGTTATGTACAACGTGCTCGGAGGCAAAGCTTCGGAACTAAGAAATGACGAAGCCATTTAGGGTGTGAAAAAAAGTAGAAACTTTAAGCCTAACTACCAAAAAAAGATGAAGTTGCGATGTACAGACACCGATTCTAAGCAGACAAACTGAAATTTGTCCTAAATGTTGTCTAGCTAGAATGTTTATGAAAATCAAGAGTCACTGGTGGTGTTGGTGGCGGTGGCTTGGTGGGTTGAGGCGGCGGACGCTGGCGATGTCTCAGCAGGTGGAGTCACGCGCTGACCAGCACGGCAATGCTTGGCGGAAGAAGCGGTAGCCCTTGCCTTAGCAAAAACTGCGGCCGCTTGCCGATGCTGGCTCGTTTCGAGGAGATGATTACCACGCGGAAGGTTCCACCCTCCACGGGTGGTTTGGGATAGGAGTCGAAGCCCGGACACCTGGGACGTGACCTTGACTGTCACGGCCAGAACGAACACCTGGGACGTGACCTTGAACTGTCACGGCCGGAACTCTGGAAGGCCACGTACCTCCGAGTACACCGTGGGCAGCTGGAGCGTCCTGGCCTTGCCTGACTTAACGTGGTCGGGTCCAGAACCCGACACTGCAGTCGCGTGACACCCAGGATCTGCACTCCAGCCCGCTCGATTTCCTTCTGCCCCTGACTGGTCTTCCACTTCTTCCCTCTCGTGCATTGGCTGCAGCGCAGCCTTTCGCGCAAACTTCCTCTTCCTTTTGGCGGGCCGCAGTTTCATGCGTGACGTTTCGCGCCAACTTCATCATCGGCTTTCAGCCGCTCAACTGGGAAGCACCGCCGGCGTTGCCTCCGAGCACGTTTTCCATAACACCACGGTGCTACCACACTTCACAGACACCACCACTTCACTATACTACACCACAATAGGCCCCTTTTTGGGAAAGTTTTTCTGCGCGAAAAACTGCTGGTCAGTTCTAAGATGAAGTCATTTAAAACACACACTCACACAGTTCACTATATCGTCTAAAGGTCCACATTCGCTAACCACTATATACACACGAAGCAAAAAAAAATATGAACTCTTCTAGCACATAATGAAAACCCTCAAATTAGCTTGATGAGTACACCACCTTTTTTCATATATATCCTATTAGGTCAAAAAAGAACTGCATTTCAAGTCAATGTTACAATGCATTTAACTTCTTCAACTGTTCACATCAAACACCCTTCCGTGGTTCGCAATCAAGGTCCAAAAGAAATCTCCAGGAAATCGAACTTGACGCTTAGGTTATAGCGTCCCAAACAAGACGTTCAATGGCTCTAATCAATTGACAAGAGTGAGGAATTCGACGCCGGTGGAAGAATTGTCGACCGTAAGCTCGTCTGAACCTATAGCTGTGTATCACCGAACTCCCGACCTTTAAATCACATACACGCTGGACTGGCTGTACGCCAATCGGAAGCGTTGCCTCCCGGCGCGGCAGTACAACCACGTCTGAATGATTTCATCCCTCCCATGAACGCCATGCTCGATCTCGTTCTGCCACCGGCTGGTCTTCCTCTTCTTCCCTCTCGTGCATTGGCTGCAGCGCAATTTTTCGCGCAAACTTCCTCTTCCGTTTGGCGGGCCTCAGTTTCATGCCTGACGTTTCACGCCAACGTCATCATCGGCTTTCAGCCGCTCAACCGAGAAGCACCGCCGGCGTCGCCTCCGAGCACGTTCTACATAACACCATGGTGCCACCACACTTCGCAGACACCACCACTTCACTATACTATACCACAGCGGCAAGTGGTGGCTGGTGGCATCGCGTCGGCGTAACTCATTTGACCCTGCTCGCGACCGAGATCAGCAGCTTAAAAAGCACGCCCAAGTTCGTCACGAACGACTGTGGCAACAGTGGTCGCTGGCGTATCTACTGAATAAGTCGATAGCTTCTGAATTTCTTCTCGAACAATATCTCTTATAAGGTCACGTAGGGATCCCTGATTGTCCAGAGTCAGTGAAGTGACGTTGATTGGGGTGGTAGTGGATGAGCGATCATACTGCCCCGATCTTTGTTGCAGAGCACGCTCAATAGCAGTGGCTTCTCTGATAAAATCAGCCACGATAGTTATGGCATTGCGCACAAGTCCGGCGAACAGTTGTTCCTTCCCGCCGCGCATAAGGTAGTGCAACTACTTTTCCTCGGAAATATTGGGATCAGCCCGACGACGTAGGCGCGTCTTGTATTCGGCGAACATTGCCCCAGATTCGTTAGGTTTTTGAAGTCTTAAATCAAGCAACTGCTGAGCCCGCTCTCGACGGTCGACGCTAGCAAAGGTGTCAATCAGCTGCTGACGAAAGTCATCCCATATCGATATACGGCCTTCTCAATTCTCAAGCCACGTGTGAGCGCTGTCATCAAGTGTGAAGTACGTGCGAGTGAGCTTCTCTTGAGCATTCTATTGGTTGATGTCGACAACGCCTTCGTATTGCTCAAGCCAATCTTCAACATTTTCGGGCGGGGCACCACTGAAGCGATCAGGTTCAAGTGGCTAAAGAAGTGTTACCTGGGCTGCATTGGAAACGGGGCTGCCTTGTATCTCTTGAAACACCTTTAGCTGGCTGGCGTAGGCCAATGGCAGAGGCACGAACGTTCGGCCAAGGAGGTCAGCTCAGGAGAGAGGCCTAGCAACCGCTGACTGAAGCTGTGCACTGGTGTCGTAACAGGTGACTGCGGGCCAAGACTTTACACTCTAAGGCAAAAAGGTGCAAAAAGGGTGTGTGGTTTGTCATTTTTGGGACTAATGGGGCTGCCACAACTATTATATCTTTAAGGACTAACGGCACGGGATCTAGCAGTTAGGCCCCACAGAGGAGCTCAAGGGACAAACATTTAGTCCACACATTTGCACCTTATAGAGCAACTGGAAATCCCCACATTTATACCTTACCGGGCAACCGTTAGTCTACACAGATGCACCTTGCCGGACAAACGGTTGATCCACTCAAATACTCCAATCGAATGAACTTTTTGTCCGCAGTTCTAACATTGTTTTTTGTGTATTTTCCGCCACGCCTAATACTTATTTTACCTGTTTTTCTGCGCAGTGAGCAACAAAATGCGGGAAAAAGAACACGCGAAAAAGTAGTTAGACATCTATGTGTAACTGCTTTCGCAGTCACGGAAACAACGCAAGACAAAAGTGAGACATCAAAATATTTTATTTTTCTACATACACACAAAGTTTCTCCATTCTTTCAAGTGAATTCATGGTGAAGTGTACAAGTCTAGTCTTGTTGTCAACTCTCGTTCACTCCTTGGGGAGCTCCTGCGAAGGAAGCGATAGATGACAGGCATTGCAGACGCCAGCGCACGCAGCCTTCTGCCTGTTGTGTTCCCACGGCTGCACGTACAATAATGTAGCAAAAATAGTTAAACACACGTAACAGAAGATGAAGATCCATGCATATGACAAGTAAGTGCACATTATTATAAAAACAAGCGTTAAAATATGATACACAAGTAACTTTATCTTCACATCTCGCACAGTCCTTCTGAAGCAGCTCTGACGGAAGAGATAGATGACAGGCATCGCAGACGCTGGCGCACTCAGTCTTCAGCACGGAGTGTGGCCACGGCTGCACAATAAGTATGTAAAATAGAGAGTCCCACGTGACAGTAATAAAAATGCATGAGTAATACGTGCAAGGTGAAATGAAAAGATACGTGAGATATGACACGCTAATGATTTCACCGTGATGTCACACATCATCAAAGACTCATTTCGATCCCCGTAGCGCAACATCTAAGGAGTGGTGGCCTCAGCCACAACTCCGCGAACCACCGTGCCGTTAACAAGTCGGTGAGTCCTACGTGAGCAACGTCGTTCAGCTTGAGCAAGTGAACGCGAGAATAAACACGGCGCTGGGCACGGAGTGTCTGCCGCCAGCGAACTTCTAACAGGAGAGCGAGCGTACGCTTGGCCGCCGACACGAACAGCGCCGAGCTGGTTTAAAGCGAGCGCCGAAGAAATCGACGGTAATGCAGCCCTTTTCAACAAACTCGAGCGAGTGCAGCACGCAAACGCGAGTCCGCCGCCATGGCTAACGGACGGCGCCGAGCTGCTTGCGACCGACTGACGGGAAAGCCAACTGTAATGGCGACCAATTTTCATTGAGTTCTGGCGCTAGCGAAAGCGCCGCCAGCCCATGCTGGTGTACTTACAGCATGCGACGTACTACAACCAAGCTTTTTACGCGAATCGCTAAGTGTTTTCGACGACTCCCAACACAGCGACGAGGTCTCAGCCCAATATCGTCAGCCCGGAGCTCATCGCGGCGGCGAAGACAGGTGAGCACTCGATGAGCGAGCGTACAGGAGGCCGACGGCAATAGTGGCCGATTTCCAGGCGGTCGCAAAGCACAGGCGAACTGCACACGCCGAAGCTGACCTGTGCGATGCATTTCCTTCGTGCGATATACAATAGAACCAAGCCCGTTGCCGGCGAGCGCGATCTGTATCGCACACGCCACAAGTAGAGTAGAACAAAGAATGATAACCTACTTGCCTTACAATCCAGCGCTGTTTTTTGCCCGGAGTCGGACTGAAGTATATATCCGATAGGCCTGTAGTCTTCTCGGTCGCCATATTGGCCTTCCGAATTGTTGCTGACGTGTGCTGGTTGTGACGATCTTGAAGCCAGAGAGATGGTGACGTGTCGATACTTGCTCCAGACTTCTTGGGTGCAGCGAAACGCAAAAGCAGCAGCAAACTCTCATCCAAGCGTAGACACAAGCACCTCGTAATAATTCTTAGATAGACGAATCCACGCGGCCGCGGCGGAGCACTCCGAGCGCTACGCAACGCAAACCATCGTCGGCAAAATACGGGGAAAGACTAAGCCAGCAGAGGAGGAGAAAGAGGGCTGGTCAGCTTGGCAACGCTTTTCGCGCTGCCTGCGATCCCCGGGCGGTTCATCCCATTGGAGCATGTTTAGAGACTACTGCAAGCTTCCCTCCGTGGTTGCTCCTCAACGGTCTATCCGTTCATCGCGCGTGCCTATTGGGCTCCGTTACATCTTTTTTGGGTAATTTTGCCTTAGAGTGTATGAACGGCTCTTAGATGGGGTGTAGAGCATCGGCAGGCTTGCAGTCCAGCATCTCCACAAGTGTCGCGGTTCAACGTAAGCAGATCACCGAGATGTTCAGTCTGAGAACCAACGGCATGTGTTTTTATGCAGACGCCAAGAGCAAAAAAGACAAAACAAAAGCACTTTTTCTTCAGTGCTTCAGTGTGCCTTTTTGCGAGACTAATGCCGCACACACATTCTTCGTTATCTATGTATTTCGCGCGTGGCAATATATATATATATATATATATATATATATCTATATATATATATAAATATATATATATATATATATATATATATATATATATATATATATATATATATATATATATATATATATATATATATATATATATATATGAGAGTGAGAAAACTGCAATGGAGCGCTCCAACTTTGATATGAATTCACATGCACAGAGGTGACGCGACGCACTTTCTTAGATACCACGAAGTTCAATCACACTTTAAAGGCCGAGGCCAAATAATGAAGTGCGTAGCCCGATTTCTGCACCTAATATGCAACGCTCATATTGCTATAATTCCCTCTCTTACTGATTATGTTTAGGCGGTTAACAACAACAGATACCACAATAGTTTACATCGTAGGTCCTCACCCAGCGCAAACTACGATCCCCGAAAGAGAATGGTCATGTGCAAGACTGAGAAGGAACGTTTATTGATCGTAGGATCGGGCTTTTATAGCCAGGAAGGGAGAGGGGGAAGTGAGCAATGCTTGTGCCCACGTGTGGCTTGCTTTGTCACGATAAGAGGTGATGGCAGCCAGATAGGTTCCGTTGCTACATTTCTCTTCCCTTAAGATTTTAGAGTTGCTATCGTGGTTTTTGCTGACGCTTTGAGCAACGTAGCGGTGCTTCGCCAGCATTTGCAGGTTGGGTGTCTTGCATCGGCGCCTAGACAGGTGTTCGGGCGGGGTACACTACCTGCTACGTAGTTGGTTCGGTCCCTTCCTTGTTTTTTTGAATCACAGTGTGAACTGGGCCCAGTGCACCTGATCAACATGTCGCCCTACAAGTCCCTCAGGTGTATGAATGGTGACCATACGGGTGCCGCATACGGATGCGGTTTCTTCCCGGAGTCCACTTATCTCCCTGCCCGTAATTACGGGCATGAACGGCGACGTCCGCTAGCACCATGCACTCATCCGTTTTGATGAATCCTGCATGAACGGGGGGGGGGGCGGATGATGCGTTTAAGCAGGAACGAATGCGGTAGCTTAGGAGAAGTTCAGAAGGACATGTCCTAGAACTGAGGGGAGTCCGTCTGTTTTGAAAATAAGATGATCAAGGATATCTTCTATGCCGCTATTGCCCATCTTTCTGAGGCCATCTTTATTGGTGCGAACTGCCCTTTCAGCTTACCCATTCGATTGCGGGTGGTACACAGGCGTGCGCACATGAGTTAAATTGTTCCGCTTCGTGAGTGTCGCGAACTCTTTGCTGGTGAGATATGTGCCGTTATCTGCTACAATAGGACGGTGAATACCGAATCGACAGAATATATTCCGCAAACAGCTCACAGTAGCAGAGGTGCTTGCTCGCTTCATGGGAACAGCTCTATCCACTTGCTATGGGCGTCAACAAGCACGAGGTTCATTGTACCCTCGACCGCCAGGTGAAATCAGCGTGTACTATTTCCCTTCTCTCCTGTGTCTAAGGCCAGTTCCTTGCCGGTGTGACTGACGTCATGAGTAGGTTTTGAATGCATCTTTTACAGGAAGTGGAAAGCTGTTCAATATTGCTATCAAGACCTAGCCACCAAAAAGAGGACCTGGCGACTGCCTTCATGGCAGAGGAGCGCTCATGCGTTTCATGCAAGTGTTCCAACACTCATGCACGCAGTTTCTCTGGAATCACAACTCTTCGACTCCAGTACAGTGAAGTATGTGCTACTGCCAGCTCCAATCTCCCGTCAAAAATGATTTCATGTCTACTTCCACAGTCTTACTTGCTGGCCAGCCCTGCTGTACATAATTTACGACGTTTGGTAAGATGTGGTCGATTGCCAATTGTCGTCTTGACTTCGTCAGTAAAATAGTCACGCCTGACAAGGTTTACAACGCTAGGAGATAATCAGCGGGCTCACCTCCGGCCTCCGACTTATTCTTATCTTGGGGTAAGCGGCTCAATGCATCTGAATTGATGAGCAGCTTGCCAGGACAGTTTTTTAGCATGTAGTGGAATCCTCCGAGATATAACGCCCAGTGCTGGATACGAGCAGCAGCCAGTGGCAGACTGGGCCTGTCAGACTTCAGGAGTCCTAGGAGCGGCTGATGGTCGGTGACCAAGGTGACTCGTGGTCTGCGAGGTAGTCCCGAAATTTAGATACACCAAACGCTAGAGCCTATAGCTCCAGCTGTGACTAATTTCGCTTGGCTTGGGTCAGCCTTCGGTAACGAAACCCGATGGGTCTGTTCACACTCCCATTAGTGCGAAACAATATGGCTGCATTACCATCTGGTTATGCATCACATTCTAGTTTCAATGGTTTCCTAGGTTCGAAGTGTACGAGCACTCCTGCCTCCCGCAGACTGCGCTTTGCTGTTGCAAATGCTGACTGACATGATTTGGCCGCAAATAATATGCACACAAAGTAAAGAGACACTCAACGACAAGCACAAGCGGCACTTCAACTAAACTAGGCCGGGTGAAAATCCAGACTTAAGTAACAACATACAGACATGCGCTGCCTTTACACAGCCTTACGCTATCCAGCTATCGAACAATAGAGAGTTTTAGTGCTGGGTACCCAAGCTGTTGGGGCGCTGCGGGCTTGCGGGCGCGCGGTGTTGCGTACCCATCCCGTACCCAACTGGAATGCGTTATAGAGGCGCGCACGCAAAGGCAAGCCGCACGGAGGTCACACGCGCTCGCAGCGCCATAGCGTCTTATCGCGTAAGTATTATTTAATTATTTTTATGATTTAAAATGTTAAACAAAACATGCATACTGATCAAAACACTTTTATATTGTGTAAAGTATCCTGGTATACAAAAAATGGAAAATACAAGGTTACTATAACGACAGTGTCGACATCTTGTGACACTTCATGCAACCACAGTCATGAACATGTTAGCTTACGCGTAAAGTTTTTGAGGTGAAAGTGAATAAAAATGTTACTCATTTGTACTATTGTCGCTGCGCAGCTTTTGCACCAGATGTACAATGCACAATGTTTCTGCAATTCCAATGTTGTGGTTGTCTGCTTTACTATGGCCGCGCTAGATGGCGCCACCTATTCAGCTGGTCGGAAGCTGACACATTTTTAGTTTCAATGTTCCAGACCATTCTAGCTTTGGTAATGTGGCTGAAACCGTGTAATCGCTATAGGTGCTCGCACTCTGGCTTATTTAACTCGACGGCTAGAGTATCCGCAGTGCGGATACCGTGAGTTCTTGCGAAGGGGGGCCTTACAAGGTGGCCGATACATGCTGTCCGAGATTTTGCGCGTTTTTGCCACGCTATTTGTATAGTGGCTAGCCACTATAATATTTGGGCTTAAAAATTAAAAGTCATAGCGGTGGCTCTGGTCAGCCTCGGCTTTGCTCGCCGTGAAGGTAACATGATGCGCCAGCATGTGCGCCGGGGCAGCTTATCTCCGCTAGGAGGCCAGTGGTGGCAGCGTTGTTTATGGCGTGTGGCAGCTTGGGCTAGCTGGTATGGCATCACGATAGTTATAGCGCGAGAACAAAACAACGACACAGAGACAAGAAGGACATGAAGCACTCGTGTCTTTTGTATCATTCTTGTCTCTGTGTCGTCGTTTTGTTCTCGCGCTATACCTATCGTCTTGTTTATGGCCGCGCGGACGCATAGCCCCAACGCCCCTGCGATCTTGCGACGCATCTCTTTGGGGTTTCGCGCATGCGCAGTACCGCCACCCCAACGTCCTGGGTACGCAAGCCGCTTGGGTACCCAGCACTAAACTCCTTATTCTCTCTTCTGAAGAGAGGTATGGGGTACCTGTCACCTTTTCCGCGCCCGTAAAACTGGCTCAGCTGTGCGCGAGAACTGCTCGGAGGGTGGTGGCGAGCCGCCAGGGTTGCGGCAAGAAACATGGCACGATGTACGGGAAATGTGCCAAAGGCGTTGTTTATGAGATTCCCTTTTCTTGTGGCAACTCGTACATCGGGACTACCGGGCGCTGTATTAATGAACGGGTTAGGGAGCATGAATTGAATTCAATGAAAGATGGCTTGGTGTATTTGCCTATGCATTGTAAAGCCTGCGGGTGTGTACCACGTTTTAACGAGGTGAAGATTTTAGGTAGAAGTATAGGCATAAAACTGCGCGTGAGTTGATGGAAGCATATTTTACTATAAAGAAAGGTGAAAATTGTATCAGCCAACCATCGGTGACTTTGTACTTCGGAAGAGAAATTGTTCAAAAACCGGATAGCGTAAGGCTGTGTGAAGACTGCGCATGTCTGTATGTTGTTACTTAAGTCTGGATTTTCGCCTGGTCTACTTTAGTTGGAAGTGCCGCTTGTAATTGTCGTTGAGTGTTTATTTACTTTGTGTGTGTATTATTTGCGGCCAAATCATGTCAGTAAGCAAGTACCAACTAGGCCAACAATCAGTATTGTTACAAATGCTGCTTTCTGCATGTTTTTCCACTTCCACCGCGAGTGTTTTTCGAGCAACTGGTACAGTGGTGCAAGCAGAGACGACATGCTAGGCAGAAACTTGCAATAGTATGTCAGCATCTCCTAAAACGAAAGCAATTCGCCAACATTGCATGGTTCTGCAGCCTCCAGTATTGCTTACACATTTTTTTTCATCGGGTGAAGACCTCCTTGATCTATTCGGTGCCCTGGATGCGCGACAGATTGTTCCCGGAACTTGCATTTGTTCAGTCGTAGTTTTACTCCCCGCTCTCTGAATCGTTGCATCACGAGCCGTAACTCCTGGCTACGTGCATCTTTTCCGATATCAAAACCTCATCCAGATAGGCCTTCACACCTCATAAGCTTTCCTAAACAGTCTCAATTTTCCGCTTGAAAATAGATGGTGCTAAAGCAATACCAAAAGGCAATCTGGTGTACGCAAACACTCCGCGGTGTGTGTTGATAACTCAAAACTTCCGCGAGGATTCATTCAAGAGAATTTGATTAGGCGCATTGCGTAAGTCGAGGGTGCTGAAATGCTTCGCTCCGTTCAGGCTGGTGAACATATCGTTGATCAGAGGTAAAATGCATTGCTCCAACTTACCACATTGATTAAGTTACTTTAAGATCACCGCAAATTCTCACAGTGGCATCCTTTTTTCATAACCGGCACAATGGGCGTTGCCCACTCCGAGTGTGTGACGGGTTACAGCAATCCTTGCGACACAAGCCACAGCGGTAGCACCATGCCCTCGACAAACTACAAGCATTGCTGCTACGCTGGCTGCTGCCACACCGGCTGCATTCCAACATAACCCCGTTGGCCACCCTGTGTCGTGCATCAAGCTTAAGCACTGTTACATCTGCGCTTATTTTCACCGCCCTCTTTTATGCTGCTTCGGCTGCGAGCACCTAGGTTTCCGCTTCCTGAAGTGTTAGGTTTTCTTTTGCCAGTAAATGTTACTGCAATGTGCTGGACCACTTACCGCATACAATACGGTCTCGAAGCATTCGATCTAGCATTGAGCTACAATTACAGTTGTCGGCAATGCGCCAGAATAAATTCGTGAACAGACTCAACTTCCTTTTGACAGCGGTTAAAAAACCGGAAACTTTCCGTAGTTTCGTGCCGCTTTAGGTCAAAGTAATCATCCAGTGCCTTGACTACTTCGTCATTAGTGATCGCGTCGGGCTTCCTTGGACCACCCTTTCTGCAAGCACTCTCACGGTTCTTGTGTTCAGCGCCACGATGAGCAATGCCCTCTTCTTGGCCTGGTGGCTAATACCCGTCGATCCGAAGTAAGCCTCTGCTTTTATGATGTAGGCTTTCGAGTTCCCTTTCGTCGTCATAGTCCGGTAACTGTTGATGCGCAATTGGAACAATTCTTTCAAATGCCGCTGCTCGGGCTCCGTCGTCTGGCTCGTTCTAGATTCTAAGGGTCTTTTTCGCCTTCGTCGCCCCTGTTACATCGTAGGTCCTCACCCAGTGTGTACTGCGATCCCCAAATAAGGCTGGTCAAGTGCAAGCATAAAAAAGAACGTTTATTGATCGTAGGATAGGGCTTTTAGAGCCAGCAAGGAAGAAGGGGAAGTGAGTGAGCACTGCTTGTGGCCACGTGATACTAGCTTTGTTGCGATAAGCGGCAAAGGCAGCCAAATAGGTTCCGTTGCTTCGACGCTCATATATTTTAGACAGACCCCTGTCGTGCTCATCGATTATGCCTAATCAACTCCGACAATTTGAACCTTTCAGCTATCTTTCGAAGTTAATCCGAGCCTTCCGACGCATAAGCAGGAATAGGTTAGAAAGGTGCTCCTGAAATACAAGAGTAAGTTTTCGTCGTTATCAAGAGTTTGACAGACCCCTGTCGCAAAACATCGAATTGTTGTAGACAGTGGCGTAGCAGCTCTTTCACGAGTGGGACATAGAGATATATAGTATATAAAGAGTGGCCACTGGAGTCTTTTCGCGGCCCAGCAAAGACGGGTCTGACCTAACGCTAGATAGCGTGCCCATCGCCGCTTTTACTTGTCCATGAACACATGTATTCGCCTTATCAGGAGTAATATCAATACCCACGATTGGCATCAAAATTTCCCGAAGAATACATTTTGTTAAGTTGTGCAATTTTGCATTTTCGGCTTTACATCATGTCCCATTGAGGACGTTTAATGCTTTACAACATAAACCAGTAATGTATGACTAAAAAGCGTTGTCTTTCTACATTTGTTTTGCACAAAGAGCCACATTGATGTGCTTTAGATGGGCTGAACATGTATTCCCGTCACGGAAGCATGGGTGTGTAGCGTGGTGGAAAAGACACTCGCTTTCGGAGCATGAAGGTGTGAGTTCATATCCCATCGTCGAAAACAACAAAATTCAGTTATTTTATTTACGCTGAAGACATTATCGGGTCTGACCAACTACTTATGGCACTGAAAGCAGTGCAGTAGCTGGGCCGCAGGGCCCTTCGTGAGTGTCCGCTCTTTATGTAGGTATGTTTTTTGGTGAGTGGGGGGGGGGGGCAGACCTACTTCACTCGTCAGCCGCCCATATATATATATATATATATATGGGCGGCTGACGAATATATATATATATATATATATATATATATATTGAGAGAGAGAGAGAAGGAACTTCATTGAAGCGCTCGCAATTTGATATGAATTTGCATACACAGAGGTGACGCGACGTGCTTTTTTAAATATCACGAAATTCAGTCCCACTTTAAAAGGCCGAGGCCGAGGAATGGTGCATTTAGCCCCATTTCTGCGTCTAATATGCAACGCTCATATTGCTATCATGCCTCTCTTTCTCTCTGATAATGTTTAGGCAGTTAACAACTACAGATACCGAAATTCTTTGTTTAATAAATTTGCCATGGATGGTAGTCGTCGGTATGCAGATGTACCAAGCGTCGACGATGATACACACATGTTAAACGGGGCTATAACTGCCAAGCACGAAAACATACATTAGGCAAACCCTCGTTTATCCTTGTACAGTAAATATGCATTTACCTCTGTAAAGGCGCGTTTACCTTCGCGTTTTACTGCCGCTACAGCTTCAACTTCCAAGTTACCAAAAGCAAGGCTGATCCGGCTTATCAGAAACTGAAGCGGAAACGATTTTCGGTGTTTAAGTGCAGAAAAGCCTAAACTTCAAGAACGATTAGTCACTCTCATCAGCTCCCAACAGCTTCGACAGAGCAGCAGCGTTGACATACCCTTTTCGAAGATAAATATTTTCCGGAAGCAGCAAATGCTTTCGACCGGTTCATAAGAAGTTTGCTCTGTTCCAATCCGTAACTGCATCAACAAGTCACCGCTGAGTAAAAAAATTATGAGGAAGAGCTTTATTCGAGGCGAACTCGAGCTGGCACACACTGATCATGGTATCTACAGATGAGGTAATTATACAAATGATGATGACACGTTCAATTGTGAAATAAGAGTCGGTGACTGCGCTCACACTAATTCCCCGTCACTCTGGAAGCGGCCTCCTGGCCACGCGAAAGACAATCATAAGAATTGTGTCGGGTATACAGCTTTAGTCGAGAAACATTCACGATTTCTGTCCCACGGCAACGGCGGTTGGAGGGAACGTTAAGTGGTGAGGTACTGTAATTAACGGGGGACGTTTGTTCAATCCTATAAAACAACTGAGGATTTTTTCACATAAGCCAGGCACACGCGCGGGAGTCCAGAGAAGAACTTCGTCTCATGGAGAAAAGGTGACAAGACGGTGAGCTGAGTCGTAGTGAGACTCTCGAGCTTCCTGAGAGATTGCAGTGTTAATTCGGGTCAGGTGATGGCAGTGCTCGAGGCGACACAAAAATTGTGTGCATAAAGGGCCTGCTGAGGTAGAAGAGGCCGAAAGAAAGGAGACGTCCAGAGTTAGACTTGGAGAGCATCCAAGGACCAGACAATAGGGAGAAAAGTCGGTGGTGCGTTGCGTAGCCGTATTGTGGGCGAACGTTACGAATGACGATATGGCGTCTCAGTTCATCTAGTCAGGGTTTACGTACATGGCAATCATGCAGTTCATGTGGTCAGACTTTACGTACATGGCAATCATGTCTGGGAGGGTACGATGAAAGCGTTCCGTCAAGCCATTTGTTTGTGGGTGATAAGTAGAAGCTGTCTTGTGGAAAGTGTTGGTTGTGCGTAGAACCTCAGCAGCAATAGAGGAAAGAAAGACCTTGCCACGAGTGTTGAGCAGAACACGTGAAGTTCCATGTCGTAAAAATACGGTATGCAGAAAAAAAATTTTGCTACTTTAGTAGCTGTACCAGCGTGCAGCGAGGCTGTTTCCGCATAGCGAGTGAAGTGGTCAACAGCCGCCACAATCCGACGATTTCCATTGGAGGTCACGGAAAGGAGCCGTACAAGTCTATTCCGATGATTTTTAATGGCAAAGAGAGACAAGGAAGTTGTTGGAGAAAGGCAAAAAGAGCAGTAGTGGGTCGTTTTCGCCGTTGACATAAGGCACATGGAGAAACACATTTGGCAATGGCGGATGAGAGACGAGGCCAGGGGAACTAACTGCGTATTTTGTCGTACGTTTTGTGATAGCCAAGATGCCCAGCAGCAGGATCTCCGTAGAATGTCTCAAGAACCTGACGTTGTAGACAACGCGGTTTAACTGTGACCAATTTGTTTCCTTCAACGTGATAAATCAAGCGATGTAAAACAACATCGTGAAGCTTGAACGGCTCCAGTTGTCGACGACTTCGGGCGTTCGAAGGAGCGGATGTGGCTTCTAAGCGTTCTAATATGGAGTGGCAGTAAGGGTCAACGCGTTGACGTGACACAAAGGTAAATGGGCGGCCAGACCTTAGCCAACTGAGATCCACGATGCGTAATGCCGCGATGGAAATTGGTGATGGTGGACTATCACGGTTGGGTAGACAACAGCTAGAGAAAGCATCAGCAGCTTGGTGCTTCTTACCAGACCTGTAGATGACATCGAAATTGTGCTGCTGTAAAGAAGCACCCAGTGACCAAGGCGACCCGATAAGTTGTTTAGTGACGAAAGCCATCACAATGCGTTGTGGTCGGTGGCGACTGTGAAGTGGCGTCCACGGAGGTATGGGCGAAATTTTTGTACCGCCCATACAAGAGCGCGACACTCTTGTTCGGTTATTGTGTAATTTTTCTCACCATCAGTCAAAGCACGACTGGCGTAAGCGATGACACGTGCGCGTGCAGTCTTGTCACGCTGCAATAGAACGGCATCGAGATCATGACCACTAGCGTGGTGGGTGCACCTGGATCGAAGTGAAATAGTACCAGGTTGGATGTTAGGGCTTGTTTCAACGCCAGGAAAGCATTTCCACAGTCTTCGGACAAGACGAATGCCACATTACTTGCGAGCAGTTGATGGAGTCGAGATGTAAGCCTTGCGAAATCACGTATGAAGTGCCCAAAGTAGGATGCCAAGACAATGAAACTGCGCAGGTCTTTTTGACGCAACGAACGCGAAAACTCGAGGATGGCTGCAAGCTTTTCGGGATCCGGTCGAGTATTGTTTTTGCTGACTAAGTGCCGTAGAACATTGATCGTCTTGCTTGCGAAGGTGCAGTTTTTTTGTATTCAGCTTTAAAGCAGCTTTTTTAAGGTAACACGGAACTTTTTCGAGACGTCATAGGTTGCAAAAACGTTGACGAAAACACTAGAATGTCGTCGAGGAAATAATCAGGTCTTCCACTTCAGGCCACGCAGTACACTATCGATCATACGTTTGAAGGTAGCGGGGGCGTTACAAAGTCCGAAAGGCAATACGTTAAATTCATATAGCCCATCTGGGGTGGTAAAAGCAACCTTCTCTTTGTCAGATTCGGACACTGGTTTGTGTCAGTAGCCCAATCGCAGGCCAAAGCTGTAAAAAATACTCTGCGCCATGCAGCGATTCTAGTGCGTCGTTCATTCGTGAGAAAGGGTAAATGTCTTTGTGCGTTATTACGTTCAGTGCCCGGTAAGCAACGCAAAAACGTACTGTTCCGTCTTTATTTTGCACCAAAACAAATGACGAAGACCATAGACTGGAGGAATGACGTATGATATTTCGTCAAAGCATGTCTAAGACGTTTTCATCGGTTATCTTCCGTTCTGCAAGAAACGCGTGGTATGGGCGCCGGTGAATAATTCGGGACACGTCAGTCTGAATTCGGTGAGTCGCGGAAGTTGTCATACCAAGGACAGCAGAATGAACGTCGAACAAAGAGAGATGTCTGTTCAATAAGTAGAGCGATTCTTGACTCTGGATGTGGTCAGATCAGGGCTTATCGTCACCGATAGAGGAGTGGGAGAGTTGAGTGGCAGCGAGCTTGGCTCTGGTAGGTCTTCTTGACTTTGAAGGGAGACAGTTGCAACAGGATGTGGATCAATAGCGCATGTGACTGTTGATCCACAGGGCAACATTAAGGGTTCGGGGTGTGATTTAACGCAGTAATAAAAGCAGGACCTTCAGAAAAACAAACAAGGCCTGGAATGATCAGAATACCTCGGTGTACCGTGTAGCCATAAGGTAGTAGAAGCCCGTCGCCATCTACAATGGTAATGCAAGTAACGCTATCTGCTTCTTCTCGGGGTGATCAAAGAAAATATTGACGCAACGTACAAAGAAAAGGACACAAGGCTTCGTTTCGACGTTAACAACAATGCTCTATTCGCACACAAAAACCACGCGCAAGAGCAGACGCGCAACGTCGTCTTCCTCAAAAACGCTAGAGACTGCCACTCATGGTGCTGGCTTCCTCCTCCTCTGTTGTGATTAGGGCTAATAACCATGACATCAGCCTCCCTTTCAAGAAGACATCGTCCAGATGCTTCATCATCATGGCGGCAGAGTTTGTAGTCACTAGCAGCTCACGGGTTCATTTGGACAAATAAGGCTTCATCCGAATCACGTGCACAACTTCTGGTGCATGCCTTTGACGTCTTGAACAGTGTGGACTGTCGGGAATCACCTCACAGTTAACCTTACTTGGACGCCGGCGGACTTTATACGGCCTAAAGTACCGTCTTAAGAGCTTCTCCTAGAGGTCACGACGGCGAACCGGGGCCCAGATCTAAACATTTTCTCTTGGTTCATAGGAGAATAGTCAGTGACGAAGATTATAGCACCTTGTGTCATAGTCCTGGTAACGACAAATACGTACGTGGGCAAGTTGGCGGGCTTCTTCAACAAGCTGAGTTAGGTCGTCTGCATTTGTTTCAGCGCCATCACTTTCATGAGGCAAAATAGCGTCGAGCATGGTTGTGACGTCACGGCCATAGAGAAGACGGAAAGCTGTCATGCGTGTTGTCTCTTTCTGTGTCGTATTGTAAGCGAAAGTAACATAACGCAGCATTTTGGCCCTGTTTTTATGTTCCACATCGACGTACACGCAAACCATATCCGCAAGTGGTTTGTTCAGCTGTTTCATCAGACCACAAGTTTGTGGATGGTATGCCGTTGTACGCCGGCGAGTAGTTCCACTTAGGCCTAAAACTGTGCGTAATAGCTCGGCTGTGAACGCTTTTCTTCTGTCAATTATTACTACAGATGGAGCGCCCTGCCTCAGGACTATATTCTCAACAGAAAATCGGGCTACTTCATTGGTTGTGCCCCGCTCCAAAGCCTTGGTTTTGGCGTAGCGAGTAAAGTAGTCTGTGGCTACAATTATCTGTTTGCGGCCACCTGCTGGAGTTGGAAATGGTCCTAGAGAATCCATTCCGACTTGAGCGAATGGAGTTTCCAGTACATCAATCGGATGGAGGAGCCCTGCTGGTTTGACGGCTGGCACTTTTCTACGTTGGCACTCAAGACAAGTCCGAACGTGCTGTTGAACGGTTGCTCTCATTTTCGGCCAGTAATGCTTCTGTCTTTCACCCGGCATAGCGTTCGTGTGTAGCCTAAAGACCAAATGTCGGTTCGTCATGGCACGCCTCTAGTAGTTCTTTTCACGTGGTGTTGGGACTACAAGTAAGTAGGTGTTGCCGCTAGGAGAAAACTTCACCTTATAAGGACCTCGTTGCGCAAACGAAACGATGCTACCCCTCTTGCGAAGAGCTTTCGCATAGCAGATGTGCGTCCCTACAAGAAATCAATAAGGTGTTGCAACTTGGGGTCGTCACGTTGTTGCCCTGCGATTGTAGACGTGTTGACTACACCGACAAATGCCACATCGTCATCATCTTCAGCATTTGCGTCTTCTAAGGGGCGCAAGAAAGGCAATTGGTGTCTGTGTGTCGCTTTCCGAATTTATAAACTATAGCTATATCAAATTCTTGAAACTTGAGGCTCCAGCGCGCGAATCGTCCTGACGGGTCTTTTATATTCGCCAACCAGCAGAGCGAGTGGTGATGGCTGGTGCCAATAAATGGGCGGCCATACAAATATGGACGAAACTTCATGACCGCCCACACCACCGCAAGACACTCTTTTTAGGTGGTCGAGTAATTCTCCTCTGTACGAGAAATATCGATTGATTGATTGATTGATTGATATGTTGGGTTTAACGACCCAAAACCACCATATGAATATGAGAGACGACGTAGTGGAGGGCTCCGGAAATTTCGACCACCTGGCGTTCTTTGACGTGCACCCAAATCTGAGCACATGGGCCTACAACCTTCCCACCTCTATCGGAAATGCAGCCGCCGCAGCCGGGATTCGATCCCCCAACCTGCGGGTCAGCAGCCGAGTACCTTAGTCACTAGACCACCGCGGCAGGGCGTACGAGAGAGAGTCCTACTTGCATAAGCAAGTAATCGTTCGGTGACATCTTGCCACTGAACGAGTACAGCTCCTAAGCCGACATTGCTGCGTCGGTGTGAACCACTGTCGGAGGATCATCGTCAAAGTGTCCGAGAATTGCTGGGTTTCGAAGACGTTTTTACAGATCGTTGAACGCTTTCTGCTGCTCTTCACGCCTCAATACGCGATGTCTTCTCGGGTGAGTTGTGTCAAAGGTGATGCAATACGCAAAACTTCTCAATGAAGTGTCGGTAATAGGCGCACAGGCCTAAAAATAGCTTCTCTGCCTTCTTGTCTGGTTTCATGGAAAAACTTACAACAGCGGCTATTTTGTCTGGGTCAAGCCGTACACCTTCCCTGCTGACGAGGTGTCCCAAGAAAAGAAGCTTTTCGAAGTCAAAGTGATATTTTTCTGGCATGACCATTAGTCCAGCCGATCGTATCGCTTGAAATACCGTGTGTAGTCGCTTCAAGTTCTCATCAAATGTCGCTGAAACTACAATTACATCGTCCACGTTTGCCACTTCAGGCCTGATAGGACTGTGTCCATGAGCCGCTGAAACGTTGCCGGTGCTGAGCATGAGTCGAATGGGAGAACTCTAATCTCATAAAGACCATCGGGTGTCACAAATGCCGTTTTATTTTCTCGATATCTTTCGTCAACTTCTATTTTCCAATATCCACTCCGTGAATCCATCGACCAGAAATACCGTGAATGGCGATCGAAAGAATTGTCTATACGAGGCAGCAGGTAAGCGTTCTTTTTCATAACCTGATTTTGCTTGCGGTAATCAAAGCAGAAACTTAAAGTGCCATCTTTTTTCTTCACCAGTACTATCGGCGATGCCCAAGGACTTTTTGGCGTCTTAATAACGTCATACTGAAGCATATTTCGCACCTGATTTTCTACGGCCTCGCGTTCCCACGGAGCTACTCGGTATGGGTTCTGCCGTATGGGTCTAGCCGTTTCATCCGTAATTATGCGATGTTTCGTCAACGGCGTTTGGCGAACTCTGAACGTCGAATAAAAACCACCCTGAAACTCATTAGTAAGCTCCAGGAGGCTTCGCTTCTGCGGGGGTAGTAAACTTGGGCCAACGTCGATGGATAGAGGGGCTGACCCGGTGACATCGGCTTTCTCCACAGTCAACCCGCCTGGAACCTCAGTGAGCACCTCCAGGTACGCGACTGCCATACCTCTTGCAAGATTTCGTCGCTCAGTACTGTAGTTCGTAAGCAAAACGTGCGTTTGTCCACAATTAAGGCTTACGACGGCTTTTGCAATAGATTGGCTCTGCCTGAATAGCAATGCTGGAATTTGTTCAGCGACGTGGTCGATTGATTGATTTGTGGTGTTCAACGTCCCAAAACCACCATATGATTATGAAAGACGCCGTAGTGGAGGGCTCCGGAAATTTTGACCACCTGGGGTTCTTTAACGTGCACCCAAAACTGAGCACACGGGCCTACGATATTTCCGCCTTCATCGGAAACGCAGCTGCCGCAGCCGGGATTTGAACCCACGACCTGCGGGTCAGCAGCCGAGTACCTTAGCCACTGGACCACCGCGGTGGGGCAATGCGATGTGTTCGAAGTTGCCCGGGTGGTTGCATGTTACAGCAACGAGAGCACTTGAATGGGGTGGAAGGTTAACGTGATCTTCGAAGACGCGCAGATGTTTACGTCGCTGGCCGTTACATCTCAAATCTTAAACTTTATCTGGGGCCATCAAAAATGCAACTGACGTGCCTGGGATGTCTATGACTGTGCCGTATTCACACAGGAAATCCATCCCTAAGATCAGGTGTTTGCAGCACTCGGTACGAACGTGGCAACAAAAACTAAATCAGTGATACTATTTCTGGCAGTGCACTTTCCAGTTGGCGTCATCAGTTGGCCCCCCACGGTTCTTATGTTAGGCCCCGTCCATGACGTTTTAACTTTTTTTAAGCCAATCGGCAAGCTTTCTGCTCATGATAGAGAAATCTGCGCCAGTGTTTACTTGCGCTGTCACAGGGTCACAGGTCATCCGTCTATCTAAACAGCTTGGTCGGCGCTTACGATTTTCTGTGGCGTCAGCGGCGTTGCATCGTTCATCGTATCGTCGTATCGTACTGATACTGGAAGTATTGCAGCATCTCGACGAGTGGCAACCTTTCCTCCAAAGATAGCAGCTGTTAGTTTCCCCGATGAGGGCTTGGGGACCTGTCCCGGACAGCGTCGGCGTAACTACGACGGTTCGGCGAAGACCTCGGCGAAGGTGACGGAGGGCGGGATCGACAATACAGAGTGGATGGCTGTCCTTGCGGGTGCGCGCTATGACGTCGGGTGTCGAAATGAGGTCGTGAAAAAGTCGGCGTATAAGTCGGGTATCTTTTTTCACGATATGGACAGTTGCGGTAAACTTGTTCAGCTTCTCCGCAATTGAGACACAGTTGACGGCGGCGGATGGTGCACCACAAATCCGTATTACGAACGAATGGTCAACTGGTAGGCACACTCGGCGACCAAGTTCCAGGGGTCGGCGGAGGGTAGAACGGCGGGTAGAACGGAGTTTCAGTAAATGCGTTATACTGCAGATTCGTCGTCGTTGATGGCTGCAGTGGCGGCAGCGGTGGTGGCGACGGTGGGTTGTAGACTGGTGCCGCCGGCACGTTGTAAAGAGCCAGTGCAGACGAGTTTTGTGGCACTGGCAACGGACGACGGGTGGCTGCCACGTAGTTAATAGATCGCTGGGCTGGTAGTGATTCGTGCTGCGAAAAGGCTTCCTTGATTTCCTGCCACACAACTTTTCCAACTGAAGCCTTCGCACGTTCTTGCGGAGTCACAAAGAAGCTACGGATCGCCTCATGAACAACGTCGCGAATAAACTTACGCAGAGAACTGTCACTGGCGGCCGTCTGAGCAGAGACGCTGATTGAGGCGCCGTTTGGTCGGTCGTAATAGCGACACCGTTGCTGCAGTGCGCGTTCGATAGCTGTAGCCTCTTTGACGAATTCCGTGACGGTCGTCGGTAGATTGCGAAGAAGGCCGGCAAACAGCTGTTCTTTGACGCCTCTCATCAAATGGCAGAGTTTCTTGACTTCAGGCATGTCAGGGTCAGCCCGTTAAAATAAGCACGTCATGTCTTCTGCAAACATGGCGGCACACTCATTTGGTTTCTGGACCCAAGACTCGATGAGTTGCTGAGCAAAGTCACGGTGATTGTTGTTTGCGAAGGTGCTGAAGATCTGCTGCCGAAATTCATTCCATGAAGACAGCATTGCCTCGTGGTTCTCATACCATGTACGAGCGCTCTCTGCTAAAGCAAAGTAGGTGCGCGAAAGCTTCATCTCGGTGCTAAAGTGGTTTGCATTGGTGACTCGCTCATACTGGGCTAACCAGTCCTCAACATCTTCATACGCCTCATTATGGAATGTCTCCGGAATCTGAGGCTGCCCAAAGTCAGCTGGGAAGCCCCCGCAGTTACCATTTCTCGAGGTGGAGTGCTTCGCTGGGAAAGTTCCAGGGGAATCACCTCAGGACTAAGGCCTCGCTGTCGGCGACTGTAGCGGTGGACAGGGGTATCCACTTAAGGAACGGGTTGTGGTGTCGGACTTGAAGTGCTAGGCCGCGGAGGATTCCTGCGCATCAGTAGCAGAAGTACAGCACCTGCACCAGTGTCACAACGTGCAAACAACAGGACACAAGGCTTCGCTTCGACGTTAACAGCATGACTCTATAGGCACACAAAACAAAGCGAAAGAGGAGACGCACACCGTCGTCTTCCTCGAAAAACGGCACAGACTGCCGCTCGTGATGCTAGCTTCTTCATCCTCTGTTGTGCTTACGGATGATAACGGTGACAACATTTTGAAGTGGTTACGAGGCGAATGCGCTCTTCGAGTTCCCATACAGATGAGCCAGTGGTATCGAGGTGGATTAGGCGCTGACGACAAGATATAGAAGCGCATGCAGACGACTGGAAATTCTACCCCGAAATGCGTTTGTGGGTGCACTCACGGAGAACTGCAATGGCAATATGATGACGAATACAGTGCATGAAAACACGAACTGTACACTGGGTGAATGCGCAAGTAATGTCGTTCGCTGCAGCAAGGAGAGACGGGCCCGAGTAAAGTGTGGTGACTTTGCGGAGACGGTAGCAAAGTCAAGGCAAATAATCGAAATAGCAGCGCCAGTATCCACTAAAGCTTCGACGCGTATAGCTTCTACTAACACTATCAACAAGTTCGATGGTTTGTCTGGAGAAACTGCCGGCTGTCTGGTGGATGCAGTTTCCCCTCCTAAAACTGCTTTGGGGAGCTTTCCGAGTGGGCATTGAGAACATTGGAGGCGGGTCGCAGAGGACACATGGAACAGCGATTCCGAGATGGTGAGCGGCGGCGAGACTCATTGGCATTCACAGGCATGCCCATACTGTGGGAGGAGAGGGCGAACACTGAAAGGAAGACCAATAAGGCGTGCGCTGGTAGTTCATGAGTGGAGTGAAGCGTTCGCGTTCCTCTGTAGCGAATCGTCGTTGCTCGTCCTAGTGGCGCCTTCGGCAAAAGCGAGATATGTGATCCCTATAGCCGCAATATTATTAGATTGGGCGGGGAGACCACGGCATGGTGTAATACGGCTGTGGACGCGTCAGTGGTGACACTGACACCACAGGTACATGGCCACCTGGTGTAGCCGCTGGGATAGTGGTAGGTGTTGAGAGCGTCACAACTTTGGCGTACGTTGGTATCTGACGAGGTCTGGATTTGGTGGCACAAAATGGATGTGACGCAGATGAAATATATAGCCTAATTATGTCCCGCAAGTTGGTTGGAGCAGAAGCTAAAAGGGATGGTGGAGCGCGGGAAGAGCAGCGCCTATGACGCTCCTCACGAACGATGTCTCGGACCACGGCACGGATGTGGAAGGTGCAGGAACAGAATGTCCGAGGCATCATACAAGACACGAAGAGACTGAAGTTCGTCTAGTCTTTGGCAAATGGTGATGACATTTTGAGTCGTGGCAGGATTTCGCGACGCAAGGGCGTTGAATGCGACGGTATTTATGCCTTTGATAATATGGTGTATTTGGTTGCATTGGGGCATAGATGAGTGTGAATGGTTGCACAAGGTAAGAACAATTTCAATGAAGGAGGTGTATTATTCAACCATCAGTTGAGTGCATTCAGCAAGCTTCTTCGTTGCTGCCTCAGCGCAAACACTGGGGGAACCAAAAATCCGGCGAAGCTCCCTTGCAAACGTGTTCCCAGTCGGTAATATCTTGGAGGTGGTTCCAAAACCAGGTTCTGGCAACATCAGTCAGGTAGAAAGGGACCGTACGCAATTTGTGTAGAGTATCCCACCTGTTCAACTCGCCAACGAGGTCGTGTGTAGCCATTTTTCAACGTCATCGCCTTTGAGACTTGAGAATACTGGTGGATCACGCTGTTGCCTGTAAATGGCCAGAGTCGATGGTGGAGGCTGCACTGGGCTGGCGGTGTTGGATGAAGCAGGATTGTCTTGCGCTACCATGGCAGGTGGTAGTAGACGACTATCCGAGCGGAGCTCAAGTGATAACGTGTGAGGGGACTTTGGGATCGAGAAGCACCATCCATCGCTTATCAGGAAGAGCTTTATTCGGGACGAGCTCGAGCTGGCACACACTGATGATGGTATATGCAGATGAGGAAATTACACAAATGATGACACGTCCAATAATAAAGAAGAGTCGGTGACGGCGCTCACACTAAAAAAACTGATGTAATATTATAGAGCCCCGGTTCAATGCTTGCCTGCTCTGCAATAGCACAGCACAAGACGCAAAACGTCGCTTATGCGACCCTAATTGCAAATAACCTACGAATATCTTCACAGCGGAAAGGTTCAAACAATTCAGTATGTTGTAACATTGCCTCGGAACCATCGTATTCTCCCGTAAGAACATAATGGAGTTATTACTGTTGTTCGCATTAGTTTCTAAACTTCGCCTTAGTTTTTCGTTTCCCCACCGTTCAGCCAAGAGTAACCACTGTCGCAAGTAGGGGGGCTTAGCCCTCCCAACCTTTTTCTGTGGGGAACTCACACCTCCTTTTTCCCGGGCTGATACGCCTATAGTTACAGAAGATGATGCCAGGCCCCTTCCTGAGAGCTCTTACACAGTTCTGACGTGGGCACGTGACGCCATAAAAAAACAAGTCAACGTGTAGCGCCACCGATATCATCGGGATTGTTCCACAAAAGAAGAAGCGGAGTCGTGTGGTGCGGCAGCAAGCCTGGTGCGAAGGGAGCAGAAAATGAGTGTGTATGTTTTTCACTCTGGCGATAGAAAGACGTGTTGAGGGGTTGTTCTCATTTGTGTTCTACAATTGGTGATTGCGGACGTTTCCATCAACTAGCAATTGTGCCTGATCAAACAAAAAGACCTGGAGCAATTTCAACCACTGGCAACAAACTTCCGCCAACCTCTACCACGCGCTACGGTTATTTCGAACACTATTCGACTGCCACAGTTCTGGAAACGGAATTCCTCAGCGTGGTTCATTCGAACAGAGGCCTGATTTGAATTTTCGCGGATAACGTCCAAGACTCGCAGGTACTTTCTTGTGGTTGATGAGCTTCCAGCAACCATCATCAACGAGCTTTTCGACCTTCTGTATTCGTTCGCGCACACCCCACCGGAGTCACCTTACGGCTGAAGAGAGGACGTCACTATTGGAATGGTAAATTTGGTCAAAATATTCAATGTTTCATTTAACTGATTTTCTGCAATTCTGAACTTTTTTTACATCATGGTGAAATATTTCACCGAAATAGGTTTTAGAAAACGACAAAAAAACATTTGAATGGCATGCTGTCATCAAAAGCTATGAAAAAACTGGGCTTCATAAAATGCAAATCTGCAGCTTTCCGTTCACACAGTGCCTCCATATTGACATCAACGTGAAGAGGACAGATAGAAGCTCGAGACAGTCATAAAAGTTACATTTCTCTAGTGAAACATGAAGCCAGCTCCCTTCCAAGTTTCATTTTTTTAGCCTCTTGCTCCAATTTCTTTGAACTCCAATTTCTCAACTATCATTTTTGAGCAGTTGTTGTCAGTCATCCCTGTATCATTTATGAACAAAAAGTAATATAGCCATTCTATTTTCTGTACTTGAATCCTGAGGCATTTCTGAGGGCCGTAAAGCTGTTGATATTTATGTGCACATCATACAGATATTATAATTGGCGTTCTGTAAAAGTTGTTAGTGAGACATCATATCCACAACAGTAAAAAATTTTTGTCGATTTCCTTGAATATTAAAAAGTCAACCAGTAGCATTACTGCACAAAACAAACGTTTGCGAACACTGTTATACGAAAATTTCAACGAACTTATAACTGATTAAAAATGATTTTGGTATGACAATGGAAGTCTCTCAACTGTTGAAACGCAAAAACTACATTGAATAGCTCCAAACCTATCTAAGTTACAATATCCGCACAACAAATGATTTCTGCATGCCAAATGTTGTCACTTTATATTCATAATTAAAAAAACTAATTTTTATTGCCACGTCCCCCCTTAAGGCCGCTATACTGGAGCGCACTTCTCCTTCGGAACACACGTGGTTGCAACAGCTTCTTTCTGTCGAACAACTCGGCAACTAAAGCCCAATAGCGCTCCTGCGTCTATTTGTTAATCTTCTCGGACCACGCACTTCCACCCCAGATAGCACATTCATTCGTGCGTGAGTGATTCTTTCACTGCTCGCCCATACAAGTCCAGCCAGTGCTGGCCAATTCTACAACGTAGAAAATGTCAGAGCTCGCTACGTTGGCTGACAAGGTCATGGAAACTGCAAAACCACTTCCATGGTTGCAGCTGCGCTTCCGACTTCGACATCGCAGGCCCTCAATGCTTCTTTGATTAAGATGCCCGAGCGAGCATCAACATCATTTCATGTCGCTGAGTTCTGCATTATACTGGATGAGCTTCTCGTTGCCTCCACACGCAGGAGAATTGCTCCTTTTTTAAATCAGTTCTGCCGTTCCCCGTCTTTATAATGTTGCCTATCCATCGAGTTCCATCGTCAAGCACATCAGTCTGATCTACTGGTATCACCGGCATTTTAGTGTCCACGCACGTCGCTGCCTCCTCCCTTGCGTCTGGTAGGAAAACAGTTCGGCCAACCGTTAGCGGTGACGAGCAGTCACGTCCCCCCCCCCCTCCATGTCACCTCTTCTATGTCAATTACAAGGTGACTGGGTAATGCTTTCTAATCAACACTGGTGCACAGGTCAGCATTTTACCTGCTACACGTATGAATCGCGCCGCTCCTCCAATGCTGTTCTTGCAAGTTGTGAATGGAACACACATTCCTTTTTTTAACAACACTCGCTTACACTTAACCTGAGACTACGAAGACCATTTCGCTGGCTGTTCATGGTCCCCGACGTTCCTTCTGCCATTATCGGTGCTGATTTTCTCACCTACCGTAGCCCCATTGTTGGTGACCATGAACAGCCACAGGCATCAAGCCACAACCTCTACTGAACGCGACTACATACCTCTATGTGAAAAGCATTGCTGCGCCGGAAACCGCGGATTTATCTCTTTGGTGTGCCACGGTTTCAATCAAGCCTTCACAGTTTTGCTACAAGAATTTCCGGATATCGCCGCACAGCCGAAGAAAACCAGTGTATCATGACGTTCGTCACTACATCATAGCCTCTGGACCTCCAACCTTTTTCCACCCACGTCGACTTGCTCCAGACAAGTTCAAAGTTGCACGGGCAGAATTTGAACATGTCGCTGGAATATAAAGACACCTCGGGCATGGGTGCAAAAACGACACAGAAAGAATGAAGACGACGATTTTGTTGTGGGGCTGTGTCTGGACTGACTTGTTGTCCTGCATCCTTGCGCACTGTGTGCAGTGTTAGCCCAACCGTCGTTAACTTATGAATACTCCCCGTTACAATAATTTAGAATAAGGAACTATTCGCCCATCCACAAGAAACCGGGCAGCTCCACTCCACGTGGTGCCCAAGAAATCTGGTGACTGGAGACAATGCGGAGACTACCGATCTCTAAACAGAAAGGCGACTCCGGATCGATACCTGTTACCCAACATACAAGACTTCACCACTTTCCTACTTCGTGCCACTATCTTTTCGAAGATTTACCTTGTCGGCTCCTAGCACCAAACTCGCGTATCTTAGTAAGATATATCCAAGATGGCCATTGCAACAACTTTCAGACTCTTCGAGTTTCTACCAATGCCCTTTGGTCTGAATAACGCCGCTGTCATTTCAAAGTTTCATCGACACAGTCACGCATGGTCCATCTTTCGTCTTTGCCTGGGTTTACGACTTGTTGGTAGCCAGTAAATCTTCTGAAGAGCATTTACAACATCTTCCTTGTTTCCTACAGCGACGGTCTGACCATGGCATTGTCATCACCGTTTATGCATGCGAGTTTGGCACCTCTCACTTCATCTTTCTGAGACATCACCTGGACACCAGAAGCATCCACTCACTTTCTTCGACAATCGACGCAGTTCAAAGTTTCCTGATGTCAACAACGGTCACTAATCTGCGAGAGGTCCTAGGAATGTAACATTTACTGCTGGTTTATCAAGAACTGTGCGCATATGGTGTCCCCTTTGGACCGTCTACTTACAAGCAAGGACAACACGACGTCGATGCTACCTTGGGACGACACTGCTGAAGACGCATTTATGGAAATCAAGGGCACATTTTCCAACGCTGCCTTCCTGGCGCATCTCGACCCGACGCCACCTCTCGCCCTCATGAGCGAGGCGTGTAGCACAGCCATGAGAGCAGTTCTGCAGCAGTGAATGCCAACCTCTAGCCTCTTTCCCTAATAAACCCAGCGCAAGACAAGCTTGTTACACCACCTTTGGTAGGAAGTTGCTAGGAATTTACCCGTCCATTTGACACTTTGGCCATTTTGGCGAAAGCAAACTATTCACCATTTTAACAGACCACAAGCGATTGACTTATGTGCTTCGCAGAGAGTCGTCGACGCACACACCACAAGAACTCCGCCATCTCCTGTTTATATCGGAGTTCTCCACCGACATCTGACACATCAGCGATGACCAGAACATACCTCCCGAACCTTTCAGCCACGTCGACGCAGTGACTACACTGCAACTTTTGCGCGACTCAATGCGCAAACGCTTGCCACACGCCAAGTTAATGATCGCGAGCTCAAAAAAACTGAGCTCATCTAGAACGGCACTTCAGTGGAACGATCTTGATGGTGCCAAGCTTGCCTGCGACACTTCGACAGGCACACCCAGATCCTTTGTACCTACTACACTCTCCAAGCTGCTTTTCGACACGCTGCACATGCTCGCTTACCCCGGTGTTCTTGCCTAGCAATGTCTTGTGTCAGCATACTATGTACGACCATCAAATAACGCAGATATACGCGACTGGGTATATGAATGTACACCCTGCCAACGTGCTAAAGTCCACAGGTAACCTGTTTCCCCAATGAGCAAGTTTATCAGCCAAACGATCGTTTGGACATTGTCAACATTGACATTGTCGGACCACTCCAACCGTGTGATGGATTTCGCTACCCACTCACAGCTGTCTACAGAATTGCACTCTGACAAGAAGTGAATTCACTTCCTCACAGCTCTGCAGAAACGGTGGCGGAAGCATTTGTCGCAACATATGTTGCTTGATTTGGATTTTCTACCAAGATAGTGACTAACAGAGTACCGCAATCGAAGTCTACACTCTTTCACGAACTACTACGTTTGCTCGGTCCACATCGCCCTCGCACAGCCACCTACTATTCCCAGACCAATGGCCGCGTGGAACTCTTGATTGATTGATATGTGGTGTTTAACGTCCCAAAACCACTCTATGATTATGAGAGACGCGCGCGCGCGTGCAACTCTTCTATCGACAATTCAAGGCGGCACTGACTGCCAATGACACGCCATCACAATGGGTTCACCATCTACCACTGGTACTTCTCCGTGTCCTGTGCACCTTGAAATTAGACTTTGGGTGCTCGAGCATGGAGCTCATCTACGGTACGCCGCTACGTCTATCCAGAGACTTCTCAAGACCACCCTTGGCAGCTCTGTCTTCTCACGACTATGTCCATCTTTTTCGGGGCCCTTCCGGGACCTTAAACACTGTCCACACAGTATACCACATCCGAACACACACAGTATACCACATCCGACCTGGTCAATGCATAACACTTGTTTGTGCGCATTAGATATAATGAACCTACTCTCCATTCACACAACCTTGACCCATTTCCGGTACTGGAGAAGCACGAGTCGACATATCTTGTAGATTTTCACGGCTAACCTAACACCATCACACTCCAGCAACTGATGCCAGCCTACCCTTATACTGCTAACACATTTGCGTGACTCAATCAAGTTCCACATGTCTGCATTCCCCTAGGTACAGGTACTTCAACCCGCAGAGTTTTCTGGTAGTGTTGATGTTGTTCACAGACCATGCTGCTCTCTAGAGGGAGGAGCTATGTAGCGCCATCAATATCATAAGAATGGCGCCACAAATGAAGAAGAGGAATTCTGTGGTGTGGCTGCAAGGCTGGCACGAAGGGCACAGAAAATACAAAAAAGTCAGTTTTCCCCCCTCTGGTGTTGGAAGGATGTGTCGAGTGGTTTTTCACATGCAGGCTCAGAGGCGAAATGCTATGCAAAGACATCATGCAGCTTTTAAAGAGTCCATAGGCGCACCGGTCATATTAGTGAAGAAAATAGATGGAACACTACGTTTCTATGGTGAGAATCGGCGCCTCAAAAATATCACAAAGGACATGTACCCTCTCACCCGAATGGACGACGCTCTCGATCGACTCCACAACGCGAAATAATTTCATCGGTGGACTTCAAGACATCATGATCATCATCAGCCTGACTACATCCACTTCAGGATAATGGCATCTCCCATGTTCCGCCAGTCAACTCGGTCCTGTGCTTGCTGCTGCCAATTTATACCCGCAAACTTCCTAATCTCACCTGCCCACCTAACCTTCTGTCTCCCCCTAACCCTCTTGCCTGCTCTGGGAATTCAGTTAGTTACCCTTAATGACCAGCGATTGTCCTGTCAACGCGCTACATGCCCGGCCCATGTCCATTTTCTCTTCTTGATTTCAACTAATATATCCTTAACCCCCATGTGTTCCCTAACCAACTCTCTTCTCTTCATGTCTCTTAAGGTTACACCTATTAATTTTCTTTCCATCGCTCGCTGCATCGTCCTCATTTTAAGGTGAACCTTCTTTGTAAGTCACCATGTTTCTGCTCCGTAGCCAAGTACCGGAAGGATACAGCTGTTATATACCTTCCTCTTGAGGGACTTCAAAACAGGGTGCTGGCAAATCGAAGTACGCGAGCGAGACTGAAAAACAACTGCTTTCAATACACCATACAGCCTCTTCAATATCAAGGTTATGCTCTTTTGTCTTTGCTCGGCACCTGAGACGTTGCAGCGTGTCATGAAAACTGTGCAGGCTCAATTCAGGTGGCAGACTTGCCTCGCGTACTAGGACAATGTCATCCTTTTTCCCCAAGCTTGGAGGAGCACCTCCGGCACATTGAAGCTGTACTTCAAACAATCACAACCTCCGGACTTACTATGAAGCCAGAGAAGCACCGCTTTGCATACAAAAAACTCTTTTTTGGGGGGCCACGTGATAAGCAAGTTCTAAGTACTCCCTGACCTGCAAAAGAAAACAGCCATTGCTGCGTTCCCACCACCCACCGGCAATAAGGCCGTGCGTCGATTTCTCTGCCTGAGCACCTCCTACAGGCGTTTTGTCAAAACTTTCGCCTTAATCATTGAGCCACTCACTAACTTTACAAAAAACGATGTTGAAGAAGAACGGCTATTTGGGCTAGTTGGTTAGAATTCATGCTAATAAGGGCTGCAGCGCGAGCACGAAGGTGCTAGAAGAAACAAGAAACAAAAGGCGAGGCAAGGAAAGCAAAGAGGACAACACGAGCGTTGCGTTAAGTTCAAGTGGAAACCGCCGCAGGAGGAATAATGTCAAGAAATAAAGAGAAGCCTGCAGACACCGCCGATACTTTCGCACTTCGTCGAATACGCCGACACGAAAATCTACATCGACGCAAGCAGTGTAGGGCTCGGTCCCGTCCTGGTGCAGAAGATTGACCGACTTGTGTAATCAGTAATGCGAGCCGGTCACTATCTCAGTCAGATGTCACCTATTACACAACAGAAAATCAGTGTCTTGCCATCGTCTGGGCTACCTCCAAGTTTGGCTTCTACCTCTTTTGCAGGCTCTTCAAAGTTGATGGATGGATTGATGGATAGATTGATATGGTTGTACCCTTTAGAACGGGCGGTGGCTAAGGCCACCAAGCCGTAATACTTAGTGAACCAAAACCTATGTTTATTTTCTTCTACTTTGAATAGTGAGGTTGAGGACTCGTACTTTGCAGCGAGGGGTTTATTTTCACTCGTGTCCTCTCTTTAGCCACCAATCGGATAACCTCCTTCTAGTTGATTCTACCCGCTTAAAGTCTATTTTGCCCTCCCTGTCCCTAAACCCAAGTGCTTTGAAAAACTCTGCGCTATCATTCTGAACTATCGGGTGAAGCCCTTTACAGAACACTATCAAGTGTTCGGTAGTTTTCTCTTGCTCTCCACACGCACTGCACACCGTGTCTACCCCTTCGTATTTGGCCCGATATGTCTTGGTTTGCAATACTCCTGTCCTGGGTCAAACAGTAGAGAACTACCCCGAGTATTATCATAGATGCTTTTCTTGGCAATTTCCTGCTTAAAAAATTGATAGATCTCTAGTGCGGACTTCTTAATCATGCCGATTCTCCACATATTGGTCTCACCTTTCTTCACCTTCTTCTTAAGCGATAATTATTTTTGGTCTGGCCTCCTACTGTTTTCTAAGAATTTACCAGTTAGTTTTCTGGTTCGCTTCCTTCACTTTATATCGACAATCTTCAGGTACAAGTAGCTGAATACCTTCCTAGACCAACGCTCCTCGCCCATTTCTCCCAATCGCTTCTCAAATTTTATCTTGCTGCTAGCTTCCCCGCCCTCAAAAGATGTCCATCCCATATCACCTTGTACTCCCTGATTTGGTGTATTCCCGTGAGCTCCTAAAGAAAGTCTACCTATTCAATTTTGCTTAATTTCTAATCTTGCCTGAACTTCTGACCTCATGCACAAGACCGCATTGCCGAATGTCAGACCAGGAACCATGACGCATTTTCATATTCCTCTCACAACATCATACCTATTGTAATTCCACAGTGCCCTGTTTTTCACCACTGCTGCATTCCTATTACCCTTACTCGCCATGTATCTTTCGTGTTCCCTTAGGTACTCGGCCCCATTGCTTGTCCATACGCCCAGATATTTGTATTTATCTGTTATCTCTAGCGTGACCTCCTGTATTCTAAGCTCACTACCTTCATTACTTTTAAAAATCATGACTGTTGATTTTTTCTTACCTAATCTGAAATCTAACCTATCCCCTTCATTACCGCTGATCTCCACCAATCTCTGCGACTTTTCCTTGTTGTCGGCCATTATCACTATGTCATTTGCGTGCAATGCTTGTAGTGCGTGTTCAATGAGTTTTCCTTGTTTGACGAAAGAGAGATTGGAGCCCTGTCCACTTCCCTCTACTTTGGCCTCTAATCCTTGTAGGTACATCATGAATAACAAGGGTCACAAAGGACACCCCTGCCTAAGCCCCCGTTTCACCTCTGAAGGCTTGGATACCTCTTTTTTCCACTTTATAACTGCCTTGTTACTTTTATAGATATCCTTTAAGATTAGTGACTCCATCTTCCACTTCTAGTGTGTCAGGTATTCTCGACAAGTCCTCTTGAATCACGCCATCGTACGCTCTCTTAATAATAAAAAATGCTAGCCACAGGGGCCCGTGTTCTTTTTCAGCTATTTCGATGCACTACGTCAGTGAGAACAGATTGTCTTCTAACCTCCTTTGTTTCCGATACCCATTCTGCAGTTCCCCCAGCACCCCCTCATCCTTTATCCGTGCCTGCAGTCTTTCCTTTATAATCTGCATCGCCAGCCTGTAGACCACTGATGTCACTGTTATAGGACGGTAGTTGTTTATGTCAGCTTTGTCCCCCTTTTCTTAGTCGATCATGCTTATCCTGTTAAGTTTCCAATTATCGGGGACTTTACTATCGCTTATTATTTTGCTCACTGCCTCTCTAAAAGCCTGCTTCGACTTCGGACCTACCATCTTTATCAGCATAACTAGAATGCCATCTGGGCCTCTTGATGAACTACTAAAAACCCTCTTCTCAGCCCTTTCCAACCCTCGTTGTGAAAATGGAGCCATTGCGCCACTTGACTTATCCTTGTCTATTGTGGTGCTTAAAGCACTTCTTTGTTGAAATTTTTCTGTCATCCTTGTTTTTATATATTCAATAGATTCGTCCCCCTCTAGGCTAGCACCTTCAGCTGCAGTTATAAACCTCTGCTCAAGGCTCGTCTGGGTTCTCAGGAAGTTTAGATGGTTCCGAAATTTCGCAGCTACCTTTCTATCTTTTTCATTTACTTCTGCCAGCAACTGAGCTCCCATTCTTCCAATATTTTCATTGATAAGATTGGTTGCATCCCTTCTACAGCTTCGAAAGATTTCCCATTTTCTTTCAATATCATCTGACGGTTCACCCCACTGCTTAGCTTGTCTGTGTTTCCTAGAGGCTTCCTGACGTCTTGATATGGCTCTCATAACTTCCTCAACCCACCCACTCTTGGGTTTGTGTCTTCTTTTCCGGAGTGACTTGTCACGTGCTTTAGCAAGCTCTAGCTAAAACGGTCTAAGTATATTCAAGTATGTCGACGCTGTTTTATTGTCCTCTGTGATTACTTGCTCCAATTGTTTAGTACCTATTTCTATTTGCCTTTCTGAATTAAAATTTTCCTGTAGTTGCTCATCTTGTCTCCTTCCCACTTTCACTGCTCTTCCAAAACTAAGCTTCATACGTTTATGATCACTATCGAGACTCATGGAGCCACCTTCATCTATGTGCATTCCCCTGAGCTTATCATACATCCTATGTGACATCAGTGCGTAATCTATCGTCGACTGCAACCCTCCTACATACCATGTTATTTGCCCTTCACACTTTCCGGTACTGTTTGCAAATGATCAAATCATGCCTTTAACACATATCCATGACCATCTCGAACTGACCTCTTCACTCCGCAATGTCATTTTATATACACTCTACCATCGCCTGGTTTTT
This sequence comes from Rhipicephalus microplus, assembly GCF_043290135.1. Taxonomy (NCBI): domain Eukaryota; kingdom Metazoa; phylum Arthropoda; class Arachnida; order Ixodida; family Ixodidae; genus Rhipicephalus; species Rhipicephalus microplus. The sequence goes on from NC_134703.1 coordinate 174,036,293, forward strand.
CTCTCTGGCTTTGGTCCCGTCCACAAGTACACCAAACCAAGGAGTGTAATTTGCCCTGCCACTTTCTCTTTTAGCCATAAAGGTTACTTACACTCCTGCTTGACCCTTTGCCAGACTGTACGTTTATGAATGAATGCCCCAATACCACTCTCTTTTCTGCTGGCTTCTGTTATATAACAATAATCATACGCGTAGTACAGATTGTTAAGAGGTTGTTCTATGTCCCGAAGATGTGTTTCTACAAAACCGTATACCATCGGTCACTCTTCCCTTAGCTGTTCTTCTATCTTTTTCCACTTCAGCTTGTTACTGCCACCCTGCATGTTAATATACCCTATGTCTGAATTCGCACAGGGCTCGTGGCTACGTCTACTTATGCCCCGGACTCTACCTATCTTGGATACTGGTGCTACTTTGAAATCGTATCTGTCCATACCACCTGTCAAAGAGCCTCCCTGGTTTTTTTTCCTCGTTACTAGCTATCCTGCACCACGAAGGGCCCACGTGCTCCCCAAAAAAGCTACTGCGCGTCCCGCAAGTCGCCAATCCACCTCATGACCTAGCCGCCCATCGAAGTGAATTCTGTCTCTTTGAAAACCACCCCACCTATGCACCTCTTTGTTTATTTCCACCATCTCAAAGACGTTCTCTCGACTCATCCGCCATATCTCTTGGTTTGCGTTGACCACCGCTCTTTGCAGGTTGCTATCACGCACCGGTACCTCCGGTATCGTGCATATCACTACCTGTACCTTAGGAGAAGTGGCGCGCATGTCATAGACGCCTTTCGCCAGTGTGGCTGCTAGTCCTGCTGCATTTCTAATTAGGACATCGTTTAAACCGCCTGAAATTATTACTAGGTTTCGTCTATCAGCTGTCGTTTTGAGTTTTGTGCTCGTTTGCCTCATGACTGCTTCCAGCTTGCGTCCTGGGAACGTCCCTGTTGCAACCATCTTGTCACATCTCACCCTCTCTTTGATTGCTTCTGCGCATCGATTTCAATTCAAGTCTCCGGCGATTATCACATGCTGTGACTTTTCAGCTGGAGCGTCCTGCACCTTGGAGTTACTTGCACCTGTGACGCCTGCTGATTTGTCCCCTCCCAGCCCCAACGCTACTTCGCTGAAGCTGGGCCTTGCGACAATCGGACTGGCTGAACCTGTTTTTTTCAAACTTGCTTGCTCTTTCTTCTCTGCCGTTCAGGTTTCTGGTGCCTCACTATTTTCTCCGTCGGCCGCTCCTTTGTTCACCACGTCTAGTACTTCCTTGGTGGACTTAAGCCTTCCTCCTATTGCCCTTGTTTTTTTTCTTTCTCTGTCATCAACGCAGTCTACAGCTTGGTGTTTCTCAACAGCAGTTCACTCTGGGCAACCATCATTTTCTCTATTTTTTCCTCGACCTCACACTGCCTACACATCGCGTCAGCCTCCTCCTTCATTTGCTTCTGCACTGGGGTTCATTTTCAAACTCACCCAGCATCTTAAACACTCTACAGCCTTTTTAACCGTGTCTTTATGACACCAATCGTCCTTATGACTTGTCTCACTCGATAATTACAAAACACGATCTCTGCCCTACGAAAAAGATAAAGTCTAAGCTCTACTACAAAAATTTGCATGTTCAATGTACGTGCACCTCCTCCACGGGGTGGCAAAAGAAAAAACACAAAGAAACAAACACACACACACGCGCGCAAACTAGTAAATATGTGGTGACTGACCCCCGGAAAAGCCGTACAATGTAATGGGTGCTACAAAGATTTTAACTGCTGCCTAATAAATATAAATGCAAGCTCGAAACATGCAAAACAACTTATCGGCGCGGTCTATCGGGAGTGCTCTAAAAACACGTCCATCCACCGTGTCTGTCCGAACTCATAATAATTTGTCAGCAACCACCATGCCCTCTGTCGAATAGCTAACCTGAAGGACCCTTCAGGTAGCCTCGCACGCTGGAGTGTACGACTTCAAGAATTTGACATCACAGCTGTGTACAAGTTCGGGAGAAGGCACACTGACGCGGACTGCCTGTCCCGCGATCCCGTTGACCCACCGCCGCAAGACAACAAGGACGGTGCCTGCTTATTCAAAACCCTAAGCGCCGATGACTTTGCAGAAAGACAGCGAGCCGACCCTGAAATCAAGAGCCGTGTGGAATACCTTGAGGGCAAGGCTGCCACTGTTCCAAAGGTATTGAAGCAAGGACTGGCGTCACTTTTCTCGCGTAATGGTACACGCGTCAAGAAAAACTTCTTGCCGCATCGAGCCAACTATCTACTCGTAGTGCTTCGGGGATTGCGGCCAGCAGTTCTGGAAGCTCGTCATACTAACCCGTTGGCTAGACACCATGAATTTTCCCGCGCACTAACGAGGACACAAGAAAAGTACTACTAGCCCTGCCTCACTGTTGATGTAACTTATTGCGTAAAAACCTGCTGAGAGCGGCAGCAACGGAAGACACTGCCAACTAGGCCAGCTGGACTCCTGCAGCCCATCGAGTGACCTCGTTGACTGTTCCAGCAAATTAGCATGGATCTTCTAGGACAATTCCAGACGTCTCATTAAAAAACAAATGGATTGTCGCAGCTACAGGCTACTTCACGCGCTACGCAATCACAAGCCCCGCCCAAAGACAGTGCCTCCGAGATAGCAAAGTAATTATTACGGAGCTCCACAGGTCCTCATTACTGACAGAGGTACGGCCTTTACGGTGGACCTAACTCAAGTTATCTTGAGCTACAACTACACAAGCAACCTCTGGACGAGAGCGTACCACCCACATACCAGCGACCTCACTAAGCAGCTAAACAAAGCAGACGTTGAACACAAGACGTGGGACGTCATCCTTCCGTACGTCACCTTTGAGTACAACACGGTATTGCAGGAGGCGACACAAAGATCGCCGTACAAGTTGGCCTACAGAAGGAAGCTCTTCCATGATGCCCTACGTTATGCCGCTCAACGTCGGTGATGAAAAAACTTCGGCGTGACTGTCTACTTTAGGCACGACGACCAAGACATAAAAACACGCCCACCTTCGCATTTCGCATCAAAAATCACAGACGATCGACAGCCGCCGTTAGAATCTTCGACACTTCGCGGAATACCAACTCGGTGACCGTGTTTGGGTGTGCGCGTCAGTAGGCCAACGTGGACTGAGTACAAAACTTCTGTGGTGGTACTTCTGACCGAACAAGGTAGTTCGACGTCTCGGCGAGCTCAACTACGAAAATGTCCACGGCAGCATCACGAACTCTCAACGGCACCCTTAAGTCGTTCATTCCTTGCGCCTCTAGCCGTTTTATGTACATTAACCACCGAAGGACTGTATTATTCTTTGTTGTTTCTTTGTTTTGTGCTTTATTTCTTCACTCTACTTATTTCTGTACTTTCTTACACTATTGTTACTTTTATTGTTTATTTATTTTCCTTTGTGTTCTGTTTTAAGCATCGGGATGATGCTTTTTGAGAGGGGAGTGATGCCACGCGTGCTTTTTGTTTTTACTTTATCCTCACTTTGTTTTCTCCGGCGGTGGCTGTAGTGAATCCTCAGCGACAACTGCGCCTTATTGTTAGAGAAGGTTCGAAATCCTTGCAGATCGTTCTGTTATGATTCCGCGCAAGACACGTACGCTCCAGTTTATTCCAGAGCTTGCGCCACGACTACAGATAAGACTGGAATATTCGATGTACATGTCGCAGAACTACACCCTGTTTAATTGTATTCTTTAACAGTGATACTATTCTGGTCGTCTGCTTGCTCAGCCCATTGGTGCTTATTGCAGATGATTTTGTTTCCTCTGCAAACCAGAAAGTTTTATGCACGCCTGCGAACGAGTTCTCATAATACGTTCAAATTGACTTTTTTTATAATAATTTACCCGGAGATATCTATATAGCACCAAGTTACGTCAAAACGTCGTGACCTCTTCAAATGGGATATAAACAAAAATATTTCGACACCCGCCGGCCACAACACGTTCTAGATAGATATGTGAGGTTTAACGTCCTAGAAACACCATATGATTATGAGAGGCGCCGTAGTGGAGGGCTTTAGAAATTCTTGCCGCATCGGGCCAACAACAATTGGGGGGGGGGGGACAAACACGATAGGGTTTTTTGACGAATCGGACTTGCCGCGCCAGTGCTGATGGTATGGCCTGTTCGAGACCAGAGGGACAGGGATTACTTTGCCCTTCTGCGCAAAGTCAAATAACAAAACGTGCTTCAACAGCAAATTCATTAAAGTTCAGCGCTCACTTGAGCTACGCGACTTACTTATCGTTTCGAAATTGTAACAACCAGTTCCGTCACGTTCTTTCGGCACGTCTGTCAGCTCGACCACTGATAAGTTCGCGTGTTCTTTGCTGACCAAGGCTAATTTCAAACCAGTGGGAAGTGTCACGGGCTCAGAGAAACAGTTTACAGTCCATAGGCCAGTTTGTCCGCCATCGATCGACACCACAAAATGGGGAACCAACACATTCTCCTTCACGCAGTTTATGTGCATTGGTTCTACGCTCGCATCTAAGCTGTCAGAATTCACGCCACGACAAACAACAGGAACACGTACGGTAGACAACGCAAGTATGAACGTATTGCCACAGACACACAGCGTAGTTTGGTCATCCGCTAGAGTTTCTAGAAGTTCTGATGGCATCTGGCCACTCACATAGACTTTCCCCATGCGACAGTATACAGTGGCACCACATTCTCGCAAGAAGTCCATGCCGAGAATGACGTCGTGTGTCTACCGCGAAATAATCGCAAACTCTGTCGTTATCATAAGGCCTCCCACAAATACTTCAGCACTACACACACCAATAGGGCGCAACGGCTCTCCACTTACTCCACAGAACGTCGAAGTTTCATCCCAGGTAAAAACAACTTTCCGCCCTAACACGTTTTTAAAAGAAGCACTCATCACGGAAATCATTGCACCTGTATCCACCAAGGCCATCACACGCACACAATCCACCGAAACACGCACTTTGTTTTTGAACATACACACAGGAGGAATGTCTCTCAGTAGCACGTTTCCAGCGACCACACCCCCATTGGCCGCGCTGGCTAGTTTTCCGGTGGTCAAGAGGGCGCTTTGCGACGCAGCGGTGAAGGAGAACGATAAGCACGAGGTCGCGGTGGGGTCGTTAAACTCCTGTCAGATGCAGGAGAGTGGTTGCGGAAATTACTGGGCCAATAGTTGTCATCAGGTGGTATGTGGGCCGGCCGCCGGACACCATGAGACTGTTCGAAAGGTCGTGAAAAGTCGGATGGTTGGTGATACTGAGGAGTCACCGACGGTTGCGAAACCCCGATATGTGGCCTGGCACACTGCTGGAATAGCACACCGGCCGAGGTCGAAACGTTGGTCGCTCGTCGATGAATCGAGCGTCATCATTTGTTCTTGTGCAACGAATTACTGCTCGGGTACGTCGTAACGATACGTCGGGTGTCGAGGAGGCATGTGCTAAGAGCGTTGGTCATATCGCGACGCGGGAAATCTGGTTGTCATCCCACTGTGGGGTTTTGCTGTACTCCACAGTCAACGGGCTCATCGTCGTTTGCCATGGGGTCAAAGGAGGCACATCCCTAGCCTCATGTGGCAGACACAACTCGGGAAGGTCAGCTGTTGAATACGACATTTCTCGGTGGGACAGTTCTTCGCGAACAATCTGCCGAATGGTAAAGAGATCGAGGCCAGGATTCGTGTCCACACTGGCAACAGTTGTAATTTTAGCCAGCCGACCAACCTTGGGCGCAATTCGACGCATCTTGAGCGTTTCAAACGTTAGGCAATGCTGAATGACGACGGACACAGAACTGAGGCTTTCTTTTCCAAAAAGAAAATTATACACGTCCTCAGCAATCCCTTTGAGCAGATGACCAACTTTGTCCTCTTCCGACATTGTAGCACAGACCCCCTTGCACAGCCTTAACACTTCTTCTATGTAAGTGGTGCATGTCTCACCTGGTAGCTGTGCCCGTTGCGACAGTGTTTGCTCAGCCCGCTTCTTACTAGCAAGCGAGTCGCCGAAACTCGCCCTGAGCTCTTTAACAAAAAGGTCCCACGTCGTGAGTGCGTCCTCGTGGTTCTCGTACCATACCTGTGCTGTGTCGGTCAGGGAGAACACCACTTTGGCTAGTATAGCGGCTGCATCCCAGCCGTTGGACTTGCCCACACATTTGTACTTGGTGAGCCAGGCGTCGACATCTTCTCCGGCGTTTCCTCCGAAGGGCGGTGGAACTCGGTAGTACGGAAGTGGACCAGACAGTGCTGTCCTGGGAACGCCTGCTTCTTCGGACATGTCGAAGTCACTCATGGCAGATGGCGGGAGACCGGCAAGTCGACGGCTTCGTCGAAGCTGTGGCAGTGATCGTTCCGTAGTTGAAGCGCTTACCGAGCTCCTTCACCACTCTGGCGCCCAACGTGGGGCCAGAGTGGTGGAGGTGCTTTTATTGGCCTGGTATGCAGAAGTCCGTTGAGAGTTATGTGGCAAGCTGCATGCAAAGTCAGCGTCACAATCGTCCATCAACTGGCCCAGCTGGTCTTCTACAGCCGATGCCAACTCCAAGCGCACGTTCCGAACAAGTGGCGATTGACTTTCTGGGCCCCGTTCCAAAATCGGCTAAGAGCAACCGATGGATAATTGTTTGCGTCGTCTACCACACACGCTACTGCGAAACGGTGGCCGTCCCGTTCGCAACTGTCAGTGAAGACTCGTCGTTTTTGCTACAGTACGTCATTTTCCGACACGGCCTACCTCGCCTGATTATCAGCGATCGTGGACGACAATTCACAGCGGATGTCGTAGAGGAGCTACTCTGCTTGTGTGAATCCCGCCGGCGTCACTCGACACCATACCACCCCCCAAACTAATGGGCTGACGGAGCGTACCAACCACACCATTATCAACATGTTGTCTATGTATGTCTCATGCGACCACAATAACTGGGATGATGTACTCCCGTTCATTACTTAAGCATTCAACACCACGAAGCATGCGATTACAAGTAATAGCTCTTTCTTTTTGCTTTATGCACGTTCGCCCCGGCACACAATCGACACAATATTACCTTTCTGGGATCACGACAACGTCCCTGTCACCGAGACTCTCTGCCTCGCCGAGGAGGCGCGTCGCATAGCTCGACTACGCACATTGGCATCGCAAGACAAAGTGAAAGCACGCTATGACATTCACCATCTACCAGTGATTTATCGCCGTGGTGATCGGGTGTGGTTGTGGACTTCAGTGCGCAAGCGCAGGTTACGCCAAAAGTTTTTGGCCACTTACAATGAACCTTTTGTCATTGTTGACACAAATAAAGAGGTCAACTATGTAATAGCTCGTCTCACGGCGAGTGGTCGACGAGCTGCCAAAACTCAAGTGATTCATGTTGCCCGCCTGAAACTGTACCCGCCACGACAACTCGACTGACTCGTCCGGCGGCCTTCGTCTGTGCGGAGAGGAATGTTGCGCACATGCACGAAGACAACAAAGCGTATACGGTGAACGCACTTGTCGCCAGGAGCGTGAATGGAAGAAAAGGATCAGGAGGATCTCTAACCAGTCCACCGCTTCTGAGCTGCCCTCATGACCTTATAAACCGACCTTATATATATATATATATATATATATATATATATATATATATATATATATATATATATATATGTATATATATATATATATATATATATATATATATATATATATATATATATATATATATATATATATATATATATATTCTTGGAGGCGTTTATTAGCCGGCACACAATGAGCATACACAATGGCGACAGTAACGGCCAAGCACGGGCTCTCCGCGTGAGCGGCGTCCTTTTTTGTTAGACCCACTCGAAAGCACTTGAGAGTTTGACCCATTTGAGTGTTCGGAGGCTTCTCTACAATTACCCCGGGGTCGAAGAGCGAGCCGCCTGGCGACCTAACAGCTTGTCACTATGAGCGGGTCATAGTAAGCTTTCAGCGCTCCACGTTAACTATATCGCACCCGCGACAACGCATGTCCGCAGATTCTTCAACTGGTTTGATCAGATAGTTGACCGATGTGCGCTCGATCACACGGTAGGGACCTTCGTATTTCGGGAGCAGTTTGAAAGAAAGGCCAGCTATAGAGGTCGGGATTGAGAGCCATACAAGGAAATCAGGAATAAATGTGGACTCAGAAGTGGCGGAGCCATCACAAATACTCTTCTGTCGCTCTTGCTCATGCGTCGTAAATGTCTTGTCAAGCTCACGACACTCTTCAGCAAGCCTAGCTGTCTCAGAAATAGGTACACACTCAGATGGATCCGGCGTGTACGGGAGTATCGTGTCGATGGTTTGTGACGGGTGCCTTCCATACAGCAAAAAGAAAGGTGAAAAACCGGTCATAATCTGAGGGGCAGTGTTGTAGATGTAGGTGACGAAGGGCAGTATGATATCCCAATTCGTGTGTTTGGCGGCGACATACATCGAAAGCATGTCGCCGAGGTTGCGGTTAAAGCGTTCGGTGGTAAGCAGTAGTTTGGTGGTAAGCGGCGAGTGGTAAGCAGTAGTTTTGCAGTGGACAGAATGGCACTCAGTGAGAATGGCTTCGACGACTTCTGACAAGAAGACACGGCCTCAATGGCTAAGAAGCTCCTGGTCTGGACCGTGCCGCAGTATGAATCGATGCAGTATGAAGGACGCAACATCACGCGCAGTAGCCGCAGGGAGAGCGGTGGTTTCGTCGTATCGCGTTAAATGATCTACGACGACGATGGCCCAGCGGTTGCCAGCCGACGTCAGAGGAAGTTGTCCATACAAATCGATATCTATGCGCTCAAACGGACGGCCAGGGCAAGGTAATGGTTGCAGACCGGCTGGCGACATGTGTGCTGACGGTTTGCGGCGCTGGCAAGCGAGGCAAGAGCTAACGAACTGCTGCACGTAGCGGTACATCCTGCGCCAGAAGTAGCGTTGTCAGATGCGGTGGTAAGTTTTGGATACCCCAGAGTGCGCACATTGCTAATCAGAATGAAAAGATTCACATATATCCAACCGCAGACAGCGGGGTATGACGAGTAACCATTGCCTGCCATCGGAGTCGTAATTGCGTCGGTGTAGGAGGCCTTCACGGATGGCGAAATAGTGAGCTCAACGACGCAAGGCACGCGTGGATGGTGTTGTGGATGGATAAGAGAGCAAGTTGGTCAGCGGGGCGAACCAATTATCCTTTCGCTGTTCGGTAGCGAGGATGTAAACATCGATGGCAGATACCGCAATTGAGGTTACTGGGAAGGGCACGTCTTCTTGAGGTAGAGGGGAGCGTCAGAGGGCATTGGCCTCAGCGTGCTGGCGTCCGTTTCGGTACAGCACGCGGATGTCGTAGTCTTGTAAGCGAAGAGCCCAACGGACGAGACGGCCTGAGGGACCCTTCAATGATGACAGCCAGCATAGTGCATGATGGTCGGTGACGACATCGAATGGACTACCATACAAATAAGGTCGAAACTTTGTAAGGGCCCAGACGATGTGTACCTCCGTTGGGGCCGTAGGGTCGAAGTGGCGTAGAATGGGAGGAGACGTTAACAAATGACAGAGCTTCGCGAAGGCGTCGTTGCACTCGGACGACCACGAATTGAGGGGCCCGTTACTTCCAAGGAGCTTTGTCAGCAGTGATATGATCGTGGCAAAGTTTATTATAAAGCATCGGAAGTATGAGCATAGCCCAACAAAACTACGCAGTTCTTTGACGGACGCGGGTTTGGGGAATTCGGCCACGGCCCAAAGCTTGGCTGGGTCGGGGAGAATGACATTCTTTGACACGAAGTACCCTAGGATGGTGATTTGCCATGCTGCAAAGTGGCACTTCTTTATATTTAGTGTCAAGCCGGCATAGCTCACACGTGCGAAAACTTCTTTCAGGCGTTAGAGATGCATGGAAAAATCTGAAGCGAAGACAACAACGTCATCGAGGTAACACAAGCACGTGTGCCACTTCACGTTGCGCAGAACGATGTCCATCATGCGCTCAAAGGTCGCAGGTGCATTACACAGACCAAACGGCATGACGTTGAATTCGGACAAGCCGTCGAGTGTGATAAAGGTAGTTTTCAATCGAGCGTCTTCAGTAATGGGTACTTGCCAGTACCCCGAGCGCAGATCGAGAGAAGAGAAAAATTCGGCTCCGTGAAGGCTGTCAATTGCGTCATCGATGCGCGGCAGGGAGTAAACATCCTTGCGAGTGATCTTATTGAGCCGCCTGTAGTCCACACAGAACCGCGCAGAACCATCTTTCTTCGCAACAAGAACAACAGAAGGCGCCCATCGACTGTCCGAGGGCCGAATAACGTCACGTCGGAACATATCTTCGACCTGCTCGTTAATTTCGCGACGTTCAGCAGGCAACACGCGCTATGGACTTTGCCGTAATGGTGGATGGGCACCAGTGTCGATACGATATGTAACAGTGGACGCGCGACCGAGAGAACATCGCCCGACATCGAAAGAAGAACGGTATTCTTGCAACAGGTCCAGAAGCTGGGAACGCTGTACTGACGTACGTTTGTCATCAATGTAGGGGCCAAATACATCAGGAGATGATAGATCAGAAGTGGAAACAGCGCTGATGGTGCGCGAATTAGGACAACGCGAGTCATCGGGTACGTCCAGGACTGGTTCATCGTTGACTGGTTCCACTCTGCCGAGACATTCCCCTTGAACCAAGGTAACAGTGTACGGGGATGGGTTGGTCACAAAAATAGAGGCGTTGCCCTGGGTGATTTGCATGGCCACGAAAGGCGCTAGCAACCCTTTCCTTCAGGAAGCACGGTCCGATGGCGAAATGAGTGCAATTGTGTCGGAGAGACCGGGGCAGTTGACCGATACACCCATCATCGAGCTTGGAGGCACTATACTTTCGTCTTTCACGAGAATCTTGCTCAGTGTCGAGAGACTCCCTTCGGGCTTCAAGTGCGAGAAGGGCGAGAGCTCAATTTTGGTGGCGGCACAATAGATGACGGCGCCGTTACTGGAGAAAAAATTCCAACCTAGGATGGCGTCAAGAGAACATGCAGGAATGATGATAAATTGGGCGACACACAGAACGTCCTGAACGACAGCGCGAGATGTGCACCCTGCTGTAGGATGAATACAATGTGAACTAGCGGTACGAAGGGACAACCCAGAAATTGGCGTCGTCACTTTTCGAAGCAAGCGGCAAAGGTTTTCGTCTTTGACTGATACGGCAGCTTCAGTGTCAATAAGTGCAGACGCATGAACACCGTCCACAAGCACGTCAATGACATTAGATGGCCGGTTCTGAAGGCTTTCACAATGCAATAGCGTCGCAGTACATGCCTCTGTGACTGCGACGACTAGTTTTCCCGCTCATGAGCAGCTGAACTTGGCCGCATGGGGGACAGGGAACAACGTCGTGGAGACGGCGAACTTCGAAAAGACGCACCTGGGCGAGACGGCAGTGGCATAGATGGCAGTTCGTACGGACGGCCAAGCTGACCAGCAGCAGGTGATGCAATGGGAGCCGGCTGTACTCGAGAGCAATAACGGCAACGTGACCGGCATAACCGCAAGCTAAGCAGATGGGCCGGTTGTTGGGTGTGCGCCATCGGTTTGCCGGGGTGGGTCTCGTCCGGAACATTGGCTGGAAAGGCTGCATAGTGGGCTGAAGATGAGGCTGAGGGGTAGGTTTAACATACGCAGCGGGCATACGCGCTGCAAAGAACGGGGGTCGAGGAGCAGCTTCGGTGTAAGTGAGAGTAGCCGGTGCTAGAACGACTTGAGGCGGCCTGGCGACAACTTGGGCATAGCTGAGGGGCGCAGGAGCCGGAGGTTGTTGAGGGTGGTACGCAGACAAGACCTCGTCTATTTCCTGCTCAATCGCCCGACGGATGGGAAGGAGAAGGGTAGTGGCCGAGAAGCAGTTGGGTGTGGAAAGAGCAGGAGAGAGAACTGGTGCGCGATTTCCTCACGTATGAAGGACTTGAGGTCTGCCAGCAGCGCCACCTGATCACATCTCGCCTCCTAGCCAGCAAGCGCTGCATCTCGTAGGGTGGAGCGAAGGGCCATCGAACGCTGCCGGCGGAGCTCCTCGTTGCTCTGGCACAGCGTGATGACCTCAGCCACTGTGCCTGGGTTTTTGGCAAGCAGCATCTTGAAGGCGTCATCGTCAATGCCTTTCATGACGTTCCGGATCTTGTCTGATTCGGACATGCTGTTGTTGGATTTCTTGCACAAGTCCAGGACATCTTCGATGTAACTGGTGAATGATTCACCAACCTGCTGAGCGCGTTCGCGTTAGCGCTGCTCGGCTTGAGCGTACGAACTTCAGGGCGGCCAAAAACGTTGGTGATAGCGGTCTTAAAATCGGACCAGGTAGTGAAATCGAACGCGTGGTGGTTGAACCACAAACTTGCAACGCCCGCAAGGTAGAACACCAAGTTTCTCAACTTGCCGTCCTCGTCCCATTTGTTGGGGACGCTCACGCGCTCGTAAATGGCGAGGCAGTCCTCTACGTCAGTGCCATCGGTGCCCGTGAAGATGGGTGGATCGCGGATCCTGGGGACACCGGGACAAGGGGGTGGCGTGGGAGGGGGCATTTGCTTAGAGGCGTCGTGGGACATGGTAGATAGCAGGGTACGTGATCGTAGTTCCAAGGGCACCGAAAAGGATCGTAGCACGCTCCACCAATTTTTTAAGGCGTTTATTAGCCGGCAAACAGCGAGCATACACAATGGCGACAGTAACCGCCAAGCACGGGCTCTTCGCGCGAGCGGCGTCCTTTTTGGGTAGACCCCCTAGAAAGCACTTCAGAGTTCGACCCAATTGAGTGTTCGGAGACTTCTCTACAATATACACACACACACACACATATATATATATATATATATATATATATATATATATATATATATATATATATATATATATATATAATACGTCTTCCTCGTTATGTCCCGAGGGGATCCGCTGGAAAGCAGAACGCACGGTCAAACTTAATGCGACATTAGTATCCTTCGGATGTACCATGGACACCTGTTTAGGACGTGGGCGTTCGGAATTTATCCGGATGTCTGAAGGAGTTTCTATGCTCATTGGGAATACGGCTTCGCGCGACTAACATGTACAACTCTCTCTCTCTCTCTCTGTATATATATATATATATATATATATATATATATATATATATATATATATTGTAAGAGAAGGAAGTGTATTATCAAGGGCTCATTTTGCCATGTTTTGGCACAATCATAATGAGATCTCACAGACAATAATGCCAAGGAAAGTATAAGGGAAGAAATTAGGCTGAATTGTAATGTAAATGTGAAGAAAGAAAAGTGGGTGAACAGATGAATTGCCGTGGGCAGGAACTGAAGCTGGGTATAAACCTCTAACCTGAGTTATCTTTTCACCCACTTTTCTTTTTTCACATTTACATTACAATTCAGTTTAATCACTTCTCCTGTACTTTCCTTGGCATTATTGTCTGTTTGATCTCAATATTATGTCTCGAAACATGGAAAAACGAGCCCTTAAGTATACCCTTTTTCCCTTACTCATTTACGAGGGTCTCGTACTGGCAGACTTGGTGCCTTAGGTTGTATACGAGAGATTATTGATCAGCTGCAAGCTCGTCATAAGTTCACATGCTACGTGTCGCCACACAGGCTCATAAAAGTGTGCCACACTTGCCGCCATGGCTACAGATGGAGCGGACTGACACTCCAACGTTTAAATTCACATATTTTATACGTTTTATTTTACCCTCAGGACCAAAGTAATACAGAGGGGAGTGGTTAACAATACATGCAAAAGTAAAACAACAACAAAGCAGCAAAAGTGGCTAGGTAATACAAGGAATAATTGGTCAGTTAAGTCCTGGAGTGATAATGTCCGTAATGGCCAAGCGAAACTTTGAGTGGTCCTTGATAGAAACATTAGTCCCGGGAAGGTGGTTCCATTCTTCAGACGACCTGGAAGTAAATGATTCGTGACAGGTTCCAGTATGACAGTGCCTTATCCCAACCTTATGGACAGGATCAAGGAAGAAATGTAAGAAGGAGATAATAAAAGGTTTTCCCGCAGGTAGAAATTGGATAAATATAAGTTATGAAATAAAGCAAGGCGGAAACACGTTGGGATGAGCGGGCAGGAAGTAGTAAGGAGTTTTTTATTGAAGTTACGCTTGATGTTCGGCTGTAATTGCTATAAATGAAGCGAGTGGCGTTATTTGAGATTAGTTCAAGTGATTGAATATGAGTGGCAGAGTGAGGGTCCCAGATGGATGATGTGTAATCCGTTTTACTCTTAATGAGTGTTTTATAAAGGTTAATTTTAATGAGGAAGTAGAATTTTCATTGGATATATCCTAACATGCGGTTCGTATTGCTAATTAGCTTATCAATGTGTAGAGACCAGGAAAGTGTTCAGGTTATGCAGACGCCAAGGCACTTGTAGTATTTTAGGGCTTCCAAAGGGAATGTTATTAAGATAATAGTTTGGCGGAGGAACATTGTTACGAGTTACACGCTTTGTGTTGCATTTAGAAACGTCAAGTTGTATCAGCCATACGTCACACCAGTTAGAGATAATGTGAATATTGTCTTGTCCTGACTTGTTATTGTTGTTATCTGAGATTTCGCGGAGAATGGCGCAGTCATCTGCGAAAAGATAAATGTTGGAGGAAACAGCATTAGGTAAGTCGTTATAGTAGATGAGAAAAAGAAGAGGGCCTAAAAGTGATCCCTGTGGTACACCAGAGTCCACAAGGTTAAATGACGATGTATGGCCGTTTCATGCAACGTATTGTGACTGATTTAAGAGATCCCAAGCCATCTAAACAGGTTAGGATCAAGACTAAGTTTACTAAGTTTAAAGAGAAGGAGTTGGTGACATACGTTGTCGAAGGCCTTGGTAAAGTAAAAAAAATTACGGCATATTCACGGGGTGAATGATGATGAATGGGCGAAGCTCCGGAAGGATTCATCGGTAAACTGTGAATCTTTCGTGTAATTCGCCCAGTCGATCATCATGTAAAGACGTGAGAAACGCTGTGTGTGTATATACACAAATCAACTTTTATTTGTTCTTAGACGATGGATGGCGTGCGATGTCCCTTCATTATAACGGCTTTATGGTCTGTGAAATGAAGGGAGAGCGGTTCCTGTATGGGTTGCAGTGGGCACTAAATCGAACGATTGCCTTCAACCAATGACACGCGCCATATGTGACATCATTCCTATTTTATAAGATCTCGCGTCTTTCATCAACTACAAGTACCGCTTTCTAGTTTATAACATCTTGCATCTTTTCATCATCAGCTACAAGTACCACCATCTAGTAAACACTACAAGAACTAAACGAGAGGTGGCTACATGGATGGATGGATGGATGGATGGATGTGGCTGTACCCTTTAGATCGGGCGGCGGCTAACGCCACCTAGCCGTAATACTTAGTGAACTAACCATTACATTTATCTTTATTTTTCCTTTAAATAATGAAGTTGAGGATTCGTACTTCGCAGTGAAGGATTTAATTTTCACTCGTGCCTTGACTTTAGCCACCAATCAGATAACCTCCTTCTAGTTAAGTCTACCCGCTTAAAGTCTATTTTGCCCTCGCTGTCCCTAAATCCCAGTGCTTTGAAAAACTCTGCGCCATCATCCTGAACTATAGGGAGAAGCCCTTTACAGAACATTATCAAGTGTTCGGCAGTTTCTTCTTCCTCTCCACACGCACTGCATACTGTGTCTACCGCTTCGTATTTGGCCCGATATGTCTTGGTTCGCAGTACTCCCGTCCTGGCCTCAAACAGTAGAGAACTACCCCGAGTATTATCGTAGATCCTTTCCTTGGCAATTTCCTGCTTTAAAGTTCGATAGATCTCTAGTGCGGACTTCTCAATCATTCCCATTCTCCACATGTCAGTCTCCGTTTCCTTCACTTTCTTCTTAACCGATAGTTCTTTTTGGTTTGGCCACCTGCTGTTTTCTAAGTATTTACCAGTCAACTTCCTGGTTCGCTTCCTCCATTTTGTATCGACAATCTTCATGTACAAGTAGCTGAAAACCTTCCTAGCCCAACGCTCTTCCCCCATTTCTCTCAATCGCTTCTCAAGTTTTATCTTGCTGCTAGCTTCCCTGCCCTCAAATGATGTCCATCCCATATCACCTTGTACTCCCTGATTTGGTGTATTCCCGTGAGCTCCTAAAGCAAGCCTACCTATTCCACGTTGCTTAATTTCTAATCTTGCTTGAACTTCTGATCTCATGCACAAGACCGCATTGCCGAACGTCAGCCCAGGAACCATGACCCCTTTCCATATTCCTCTCACAACATCATACCTATTGTAATTCCACAGTGCCCTATTTTTCATGACTGCTGCATTCCTGTTACCTTTAGTCGTCACGTAAATTTCTTTCATACAGGAGACGGTACCGCCATCTAGTGAACACTGCAAGAACTAAACTAGAGGTGGCTACATACAGGGTACGGTACCGCCATCTAGTGAACACTGCAAGAACTAAACTAGAGGTGTCTACATACAGGCTACAGGGGACGCACAGCCCACGCCCTAAGGAGCTTCGCCCCTAAAAATAGTCTGCGAAAGAACATTTGTCAAGAATAAGATGGAGGCTGTGAGTAAAAGAAATTGTGTTTCGCAAGACAAGTTTTTTTGGAAACCATGCTGTGATTTCGTAAAAAAATGAATTACTGTCTAGGTGCTTCGCTAATTGTGAGTACATAATATGTTAGAGAACCTTGCAAGGAATGCTGGTGAGAGATTGGGTGGTAGTTGAGGGGTGAATTTCTGCTACCGGACTTGTGATTCGGGACCACCTTCCCGACCTTCCAGTCTGCAGGTAGCTGATAGGTGTCGAAGGATTGCTGAAATATTGTTGAAAGTAGAACAGATGAATAAACAACAGTGCTTTTGAAAAATTTAGCATTGAATAAATCTGAACCTAGACTTGATGACAACTTGATACCCTTAATTAAATTTTTATTCTCAAGAGGCTCAATGATAATAAAATCCATAATAGGGTAGTTGCAACACTCAAGATGAGGAAATTCTCGTTTAGAAAGCACGGCAAAGTTGTTGCAGGAAGAACTAAGAAGCTGGGGGCATACATCATCAGGTACCAATTGAAAAATGAATCACGGTTGAAAAATGAATAATGGTTGAAAAATGAATCAAGGAAGCTGGCTAGCTCGGCATTATTGTCGTGAATGTTCCCCTTATCAATTCGATAAATTAACCTTTTTTGACAGTTCGTTTTAGCACGGGAAGTAATAAGTTGAACGAGAGACCAAGGTGGTCACTTGAGCTTGGTATGCATGCCACATTGATAACTATGTCAGGATGAGAACATGAGATTCGGTCGAGGAGGTTGGCGGCATTGTTTAAGATTCTTGTTGCTTTGAATACTAATTGTGCCAGCGAAGATAAAGAGCTGAGATCAAGGAATTCCTAACTTTGTGAAGAGAAAGAACTACAGAATAAAGGATCAGTATTGCAACATATATAGGGAAAGTTTAAATCCCTCAATAATATAATGTGGTTAGAAAAGTGCCGCAAAGTAGGCGTGTTTAACACATCATGAAGCTCAGCAGTGAACGTGGGTGGGTAAGAGGGAGGGCGGTAGCAAACAACTATCGTAATTTTAAGGTAGCCGACATCAACGCAAGCGCACACAACTTCAAGGTCACTCTGAATGTTGACGTGATGGCACTGTAAAGATTTAGAAGTAGCTAGCCTAACACCTCCACCCTGACGAGCAGTGCAATCGCAACGAAACATACGAAAACGTGACAAATCGAAGATTTCAAAATGTTGCACATGGGAATGTAGCCACGTTTCGGTTAATGCAATGATACTAGCATCACAGCTATCGACGAGCGAAGTAAGCTCTTCGCGCTTGTTTATCACGTTTCCAGCGTTAGCAACAAGCACTGAGACGTGTGCTATTGAAAGTGCGTCACTGCCCTCGCAAGTTCCTATGTAGGAGGACGATTGAACGAATTGACAGGTGTGCTTGCGCAATCCGCAACACGACTTTGAACCCGCTTAACGTTGTCTGTTGTTGCGTCATACATAAACATTGCTTATTATGAAGAGTTTGTTATAACGCAGTGTAAGTGATGAGGAATCAGGCTGGTTGTTGCCGAATTCTAAATGCTTTTTTCTAGCAAGCTGTGTAGCCGGCGAGTAATCTTCGGATACTGAAATGTTGTTACTTTTCAGCATACTGCACGACGAAAGTATGATTTTCTTAACTTTAAAGTCTTATAGCTTCACGATGACAGGGTGACATTTTGCGTTCGAAAACCTCCCAATTCGATGCGCCCGTTCAACCGAATTTGGCGGCAACGTATTTCCCATCGCAGACAATAGTGCTTCCAGAGTTTTTTGTTCAGTTCGGAGCCACGATTTACGGGAATCGGGTATGCCATGCAAGACCAAATTATTCCGCCTAAATCTATCCTCCAAGTCGTCCAAGCGTTAGACTATATTGTCCTGCTGCTCTTGAAACCGATCAGACCTCTTTTCAATTGTGGCAACATCTATGCAAACAGTGTCTAGTGCTGCAGATTTGCTTTCGAGCGACTCAACACGGCAAAAATGTTAGTTAGCTTTGTTTCGGTAGAGTTCTGGCTGGTTTTCACAGCTCTCTTATCTGATTTCAGCTCTGACTGACCTTTCGCTAGTTCAGCAGTCGCCTTCTGTATGTCTTGAAGCAGTAGTAGGACAGTGCTCAACTGATCAATTTGGAATTCTTGGACACTGTTCGAGGAAAACACGTCCGCTGTTGATTTCCGCCCCTTAGACTCCGGGTTTTCCTCGATATCGCCGCAGTGTAATAACAACAGCGCTACGTCAGAGCAATCACAAACAGTGGAATACAAAGCAAGTGGGCATGGGAGCAGCAAAAGGGGGTGATTATCACTCCGTTTAGCGTAAAGAGCTAAACAGTTACGCTCCTGCGGAGCGAACAAAAGTTGCGCATAAGGCATCTGGCCACGGGTGCTGCTCGCGTGCCCACTGAAGGGGTAGTACGACAGCATGTAGCTTTTGAAGGGGCTGGGAAAGGGCAACAATTCGTTCGGTGATGACGTCTGAGAAGCGAAAAGGTGTTCGTCTAGCGGCACATCCAGCAAGAATGGAAACTTGGGCAGGTCGCACGTGTGGTTGACGAGTTCGTGGCATTTTCAGACAGCATCATGGTGGGCGCCTCCGGTAGAGCATATACGGCCAGGCGCAGAAGGTGAAAGAAGGGTCAGCATCAGCACAATTTGCGGTGCGAAGAAAAGTTGCCCATCAGGCATTGTGCCGAGGGTGCTGCTCGCATGCCCAATCAAATGGCTGGGAGGATAGCCGGCGTGGTAGCTCAGGGGCAGAGCATCGAACTCGTTTTTCCAAGGTCGCAGGTTCGGTTCCTGCCTACGTCAAGTTATCTTTTCACCCACTTTTCTTTCTTCACATTTACCCTTTAATTCGGTCTTTTAGTAAGCTCCCTTACACTTTCCTTGGCATTATTATCTGTTATATATATATATATATATATATATATATATATATATATATATATATATATATATATATATATATATATATATATATATAGTCTAGTAGATCCTCCGTGAGCGGTCACAACGTGGTTTATTTCGACGTTTCGGCCTAGAGTCTGGCCTTCATCAGGAATAAAGATACAGTTTGTCGGTGCTCAGCTTTATACAATCTCGAATCAGAGGGCAAGGTAAGAGGGAAAAAAAGGAAAGAAAAAAAGAAAAGACAATGAAAGAAAAAAAAAGAAAAAAGAGAGAAATAATATACGGTGAACGCCCCTCGGGTGCCCCCCTTCCACTTTTCCCTCCACTCCCCCCATCTCTCTCCCCCCTCTACCCTTCACCTTTCTGATGTCAGCGGTCTGTGTATGTTTCCGTTCACTAGCGCATTCCTCCCGATCAGACGGCCCCTCCTGGCACTGGCGGTTCGGTGTGGGGCAAAAAAGAGCTTTTCAGGAAGTCCTAAGCCTTTAACTACTCGGGGTCCCGTAAACAATTCGTCGTAGAAGGACGGGGGCCACGTATTGTGGCAGAGGCTGGTCAGCCGGCATTTTAGGAAGTTCTAAGCCTTTAACTACTCCGTGCCCTGTCAACATTTCGTCGTAAAAATAGGGGTGCCCCGTATTGCGGTAGGCTGTGCAAGCGCGTGCAATGCGAATTCCTGGCCCGCTTCTAAATTACGCGTGTCGTGGGGGCCTCCCGGCTGGGCACATGGTTGCTGTTGGGCATGTCGTTCATGGAACAATTGATTGGGTAGGAAAATAAAACAGAAAACAGACGACAGCTGCACTTAGGAAGAGTAGTTACACTTGGAATTGTTTTAGGTTGTCCAGTGCCCTTCGCAGCTGCAGTGCCGTGAACTCAGTTACTATTTTCATTGTTGCCGTTATTGTTTTCTAATGCTTTAATTGCTGCAAGTGTACCAGGATTCTCATTTATTCCTCTATCGAGGGTGTTAAATCGGTGAATAAGGTATGACTCTCGTTGTTCACGTTCTCGATTTGATTTAAATCCCGTCTCTAAGAGCGTTACTGATAGTTTGTCGAATGCATGGTCGGGAAGATTGAGATGTTTTGATAGAGGTAGACTTGGGGCTGATTACGCATGGGCTCTGTGATTATTGAAGCGAATCCTAAATGGTGTTTCTGTTTGTCCGATGTACTGCATACCACACACGTTGCATTCGAGTAGGTACACCACATTAGAAAACACTAATGGTACAAACCAGGAAAACACTAATGGTACAAACGAGCACCCATCTAGGAACACACCGTGTGACACTGTGGTTGTAAACTTATCGGACACGAGCTTGTCACCTGACGAAGTAAAACTGCTATCTAAGGGACTAAGCTTCTGCCCGACCACAAAATTTTTCGATGAATTGCACTTACTCCGAGACCTCGACAACTTCGCTCGAAGCTTAAGGTTGCGCGAATATTTCTTAGATAGGCCTTCTAACCACGAAACAATTCACCGTCGTAAATCAAATGATTGGACACCGAACAGTAATCGAGACAAGTGCTTGGACCTTTATATCACCGCAGTACAGAAAGATATAGTACACGAATACCACAGACAGAAAGGAAACCGAGAAAACTTGACCAAATCTGAAAAAATAAGCATGAAAAATTTGGCATCTAGGACAGACATAACAATAAAACCCGCTGACAAAGGAGGAGCAATTGTAGTCCTTAATACAACCAACTACCTACAAGAAGCATACCGCCAACTAGACGACTCAAGATTTTACGAACGCCTCCCAGGTGATCCGACAGACGAATACAAACGGATCGTATCAACAGAACTAAAGAAACTGTTGGACGCAGAAAAGATAACCAACACTGACCACAAACTGATGCAAGCAGCATACCCTCGTCCAGGTCGCTTCTACATCCTCCCAAAAATTCATAAACCCGGTAACCCAGGTCGACCAATCACATCAGGCATCGGTACAATAACTGAACCCATATCAGGATACGTGGACAAACTAATAAGCCACATTCCATGCACCCTCGCGTCGTACATAAAAGACACCACACATTTTCTTCGAGACATTGCGGGTATCTGTGTGCCGAAAAACTCGTACTTGGTTACTCTTGATGTCTCTTCATTATATACAAATATTCCTCACGATGACGGCATAGCTGCATTACAAAACATGTACACAAACCATAGACAATCTAACACCCCAGATTTCTCTGCCATTGCAACATTGACGAGGATGGTCCTCGAATTAAATTCATTCGAGTTTAACCAAGAGTATTTTCGACAAATCAGCGGGACCGCTATGGGCACCAAAATGGCACCTAATTATGCCAACATATTTACGGGAAAGCTAGAATCTGAATTTCTTGCACAAAGTTCCTTGAAACCAATGTTATACAGAAGATACATAGACGACATCTTTCTTATTTGGACCCACAGCGAGGACGAACTTCTCAGCTTTATAAACACTTACAATACTGTACATCCGAACATACACTTCACACACACATACTCGCAAGTTACCGTGAATTTTCTTGATGTTACCATAACGATAGACGAAGAGAAGCTCTCTACAACCCTATATCGCAAACCAACGGATCGACAACAATACCTTCATTACCAAAGCGATCACCCACGCCACTGTAAAAACAGTTTTCCATACAGCCAGGCTCACCGGTTTAAGCGAATATGCTCTAGAGACGCTGACTTTGACACGAGCTCACAGAGGCTAAAACTTATGCTCGAGCAACAAAAATACCCCCCACATGTAATTGATGACGCTGTTCAAAAAGCGAGAAAACAAAAGCGTGAAGACTTACTTATGAAGCGACCACCACGAGAAGACCCACAACGAACAAACCTCTGCTTGACTTACAGCACAAACTTCCCAAACGTAAACAAAATCCTTAAACGACATTATAACATTCTGGAACAAAGTGAACGTCTGAAACGCGCATTCCCATCTGCTCCAGGCGTCGTTTACCGACGACTACGTAACCCCAAAGACACCCTTGTCCACTCCCAAATTAACACATCACCCCCCAATAATTCATGCCGCCCTTGCTTAAAGCCACGATGTCTTGTATGTAAGGCGATGCGAGAAACAGACAAAGCAACCAGCACGCAATCCAAGTTTTCGATTAACATACGAGGAAACCTAACATGCGATTCTTCTAATGTGGTGTACCTACTCGAATGCAACGTGTGTGGTATGCAGTACATCGGACAAACAGAAACACCATTTAGGATTCGCTTCAATAATCACAGAGCCCATGCGCAATCAGCCCCAAGTCTACCTCTATCAAAACATCTCAATCTTCCCGACCATGCATTCGACAAACTATCAGTAACGCTCTTAGAGACGGGATTTAAATCAAATCGAGAACGTGAACAACGAGAGGCATACCTTATTCACCGATTTAACACCCTCGATAGAGGAATAAATGAGAATCCTGGTACACTTGCAGCAATTAAAGCATTAGAAAACAATAACGGCAACAATGAAAATAGTAACTGAGTTCACGGCACTGCAGCTGCGAAAGGCACTGGACAACCTAAAACAATTCCAAGTGTAACTACTCTTCCTAAGTGCAGCTGTCGTCTGTTTTCTGTTTTATTTTCCTACCCAATCAATTGTGCCATGAACGACATGCCCAACAGCAACCATGTGCCCAGCCGGGAGGCCCCCACGACACGCGTAATTTAGAAGCGGGCCAGGAATTCGCATTGCACGCGCTTGCACAGCCTACCGCAATACGGGGCACCCCTATTTTTACGACGAAATGTTGACAGGGCGCGGAGTAGTTAAAGGCTTAGAACTTCCTAAAATGCCGGCTGACCAGCCTCTGCCACAATACGTGGCCCCCGTCCTTCTACGACGAATTGTTTACGGGACCCCGAGTAGTTAAAGGCTTAGGACTTCCTGAAAAGCTCTTTTTTGCCCCACACCGAACCGCCAGTGCCAGGAGGGGCCGTCTGATCGGGAGGAATGCGCTAGTGAACGGAAACATACACAGACCGCTGACATCAGAAAGGTGAAGGGGAGAGGGGGGAGAGAGATGGGGGGGAGTGGAGGGAAAAGTGGAAGGGGGGCACCCGAGGGGCGTTCACCGTATATTATTTCTCTCTTTTTTCTTTTTTTTTCTTTCCTTGTCTTTTCTTTTTTTCTTTCCTTTTTTTCCCTCTTACCTTGCCCTCTGATTCGAGATTGTATAAAGCTGAGCACCGACAAACTGTATCTTTATTCCTGATGAAGGCCAGACTCTAGGCCGAAACGTCGAAATAAACCACGTTGTGACCGCTCACGGAGGATCTACTAGACTATATGCAACGCTACGGCCACTCAACCACCATGCCTGCCTATATATATATATATATATATATATATATATATATATATATATATATATATATATATATATATATATATATATATATATATATGGGAGAGAAGTGTATACCTAAGGGCTCGTATATCCGTGTTTTAACACAATATTAATGAGATTTAACAGACAGTAATGCCAAGGAATGTACAGGGGAAGTTATTAGAACCAATGGAATGTAAATAAGAAGAAAGAAGAAAGAAAAGTGGATGAAAAAATTACCAGCTGTGAGCAGGAATTTTTTCATCCACTTTTCTTTCTTCTTCCTTCTTATTTACATTCCATTGGTTCTAATAACTTCCCCTGTACATTCCTTGGCATTACTGTCTGTTACATCTCATTAATATTGTGTTAAAACACGGAAATACGAGCCCTTAGGTATACACTTCTCTCCCTTATTTCATTGAACGAGGGTCTCGTACTGGCAGACTTGGTGTGTTTAGGTTGTATAAGAGGGACAATTAATCAGCTGCCCGCTCATAATAAGTTCACGTGCTACGTGACGCCGAACATGCGAATAAGAGTGTTTTCACACTCGTTGTTTGGCTTATAGATGGCGCTGACTGTCACTCCTACTTCTAAATTCACATATAAACCACAAAAAGTGGATGGAGGGACGGCCGCTGTGATAGCTCAGTGGTTAGAGCATCGAACGCGTTATTCGAAGGTCGTGGGTTCCTGCTCACAGCTGGTAATTTTTTCATCTACTTTTCTTTCTTCTTAATTACATTCCATTGGTTCTAATAACTTCCCCTGTACATTCCTTGGCATTACTGTCTATATATATATATATATATATATATATATATATATATAACGGAACCAGCAGGCGATGCGAAGTAGCGTGGTCGGTGCACACAACGTTTGCATCGGTATGACTACGTGTTTCTATTAAAATTATCGTTGCTGTTCTGTTTGATGTTATTTTTTGCGTTGTGTTCATGTCTTTACGCTGTTGTTAACGTACACATCTTTAGTAAAACCGATGCCTATGCGGTGCGCAACCGTTTTGTTGCTTCACATCGCCTCGCAGTTTTTTTTTTTTTTTTGGAGTTTGTGTAAATTTATAGGAGTTAGCAACGTCGAAGCCCAGGAATTGAAGTGGTCTAGCAAGGCGTTCTGCACGGGCGTTGGACTCACCTCGTCTGTCCGCAGCCGACATCTTGGCTTCGACGTCGGCGTTGCGTACGACAGGGTTGCTTGCCAAAGCTGCCATTGGGTTTGGGCATGTCGAGCCCACGCTACATTCGTAGCAGTTTCCCGCCGACGCTGCCATATGGTGTGTGGAGCACAGGAAGCGCACATGCCACATCCTCCAGCCCACCTTCTCGTGCTTATGTCAGAGGGGGCAGAGTAGGCGCATGCGCAGTAGAGCGTGGATGCCAGCGGGTCAAGCTCGCTCATAAGATGCTTCACACCTAATAATTTTTTCAAAGAGCTTCGGTATGATGACTTAGCCCAAGTTCTGCGTTCAATCAGCAACGCTCTCCTCAACGGCGTACCAATTTTGCTGAATACGCTTGGTGTGCGAAATACCACAGCTACGCTAAACAGTTTGTTTATTCATTAGTGATGAATGCTAGCCGTTAAGATGGAGAAGTACCACGAAGTGCTAACATGGGTGCATCCATGCCACAGGCTTTTAGACATCGTGCGAAGTCTCTCATATCAATGCACAGTAATTAAGCATTAAACTACCTCTGTAAGGATACGTTCCAATCACACGTTCCACCGATTCTTGTGACATAGGAATGAATCACACTTCTTAACACGCAAGTGTTTCATGGCGTGGCCCACCACAGTTCTACTGATGTACTTCTGTCACAGCAGTTACGTTGAAAATGTGTACTAAGAGACTTCACAGAAAAAACTAGAAGGCAAGCATCCGCCATGCGGAATTGAACCAGTGGCCTCTCCATTTTCAGTGCGCGGCGCTAACTGCTGCGTCACAAAACGGGTGTTGTTTAGAGTGCTAACGGCAAGCCATATATATACGCTATACTTCGTTTGGCAGTCGTCAGAGCTTCAAACTTCAGCGCGTTTTTGTTATCAGTGGCAACACAGGGTGACGGGCTCAGTTTTAAGTGTCGCGCGGTTTAAGTGTCGAGTTGTGACAGTTGTTAGTTCGCGCTCGTCCTGTGTATTTTGATTTGCTGCGTGCTTTCTGCTTGCGGTGTGCGATGCAAGTTTCTAGCTGCTTGCCGTTCTTAGGTAACTTCGCAGCTTGTTACTGTTGCTGAAACAATGCACAATAAATGCTCAACTACCTCTGTAAAGACACGTTTCATTCGTGGTATA
Organism: Rhipicephalus microplus; assembly: GCF_043290135.1. Classification (NCBI taxonomy): domain Eukaryota; kingdom Metazoa; phylum Arthropoda; class Arachnida; order Ixodida; family Ixodidae; genus Rhipicephalus; species Rhipicephalus microplus. The sequence continues at coordinate 174,062,532 of NC_134703.1, forward strand.
CCGATTCTTAAACAGTAGAGCAGCCACGTTTTTATTACCATGTTTTCCCACAACGAATAAGTTTTCCATGTACAACTAAATGTCAGTTGAATGCTCGCACTCAAAAGTTTATTGAATCTTTTTTGATTTTCTCCCCATCTGACAAGGTTTCATTGTTTGTGTTACTATGTAATACCATGTAGCCCCTAGATTGACGAACTATAGCACATAACTTGACAGAACAACGATTCCAGGCTCGAAGGACATAAACAATTCAACTGTTTGTTGTTCCAGTGTGTCTGTTCGCGTAATTTTTCCGTGTTGATTGCGTATCTATGAAGCCTGGGGTCAATGTTTCTTTATTGTGCCTACCATGAGGCCAGTAGCACAGTCTTCTACAGTTTCAGGGTGCCCCTTTAACGCACTGGATCTTAACGCATTGTTCCACAGAGCAGCCAGACATGGGCACTCTGACTCAGCTGGTTACGGTCGTGTGGAAGGAGCTGTGCGTGCGTGCCATGCTTCGCCAAGGCTGGTTGTCACTGTCCGAGTGCCTGCTCGGGCCTCTGTTCTGTCTCATACTCCTGCTAACTACGGGTCCCCCATTCGCTGAGCGGCTCCGCGATGTGCCACTCAGCAGCGTCCAAGTGGTTGACTGGCCGTGCACCGTGGCCGACAAGCAGCTGATCTTCCGACGGGTCGCGTACGCGCCGCACGCACCTTACTCAATGCGCCTCATGGAGGCCACCTTTCGCGAGTACAGCCCGGCTGAAGGACTCGTGGGTTTTGAAGATCCCCAGTCAGTGACCGAGTTCACTCGCACCAGGGCCAACGATGCGGACGCATTCGACCTAGTCATCGTTTTTGACAACCTGCGCAAAACGGTAAGATGTCTCCGGTCCTTTCTGTTTTTTTTTCTTGAACCTTTGCTTCTGTATTTAGTACTACCATGCACCTGCTTGGGACTTACTACCGTTCGTTGCTTGGTTAGTTGATTTATGAAGTTTAGCATGACAAGACACTTGGGCTAAGAGCATCGCCTCAGTGGAGGGTTCCAAGTAACTTCGACTGCTTGGAGTTCTTCAGAGAGTACTGAAAACGCACAGTACACTTGTCCCGAGTGTTTCTCCTCCATCGAAATTCAGGCACCATGACCACGACTCTTTGGGCTCAGCGCATAAGCACGTAATTTCTAGACCACAGCGGTGTCCCTAATTATAGCCGCCCATCAATAAATTGGACTGTTTGGTCATGCTTTACTGTATCAGTGAAACTGTGTTTCACCTAACTAGATCGCTTGTAACCATAGCATATAAACAAGACCATAGATGCATCCTATTGTTACAAGCTGTGACGAACAATGCTCCATTGAGGCGTCGTTATTTCTGCTCCTGACACGTCGCCGCCAAGTTGGGCTGGCATCCAATCACTTCCCTTGATATTCCGGGCCTTATAAGGTATAGCGCCAGCTTACGAGCTCACATATGAAATTGCCGCATGGGACAGTACATTGTCATCGTCAGCCCCTTCATATGTGCACGTATCCCGTCTAAAATGGTACTTTTCCGCCCAAGATCGTTCTCTATCCTAAGTGCCGATACTGTGCTTTCAGAGGTGGGGGCTATATGTTGCAAGCTCTGATGAACAAGAGTTAATGCTCTATTGAGACGATGAAGACGAAGATTGTAATAGCTCTCATGGTTGTTGTTGTTCGTGCGCCACCATCTTGGCTGAGGGACTCCCTGTGGACATTGTGAATACATTTCTTTTGTTCTTTCTATATTTCGCATATTCTCATTGCCATGACACTATGCACCTATAAGCAAAAAGTTCTGAGAAGGCGTGATAGATTAATTTGCAAACCGCAAATCTGAGCTAGACTGTAGTACAGAGGTGACGCATTTCGGTAGTTCTTGGAGACTTCTATAATTGTGCAAGTCACGAAGTGAGATCATAAATTGTAGTTTAGAATAAGATAAATATGTTTATATATGACAGATGGGGCGAACTGCAAAGAACATGTGTGTATTTATGTATAGCGGCCTTTTAAAAACCCCTCTGGTCAAAATTGTACGTAAACTCATAATGGTTGTCACTGAAGTGATGCCGACACAAGCTTCATATCAGCACATTCTCCTCCCGAACTATAAGGCGCCTTCAACCGCCCCTAAACACAATTTCAATGAGAAAAGGAGTATATTAAGGCACTACACTATGCTGCACTGGCACTATGCTTCTGTTTAACAATCACGATTAGAGCAGGCATAAGAAAAAAACATGAGGCGATGCACACAAAAAGTTATACAGAAGGCTTTCAATATAATTTGTTTTTATGAGCTGAGACTAGTCGATTTGTTTCCACTCGTGATTTCTGCGGTACTGAAATTGACTTCGACAAACAAACATCAAATGATAATGCCATTGTTAATTTGATAAAACTTTGTGTAATGTTGGATTTTTTTCTTAATCGGTATCTTCAATCATAAAAATACTGTTGAATGCTTAAGCTTCGCCTTTAGGAGTTCAACACGATATCCATGTCCTGTCGTTAGTGCGTCCTTCTTCCATTTCATGCACACTTTCTACTGTATGATGCTACTAAAGTTTTAACTGCGGATTACAAAGAATTAATCGATAAAGTTGAAAGTGGGTTGTCTCAGTGAAGTTTTCACTTATTGTTCCATTCTGTGTAAGGGATAGCATTTGTTAAACTCTGAGAATTTGTGCGCGTGAAATTTTTCGGGGCTTGTTATTCGCCCACTTGGTAGGTTAAAAAAATACGTGCAGTATTATGACTGTCTTTTGTAATGAGTGGGTGGCTTGAAACCACCACGTTTTACTGCATGTACTGGTGTTCGATGGTAATTTACGCTTATACGGCGGATTATTACTGTGATATTACATGTTGTATTGTCAAGCCGGTAGACAGGACGCGTGTTTTTTGAGAGCATTATTATTATTCTCACTGCATTTCCAAGTTGAGGAATTTATTTTGCCTGCATTTCCAAACATGCGCATGGTTGTGTGTTAAAACATCTGCTTGCCACGCAAACTGCCGGAGTTCGATCGTCAGTCGGACAAAATTTGTCATTTATTCCATTGGCTTCTTTGTCAACTTTCAGTCACGCACAAAACAATTATTTTTCGTTCTCAACCAATAACGCTCAATCTGACACCGACATTGGAATTTTCGCAAAACTAACTATGTATTTCTCACGTAGATATCATGATGCTTTGGGAGCAGGCAAACCTGTTCAATCAGATCTGACTCAGTAAATGCGTTCTAAAGTGTAGCTTAAGCATCACACTACTGCGCAGATATGAAAATTGCATAAGCCATGACATGCCCTAAATTTAACGTCTCATGACATAAACATTTTAAAGCATTTACTTCGGCGTTCATGATAACTATACCACTTGTCGAAACGTTGGTGCCTATAGCCTTCATGAAGGATATTTCCTTTTTTTTTTTTGAAGCCCTTATCTTCATATGGACATCTGCCTTGTTATAATACCTGGCGCAGGATGACAAGCCTCCGGAGTATCTGCGTTACACACTGCGTTACAACACAAGCCGGCTTTACCTGCTGGACGACCATGATGACCGGCGAGGCTACTACCCACTGCGTCGCGACTACGTGTTACCATTGCTGTGCCTTTTAGGTGACAGCCACCTGCGTCTCACAGCGCGTGCATTGGGCCGGTCCGAGCCGCGATACCTATGGCGAACTCGCTCCTTCAACACCGGCAGGAAGCCTATGGTCATGATGCACCGGGACTTCAGTGCTCTGGCCTTCGAGCTGGGTGTCGCGTGGCTGCTACTCAACTACGCAGCCGACACAGTTCGCGACAAGCGGCTACGTATGCGCGAATTCCGGCGCATCATGGGCCAGACTGGTTGCGTCTACTGGGTCGAGGTAGGACTCTTTACATGTTCAACAGGCTAAAATGCTATAATGCGAAAATATTGCATCACTTATCAAGAGAGAAAAGGCAGGGGAGCTATTATTGATGCGCCCAAGTTACAAACATGCCCATTTCGGTGCAGCATATCAAGTACCTTGAGGAAGCTGCAAGCCGTGACGTCCTTGAGCTCTGAATTGCATCGACGCACCAAAATCGTAAAGTACAGGTGCTCCCAAAATAATTCGGAGCGCGGAAGCGGTGGCCACTTGTCACCCGAGCACAGGCGTGGAAATATACAGCCAGGGTCTGCGCATGCGTGGCGTCCCTAGCAAACAAGATCCGTTCCCTAGTTTATATATATAGGTGTTGCCTTGCGTTAAAAGCATATCGTTTGTCCCTGTTAGGGTGGTGATAACACATCCCATGCAGTCGCCCATCCGTTCTTTCTTGTCTCGCTTGACTATGGTGCGCGATCAACTAACTTTACTTCAGTTTGTGTGTTTTCGACTGCGCAATTTGCGATAACAGCGTGTAGCGAGCAGCGTGGAATCCTGATGCGATCGACCGAATAAGGATTCAATGAAGGCTAGTTGGTACGGCATCGTTCTTTTGCTGCGCTAAAAATGTAACAGGGGATGACCCGAGAACACAGAAGTGCGCACTTCTGTGTTCTCAAGTCATCACTTGTTACAATTTCAGCGCAGCAAAAGAACGAAGAACGACCGCTTAGTGAGGACATGTTCCTCGTGCTACTAAAAGAAAATGTGGCGAAGGGGATATATCACCTACAAAAAGGGTAGCGGAAGCGAGGAGGAAACATGTCTCGTCATTTAACGTGGGCTTGTGAGGGGCCCTTTAAAGAAAATTCTGCTCTGAAATAGATCGAAAATGACAAAGGTAAGTGGTGAAGAAGGTGACAGAGCGGCGTGCGTTGGCGGGAAAGAGATGGCCACGGTGCTTTTCTAGTGGGTTGTAATGCCTCGCTGCTATTCTTTTTGACACCATATGATTGTGCCGATAACAAGGCTATAGTGAAGAAAGTGCGAAGCACTCTCTCTATCAAATGAGATTGCTCGCGCGGCTACAAAAAAAGTTGGAAACACGGACTTAGCTTTGAGCATTGATTAGGCAAACGGGCGCTGTAAGACGCTGGCAAGTAATCACCTAATGAACAAACCAAAAAGCTCTGTGCATGGTGATATGGTGGCCAATCTATGCAGCTTAATACCATGCTTGCAGCATGGGCACGTTGGGGGACATGAAATATAGGCACGTGGGGGACATCATCAATATCACGTGCATGCACCATCCACGCGCATCGCGGCTTGCATGCGGCGTTGAAGTGACACGTAGAGTGCCTCTATAATGTCTTTTTTCTCGCCGAGGCGCTGCCACTCTCGAGCTATGACAAACCACAGTTCGTCAGCTTTGGTGTCTCCTAGGCCTATGCGGAACATGATTTGCTTCAATTGTCCACACACGTTCTCGATGATGTTAAAGTCAGCACTTTTTGCAAGCCCTGGAAGTGTGAGAAAACCACGTTCCTCAAGGAGATTCCGAACAGCTCTGGCGGTGTGCACTGGGCTGAGGTCTAGATGAAACCACAAGCAGCCGTCTTTAAATGGCCCGTCCAGAGCATAGGGAAGCAGGTGGATGTAGAGTATTTCGCAGTAGGCCCCAGCTGTGAAAGATCGTGACAGCCGCACTAGCGGGCCGAGGCCATCTTTGCTTACTGTGCACCCAGACGTTTACAGCACACCAGCCGCTCCTGTGTACCTCGAAAAAATATCCAGGTTCGTATCTGTACAAAGAAAAAGAAAAAAAACGTGTGCCTCTAGGTAGGAAAGGTATGAAAAAAATTTGACCACACAATCAAAAGACACACACCTGCACTTGTATAACCTCCAAATGTGGATCTCCTGGTCCCACTTTGAACAAAATGGGCTCTCATCTGAGAATCTAACCCCCTTCTATTCTTCCACCGTCCAATGCTCATGCGCTCTAGCAAATTCAAGGCACTCACGTCTTTGCAGCTCCGTCAGGTGTGATTTTTGGGTGGCGATAAACCCGTGAAGTCTGGCATCTGGCAGGCGCGTTCTTATTGTTTCTACCCCGACTTGGTGGCGAGAGGGGTCTTAATTTGCTGGGTGCTCTGAAAAGGGTGCGCAACTACTGCAGCAACGATTAGGCGGCCGGACGGACTCTTCCAATGTGCATCGGCTGCGTCCTGGACGAGCAGCATCTTCCAGTCGGCCATCTTCAGGTCTGTTGGCCTAAATATTTCTGTTCACGGCACTCGTATAGACCTCCGTGTGAGGCAGCATATCTCGCGTTGAGAAACACCTTGCATGGATAGGTCAACTATCCTTCTCCGCTCGTGGATTGGCACTCTCTTTAGCATGCTTCCTCTACAGGAAAAGGGCAGAACTTCGCGACAGTTCAATTGTTTTTATATATTCACATCTTATCAATCGGGTGCGAACTGCTCACGAATATGTGGGATGAAAGCGCATCTTTTGCCGTGCTACACACAGTCACGAATAACGAATCTATAGTAACGTATCATGCAGGTGTATCTGAAAAGGCAGAGGTACTATATAGGCCCTCTTATCGACTATCAAAATGACTTTGACGAAAAAAACGTTACGCGTCGTTCTCATTCTGTTTACAATTGCTTCATTCTAGTTAGGAAGTTCTGACTATTGCTTGACCGACATATCATTGAACTTACGGACTCGCTGTTGCGGAGCCTTGCATTGATTGTGATTAGTGGAACTCGTATATTATTTTTTAAGTTGAGATGACCAGTATTAACACGCAATCTAGAATTTATGCATCAGTCTTCGTATTAACGTGCGCGTGTCAAAAAGAAACATTTAAATAATATATACGTTTACTTTCCTACTAAAACATATTAGCTGTAATAAATGTTTCGTGTTGTGTCCGTGTTGTGGTCTTCCTAATAACTCTAATTACTTAAGAATAACCATTAAAATTCTGAATTACACGAAATTACTTGCTGCTGAATACAATTTCACGTGCTTTATTGAATGGTTTAGGTGCTCTATGCCACTTCCTGATTTTTCGTACCACGGGTGTTGTCGAAAATGAGTGACGGGATGGTCACATTCTACAACTAATGAGCAAGTTAAAATATTCAATTTCAAAAGCACTGATGCCCATTAACGCGCGCATGCACGCGCACATATGCTCAACCGCGTGCATACGCGCGCACAGGGAGTTGAGACCGCATCCGCAAAATGCTGAAAAGCACCCAGCTCTATTCTTATGGAGCAAACAAACACTCATTTAGATGCTTTTGGTAACGAGGCACGCTTGCTAAGGAAACCACGCCCGCGCAGGCACTACTTTTTCACCGGCGCGCTCTGCCAACGTGTGGGCGCCGCTCCGGCGCTCCGAATTATTTTGGGAGCACCTGTATATTCTCTGCGTAGTATGAAAGAAAGCGGGCGCAATTTACGTTGTGGTCAGCTGTTAGAGGGAACAAGCGAGTGCATGGGCACCCGTCAGCGGAACGCAAACTGCTGGCGAGATTTCGGAATGAGGTGCAGCCTATTGGTTCATTGAGTTCACTCATCCCATAAGTTGTCTGCCCATGCACTCGGCGTGCGCTCGCGGGTCAACCACCCCTAAACACAATTTCAATGAGAAAAGGAGTATATTAAGGCACTGCACTATGCTGCACTGGCACTATGCTTATGTTTAACAATCACGATTAGAGCCGGCATAAGAAAAAACATGAGGCTATGCACACGAAAAGTTATACAGAAGGCTTTCAACATAATTTGTTTTCATGCGCCGAAACTAGTCACACTGCAAATCAACTGATAGCAACTCGGCCTTCCACATCTTTATAAGGCGGTATTTCATGGTCGCAATGCAGGCCCAGAATATTCGCTGCTGCAGACTTCACTGCCAATATCTCTCACAAAAAAAACTGGCAGCATATCCACACAGTGAATGATGGAGAGTAGGATGAAGCATTCGTCCGTCCATTCGTTCTTGCTTCCATACGTCAATGCGTCCGTCTGTGTGACTGTCCATGCATCCATCCGCCCGTCCGTGCGGGCGTCTGTTCGTGCGTCTGTTCGTCCATGCATCCGCCCCGGCGTCCGTTCATGCGTCCATCCATGCATTTGTCTGTGTGTCCGTTCGTCCATCTATTCAACACTCCAAGTACCACCATCTCGCACATTTTTATCATATATTCCACATATAGAAGCACCATCATCCAGCGGAGATTCCTAGGACTAAACCAGAGGTCACACACGCACACTTTCTTACGGCTTGCGCTTCGTGTCTACTTCCCACCTTTAACATCCTCGAGTTCATGGATACCAGTTTGAAGTTTGAAGTTTAAAGTTTATTCATTATTGAAGCATACATCTTTATCTAATGGTTTAAAGGAAAAGAAGGGGCGAAAAAGCAACTAAATGGCTGACAATGCGCCAATCCCCGCCCAGACCAAAATAATGCACAACACTCAGTATATCTTTAGAGCATGAACACAAATTCAGTACAGCGAGAGAAAAAAAATGGAGAAAAGAAGATACAGTGAAAATAAAGACAGAGCAGTGGGAGAAGAGATAAGAAATTCCAAGACACTTAAACATGCACTTTTTACACATACCAACAAAACCTTTAATATACAGTCGTAGTTTTGACCAGGTATTAACAAGTGACAGATCGCGAAGTGAATAGGACCGTAGCTGGTTTGCACAAATTTAAGGCGCATTACATTTCCTAGACAGTACACTAGATACGCAATCGTCTACAGAACAAAACAGACTTGTCATGTTTGAAGCGAGAGTAGATAAGCGTGTGTCTTTTTTAAAATAACTGTTCTTGAACGACTTTCTTTCACTATGCTGATAACCATGCTGCTTGAATTTAGAAATAAAGGAATGAGGTGTGCTAACTTTTGATTGATTTGATTGATTTGTGGGGTTTAACGTCCCAAAACCGCCATATGATTATGAGAGACGCCGTAGTGGAGGGCTCCGGAAATTTCGACCACCTGGGGTTCTTTAACGTGCACCCAAATCTGAGCACACGAGTCTATAACATTTCCGCCTCCATCGGAAATGCAGCCGCCGCAGCCGCGATACAAATCCGCGACCTGCGGGTCAGCAGCCGAGTACCTTAGCCACTAGACCACCGCAGCGGGATGTGTGCTACCTTTTGCCTGCCATAGTTCGTCCGAATTATCTCACTGTAACAGGTGGTTTTTCTAAAACTATACGTTTCTAGTTTCTGGGAGTAAGCATCCTTAAATTGATCTGCATTCGTTTTCATTTGATCATAGATGACTGTCGCGAGCTTTTTATAAATATGTTTTCTAATTTTAGAATTCCATGTTTATGAAAAAGTGGAGGAGAAGGCGTTCGACAGGCAACATTTTCAATGATACGCAGCATTCTTTTTTGCAGTTTTCACTACCAATTTTATTTGTTTTCGAAGCCCCAGATTAATACGCAGTAATGTATGCACGAATAAATCAATGTGTAGTAAAGCTGCTTTGTCACCCAGAGAGGTAGTAAGCATCTTATATTTCCAATTGCACCAATGGACCATGATACCTGGGTACGAAGTTTATCTACGTGATTTGTCCAATTCAGCGTTTCGTGGAAAAGGACGCCTAAGAACTCTTTGAATATCAACAAGCTTAATCAAAACTCCTCTAAAAGTAAGCTGCGCATCACGGAAAATGGAACGGTTTCGCGTATGAAAAATATTGTACTTTGTTTTCTTAATATTTCGTTCTAATCGATTTGTTTGTAACCATAGAGACAAATTGTCAAGCCACAAGTTTGCTTGTTGTTCAAGATTAGACATATTTTCACGGGAAAAAAATACGGTAATGTCGTCTGCGTACAATACAATGTCTGGTGTGAGAGTCACATTTACGATATCATTGATATATAACAGAAACAGAAGCGGTCCAAGTATAGAGACCTGTGGGACGCCATAGTTCATGTTGCCCATTTGAGACTTTGAGTGCTTCATATCTGTATACTGATATCGGTTAGAATGTTAACTTCTTAATAAATTAAGAGATGAGCTTTTCATACCGTATTCATTCAGTTTTTGTAGAAGAATTTCATGCTCAATAGAATCAAACGCTTTCTTAAAATCCACAAATATTCCTATTGTGTAGTTTTTGCTCAAAGTTATGAATTATTTTATCTTTAATAGATAGTAGGGTTTTTTCAGTGGACTTGTTCTTCTGGAATCCATACTGATGTTCTGTTATAACTTTCTTTGAGCTACAGAAATTTGCAATTCGTATATATATGACACGTTTTACAATTTTCGAAAAAATGGGCAAAACAGAAATGGGCCTATAATTACTCCTGTCATTTTCATCACCACCTTTGTGTATGACAGATACTTTAGTTACATTTAGTTTGTCGGGGAACGTTCCAGTGCTCAAGATAAGATTGCATATATGGGCAAAACATGCACTAATATGCTCTGAAACTGCTCTTAAAGGTTCAGCCTTTATAACGTCAAAAGCAACAGCAGAGCTATAATTTAAATTTTTTATCAGTAAGGCCACTTCTGATTCAGTTGTGGGCGTAAGGAAAATGTATTCCGAGATGCATGCTGTAACATTGTGTAACATTGAATTGTAACATTGTAACATTGAATTGTGCGTAACCTATGTTGCTTCTTTAACATAGTCTTCTGCTTACATGAATTTCTTGCTGTGTTATATGGCCAGTGTTTTTCTTTTATTCTGTCCCGAATAGCTAGTATTGCTACATTGTTACGGTGTTATTATTCTGTGTTATTATTATTTATGTTTATTACTTATGCTATAGCCGTATTTTATTGTATGTAGCACTTTTTATTATTTTTTCTAGCACTTTTGTGCACTTGTATTTATTTTCACATTTTCTTTCTGCAATCTTCATGCTGGAAATCCATGTAAATCGCTGTATATGTACATACGATATGGTATCCTGTTTTACTTGTTGGTTTTCTCGTCACTGCAACGGACTGCTTGTTGTTACTGCCCTGTATAGTCTGGTCGTTGGGTCTCGTCAAGCTACTTATGTAGCTTTTAACCCAACGCAACCATCCAGTATGTATAAACTGGAAAATAAAATTGAATTGAATTGAATTGAAGATACGACTTATAAGACCGGGAAGCATCACTTTTATTATCAAAAGCTCCTAATCTTAAAAAAATGGTCATTGAACATATCAGCAAGTACAGTACCGGAACAAGATCTGCCCTCTACTTGAAGTTCAGAAGTGCTCTTAGCATTCTTGCTTTGCTGAAGATCGTTCACAGTGTTCCAAATAGCTTTTTGCTCGCCGAGTATATTTGCAAACTTATTTTCGTAGTAGCTAATTCGCGCCTTTTTATTATCAGACACTAGCTTATTTTTGACCTGCTTGAACTCAATTAAGTAGTCTAAGCGTTTAGTATTTACAAATTCAGTGAACAACTTATCTCTTTCTCTCATCCTTTTTAGAAATGTAGCATGAATCCGTGGCTTTTGTGCCTACTTGCTTTTTTTATATGTTAACAATCAGAAAGGCTAGGTCATAAAGCTCTGCTACTTTTGCTATGAATATGTCGTAGGCGCTCACAGGGTCAGTGTTATCGAAAATACAATTCCAGTTCGTTTCTGCAACAACTTTTTGGAAAACCTCAATGCTTTCTTGGTTAATTTTCTGATAATAGTGAGGGTTTACTGGACTTCGTTGTTTAACTGCCCAGGTAAGAAATGCTAAAATTGGCAGTTGATCGCTCACTCCAGGTGTCAGAACACCTGTGTAAATCTCAGTTTTACAGTTAGTAAAGCATAAGTCCAATGCAGTTTCTGTAAACTGCGTCACCCTGGTAGCTATATGAATTGTATTTTCGTAACCAAAGGAAAGCATTTGGTCGAGAAAGTTTTGTTTATTGCTGCTTGAAGACAGCATATCTATGTTAAAATCTCCTGTAATAATTACGCGTGCGCTATTTTGTTCACAGTATTCAAGCATTTCATCAACGAAATCCAAGAAATTAGACATAGTTCCTGAAGGGGGTCTGTATATAGCAGCCATTAAAATGCTTTGACACTTAATCATAACAAATTCAAAATGCAGCGATACTACAGTGTACTCTTTGACAATAACGTATTTCAAGTTCTCATGTACATAAATCGATACACATAAATTGATACAGATCCCTGTGTTCGTGACACTGCGGCCCAACGCTCGCTAATTTTTTCTAAACCAAGGAGTTTACGCCCAGCGAGTGTAACCTAGCAACCCTTTCTTGTCAGATAGTGCTCAATGTACATCCCAATAACTGCTAATGGCGAATGAGAGACAGGAGAATTCCGCTTTTAGTTAACGTGCACGCTGCGAATGTTTTATTGTTCAACAACACACTGGAGAAAACTCACACCAGCACCACCTTGAAGGTCAAAACGTAAGACTGGTTACGTACTACGACGAGGGACGAACGGGTGCCGCTTGAGGAAGCTTCGCCCCTGAAAGCAGACAGTTGCTACGCGCAGTGAGTGAGAAATATGACAGGCTTAAAGAAGATAGTTTGTGAATGAAATGTTGTTATGAACAAAACCACACATTTCACGCGCTTACTGGGAACTCGATGAGCTTCAGGCATAGTGACTAATTAGTTGCAGCCACGGTTCAAGAATAGTTTAGGTGAGCGAACTCGGGGACTCTGCTTCCCGATAATGTTCTGCTTCGCAAGAGCCCGAGAGATGGCGTTACGAACTTTGCCCGGGCTCCCTCCCACCCTCTCGGTGTAGGAAAGCCTGATGACTTGGAAAGTAGCAGCGCTCATTTAAAGTAACCACAACATCCTCAACGCGTAGTCAACCTCCTCCGTTATCACTCCCTCTTTCGCATTGACACTGTATACGTAACACAATAGAAAGTTGGGCGAGTTGGTGTATATTCATATTAAAAGAAAGGTGGCGCACAAAAAGACAGAGACAAAAAAGAGAACCACAACAGCACTGTGTGTGGTTCTCTTCTTTGTCTCTGTCTTTTTGTGCGCCGCCTTTCTTTTAACACTGTATACGTGTCGCGTGATTGATTTCGCGTGATAACCTGGTGCTCTCACGTTTGGAAACCATCACCCGTGCGCCGGATGTGCTTTGTGGAATTTGCCCGCAGCACGACATGGTCCTGAGTCCGGCGAGCAATCTATTAGCATGCCGCAAACGAGACCATAATCGGTCCCTCCTTGCCCGGCCCTCGCTGTTCAGCGTTCGCTCACCAGAAGTATTCTTGCGTTGAGATGCACCGCAAGAATACTGAAGCGTTTTGCAACGTTTCATGCGCACAGGCGGAGAAATAGGAAACGAAACACGAGTGCAGTGTAACTAAACTGACCGAGTGCTGCCATTATGCGTCTATGCGCATGCACCGCATTTGCACAATTGGCGACCAGTTAGCGCCACGCGGCTCGCCGACCAAGAGCTCGTATGTTTCTTCAAACAGCAGCCCGTGCTGTAGAGTACGACGACAAGCAAACTTGACTACTCTAACCTAGCATACGAGCGTGTGTGTAAGACGCCTGAGAACGATGCAGAGAGTGCGTATTCACCTTCACAGATGTAATACATGGGTAGTCACAGTAAACTTAATACCGGGGCTAACGTGACCATGAAGTTTCATGTATGGCCTCGCTGACTACCGTGGCCAAAAACGTATTTCTAGAAGCGGCGTTTGTTGTGTTGAAGTGCATTCTGTCCCTTTCCCTTCACTCGAAAGTTTCCAAAGACTTATGAAGTCAAAATGACGATGTGTGAAAAGAAACGGATAAAGGGGTCGTAGAGTCTGTCAAGTTTCAGCTAATTAGCGGCCACCGAAATGGGCAGTTCATTAGATGCACACGTTGACAATACCTCCCCTTGCATTTTTCCCCCTCTCCAACAAAACAACAGCCTAAGTGCTGTTGCTTGTAACATTAGGTTATATTTACCTAAGAGGGGACGTGAAGTCGGCCCCATGCGTTTACCCAGCTGGACCTTCCCGTGATTGTAGAAATACTAGGGTTATGGCACTATAGAATTTGATGATACGGGGGTCAATGACACCTGAGGGATTCTCACAGCTCTTTACTTCTCATCTTTCCACACGACTAGCACGGACAATAGGGAGACAGACCATTACTGCGATGAAAGCATGTCATCGCTTCATTTCGGACTTTCGTTCATTCTCAGGTGACTGAGGGGGAGAAGGGGGCGTTGCTACAAGACCTATAGATGCGGAGCATTTCTTAGTCCCACGATGCCATGCTTCGGCGTCGGTTGTGGCGCCATCCACACTCCCGCTGTGCATGAACACGTCTCGCGTCTCGTGCCGCATGCTCGCGTCCCATGTCAGCCTGGGAAGACATCCGCAGAACTGTCGCTCACCTTTCCCTCTCTCGCCTTACAAAGCCGATGCAGGCAGCATCTGCTAGTAAAAAATACAGCATATCCACGGAGTAAATGATGATAAGTGGGGTGAAGCTTTGGAGGTTTTTATTGGTAAACCGTGAATCGTCCGCTGGCCACGTCCGTCCGCCCTGTCTGTCTGTCTGTCTGTCTGTCTGTCTGTCTGTCTGTCTGTCTGTCTGTCCACCCATCCGTCCGTCGGTGTGTCTGTCTGTCCATCCGCACGTCTATCCATCTGTCTGTCTGCCTGTTTGTTTGTACGTCCGTCCATCTGTCTTGCCTATCTGTGTCTGTCCGTCTGTCTATATATTCAACACTGCAAGTACCGTCAGCACGTATCTTTTCATCATATATTCATATTATAGAAGTACCGCCACGCAGCGGACATTACGAAGACTAAACGAGAGCTCGCTGCCTACTAATACTACACACATCGAGAATGCACGACCCACGGCTTGAGGAGCTTCATCCCTACAAACGACTGCTCGCGCGGCACAACCGTTCACTGGCCACTCGTATATGTAGACACTGGATCGCGCATTACGAATTAAGTCAAGGGCATCATTACTTGGCGTTCGCTTGAAGTTTAAGGCAATGCTTCTCCTTCAGTCAAATAATGAAGATAATAAAGATGATAAAACAATTAAGCATTCCCAGACCATACCCAATCACGCAACATTCACGCCATACACACCCGCCCTCCTTCCTCTACGACGCATTCTCTCATGTTCTTTTCGTAAGAAGATAGGGGCGGTATTTTTTCCTTTCTTTTTCCTTCCCTTAAGGAGAAACATTCACGCGCCTGCGATCGCAGGTGCTGCTGCGTGGCCTCGGACCAATGCTGGCCTCCTGTTGCGGGCTTCTCTTTGTGGTGACCAGCATGCCGGACCGGTTCGGCTTTTCCTATCTGCAGTACACGGACCCCACCGTCTTGCTCGCACTGCTCTACACGTACGCGCTGCAGATGCTCACCTTCGTGACGCTCGTCACCACGTTCTTCACCTCAGAGACGCTGGTCGTGCTGGCTACATGCTTCGCGGTGCTCGTATCCTTCCTTCCGTACCTTCTTTTCGTCGAGATGACCTTCGCTGTCCGACTCCTCTGCTGCGTGCTGCCCAACACGGCGCTACAGCTGGCCATGGACATCATTCTCACCTTCGAACGGGACAGTAAGAATAGCTGCAGTTCACGCTCTCTTGAGAAGCACACACAAACATGTACACACATTTAACACAGAAGGCCTCCTTGCCTCCCTCAAAGCCTTTAAAATCTATTTAACATTCATTTTTCTGATGGTACAGCCTAACTTTTCTAGATGAACAAAATGAGAAGGAGCGGGATGAAACAATTGGGGGAAAGAACCTATGCAAGGGTCGCTGCCCAACAGCCGAAAAATTTACAGATTGGTCTAGGACTCCTCGTTTTTGAGTATATACAGTTAGGCCTTCATCATACGAATGCATTCATGTGATAGTTTTACCCATAGCTTCTCCAGCGATTCGGTGCGTCCGTCCGTTTTTAGAAATCTCTCGAGGTTCGTAAAGCTTTTGAGAATTTACCACCTTCAATACAAGTGTCCTAATTTGTGTAATTTTCTCCTCCAAAGCTGTAGCCCAAAGTGTCGCAGTGATGATCAGCCGCGGTTGAAACAGTGGTCCTAATTTGTGTACTTTTCTCGTCTAAAGCTGTAGCCCAAAGTGTCGCAGTGATGATCAGCCGCGGTTGAAACAGTAGCAAAGTTTCGTTTCAGTAAATGCACATTGGCATAAAAGTTTAGTTGTTTACAACGTTACGTTTGCATGTTACGTACAGTCGCCTGAAATAGGAAGATTATCGCACGAGCTTCAACCAAGGACTACAACTGCGGCACGTCTCCGAGTACTCTTTCGAGGAAAGGGTGGTATCACACAAGATTCATTCACTCTTTCTGTTCTTTCTTAAGCTACGATCACTCTCGTCTTAGAAGCTGAATAAACGAAGCTGTGTCAACCACCACATTCAAAACATCTTTCTCAACAATTTCGTAATCGCTAGCAGAGATAAGAGCTCACGAACAATATTTCAGGAGCGTGGCGGCACTTATAGGCACTGATAGTCAACGAAGGGGAGGTGAATGATCAATCTTAATTTTCACAGTACCTATATGTGCCACAAGGCTCCTGGGATGTTATACATGTCGACGCTCGTGCGATAACTTTCAAATCGCGTGCAACTGTACGAATAATTAATTGCTGTGAAAAATAAACTGCGATATTATTGTGAGGTAAGCTCAAGCGGATTAAGTTCAGCTCTAATAAAGTACACCTAAATGAAGCAAACTTTTGATTATGCATTTGGCTTCCCTAAAGTGTGAAGCCGTCGTCGTGATGTGACACAGTGCCTTAAAGCACTACAGTATCAATCAGTGTTTCGCAGTCGATTAATAATTGATTTGTGGGGTTCAACGTCCCAAAACCACCATATGATTGAGAGACGTCGTAGTGGAGGGCTGCGGGAATTTCTACCACCTTGGGTTCTTTAACGAGCACCCAAATCTCAACACATGGGCATACAGCATTTTCGCCTTCATCGAAAAGGCAGCCGCCACAGCCGGGATCTGATCCCACGGCATGCGGGAGAGTAGCTGATTACCTTAGCCACTAGACCACCACGGCGGAGTAGTAGTTCGCAGTCGCGAATGGCGCACGCGTTACTAGTGTAACATAACAATTCCGACAGGAAAGTTGCCAGCGCCGAGTTTTCAAGTACGGAAACCCGAGCAAGTCAGATGACGGTTATTATTGCGTAGTAGAACTACTCCTCGAATACTCCATTTTTATTGCGATAGCAATTAAAACGCTAATCTCGGCTGGATTTTGCCGCCAGTGTGGGGATTGCAGTCACTTACCGTATATGTATACGTATCTATATATGCGAAAATGCAAGAAAGAAGAAAAAATACAGAAAAAGACTGTCGTATGAAATCAACATTCAGTCATTTCAATAGTGAATGTGAGGCGTTCACAACTGTGGCACAGAGGAGCACGGCCTTTAACGTTCAAACGACTGGCTATTTATATCTACCACTTACCCCTGCTGAAGGGCGGAGGGGTGTTTCAACATTACCAGAAAGATGGCACAATGAGCGCGCGTCGCCAAATCTGGCGGCAGCACCCGCTTTAATACCGCACGCGTACTTTGCCCCATTCAAGGAAGGAGAGCGACGTTTCCTCACGCGCCCTTATGTCGTGGTGGGGGTGAGGGGTGGATAGTACGTCTTGGCTGGTCTCGGGCTTTACCCGGAACGATTATTTTGTAGTTTCTGGGTGCACAAAGGTCACTGCAATCACTGAAGTCACCATTTGCGAAAAGCGCGCGCTTTTCAGGCATAGGGAAGTAATTTCCTGTTCTAGTGGTCTATAGGTGTGTGCGCGCCCATATTCTGTTGAAGATGAACAACTGGGACACCTATTTGCGTGCATTTGTATCTGTGAGTACGTCTTATGCTTCATTATTGCGTGAAAAACACGGGGCACGTTTCGGTCTGCTTGCCATTCTGCGCGGGACCTCCGAATTTATTACTATCGCGATCATTGCATCGCTTTTGCGCCAAAGCTGTGGCTTTATTCTAAGAGTATTGTTCTTTCAAAATTGGCTGCGCGCAAAACGTGACCTCCAAGATGGCCCACTTGCGGCGTATTTATCTTCGGTCATTCCAATCGCACGGAGAGAGCGTGTTTCCAGAAGTGGTTGCTGCCCACACTTTTCTCCGCACAGCGGTGCTCCTACCGCTGATATAAAAGGCTGCCACGCGATGGGGTGCCGCGGAAAAAATAGTTTCGTGTTTTCACATAACCTCGCGCTCTATGAGAAATGTCGGATGAAGGAGTACTATAGGCAAAGTCAGTGCTAGGAGTTATATACCCCTAAATGGTTTTTTTTTTTTTTGCAGTAGATATGCGCCACGCCTCTAAGTGAGATAGCTCTGCAAGAAATTCACATACGCTGAAAAGTTACTATACTTCAATGTTTGCGGGCTATCGAGGGCATGGGCCAAGAATAAAAAAAAAGAATTGCCCGATCCGAAAGTGAAGTCTGAAGAGTGGCGCGTTCTGCACTCACGGGTTACACTCGATAGATTACACGTGTTCCTTTTTCTCTCTTTTCATGACACTAGTGCTGCTGTGCACTGTAGCGCCGTTTTAGTAATTCTTATACGCGCTGATGTGACTACAGCAACGCAGTGATCATAGTGCAAACGCTTGCTCATTCGCATTGTGAGTGTTACGGGGTCAGTTGGTATGCACGGCAACGTGAAAACGAGCATCAATAGCTTTTGTTTTTTTTTCAAGAAGAATAAACATGCGTTCAGATTTTCTTGTACCTGGTATGCGACATTGCGCGTTGCATAGCAGTGAGTCCAAGCGATGTGTCTGGCAATAGTCTTGCTGGTTTACCCCTACGCCCAATAAACCACGCCTGGACCTCTAAAAGGACGTGACAATATGCACTTTTTCTTTCTTCAGTAGTGCACCTCAACTGATACAAAGACACCATTCTGACTTATGGGAAACCCTCATATTTGGATGCAGTCGAGAATACTGTAAATAAATACGAGACTGATATTTTCATTCTGTTACCAAAACAACCAAAATACAGATAACAAAAAAGGAGCCGATTATAATTCGGGTGCTCTCTCTGTGAAAGACGTTGGGTGTAGATGTATGTCGGCTATTCGAAGCCTTCCACACTAATCAGGCAAAATTACTTTTTACATCACAATATTGATTTAAGTACGGCATTAATTTATTTAGAGCTAAGTTTGCTTCGGTTGAACACTTTATGAATACCCGTAAGCTATGAAACAATAAAATGATGTGTCATTTTAGGAGGGCTATATGAGTCAACAATGACGATTAGCCCAGTTTTCCCCCATACGCATCTTCAGAAAGGAGGATATCTCGAACGCCTCTATATTTCTCATCTCGATGATGGACGTGTTTTGTATGGGCCCCGAATCGGCTGCGCAGACAAGTGCTTTTGCAAGAATTGAGCTTACTTTTAATAGTTATTAAGGCAGCAGGGTAGACCTTTACAGCACTAATTACAGTGTATGTCTTTTCGGGGAGTCAGTCTCCTGCCATTTTTCTTGATCAAATGTTTTTTTTTCTCCTGCTAACTCGTTGGAGGGGCGTACACCGACCAAGTAAATTTTTGTACTAGAGCCTAGACTTTTTTTCCTTGGGGTAGTGTTCTTTATTCGCCGCGTTTTCTAATTATTGAGTGGGACAATTCAGCTATACTCAGACACTTGTGAATTGGTGTCAAAAAGACATGGTTAAATGCACGGTAAAATGCTCAGGGTGTGGGGCGGGTTTGAACATACCGGCTAGTTCGAACATGAATGCACAGGAGGCTGAATCCAAGTGTAGATAATGGGAGGCCAATGGGAAAAAATGGGGAAAATAATGGTTGCCAAGAGTGAACTGTTGATGAGAATCGCTGAGCTGGAATGGAGACAGAGCGAAGAAAAAACGAGGGCTATGGAAGAAAGGCTTAGGTCAGCCGAGGAGGCACTAGCGAGGTGGGTAATACTAACAAAAAAGCAGCCGATGGCAAGAACGGTAGGGTACTGGCGCCCAGAACTGCGGAGAAGAAAGGAAAAACAGATTCGGAAAAAAATAGGCTCAATGGTTAAAATGTCACAAGACCCAGCTTACGCGAAGTAGTTCTTGGGTGGGAGGAGGCAAAGCAAACGGCGTTACAAGCACAAGTAACCTCCAGGTACGGGACACCCTAGCATAAAATTCACAGCACGGGATAATCACAGGGACTCGGATTTAAATTTTATGTACAGAAGCAATAATAGCAATCAAAGCGAGGGTGAAAGGCGACAAGAGGACCTTAGTAGAACGACGATAGTTATAGCACGAGAATAAAACGACGACACAGAAACAAGAAGGACACGAAAGACACGAGTGCCAACTTCCAACTGAGTTTAATGCGCAGAGCGCGAAAGTATAAAGAGGAGACAGTAACCATGTGACAAAAACCGTATGGCACAAAGAGCAGACTATAGCAAGAGAAAAACAAAAACAAAAAACAAAAGCACAAAAAAACGGCAAAGAAAAATTTATAAGAAAACGAAACAGAAAACTAAAGATAAAATAACTACTTGCGCGCACCGAAACCTTCGAGGAACGACGATAGTTATAGCGTGAGAACAAAACGATGACACAGAGACAACAGGGACACGAAAAACACTAGCGCGCTCGTGTCTTTCGTGTCCTTCTTGTCTCTGTGTCGTCGTTTTGTTCTCGCGCTATAACTATCGTCATGCCATACCAACTAGCCCAAGCTGCCACACTTCGAGGAACCTTCGTTCCTTCTCGGACAGAGCCACGGAGGGCTTGCTAATACAAGGCACCTGTTCACGTGCCATCTGCGCGGCCTCGACAATGCCTCTTGTGTTCACACATGAAATGCCCGAGAATGACAAGTTACGCTTTTTGGATTTAAGACTGGTTTTTAGCTCACAGCACATCTGTTGGTGTTATGAACCACGTGCGCAAAAACCTCTACTTCCTTTTTCTTCCACTCACAGCAAGTTAGTTAAGCGAGGCATAGCACGAACCTGTCTTGAGAATGCCTTAAATAGGTCGTCCGCCCACAATATCTCTGCGAGCTTCAAAGCTTAAGTTTTCCGGCTTAAGGCTTCGGGTTTCCCCGAGGCGTTTAACGCTTCCCGTTGCTGAGACTATCATTGGACTAATAAGGCAGAGCAGAGGCAGCGACAGAATCCGAGCAACACGGATACAGAACGTGAAAGGATAGCTGTGATTCCATACAAACACCAGATATCACACAGGCTCAAGAAAATAGGAAAACGTGTTGGAGTTCGTGTCCTCTTCTCGGCACCGTTCAAATTAATCAGCCGCCCCAAATCTACAAACCCCCCGAAAACGCAGTCATCAACGAAATGAAGAGTTCAACATAAGAACAGGTATGCGGCATGCTCCCGGGAAGTTGTTTATAGGACCCTCCTTTTATGCGGTGCTTGTTATGTCGGAACGACCAGAAGTTGTCTGAACGATCAGTTGAGATAACATGCTAACAATGTTAGAAACGGGAAAAATGGTTTTCTTGCTCAGCACTGCACTGAGTGCAATTGTGTGCCCCTTTTCAAGGACACAGCGGCGCTGTACAAGCACAAAGATGAGCGCACCCAAGTCATTGTCGAGGCCGCGCAGATGGCACGTGAACAGGTGACTTGTATTAGCAAGCCCTCCCTGGCTCTGTCGAGAAGGAACCAAGGTTCCTCGAAGGTTTCGGTGCGCGCAAGTAGTTATTTCATCTTTACTTTTCTGTTTCGTTTTCTAATAAAATGTTCTTTGCCGTTTTTCTGTGCTTTTGGTTTTTTTGTTTTTGTTTTTTTTCTTACGCATGTTCAGCTCTTAGTGCCATATGGTTTTTGTCAGATGGTTACTGGCTCCTCTTTATATTTCGGGCTCTGCGCAATAAACTAAGTTGGAAGTTAGCGCTCGTGTCTTTTGTGTCCATCTCGTTTTTGTGTCGTGGTTTTGTTCTCGCGCTATATCTTCATGCCATACCAACTAGCCCAAGCTGCCACACTTCTAAATTAGTAGAACGTTCCCAGGACATAAGCTGGAAGTATCGATGAGGCAAGCGAACACAAAACTCACAACTAAAGCTAATGGACGAAACATCGTGCTAAATGCAGGTGGCCTAAGCGAGATCTTGAATGAAGAATTCGTAGGACTATTACACTGGAGAAAAGGGTCGATGACGTGCGCACCACTTGCAAACAGGTACGGATGTCCGAGGTACCAGTGCGCGACGGCAACTTACAGAGAGCGTTTGACGACGCAAACAAATGTTTATGGCAATTGAGCCGAGAGAAAGGCTTTGAGGTAGTCGAAATAAGCAGAGAGGTGCATAGTTGGGGTGGTTTTCAACGAGACAGAATTCACTTGGATAGGAGGCTAGGTCATAAGGCGGGTTGGCGACTTGCAGGACGTCCATTCTCTTTTACAGAGCACGCAGGCCCTTCAGGATCCACGTTAGCTAGTAACGAGAAAAATAACCATGGTGACTCTTTGACATGTGGTAAAAAACGAGAGAAGATGTAAAAAAGAATAGAGAAGGCGCGTGTTGCAATTAGCTACAATAACATGCAGGGTGGCAGAGAAATAGCAAAATAGTGAGAGAATGAGCAGCAGTTAAACAGGAAACAGATGGGTGTGTATGTGCTTACAGAAACACAACTTAGAGACTTGAAAAAGCCACCGATCATTCTAAATTATACTTGGAAAGGACGCAACAGGATCATACCAGAAATAAAAGACGGGGTGTTTGAATGCTAATTCATAGCGGGGCCAAATGGGATAAAGTGAACCAAACGTATTCAGAGCACAACTAGGTCTTGGGCACAGTAAAGAGAAGGAAAATGTGGCTAGGTGTAGCTTACGTCAGGACGGAGAATAACTGCAAGGAAAACAATTTGGAAACAGTGAATTGCATAAGCGCTGATACCAAGGAATGTGGACAGGGGGCCGGAATAATTCTTCTAGGGGACATGAATGCTCGACACAGGACAATGACGGATATTCAGGCACCAATAACATGTTATTGCTGGATCTCTGTGAGCAACATAATCTTGAGATAGTTAATGAGGAGCCTAAGTGTGAGAGGCCTAATACGTGGGACACAGGCCATGGAGCATTAAATATTGTTTTATGACAGAATGAATCTATTGCAAAATTAGAGAGATGAGAATAGATCAGGAAGGAATTAACAGCTTGCGTAGTGTTCATACAGGCAAAACATTATAAACTGGATATAAACATGAAAATAAGAACATGAAGTCAAAGATCGGAAGCCCGTGTTTAATGACACACAAATAACAAATATAGCCGCAAGAGTTGAGGAAGAAGTAGGAAAACTACCAGCAAAATCCTGGGAGTATACTGAGCTGTTGCATGTAATAACGAGGGAGATCAAAAAAAGGGAAGAAGACTATATGCTGCAAAGGAAAGAGAGGCCAAAAATTTGGTTGAACAAAAAAACCCGGGAATAGATCGAGAAAGCGACGTGAGGCATCACAGGAGCACATACAGGCAAATAGAGCAAAGGGCCCACAGATAAAAGTCGACCAAGTATCGGAAATATATTGCCACGTTCCTTTCCGCAAGATTTGTTATCGTCCTATTACACTATGTTCAAGAAAAGGGTGCCTGCGATATTAGAGATGATTCGAGGCTGTAGTAGATTGTTTTGTTAAGATTACACCCACTTCGTGAACCTATCACTATATTCTGAAACTTGCATTGCCGCTATAGCGGTAATGCTAGAATGTTCAATGGCAAGTGTATTAATGTCGACACGCTTCGCCACTTGGTGCACGTTAAAGAACCCCAGGTGGTCAAAATTTCCGGAGCCCTCCACTACGGCGTCTCTCATAATCATATGGTAGTTTTGGGACGTTAAACCCCACATATCAATCAATCAAATCGCTTCGCCACTTGTCAGTTGACCGACGGCTGACGCTCTGCTCACCGCTATCAGTGACACTGTCTTGCTGTTATCTGGCATTCCTTTTACGCGGCCACAAGTTCGGTCCGAATAAACAGCTTATTATTCGACCTGCAATGCAGCCTGCTTCCATTGTCCACGTCACGGCCCCGTGACAATAATCAGAGAATACACCAATGTGCAGAAATCAGTCGGGGCAAAAATTAAAGGTGAGAGTGAACGCTGGAATACAGAGATTCGCGAAAAGAAGAAGGCCGTGCCAAGAGTATTTGGAGCCACCTCAAAGCGCTACATAGAAAGTGCTTCACAATGCAACATATGGTAGATGAAGGGCGCAATAAATGAAAAGTGTACGAAGCACTAGGTTATATCGAAAAAGTAACAGCAGAGTTAATTAAAAAGGCCGCCCAGCAGACTTTCCAGTGAGTAAATGTATCAAAAAGAGTGTAACTGTGGAACAAGTTGTACTTGAGAATTTCAATTGGAAAAAGGCCAAAAAAAAAAGCCTAAGCACTCTACTATGGCATAGATATGGTTGCAGTGTGTCTCACAAAGGAACTATGAAACAGCACTAAAGAAGCGCTGCTCAAATCCGTAGAAAGGTGCTTACAGGAGAAGGAAATGCCACACACTTATCAGAAAAGTAGAATTAACTTTATCTAAAAAGGCAAGAGATAAAAGGATAACATTCGCTCGTACAGACCATTAACCAAGAAATCTGTACTGTGCAGGTTGGCAATGCAGGCAATAAAATTGAAAATATAGACGTGGGCACAGCAAAATGATATTTCGCGAGAACTTCAGAATTTATTTCTAATCTAGAAGTGGTTAGATGACAACCTATTTGTTCGTACGCAGTGTATAGAAATATTTAATATAGAAAACAGGCCCTGATACATATCGCTGTGTGTGTGTGCATCTCTCCTTTGTGTGTGTCCTTGTTGTGGTGCGTTATACCAGTGAAAATGATGAATCTCAACCAACTAGCCCGGCAACGTGCCTTAGCCTTATACATAGCTTATCTAGACATCACTGGGGCGTATGACAACTTTAATCGGGAAGTTTTGTAGAAAATTTTGAACGAAGTGCACATAGGCGACTACTGCATATAGCGTTTGAGAGACATATACCGATAAATCAGTTTGCATAGAATGGGAACGAATAAATCGCAACAACAGCATTGAATTGAACAAGGAGCAGACACAGAGATGGCCATTGTCTCCGCTGTTGTTCATGCTGTAGATTGTGAGAATGGAAAAAGCGTTAGAAGGTACCAACTTAAGATTTATTCTGTAACACAAACAGGCTGGCATGATGATTGAGCAGAAGATTCCTGGTCTGTTCTATGCATACGATATTTTCCTATTTACGGACAGTCCCGACAATGTCCTGGCAGATTATGCCAAAGAAAAGGCGAAGCTCTAGAACTAGGACTTAGCGCAACAAAATATGAATTGATGTTAATAAACGATCACGAAGACCAGGCGGTCTCAATATAGGTACAAAAAATACCAAGGGTAAGCGGCTACAAGTGCCTTGAAGTATAGATCGATGAGGAAAAAAACATCGGCAGCAACGGAAAGAGAGATGCAGCAATAATGAAGCTCAGGGAGTTATGGGGATATAATCGGTACGAAGTGCTTCGTGGTCTGAGAAAAGGCGTATTGGTTCCAGGGCTTACATTTGGGAACTCTTCTGTGTGCACGAATTCAGAGATGCAATCAGGAATTGACGTAAATCAAAGGACTGTGGGACGCCTCGCGTGGTGCGCTCACGGAAAGACGATGGATGAGACTGTAAAGGGAGATGTAGAATGGACAGGCTTTGAAGTAAGGGAAGCAAGGAAAATTAGATCTGGAGAGAGGTTTAGAAAAATGAAGGAGAGTAGATGGGCTGGAAAAGTGACCAGGTATTTTTATGGGATAAGCGTGGACACAAAGTGGAGAAAAAGAACTAGGAGGCTCACCAGTAAATATACGGCTGGCAGTGTGGGACATATGGCAACAAGGAGCATTAGGAGAAAAGTAAGAGAGGCGGAGAGTATTTATTAGATGACAGCGATGGAAAAGAATCCAGCTCTCAGTAACTACCGAAAGGGCAAGAACGAAGTTAGACGGTAAAGGTTTTCTGATAATTCAAGGGGAAGTGCTTTACCGTTCGAAGCGAGGTAGGGTTCCCTCATAACTTGTAGTCATAAAGGAACATTCAATAAAGAAGAAGAACAATGTACATGCTGTAGGGGACCTAAGGAAACGATTGAACATGTTCTGATTGAATGCAGCGATATACACCCAGGTATACGTGTGGGCACAAACCTACATGAGGCTTTGGGTTTTAGCGAAAAACATAGAAAGCTGAACACGTCCGCGATAGAAGCAAGTAAGAGGCGGTTAAAGCATTTGTGGTGGAAAAGTAGAGATAAAGGACATAAATATTGGGGAAATTAGGTCATTCTGCCTGAAGAGGCAAATATAGACGACAAAATCAATTTTCGCTTTAATAAGATTGAATTATTGCAGTAGATAAGACATTAGGCCAACATAAAAGAAAGTTTTCATTTTTTTCTTGCGAGCCTGGTGGCACACATGTAACCGCCCTGTAAAAAAGCGGGCACACACAGCACTCATTCATCCATGTTTTGTTGCGGACCCAAAAGGCAAGGCTTCAACTTGTGTTGACGAAACAGAAAGGCGTCACTGAAGTCTTGGTGGATCCCGGCATAAAAACTTTCGTATTAAAAATACTGCATGAATGAATGTTACTGTTCGAGCTCTTAGCACCTTCACATTCATGCACACGTGCGTACGTATTTCTGTTTTAAGGTAAAGACAGAAGGACTAAATCGAAATAGATAGTTTAAGGGACGTGAAAGCTTTTATCCGGCTTTCATCTTCAGTTGCCGTAACTATACAGGCTTAATGCACCAATGTCTCGAGTTTTAAAGCAGCGTGGAAATACAAGGATCTCTTTCACTAGTAATAGTTCGAGTGCCGTGAACTCCCATTTGTTTTACCAGAAGAGGAACTCTATTGGGTGATATATACGCCGTGCATAAACAAACTCGACGTATCCCAGGTGACCCAAATCTGAGTTTTCAATTTTAAAGCTGTCTTGTGTCTATAATATACCAGGAATACAGGCGGAAACAGCAAGTAGAAGCTGCAACTCAAAACGCTCGATAACACATGCCACACCCTAGCTGCGCTGGCGTAGCGTGAAAATGGAGGGTGATCATTTATAACATACTGCTACATCTAGGCTGCCGCAATGGATATTTCCAATGCACGTGTGTGCCCGATGAAGGGGATGAAGGTAGCTTGCTGCTCGCATTCGGAGCCAGACTGGCCAGCGCTGCAACCGCTCTCGCAAATATATTTTGTAAATATATTTGCAATATATATTGACTCGTTACTCAAGAAACGTATTTGGTGAAGGTGGAACGTTCGCCGTCTTCACCAAGCAGCTCCACAGTGGCCGCACCCTCGAACTTCCCGCCATAGCTTTCAGTCAAAACCCGTTGCCTTCTCTGTCTGCGGCTATCCGACAACCTTTGTCGTGGCCCCCACATCCTGTAATTCCAGGACATTCTCTGCGCAACCTGGCATCGATGTCTACGACTGGCTTCGCCTGTATGAACGAGCCAGCAAAGCTCGCCGCTGGGACCATACCATGATGCTCGCTAATGTTCTTTCCTACTTTGGCGGAACCCCGCGTGTCTGGTGCGAAACAAATGAGCCCGAACTTACCAGCTGGGACATGTTCAAGGAGAAGCTACGTGACATCTTTGAAGACCCGACCCATCGCCACGCAGTTGCACGACAGGAGCTGGCTACCCATTTCCAGTCCCCAACTGAACCGTATATGTCCTACATAAGATAAGTTCTCACTTTTCCCCGGAAAGTGGACGAGGCGATGTCTGAAGCTGATAAGGCTGGTCACGCTTAGAAGGTAACCACGTATGACGCTTCCATTTTTAGGTCTACACCATCGTCTCGACTATCGACCGCATCGCTCAAGAATGCCACCGTTTCGAAGCAGCAAAAAGCCGTCGGGTGCACCCTCCTTTTTCTCGTTTGCAAACGCGGTGGCTTCGTACACCTTTCTGATTCCGCCGCCACACCACCTTTGAGCAGAGTGTCACGCGCATCGTTCGACGGGAACTTGAAGCAGCAAGTCCAGCGCTGCTTCAGCCCTGTCCGTTCGAACTTGCTACCATAACAACAACCCACGCGGTCTCTGCTGTTCGGTGGTCGTACGACGACAATTTGCCAACCTCGGGTTTTCTGTCGTCTGCCCCGTCTGTCGCCCTTTCTCCAGACCAATGCTCTGAGGGCATCTCGACATGAACCATTCGTTCCTCCACGATCTCGTAACCCCGCGGAATCGCAACTTCCAACGACAAACCAATCTGCTTCCGGTGCCACCGCGTTAGACATGTCTTCCGCTACTGCCGTGCCTCCCGAACGCCTCCACATAAGGATCGGTCTTTCGCACCTTATCGCCCATGTGAAGATCTTCGCCGGTATTCGCCTAGATGTATGTATCCTGCTTTTGACACACCTAACAGACGCCTTCCTGCTCGTTTTCTGTTCCCTCAATGCTGTCGTTCCCCGTCGCCTCAGCCATGCCGCCATCTCTCGCCGCCCAAATTTCCATCGTATCTGACAAAAAATGCTTCCTACTAACAAGAATCTTATCGATGTGCACACGGACGGTATTTCTTTGACGGCACTGGTCGATACTGGCACTCACGTGTTTATAATCAGTGTTCATCTTTGTCGCCGCTTAAGGAAAGTACTCACGCCTCCTGCTACAAAATCTGTACTTGTCGCTGATGGCGGAACTGTTCCCGTCATCGGAATCTGTATGGCTTGCATAAGCATCGCCAACCGCTATGTTCCTGTCCCATTTACGGCGCTCCATAACTGTCCTCATAACCTCATCTTGTGATGGACTTCCGGTCGACCGATTCTGCTCTGTTAGACTGTTCCGCTGGTACTCTTTGCTTTGACCTTCCTCTTCAGCCGGATATTCAACCTGAACTTCAACGTTACATGCGGGCTACAGATTTTCTCTGCTTACCCCCTAAATCCGTTACACTCGCCGAATTCGCCACGACCTCACCCGTTCTGATGGGGATTACATCGTCACGCCCATTCATGATGTCCTACTGGCCCGTGACGTCACCGTCCCTCATTGCGTCGGAACTATAGCCACCGACTGGATACATCTAGCCGTCATAAATTTCGGCTTCACGAATCAAGTTCTCCCTGGGCATCTTAATCACCACGTTGTGGTCCTTAGTCAATGACCACATCACCACTTAAACAGCTCAAGCATGCACTAATCTTCCTTGTCGACCACCCAACGCCACATGCCTCGACATGTCAGTAGGTATCATGATCACTTCTGACCACCCCCCAACGCAATCAGCCACCCTCATCCACCTTTTAGCTTCCTACCACGACATCTTTGATCTTGACGATCGACCACTCGGCAAAACTTCTCTTGTCCAGCTCCGCACAAACACATGTGATGCCGCTCCCATTCACCGCTGACTTTATCGTGTGTCCGCATCAGAGCACCAGATTACTCAAGTCGAAGTGAACAAGATGCTAACTAAAGGCATTACTCAGCCCTCATCAAGCCCATGGGCGTCACCCGTCATCCCGGTTAAAAAGAGGGACAACACATGGCGCTTCTGCAATGATTACCGCTGTCTAAATCGAGTAACAAATTAGGACGTGTATCCCTTGCCCAGTATTGATAACGCTCTCGATTGTCTCCATGCCTTCGCTCTTGTTATTGGCAGATTGCCGTGGGCGAGAAAGACCAAGAAAAGGCCACCTTCGCCACTCCTGATAGCCCGTACCAATTCAAGGTTATGCCCTTTGGTCTATGCAACGCCCCAGCCACATTTGAACGTATGATGGACTCTGCTACACGGGTTCAAACGGTCAACATGCTTGTGTTACCTTGAGGTCGTCTTCGTATTTTAAACTACAATTTAGACCCACGTTGAGTGTCTGTCAGCCATTCTCGACGCCTTCCACAATGCTGGAGTCCAGTTGAGCTCCTCGAAGATTCACTTCAGCCACCGACAGATTCCAGTGTTGAGCCACCTTTTCGATGCTTTTGGTATGTGGTCAGATCCTGAGAAAATTCGTACCATCACGAGTTTCCCAGTACAACAATCCGCCAAAGACGTCCAGAGGTTTGTGCGACTCAGTTTCTAACTCAGCCAGGTCATGAAAGAGTGTGCAGCAATCACCCAACCACTTTCCGATCTTGTGAAGAAAGGCTCTCTTTTTCGTAGGGGTCGCCCCGCTGCGGTGGTCTAGTGGCTAAGGGACTCGGCTGCTGACCCGCAGGTCGCGGGATTGAATCCCGGCGGCGGCGGCTGCATTTCCAATGGAGGCGGAAATGTTGTAGGCCCGTGTGCTCAGACTTGGGTGCACGTAAAAAACCCCAGGTAATCGAAATTTCCGGAGCCCTCCACTACAGCGTCGCTCATAATCATATTGTGATTTTGTGACGTTAAACCTCACAAATCAATCAATTTTCGTAGGGGTCCACTCAAGCCGCTCCCTTCTCTCGCCCCATTACACTTTTGACGACGCCTCTACCCTGGCCCACTATGACCCATCCACCCAAATCGAGGTCGGAGCGAATGCACGTGGTAACGGTATCGGGGCCGTTCTCACCGAACGCCAACAAGGACACGACCACGTTATCACCCATGCTAGCCGCCTCCTTACACGTGCAGATCGCAACTATTCGATTAAGGTACGAGAATACCTGCTCTTGTCTTGGTGGTCTCAAAGTTCCGTTAATGTCTATGTGGCACTCACTTCTCCATCAACACCGACACCGCGCACTCTGCCGGCTTTCATCCTTGACAGATTCCACCGGTGGACTTGGTCGCTGGGCTCTGCGACTGCAAGAATACACCTTTGCTGCAACATACAAGTGTGGACACCTGCGTCAGGATGCCTATTGCCTTTCTCGCTATCCAGTTGGCGAATCAGAGCCGTACCTGACTACACCTGCATGTGCTCCGTTGCCCAACTGACCCAAATAGCCGATGAGCACGCCGTGATGCAGCCTTATGGGCTATCATCGAGCGCCTCGACTCCTCTCCATCAAACCGATCCCACTGCTCGTTCGTACTCAGGAATGGTACATTATAATGGCCTAACTTCCACCCAGACGGCCCATCTCTGTTGCTTGCCATACGCAAGCAGCTCCGCTCGGCTATATTCCACGAACTACACGACGTTCGTACTGCCGGTCACCTCGGCGAGTCCCGCACATACGACTGGATTTGCCGTCGCTTCTATTGGCCAGGTCTCGCACGCTCCGTCCGAAGATACGTCGCGGCATGTGAAATATGTCAGCGCCGAAAAACACCATAGATGTTCCGGCCGGGTGCCTTCAACCGCTCACGCCCGGCCGCCCACTCACGCGAAGCCGCTCGTGCTCGCCTTCTGAGCTCCTAAAAACAACGGCGTCGGTATGATCAACCACACCATGATGTTCGCTTTTCCCTCGGTTCGTTGGTTCTGCTGTTGTCTCCAACCAGGCACGTTGGTCTGTCTGACCAACTGCTGTCTTCGTAAACAGGCCCATACAGAGTGCTTCGTGCAGTGACTCCCGTCACTTATGAAATCGCTCCTGCTGCCTCGTCCTCTTCATCCACCCCTCGGGCCAGCGACATCGCACACGTCACACGCCTGAAGCAGTACCACTCGCCCAATGACGTTGGAGTCTAGATGCGCCGAAACGGCGCCTTTGCCGACGGGTGTTCTGCTACATGCAGACAGCCGCAATGCATATTGCGAGTGCGCGTGTGTGTCCGATGGATGAAGGTCGCTTGTTGCTCGAGCTCGGAGCTAGACTGGCCAGCGCTGCAACCGCTCTTGCAAATATTTTTTGTAAATATAGCTGCAATATATTCAGTCGTTACTCACGTAATAATATTATTATTTCTTGAATGGGCGTCTCTAATAATCATACGGTGGTTTTGGGACGTTACACCCCACATATCAATCAATTTCTCGAACGCACATTTCACTCCGCCGCGGTGATCTAGTGGCTAAGGTACTCCACTGCTGACCCGCAGGTCGCAGGATCGAATTCCGGCTGTCACTACTGCATTTTGGATGCAAACAAAAATGTTGTAGGCCTGTGTGCGCAGACCTGGGTGCACTCAATAGGTCAACGTATCAAGCATGGTTTTCGAAAGTGAGACCATTTAACAGTGGCAGGTGTCCAAGCCTACAAATGCGGTAAACTAACCTGATTACGTAGTACGGGGAGTGCACAAATTGTGAAGAGGCGAACAATTAGGTAGGCCAAAGCATGAAATAGGTTCCTCGTTTTTGCGTCTAACATAGTCTAACAGATGCCATATAGAACACACAGATTACACGGGAAGGAATGCGCTGCAATCGGCCTGTCCTACCACATGAACCGAAAAAACTGCATCACATAGCATTGAACGCATTTAAGTTCCCATTATTGGCGAAAGTTGCCGCATTTAGCCGAAACCAATCTCAGCTCAAATTTCGGTGCACAAAAGGGTGGGAAACATCCTGGAGTTGCCCCTCTGTGCTTGCTTCATAGTCGTACCGGGGCTTTCGAACGTGCAACCACAGCAGTTATTTATCAGTTAGGTTTTTTGTGTAAGCGATTATAGCATGTCAAGGGTTCAAGCGTTATATATTAGAGATAATGTTTTTCTGTTTTCCTTTTTTCCGAAACCTCATCGACGAAGGCTTTCTTATCGGGGTCGTAACGCGCTATGTATCAGAGATAATCTTTTGTCTCTTATTCTTTTTTCTGAAACCCGATCGGCAAAAGCTTTGTTATCAGGGTCGTAAAGGCGGAAGTCCTAAAGACGGAGATTCTTAGCTAAAGTACAATATGGCATGGTTAAGTGTAAATGCCATTACTTGCTTTGGTCAGTTGATGTCGAGTCTTTTTTTACGGTAGTATGAGAGCTTTTTGAACACCAACGCCACTGTTATAAACACCGCTCATAATGGTGGCACTGCTCCTCTGGAGTGAAAACTATGTGCGGCCTGCCCATAACAGGACAAAATTATTGCTGATGAATATACTTTCAGGAAGACTCTTGTATTTAAAGGTGAAGCATTATAGCTATCAACAGGTTCTTCGAGCCTATCTATCTATCTATCTATCTATCTATCTATCTATCTATCTATCTATCTATCTATCTATCTATCTATCTATCTATCCATTTATGTCTGGGTGCATTTGTGATCGCATATTTAACTTGGCATATACCAAAATTAGCATTGGTAGGTGAGAGGGTTTCACCAATGCATACGTCTACGATCTAGTAGGGCGTGCGTAATGCGCAAGTCTCCTTTGTCATCGGCATGGTTTTCCTCGCTTATACCAACAGCGAAACAGGGTGCGTTCACCTCTAGCCTATAAAGCATGAGATACTTTTCTGACCAATCGCACTGTGTTTCATTATGCACAGTTGCGGGCATGCAGTGGGACCAGGTGAACGTGATGTCAGAGCCGGAAGTGCCCAGCCTAGCTTCGGTGCTGCTGGTCATGCTGTTGTCTGTGACGTTTAACATTGCCCTGGCTCTGCTAATGGATGACCTGCTGCCGCTCTCAACCAACATCGATGGACCACGACTCTTTCGAGGATTCTTGGTGAGCAACACTGTTTACTAAGTGCGCTCAGAGACGTGCCCTCTTTCCCAATATGCATAACGGTAATTTACCAACCGGGGGTCTGTGCACGCGCAAATAGTTGAAAAGTGGGAGACAATACCAAGCAAGTGTAGCATGCGACTCTAGTATATGTGATGAGTTATATTGTCGCAGTACAACGTGAACAAAGCACAAGTACGCCTTGAGGCAGCGAAATCAGGGTGTTTTCAACAGCTGAGCAACAAGATTGTCTTCTTTGTTCTCGAGTAAAGCCAGAGGCCCACTACCTGGTGTCTGCTAAATGCCCACATCATCGTTGTCGTTCACACGCAGACACGGGTCATTTCTCTCTCTCTCAAAGAGCATCGACCCGATGTGAAGTCAATAATGCAGTTTTTTTTTAAAGAAAAGTCTCACGCAATCACTGGCTGACGTAAGACTTCATGCGCACTACGTGAACGAGTTCAGGGTGGTGCTGGCGACGCTTGGTACCACACGAACTATCGGGAACAACTTCGTAAGTAACCTTACTAAGTTGTCGCAGCACTCGGTATGGCCCAAAGCATCTTCTTAAAAGCATTTCGGAAAGTCCTCGTTTCCGTACGGGTGTCCAAACCCACACTTTGTCGCCAGCATGATACACTACTGTTCGGCGGTGAGCATTGTAGCGGCCTGAATTGTACTCTTGTTGCTGGTGGATCCGTAAACGAGCAAGTTGCCTAGCTTCTTCCGCACGTTCCGTAAAGGTGTTGGCGTATGTGTCAATGCCGTCACCTTCGTGCAGAAGCATCGCATCTAACAGAGTTCGTACTTCTCGTCCATAAACGAGGCTGAACGGGGTCAGGTGGTCGTTTCTTGCTTGGCCGTATTGTACGCAAACATTATGTATGGCAATATTTCATCCCAGTTTTTGTGTTCAACGTCTACGTACAACGAAAGCATGTCTTCAATGGTTTTGTTTAGACGCTCTGTCAGCCCGTTCGTTTGTGGGTGGTAGGCAGTGGTCTTACGATGCGCTGTTCCACTCAGCATGAGGACGTGATCCAAAAGAGGTGCCATAAATGCGGCTCCTCTGTCTGTGATCACAACGGTTGGTGCACCATGCCTCAGTACAATGTTCTCAATGAAAAATCTTGCCACCTCGATCCGCTGCTGTACCTCTCTGGATAGCCTTTTTCTCGGCATAACGGGTCAGATAATCCGTCGCGACGATAACCCAGCGGTTCCCTGCTGTAGAAGTAGGTAGTGGGCCCAAAATGTCCATGCCGATCTGGTAGAATGGAGCTGTTGGGACTGTACGGGTTGCAAAAGGCCAACTGGTTTAGTCGGTGGTGACTTGCGTCGCTGGCAGTCGAGACAGGTACGGACGTGGTGCTTCACGGCTGTGGTTAGTCTAGGCCAGTAATTCCTTTGCTGTATTCTGGCCAACGTTCTCGTGTAACCCAAATGACCAGAGCTCACCTCGTTGTGGCATGCTTTGAGTACTTCGGAACGAAGGGCTGCTGGGATGACGAGCAGATAGGTGGATCCCGTCGGCGAAAAGTTTCTTTTGTAGAGTACTCCGTCCCGTAAACAAAATGATGAAAACACTCTTGCGAAAACTCTTGGCGCCTTCTGAGATCTGCCATCCAAGTAGTTAATTAGGCGA
Source organism: Rhipicephalus microplus (assembly GCF_043290135.1). Taxonomy (NCBI): domain Eukaryota; kingdom Metazoa; phylum Arthropoda; class Arachnida; order Ixodida; family Ixodidae; genus Rhipicephalus; species Rhipicephalus microplus. The sequence goes on from NC_134703.1 coordinate 174,097,728, forward strand.
AGCAACTCAGCGTCGTCGCGTTGTTGCTGTGCAATGGCGGTCGTGTCGAGGACACCGAGAAATGCTGTTTCCTCCTCTTCAGGTAGGGTTGCCGACTCAATGGGTGAACGGGACAGACAGTCAGCGTCCATATGTCGCTTGCCTGACTTATGTACGACTATCTTATCGAATTCTTGCAGCCTGAGACTCCAACGCGCTAGTCACCCGGTAGGGTCTTTTAGACTTGTTAGCCAGCACAGCGAGTGGTGGTCGCTAATTACTTTGAAGGGGCAGCCATATAAATATGGGCGAAATTTTAAAACTGCCCATACAACGGCGCGACATTTCTCCTCAGTTGTAGAGTAATTAGCCTCAGCGCGTGTTAACGTTCTGCTTGCGTAATCTATTACCCTTTCTGTGCCCTTTTGATGCTGCACAAGCACATCTCCCAGACCAACATTGCTAGCATCTGTGTGAAGCATCGTCGGGGCTTCTTCGTCGAAGTGGGCAAGCACCGGGGGCGTTTGAAGACGTTGACGTAAATCATTAAAGGCAGCCTCCTATTCTTCGTTCAACTCAAAGGCATCGTCCTCTCTTCTGAGACGAGTTAGTGGCGACGCGATGCGGGCAAAGTCTGTGATAAACCGGCGATAATAGGCACAAAGGCCCAGAAAGCGTCTGACAACCTTCTTATTGGAGGGTACTGGGAACCGTGCGACAGCGGCAATTTTTCCAGGGTCGGGCCGGACGCCTGCGTTACTGATGACGTGACCAAGAAACTGAAGTTCTTGGAAACAGAAATGACACTTTTCCGGTTTCAGTGTTAGGCCGGCCGACCTTATGGCACGTAAAACAACTTCCAGCCTTTTGAGATGCTCGTCAAAAGTGGTTGAAAACACTACAACGTCGTCCAGACATACTAGGCACGTCTTCCACTTCAATCCCGAAAGTACCGTGTCCATAAGCTTTTGAAAAGTCGTGGGAGCGGAGCACAAACCAAAAGGCAAGACTTTAAATTCGTATAAACGATCTGGCGTCACAAAAGCGGTTTTCTCTCGGTCTCTTGGGTCTACCTCAATCTGCCAGTATCCACTCCTCAAGCCCATGGAAGAAAAGTAGCGAGCGTGCCGTAGTCTGTCAAGGGAGTCATCAATACGTGGGAGCAGGTACACATCTTTTTTGGTCTCCCGATTCAGCTTCCTGTAGTCCACGCAAAAACGCAGCGTGCCGTCCTTTTTCTCTACTAGCACTACAGGCGATGCCCAGGGGCTCTGTGACGGTTGAATTACATCATCTTCAAGCATTTTCGCGACTTGTTGTTGTATGGCTTCGCGTTCCTTTAAAGCTACACGATAAGGGTTCTGGTGAATAGGTCTCGCCGTGTCCTCGGTGATTATTTGATGCTTTGTCAAAGGTGTTCGACCAACTCAAAAGGTCGATGAAAAGCAGTCGCGGAATTCGGCTGGCAGCTGAAGAAGTCTCTGTCGGTCATCCTTTGACAAAGTGGGGCCAACGTCGAGAACGGGTTCTGGTTCTTTATTAGGCATTTCGTCTAATACCAATAAACATTAACTGCCTCGCTTTTCTACGATATTGTCGTACGAAGCAATAGCTAAATTTCAAAAAACTAGACTGAGCAGCACGAATACACACGCGCGAACACAATCTTTATGCGACATTGTTACGATCGAACAGACAAGTTTAGAAAAAAAGAACGTCGGTGCAGCAATGCCTATACAAATTGAGAAGGAAAAAGAATCGTATGCACCGCACAAAACTGACCTATGGTTCATACCGACTATGAATCCTTATTATATATTAACACACTATACGTATGGTATGGACGCAGTAACGAGTTATCCTACAGCTGGTGACAGGCCACGATAGATGCCGTTGATTTTGGTCGTTGATCATACGCATCAGTCTGTACACTAATTTTATACACCATGCTCCAGAAACAAGGAGCACTGAAAATATGTCAAGTGTGTGCACAGCATGCAAGTATGCCATGCTTGCTGATCGTGAGGCTACCCGCCACCCCAGTTTGTATGCTTGCAAAAAAGAAATTTACTGATCCTTCTTTTCAGGAATCTCTGTAAGACGGAAGTGAAACGTCTCCTCACCGCGGTAGTTGAGGATTCGTTGGGCATTGTTTCTCCTTTAGGGCGAGAAATTGAATGCTATAGAAACAAATTGCAATGTCACACGAAGAACGAAAAGCAGCCGGAAACACGCAGCGCACAACTCAACAAGAACCACGCACGAAATGAACTGACACAAAACAAGCGGGAAACAAACGTTTGTAACAGCTCGACACTTGAAGCATGCTGTTCAAACAGAAAGGCTCACGAAATGAGCGCACAGGTGTGCGTAGGACGACCGTGAAAAACTGTCGCAATTCTTACGACTTCGTGTTTGCATAGCGTGCTTTATTCGTAAATGCGACCGCAGCAGGACGCGAAGTAACGTTCGTGCTTTAATTAACTAGTGTAACTTAAAAGCAAACTTGCGGGGAAAGCACAAGAGGGAAATCGAAAGCAACTAAGCAGTTCTTTACATGGCAAGTTTTACTATTAAAATTCTGTTTTAAGGAATAATTTTATTTTTTTTCAAGTTTTCCTTTGCCGGCTATCTTCCAATTTGGTCGTATAACAGCTTCCGTCTGTTCCCCGTAGCCCAGACGTTCTACAACACGGGCAGTCGATGGCAACCCTAGCACGCCGGTAAAGTTATTGCATGCGCCTTTGGTGCAACTGAAATGGGTCGGCTTGTTTCACCTTCGCTTCAGCCACGTTCGTAGCTCCCGCTCGCATGAGACTATACGACGTGCGGGGGCTGTTGTTGATTTGGACTTTATGCGGTGCATGACGACGATGCCAATGTCTTATCCCGTCAAAAGTGTTCAAAAAGCAGTAAAAGGCTGAACGAAGAAAATGAATAGAGTAGTGTTAGTTACACGCGCCCACGATCTCTATCAACACGTCGGGCCTGAGAAAAGAGTGGCCTGGTAATAACAATATGGTTCCAGAGAATAACAGATCACACAAGTTCGCGAACTTTTCATGTGGTCCACTAGAGATCAACATTATCCCTGTCCCTACAACAACAGCACTATGTCCCATGGTATGAACGTGCGTTTCCTTCTTCTTTCCACGAACTGACGGCATCCCTGCACTTAACGTAGGTCTTGGCCTTGCGTCAAACAGACCATTTTTAGAGTATGGTTTGACGCGTCCCTGAGAAACTTTTTCTTATTGTTTCTTTTGTAGCTGTAAGTGTGTATTTTACAACGTCATATCCGACACAGAAATTCTTATTGGAGCCATGGTGGACCGCCGCATATAACCTTTTGAGGGTTAAGTAGCACCTGTCGATGAATGCTGGCACGTCCTTTGGCGTTCACAGATGTACACCGAACCATACGCAGTACTCATCGTACTCCCAACACAAAACTATTTCTGTTCAATGACCCAAAATTATCCTTGAACATTTCTTTGCTATATTGTAAAATTTTTTTTAGAAATGTGGTTGGGATCTCCTAATGTTACGTCGTAGAGCATGTCAACATGGAGCCATTTTCTGCCCACATAACAGCATTTGCCAGTTTGAACGAAGTGCTACAGACCCATAATTTTTTTGTATATTGTAACTTATCGTCCGTCGTATGCACTCGTTTAAACTGTAAATTTTGTCTTAGTATCTGCTGGTAAACTAGTTTTATTTTGTTTTTTTGCTTTCTTGCCATTTTTGAGGATGGCTGCTTGACTTCACTCAGTAAATTGATAATAATTGTAAAGTAAGTACCATGAGTTTACTTATATGTGGCTTTTTATATTGTATTCACGGGCAGCATTACGTCGAGGAAGAGCGATTTGTTCTCTTGAGACCAACAAGCTACTTGTATGTTTAGAGTTGCAGTTGGGATCAAAATATGCCAATGTTTATGCGAGCCTGGTCATTATTGGAGATTAGCCAAGTCAATTTTTTAATAGGTCGATCAATTCCTCGGGAGGAAAACATGTTTGGGGTGGATCCCCCAATTATTGACAGCGGACGATGTCGGCTTTGGTTTTATTTTGACTCAATTTTAAGCACATTATTAGAGTTAAGGTGGATCACCCCAATTTTCCAGGCAGGCCATGGTTGTCCGGGGTGGTTTCAACGAAGTCACCTGAATTTCCACGAGGCGAATTTAGGATTTTGACCAAATCTGTAAAAGGTAGTAATTACTATTTTGGGTGCTAGTGAAGTCGGGTTTAAAATGGAAATCCCTATTATTTGAATTCGTTGACTTTTTTTCTGTTGCTGGGTTACCCGAATTTATGGATCAGAGAAATTCAGTTTTGTAACTGGCTAAAACCATTTTTGAGCAGGCGTACATTAGGTTCAGAACTGGGTAAAGCCATTTTGAGAAGTGGTTCAAGTCTTTTACGGGAGACGAGCAGCCTGACTTTCAATGTTCATCAACTCAGTGTTCAAATTGGGTGTCCATCCAAACACACGCGACACCATCACTTGTTCACGAGAAACTAGGTATCACTAAACGGCTTATTCGGCGTCAAAGACGAGTGGTTTTCGGCTTTTTGTCCTCTTGGGCCGCTTAAAGCACTGTGGCGAATACATTCAGACATGCGACCCTATTCCAAAAACCAGCGCCACTGGGTACCAGCGTCCAGCGCCATGCCTGATTATGGGCCCAGTAGGGCGCTGGTACCAGCGCCTCCATGCGCAGGTACTGGGACGCTGGAGCGGCAGCGTCCCAGTACTCTGCGCAAAATGGCTTCACTGGGTTAAAACGGGGATGCCCATTCGCCATAAATAAATATAAATATATATAGGTAAAATAGCGCACAAACAATAAAAATTAAAAAAAGAAAAAAACACCACTTGACGGGATGTGAACTCGCTACTTTCTGATCTTTAACAAAGTATGCTACCCACTACGCCACGCCAGAACGCGCGTAGAGGGTTGTAAAGCGACTATTTATCCGAAGATCGCGCCGTTCAACTTCATGTTTACAAGTCGCACAGTCAAGATTGACACGATATTCCTTTCCAAATTACGATTGCGCCTTGATTCGACTGCTACGAATGGTTTCTGGGCACTGCATGACGTGCAGATATTAGAAACAGCTCAAAGCTTTTGAAGCATCTACATCTTAGCTCTGAAAAATCTCAAATTTACTGGAGGAGCAGCCACAGATTGTCAGCTGTTGCTGCCGATAGTTTTTTTTTTTATTTGATAGTCGGTTCCAGCACTTGCTACTGGTCAACAAGTAGAGATGATTTACATGTCTTGTTTGGTAGATATCCACGCACACGAGCGAATATTGAGTATTTTTTTCGCGCAAGCGACAATGTAGCAGTACACATCTGGAGTGCCAGATTACATATTTGCAATTATATCTATACCTGCAACTAAGAAACCGCCGAATAAATGACCTATGCAATCCACTGAAAAAGTTTGCCAGTATGCTAGTACACTACCCTGTACCAAATTACTAACTCAAAATTTCGTGTTCTTACGTGTGGGTCAGAGAAGTACCGGCTCCTGCGCTCAGAGGGAAGCTTTCGGTGATAGCCTACGTTGCTGAAAGCACGACACATCGATCGTCGCCGCACCTTGCGCGAGCACCGCACGCGCGAATAAATGACCGATTTAGGCTCAGGAATGCCTTAACTGTACTTTACAGTCATTTTTACACTTTAGAATCGTGCCGACTTAAAGTAAAAAGGCCGGCAGCAGGTACACCGACGCGGGTTGCACAATAGGCCACGCTGGGATGGGGCACTGGGTTATAGGCAGTTTTGGAAGTAGCTGAGTTGCGATGCTTCAAGTTTCTGCAATTGAGCTTCGAAATGTTTCTAACTGTTACCTAAACTGTACCTGAAACAAGTGGAAGGCCAATCAATGCCAGAAATGCATTTACAAAGTGGCGATGGCGAGCGACAGCCGTTTTTGTGGCCTACGCTGGCAGTATACAGCGGGCGTGCCATTGTACAGATATATGCAGTTATATTAATGCCAACAATTAAAAACAAACGCCCATAGAATTACCAATGCAATCCGCTGAAAACGTATGCCAGAAAGTCAGTTCACGAAGGCGTACCAAATTACCAACTAAAATTAGCGTGTTGTTACATATCAGTCGGAGAAATACCGGCTAAGTGCGGCCGGCAGCATTTGGTGACAACCTGCGTAGCTGAAAGCGCGTCGTTCCATCGTCAACGCTCCTTGTGCGAACATGGACACAAGACAAAATAGTTGATTTAGGTTGATGGATGTCTAAACTATACTTTACAGTTATTCTCACACTTTAAAGTTGTGTGTACACGAAGCAAGAAGCGCCGGTAACATATATACCAACGCGGCTGGCACGACAGGTTTAATGCTTTCTGGGCTGGGCACTGGGTAAGACTGCTCTCGACGCGTTGAGTTGGTATGGTTGAAGATTCTGAATTTGAGCTTTGAAACATTTCTAACTCTTACCTGAAGTAAGTAGAAGGATAACCATGGCTAGACATACACCTATGCGGTGTGGCGGAATCGAACAGCAGCTTTTTTTTCTCGCCTCCGCAGGGAAACCTTGCGAAGCGATCGAGAGACCTCATTTACATTTCGTCAACTTTGCGGCAAAACAATTTTCTGTTTCTGTTAGGACTTGCGTGCAGCTCCAGGCTTACAAACACTGCAACTTGGTATTGTTACAGCAATACACGGATGATGCGAATATGGCCGGTTTACGCGGGGGCATATGCGAAAAAGGTGCATTAACATTGTTGCGATACGTACGTGCGCCGCGAAAATTACGCATGCTTTGTATCTGTTAGGGTAGCATCTCTCCCTGCCATCGAATCAAGTGTCTTATATTCAACGACACCGAAACAAACCACGGCACACGCTACAATAACATGCACGCTACAACTGCGCTGGTAGGAACAGTGCGTGCTCCAGTATTCACCAGCGCTTGCCAGTGAAAATTCCAGCGCTCCCAGCGCTTCGCAGTGCGCACCAGCATCACAGTGGTTGAGCGCTGTGCCCCTACCAGTGCAACACAGCTTTTTCTCATTGCGCCCCAGCGAAGTGCCAGTGATTACAAGCGTGTATCAATGTCTCCAGCATGTACCAGTGCCAGAAAATGTACTTACATCACGCTGTTTTTGTAATAGGGGATGCATCACAATGCAGATATTCATTTCAAAGTCACAATGAATAAATACAGTGCGTAGACTAATCGCTGAATTGTTGCTTAAGAGAGAAGTATTCGTTAGTATTTACCAGGCTGCGATGCACTAAAACTACCTTAACTATTTTATACTTTTCCTGTAATGAGGCAAGTAGTGAATGTTGTTTATAGGCTGGTAATTTATAACTGTAATAAATTACTTGAAGCCTGTAATTTCAAGACTATTAAATGATAAATTCCCAATGACTTGTGAATAAAATATAACATAGGTTTGCTTTATGGCATGAGAAGTGACCGAACGTAAGAAGAGTACCTGCTGAAGCAATATTATTTCAGAGGCGCGCCTGAAGTGCGGATGAGAGGCTGGCCGACAGTAAAGCCGTGCACTATTGGACTCATTATAACGCATAATAAACTTCGTGCAAGCCTATAGCCCTAGAAACTCCCTACAATTATGAACTTGTTGAAATAAGTAAATCGAACTTCATTACCTTTCAAGACTAGGGGTGCGCGACTACTCGAAAGCTTCATGTAACCAATCAATTAGCAATCTATTTCATTCAGTGCTCGAAGCGAATAGTGTGTATTAAAGAACCAACTATTTTCCAAGTACTTATCGTGAGTTTCTGATTATAGTTTACACTACAATCAATATCGCTAAAACATTCATTTGCGGCTGCTACGGCTACCTTTTTTATGAGCTAGCATGCTAGCGCCTGAAAGCACCATGCGACTGTCTTTCCTTACAGAGCCTATCGATAAAGCAAGCTCCGCCGTATATATAGGGTATACAATATGCCTAAAGATCATTCACAGCGACTCATTCAGCTGAAGCAACAACTCGTGTTGACGATGTCGACGAGGGACGGCGATGTCGCCGACGGTTAATTTCAGCGTTTGCTGAGGCAACTAAGGCCTTAATAATAATGTGTCAGAAGACGTACGCGTACATCATTTATGGTTGATACATTCGAACAGTTGTGATTGTTTCGTGAACTTGTTAGACGCACCAATGTCAATTTTCAGTGTGCCTTATGGACGTATCTCAAATACGAACTATATTAATAGCAGCAGCAGTTGCATTCACAAGCACGCATCTAAGCGAACTTCCTTGGTTTCACAGATAGCCGCGGCGACTACCTGGGTTCTCATCCGTGCATCGTACACGTGCCTGCGCGAAAAGGACTACTCATCTGGCCTTGGCGCAGATTGCGCTGAAGCCGCCCCCAAGCTGCTTCTACGCGGCCCGTTTCTCTGTCATAAAAGCCGTCCCAGCGGAAGCATCACTGTTGTAGCAGCAGCAGTTGCATTCACAAGCACGCATCTAAGCGAACTTCCTTGGTTTCACAGATAGCCGCGGCGACTACCTGGGTTCTCATCCGTGCATCGTACACGTGCCTGCGCGAAAAGGACTACTCATCTGGCCTTGGCGCAGATTGCGCTGAAGCCGCCCCCAAGCTGCTTCTACGCGGCCCGTTTCTCTGTCATAAAAGCCGTCCCAGCGGAAGCATCACTGTTGTAGCAGCAGCAGTTGCATTCACAAGCACGCATCTAAGCGAACTTCCTTGGTTTCACAGGTTGGTTGCTTCATTTTTGACACTTCCTTAGAATTTCTTAGTCTAGCAACTGCTGCTGCTACTGTTGGTGTTACGGCTTGTATACTCACTTTGTACTCACGTGTTTAGCCATTTTACACGATGCCGACGAATGCCGAACTCTGCAAGCGCTTAGACGAGCTAGAAGATTTATTCAAACTTAGATTGAACGAATTGGTTGACCGGCTTGTTGTTAATATACAAACCAAGCTTCAGGGCGCAGGCTTAGACGTCGGTGAATTGAGAGCTGAAGTTGGTCGTATGGATGACAGTTTAAAACTCTTGAACGAGGTGGTCGAGTCGACACGCTCCCAGCAGCTCGAGCTGACTGCCGCAAATCGCGCTCTAAAAGCAGAAAATGAGGCCCTTCAAAGTAAAGTCGCCAACCTCGAGCAGTACTCAAGGTTAAATAACTTGGAAATAAAAGGGGTGCCCTCTACCCAAGGAGAGGATTGTTCCGCAATCCTGACTGCCATTGGCGACAAAATCAACTGTAAGGTCTCGGCTAGCGATGTCGACACGGTACATCGTGTACCTGCAAAGTCCGGTCAAAGGAATATAATTGTGCGGTTTTGCTCTCGTGAAAAAAAGAACGAGTTCATGAAGAAAGCCAGAAGGGCGTGGCTGAACACTCGAAGTATAGGGTATTCAGGAGAGAACGCACAGGCAATATTTGTGAATGAGCACCTATCACCAGACAATAAGCGCTTGTTCTCTAGGGCACTTGCCTTAAAGAAAGAAAAAGGATGGCAGTTCATCTGGACGGAAAATTGCCAGATTAAGGTGCGGAAGTCTCCCGACAGTCGGGTAATTCGCATTGCTTCCGATTCTGATTTATGCAATATTGCCTAACATTTTGCAATCAGTCTAGTAGTCAATCTTTCAGTTACGTGAAATGGCTTCGTACATTCGACCTCACGAACTTCAGACCTATTTTTCCTTGCCCTGCCGTTCACTAATTCATTTTAATGCACGCAGTCTGCAAAAAAACATGGATGGTATCACAACTTTCTTATCATCAACTAGTCACAGGTTTTCTGTGATTTGTATTAGCGAAACGTGGCTTTCCGCATCTCATAATCACTTGTATACCTTCCCCTCATACTCTGCTGAATACTGTCACCGCGATAATAGTAATCATGGTGGTGCGGCTGTTTTCGTGTCCTCGGAACTGCGCTTTCATAGACGACTTGACTTGACACTCAAAGTGGCTAACTGCGAATCTGTTTGGGTTGAATTTCACGATTCATTTTTTTCACAGGACAAAAAAAACCTTATAGTCGGTTGCATCTATCGTTCACCGTCATCATGTGGAAGTGCTTATTGCTCGGCCCTTGGTAATTTGTTGCACAAATTATCACTGGAGCAGAAAAATGTCATTATCATGGGCGATATCAATATTAACCTCCTAGATCCATCCAACACACTGTTCAATGAATACGTTAACTGCCTAAATGGCTTTGGGTATGAAAACCTAGTTACGCTTCCAACTCGATGTCCCGCAAATAAACAAGGTACACTTATTGACCACGTTTTATCAAATCTCCTTACTAACCCTGACTGCGGCGTTGTCGAAGCCTCTGTTACCGATCACTATCCAATATTTGTGCGTTTAAATTACACTCCTTGCGCTATTGTCACAGGCCTAACCAGAGAGAAGCTCAATTCAACAAAGTTCTTTGAGTTAATATCTGCTACAGACTGGAACCCAGTCATCGCGTGCGATAACCCTGAAACTGCCTACGATACATTTTCAAAGATAATTTCCAATGCCCTTGCAGATTCTACCGAAATAATGAACTGTAAAAAACCGTTCTCAGCTCCTCGTAACCCATGGCTATCTAGCAGTTTGCTTGATTGCCTGAAGAAAAAAGATAACCTTTACAGAAAAACAAAAAAACAACCGTTCAATACTGCGCTTCATGATAGGTATAAAAAATATTCTAATCGTTTAGGAAAACTACTCAAACATGCCAAAACACAGTACTATGAAAATAAAATTAAGTGTGCCGGTAATGATGTAAAAAAACAGTGGGAAATTTTAAACTCGTTTTTGGGTAGATCCAACCAGCATAGCGAAATAACAATGATAAAATCGGGAGACCTACTTCTCGATAACCCCTTAGATATTGCTAACTCTTTTATTAACTTCTTCTGTACAGACAAGCAACGGGAAGACGATCCTCTGACCCAGCCTTACCCACGCAAGCCTCACAGCTTTTTCCTTCACCCCGTGACACCTGAAGAAATAGTCGCTATCATTTCTAGTCTAAAAAATACCGGGCCCGGTATTGATAATTTCCGCCCCTCTCTCATAAAACTCATAGCAAGTTTAATATCTGAAACATTTTGTCACATAGTAAACCTTATTTTTACCACGGGAATTTTTCCAAGCTCCTTGAAGAAAGCCAAAATAATTCCTGTTTTCAAGAAGGGAGATAAGCGTCTCACATCTAATTATCGACCTATAGCTATACTCTCATTCTTTAGCAAAGTTGTTGAAAAACTAATAGTAACACGCTTGTCTTCCTATTTTTCAAAATTTCATGTCTTATCAGCAAATCAATTTGGATTTAGGGAGGGATACTCAACTGATTTAGCATTAATTTACTTGACAGATAAAATCCGGCAGGCAATTGATGCAGGTAATTTGACTGGGGCGCTCTTTATTGATTTATCTAAAGCATTCGATTCACTTGTTCACAATATACTATTTGCTAAATTAGAGTCTATTGGAATAGCAGGCCCGCCACTGAAATTACTACGTAACTACTTAAAAGATAGAGAATATATTGTGTCTATATCTAACACTTACTCACACCCTAAAACAAGTAACATTGGGGTACCGCAAGGATCAATATTAGGACCTCTCTTATTTTTAATATACATCAATGATCTTTCACAATGCCTAAAATCATCTGACTGTATTCTTTACGCTGACGACACTACTATTTTCTGCTCAGATAACCACCTTGATTCATTAATCTACAAGCTTAACCACGACGCGGACAGCATAGTTACCTGGTGCCGGCAAAATAAACTACAGATAAATGCTACAAAATCTCAGTTCGTCATCTTTTCCTCTAAGCATAGGATTTATTCAGGTTCACCATCTTTAACTTTCGCTTCAAACACACTTTTTCCTACTGACAGTGTCATGTTTCTCGGAGTCACATTAGATAAGCACCTAAAATTTGATGAGCATGTTTCATCGTTAACAAAGAAGACAGCTTATGGCATTAGGATATTAATTAAAGTTCGAAATTTTTTCCATATGAACACACTAATATCCCTTTATTACGCTTTCATTCATACGTATATTAATTATTGCATATCATCATGGGGAAACACGTATCCAGTCCATTTATCTCCATTGCAACACACTCAAAATCAGGCTATTCGCATCATGACACATAGCACCTACACATCAGAAGCATTGCCTTTGCTCACCTCTAACGGTATTCTGTCGGTGGGAAAACTACATAAATATTCCCTCGCAATACTAATCCACAAATCCATCAGCGGAAAGCTCCCGTTCCCTATAATCATCAAAAGCCAGTATCCTTACTCTTTGTCAACACGTTTCGCATCCAGCAATAGCTTCTTATTACCGAAACCCAGAACTAATTATGGTAAGTTCACTACTAACTTTTCAGCCACACAACTATGGAACTCATTACCATGCCATGTTAAAAATATCTCCAATTTCCACGCATTCAAAATCAACCTTCGGAATTATCTGCATTCAGCATAGTCATTTCATCATTTCATCATCTCTGCTTTCTTTTGTAATTTTTAAATAATCCAACGATGTTTCAGTGTTAATTGCTTCTTTTTGAGTGTTTACTTTGTGTACACATCTTTGTTGCGTTAAAGTACTTTTGTTTACTCAGCTCTTATGGGAGGTCCCCTGTACAGTCTCTTGACTTTGGGACCTCCCTCTGTATCAGTAGTAAACCCCATTGTAACCACCATTTGTAACCAATCAATTTCAATAAACTTTCAAACTTTCAAAAAAAAAAGTATAAATGAACGAGCGTGCCAGAACGCAGTTACTTCGCGAGAGCTCCAGTCGCGGCTATCAACCTTCACACGAAATAACTAAAAAAACTACCACGCCATATAGCAAGTATGTGCGAGGCTCCTGAACGATGCACGCACCCAATGACTCGAAAGCATGCACGCTTTGAATAGCTGCCCTCGCGATTCTCCTGGCTGATCGGTCAAGGTAAAAGAGGCAAAGAGAGCCATTCGCACAAATAAATAAGAGCACACAACAAAAACTAACGGTGAGTACTACTTCATATGTGAGCTGCTCCACCCCAGGTTTGTTTGTTCAGAGCAGCAGTGTGAAATCTGGGAAGTTTCCAAATCACTATTTTGGGCGTCTTTCCGCGTATATGTTGAGAGCACAAACCAGTACCACGAATTCAAACTAGCCCATATAACAACAAGCATAGCACTTAGGCATGTATTGTTGACAAAAAAAAAACAACCCCCACAGAAGCGGTAATGAAACCCAAGTGAGAGATCGCAAGGTCCTGCACTCGTAAGTGTCACTTGTCTTCTGCGTTAGAGCAGGCATTGAATTGAGCTTGAGTAAACATCGAACTATACTCATTGTGAGAGAAGCGCAACTTACTTCGCAAAGTGCTTCAGGAAATGTAAGCCTTGAGTTCTCACTTCTGATTCTATACAAGCATGTCTGTTTTCGCAACTCGTTAAGCCTAACGGGTGGTATCATTAGAAACTTTCGGCTGTCACTATACTTGTTCTCGCATGAGAAGGCGCAATAACCGCTCACGGAAACGAACAGCGATGTCATTCTTAGGTGAAATGTTTTTCACAGCACACTTAAGGGCAAGTTCACAACAGTCAGAACAGATGTGCTGCGCCCCAAGGAGTCCGCTCTTCGAGAGCAAAGATGGTTGTCGTGAGCAACTGTAAATAAACAAACACTGCGAGTGGTCCCACGTGACAGCATCTGGCCAACCAAGGAGGAAGAAAAAGTAGAAGAGGCCCTGACGTCACTCGTTGTGAAGCCGCGATGAAGCCGGAAGTCGGCGATATTGGCTAGGCAAATTCTCCTCTTTTGTTAACATCCGAATGTAAAGCAGAAGGCACGACTCTCTCTCCAGCTCGGAAAGCACGTGAGCTGCGCAGCGCGCGTGTTGTGACGATCCGAAACTAATCGAACGGGGCTCAACACTCTGGGCCAGCTCGACACCTTCGGCGAAATTTTTTCGCCCAGTATTAACAGCCCAGTATTAACAGCGAGTAACAGCTCACCGACAGCGAAGCAAGTACAAGAGAACGCGCGCTAGATGCCCTGACAAGGGTGTGTCTTCTCACGTCATCAATTCAGCAACTGTACAGACAACACGATCGGTCATGCGCCTTCTACGGTTGCATTCCGCCACGTGGCCGACGAAGCGTCCGGCCACTGTGTCCGTGTTCCGCGTGAAACTCACCGGCGTCAGCATTCTGCGACAGTTGTGAGCTTGAGCACGGTGCAAGTGACAGTTGAACGGGGTTGCTGTTACGTTGAGATTACATGCAATGCTTGGGGAGAGTACACAAAGCGCAAAAGAAAAAAGAGTTTTAATATGCACATGCAAGTTGTTACTGTACACACACATAAAACTACGTATGTGCACATGTCCTCATTGCGTCTTGCTGAGCTCAACAGCGTCGTCCGTTGTGACAAGCAGGACACTGCTCAACCTTCACTGACCTGCAAGAGGTTCGTCGTCGTTCCGCTTCGTCATGGTGCCCAACGCAACTTCGCTGAACACTAATTGCTTCATCCGCGTCATCCACCGCACGACATATGGATATGCACTCGTTGTACGCACTGTTGAAACGCCGTGATGAACAAAGAAATTTGTAAACGGTGCTAAGGGTACAGTAACTCCCACGAGAACACTGCGTATACAATAACGTTGCGCAGACTACGGATATCGGGGAGTTTTAGTGCTGGGTATCCAAGCGGCTTGCGTACGCAGGACGTTGGGGCGGCGGTATCGTGCATGCGCGAAACCCCAAACAGATGCGTCGCAAGATCGCTGGGGCAATGGGGCCATGCGTCCGCGCGGTCCACCTTCGCAAGAACTCACGGCTTCCGCACTGCGGATACTCTCTCCAGCCGTCGAGTGAAAATAAGCCAAAGTGCGAGCACTTATAGCGATTACACGGTTTCAGCCAGATTTCCAAAGCTAGAATGGCCTGGAATATAGAAACTAAAAGGCATACGCCAGCCCCCCCCCCCCCCCCCACCAGCTGAATCGGTGGCGCCATCTACCGCGGCCATAGTGAAACAGACAACCAGAATTTTGTTATTGCAGAAACATTATGCATTTTACATCTGGTGCGAAAACTGCGCAGCGACAATAATACAAATGAGTAACCTTTTTATTCATTTTCACCTCAAAAACAGTACGCGTAAGCTAACATGTTCATGACTGCGGTTGCACGAAGTGTCACAAGATGCCGACACCGTGGTTATAGTAACCTTGTATTTTTCACCTTTTTGTGTACCAGATTACTGTACACAATGAAAGAGTCCTGATCACTGTGTATGTTTAATTTAACAATTTAAATCATAAAAAGATTTAAATAATACTTACGCGACAAGACGCTATGGCTCTGCGAGCGCGTGTGAACTTCGTGCGGCTTGCGTTTGCGTGCGTGCCACCGTGGCGCCAACTAAAAGGCATTCCGGTTGGGTATGGGTTGGGCACGCAACGCCGCGCACTCCCAAGCCCGCAACGCCCCAAAATAATGCGTACACAGCACTAAAACTCTCTATTGTCCGCCACGGCTCAGCACGAGACCTGCGGAGGCACACATGCTACCGCCAGCCGCAGCCGCACACTGCTAGACCAGCTCCAATGCGCAACACGTAACCATAGCAACGCCGCCATTGTGCCCAGTGAATATGGCTGCCATGATGTCATTTCCTCCACTTTTTTCACGCCACGCGCTGGCTGGGAATTCTCTCTTCTACCTTTCCTTCCTCCGTGGGGCCAACAAAGACGTGGCGTCGGCCTTGGAGAGGTTGCAGGACGGAGAAAAGAGAGGAGGCGCGCGAAACGCCACTTACGTCACTGCTTTGCAAAGTTTTAGAAGCTTTAACGCAGCGTTGAGCGCCTCGATGCACTCGTTCTTCTCCGCTGCGCGCATTGAGACACTCTAACGTAGCGTATCCGGAATCCTATTCACCGATTTTTTCACGCAGAACAACAAATAAATTGTTTATTCACTCTGTCGAGACGCCACGCTATCGTCTGTCGACGATTTTTGCTCTGAAACATGCTTTCATGCGGATACGGGGCAAATCTTTTTTTTTTTTGCATGTCATCCTGTGCATTTGTTCGGAGTCATTTTCGCGATGGAAATGTGTAAGTGAAGGTTTGGTGAAACTCGGCATGAAATACTGTCGTGTTAAAATAAACCTAAATATAACAGTCGGCAGCAAGCGTTACATTGTATATTCCTTCTTGATGTATTTCACTGAGCTCGTCGAAACCTAAATGATCGCTGATAAAGATGCCTTTTTTCTATGTTTTTAACACGTAAATGTTGCCGCATGAGTGTGTTTTATACTGTGGTTTCATAATTGCCCTTTAAAATTCTACGTGCGACTCAACCTGTTTATTCACGAAACTGTCTCTGTACAGATGGTGTGGTGACGCGAATTTATCTACAGATATGCAGCTTTTCCTCTGCCATTATCTGCTGTGCTGGAAAGTTCGGTTGTATAAAACTCGGTGTATACACGGAATAAATAAAATTTATAATCGTTACGCACAGTTGACTAAATAAATTCGGCCCACACTCATCCTACCCTAAAGATATGAAAAACAAGTTCTCAATCAGCACACTTCAGCTGCTATCAGGTTATCTCATTTTACAAGTTAGACCACCTTTTTCTGCATGCAGTTTCAAGTGTAAGAGTCAAATGTTGTGATTGGCACAAATAACTACCACTCAAGTGAGTCCCATCGTGGAAAGCACTTCACTTCAATGGAAACAAGAAAAATAATAATCAAAACATTAGAGCTGAAAATTTTTGAAGCCGGCTATAGGATATGATATATATCATAGTTACGAGCCTTTGGAAATGAAAAACCGGGAATGTAAACACTCTATAAATGTCAAATGCAGAAGTCGAAAAAATTTATAACATGACTAGAACTTTTCTTTCTTTTTACGTTTCTCGGCTACCAGGTAAGATAGATTACTGATCATTCATCAGCGCCGTTTTCATTGCAATAGCAATTATATGGACACTTTCAGCTGGATTTTGCCGCCGGCATCGGCGTCGATGTCATGCACCGTATAGTTTAAGTATCTATGTATATGAAACTGTAAAAATAAAAACCATAGAAAAAAAAACACTTCAGTGCGCGGAATCGAACGTAGGACCTCTGCGTCGTGATAGCGTGGCGTTAACCACTAAACCACCCCGGAGCTTTTTTTGTTCTTTATTGTCTTCTTGACTACATGTCAAGCTAATATGACAATCACTATCACACGTGTTTCATGCGTGATAACGCGTCAAACAAAGATATTACACCTTCAACACAGTCGGTAGTCTTATACACATCTCGCACTTTTATAACAGCTTCCACGAAACACTCATTAACGGATAGAACTCTCACATCACAGTGTCTTTACGATAGCATACTACGCCAAACCAAATGAAGACCAAGTAAAAATATAACATCCAAATTTTGCACAGAACTATCAAAAGGCAAAAAACGAATTCCATATGAAGTAAGAGGTAAATCTTTTTTTAAAGTCCTCTGTAAAATGTCCCAAAAGAAAATAGCGTTCTTACAATCAATAAACACGTGTTCGTTGGTCTCAGGTTTGTTACACAGGAGACAGCTGCTTCCCCATGGTACATACATCCCTCTCTCTTCAAGCCACGTTTTTACTGGCAAGGTTACCGTATGAAGTTTAAAAAAGAAAGTTTTCACATTGGTTGGTACACACATGTTTTTCACTCGCTCTAGTACGTCATGACCATATGATTTTTCATACTTTGAACGGTAGAGGGGCACAGGAAAAACATTCTGTATTAGGTCTTTTATAAGGCGGTTGCTTTTAACATTAGTTAGGTAATCTATCGAAAACCTCGCCCTTAAGAAACGATATGAGAACACAACTTCGCGCAAGAACAGTGACAAGGTGTGTCGTTCTCAACTGTCTGAATATACAAAGAAGTCAGGCATGTGGTGTAACAGCGTTGTTTGAAATAAAGAACGTAAAAAAGAGTCTCTCTTGTCTCTAATGAGCAGGAAACGTAATATTACTTGGTTAAGAAACAGATGGCACAGAGACAGCCCTCCTTGCCTAACTCGCCGAATCAAGTTCGTTCTAGATGTTCTCTCCCACTTAGAGCTCCAGATGAACGTGGCAAATATCCTGTGGACTTTGGGAATGCTTTTACGCGTACAACTAAGTACTTGTAAAAGGTACATAATTTTAGCAGCCAGAAACACGTTGCATACAGCTGACCGAGAGAAGATTGATAAGCCACGACCACCCCATCCTTCGGCTATCGCGCGCAGTTCTTCAGCCTTTCCTAGCCAAAATGCTTCACTGTCTTGATACTTGTCCAATGGTACCCTAGGTAACGACTAGGTGTCGTGAGCCACTGAATATTTCCAAAGGAACTGGGCGTGAGGTCCCAATTACCATGCCATAAACCAATGCTTTTTTCTTTGTTCATTAAACTTCCACTCGTGTCACAAAACCTTTGAGTGATTTTTAATAACGAAGTGACACTCTCTCTATCAACTGCAAAAAAGGCAATATCGTCGGCGTATGCCAAAACACGCACTTCACACGACTGCAACCTGAAATTATTAATCCCTGCATGGTGAATTACTTTCTGACACAATGGTTCCAAAAATAGAGCGAAGAGCAAAGGACTTAAAGAACACACCTGGCGCACGGAGGAAAGTACTTGTATGCGCTGTGAGAGTTCTCCATTTAAAATTAAATTTGTGGTTGAACGTTTGTATGCCAATCTAATACCTTTACATATGATCGCACCAAGTCCAACGTACTCAGCTAGCATGAAGAGTATATTGTGTGGAACCATGTCGAAAGCCTTCGCTAGATCAATTTGCAACATAGCTACTTTTAGAAGCACAGCGTCACAATGCTCCAAAATGCTCCTGGCAACATGAATATTCGTGAATATGCTCCTACGCTTGATGCCACAAGTCTGATGTGGCCCGACCAACTTGTACATAACTCCTTGCAACCTCCTAGCCAGAACTTTCATAAACACCTTATAATCTACGTTTGTTAGCGTAATTGGCCTGTATCCTGTCACTTTGCGTAAAACATGTTGCTCTTTCCCTTTAGCAATCAGCACGGGGTGTGCCCGATTAAACGATGGAGGCAGAGTTCCGCGTTCTAAAGACTCTGAAAAAACCTCATGCAATGCGGCGGCCATATCCTCCTTGAACGCCTTTTAAAAGGCAGCATTAATGCCATCTGGACCAGGTGATTTGCCCATCCCAAGATCATCGAGAGACTTCTCAATTTCCCCTATACTAGTAGACATTTCCAATAAATTTGTGTCCGCCCCGCCGCGGTGGTCTAGTGGCTAAGGTACTCGGCTGCTGACTCGCAGGTCGCGGGTTCAAATCCCGGCTGCAGCGGCTGCATTTCCGATGGAGGCGGAAATGTCGTAGGCCCGTGTGCTCAGATTTGGGTGCACGTTAAAGGTCCCCAGGTGGTCAAAATTTCCGGAGTCCTCCACTACGGCGTCTCTCATAATCATATGGTGGTTTTGGGACGGTAAACCCCACAAATCAATCAATAAATTTGTGTCCTCAGCATTAAGTGTCGGCATTTCTATCAAGAACTCATCTACGAAACCCGGCTCCTTTGGTTCGCGATAAGCAAACAAGTCCTGATAATAGTTTTCAAAAGCTTTCAAAATATCTTTATGTTCTCTCAATATTTTACCATTCCACTCTATCTCTAGTATGTCGTGAGCTCGCGCATATGCCTTTTCATCTGACAAGGCTCGCTTTATCGGGGCTTCACCCACGAGGTATCTCTCAGCTCTCGCTCGTATAATTGCACCTTTATATTAATCTTCTCCAAGACATTCAATTTTGTTTTTGACAACCTGCAGTTGATGTGTGAATAAGCCCGGGTTTTCTGCTTCAATATTCACCAAATCATTTAGCTCTGCCCGTAGCTCACGTTCCTGTTTTCGAGCTTGATACTGCATGTAGCAACCACACTCAATTGCGTTCATTTTTATCGTTTGCTTAAATAATTCCCATCTTTCCGTGGCACTCCTTTCTGCGTTTTTGAAAAAATTCTCCATTTCCTTCTTTGTCTTATCTACAAACCCTTCGTGCGTAATTATCTTAGTATTCAGTTTCCATGTTTCCCATGCAACCTTCTTTTTGCACTTTCTACCTACCTCAAACGAAACTAAGCAATGATCACTGAAGAAAACAGCATACACGTCATAGTTCTGACATAAAGGTACTATCTCAGAACAAACATATGCTCGATCTAGTCGTGCGTGACTCGAACCTTGAAAATGTGTGAAGTGTTGGCGACTGCCACCCATCGCAAACTGAGCTACGTCATGTAAAAAGTACTTATTAAGGCTGTCTCTAAGCAAACCAACGCTTTAATCACCTAATTTAGCAGTATACGTGCAATCTTCTAGGGTCAAAACATAATTGAAGTCACCCAACAAAATCACACATTTCTGACATTCAAAGTACGCTTGCATTTCCCCAAAAAACAAACATCTGTCTCTTGAATTTGTAGGTCAATTGTAGGTTGTAGGAAACAGGGCGTTCGCGCAACGTGTCGCGTGCTCGTTGTCGCGCGATCGCTTGGTTCTCCAGATTTGGAAACCGTCGCTCATCGCCCGAAAGTGCTGAGCTCAAGCAGCCAATAGCGAAAAACCTGAAAAGACAAAGACTACATAGGTGCACGTGACACTGCCCGAGTCACGTATGCGCAACAAAAACTAACGCAATGTTTACGCATGTGCATATAAAAAAAGTACTGCAAGGCATTCATAAACACCTTCCGTTCTATAACACAACAATATATGTTATTTTTAAATTGCATACCACTCACTACGCAGTTTTCTTGGTCGGAGTAGATGGCCTCATGCTAGCAACAGTGGAGTTCGCTCGTCGAAGCCGTCACGTGAATGAGGTTTGCCTGCGCTATTGACTGATCGCGCGAAGACCATCTACGTCGCATCGCTCGTCACTGTCGCGTGCATTTTCGCGGTTTGGGCTATAAGGGCACGTGAGGGAGCGACACTCCCTCGCGTGCCCTTATCGACACTGCCTTACGCACCCTCATCTCACGGCGGCGAGGAGGTTAAGGTAGATGGGAAGCCCGAGGCCAGCCAAGCCTGAGGCCTTGGCTGTCCTAGGGCTTTACCTCGAACGATTCTGCTGTAGTTACCTAGTGCACAAAGGTCAGTGCATTCATTGCAGTCTTCGTTTGCGAAAAGAGTGCGCTTTTCAGACACAGCAAAGTAAGAAATGAGACACTTTTTCGCGTGCAAAAGCTTGGGTCGTCGCGAGAATGAGCTGAGTGATTTCTCTTCTGTGTACTCCATGGTCAGGTTTGCCATCGTGACGGAGATGGAAGCTCCCTTCACGGTTCCACTGTTCTGCCTGAAAATAGTTTCTTTGTAAGATAAGTACGTACTGGCCAGGCAGAACTCCAGTATATGGCAGAGCTCGTCAACCGCCAAAGGAGTCTTTTCACTCAGGCTTGCGTCCTCCTCAAGCGCAGAACGGGCAGCGGAGACAGCTAAAGGAACCGGCACGTTGGTGAACAATGAAACGACGTCAAATGAGACCACGCTCTCGTGATCACCGATGCTCACTTCTGACGCTAGCTGCACGAAGTGGCTGGAGTCACGGACATGAGTTGGTGTCTTCCGGGTTAGTGGGGCAAAGATTCGGTGTAGAAAACTTCAAAGGGCTCGGCATAGCGAGGAAGTGAAGTCTACAATCAGTCGCAGGAGGACGTCAGGCTTTTGAATTTTTGGTAGTCCACGGAAACTCGGTGCGGATCAGTTACGGCAGATTAGTCGCAGGTAAAGTGTTCTGAGATCCGGGTAAAGCTTGAACATTTTCGCGAGTAGCTTGTTTAGCTGTTTCTGGGTTTGCTTCGTTGGGTCCTTTACTAGCTGCGTGTATGAGTCCCCTTATAAAAGAGCTGAAACCTTCCGATCATAGTCCCCGCGGTCCAGCACCACCATCGATTTCCCCTTGTCGGTTGGCAAGATGACAATGCTTCGATCCCGTCGGAGTTCCTCAAGCGCCTGGTTTTTCTCTATAGTCAAGTTATATTTCTTTTGTAACGGTAATTTCGAAAGGATCCCAATTGATTTCAGCCTAATTTCTTCTCTGGCACCCGGCCTCACGCTTTGAACGGTTTCCTCTACAGCCACGACAAGTTTTTGTAGGCGGGGCGTCGTTGACATGGTATAGCCATGTTCCTTTGCCAGGACAGAAGTTTCCTGATCAGTGAGTGGACGAGAAGAAAGATTGGTGACAAACCTGGAATTTTGGATGCTTTGGGTGAAACTCTGGTGTAACAGGTAGGAGAGTTTCTTACCCTGAGTGGTCCGATGCTTTTTTGACGCCGATGCCGCAACGGAGTCCGCGAACGCGTCGACCGCAGACATCAACTCATGGATGCGATGCTGAATTTAACGCTTGGCGAAGGACAGGTCCAATTCTTTTTTGCATAGAGAGGCATTCATTTCATGAAGGCGCTCATTGACCAGTCGTTGTTCGGCTCTCGTGATGAATTCCAAGCCTTGAGGGGTCGAGACAGGTCGTTTTAGGCGAAGGCTTTGAGGAACGGCGTGCGCCGAATGCCCCTCGTCGTATATCAGCGAGACGAAAAACCTACCAAAACGACTGAAGCAACCCGCCAACGATGTGCGGAAGTTCTACAAAGTGCGCAGTGCAGTCGCCGAACATGATGAGAGGTTGGATCACCAGATCAATTTCGAAGCGACGGCCATCCTTGAAAGCGAGGCGAACTGGAGGAGAAGCTTTTTACTCGAATCATGGCACATACAGAGGGCAGCCCATACCATCAACCGCTCTCTCGGAACCTTTCCCCCAGTGTACAGACACGGACTGTGCTTCACAGAAAAACGAGAGAGAAGGGGGGTCATCATCCACCCCGCGAGTGCCTTGAAGACGCAGCTGCTGCGCAGCCTCCGCCGCCATACCTGCGGAAGGAACCAAGTTGGTTTCGAAACGTCGGGCTTCTTCAAAACTTTTAGTTAGGGTCTAAATCATCTCCCTCACCATCTCCGCTAGCCATGGTGCTCCTGCCTACCACCCTTGCCAGAACTTGGCCGAAACCGTGTGCTTCCAGATCCGCCAAAAGGCACATCTTGCGTCTCAGTGCCCATCTAGAGATGCTGCCCCAACATCTGCAACACATTCTTCGCCAGCTCTACACAACACTCTTTCCGAGACCCTTGATGGATCGCTGGTCCGGCGCAACCTTGTCAACGCCACAATTGCTGGGATAGGCCAAGTGGACGCATTTCCGACAGTGTATCCAAAGTGACACTGGTGTCTCATCACCTCGTCAGCTCTTTGCCCCTTCTACCCTGGAAAAGACCACTCCAGTTGTCGTTGGAGGTACGACAGTGGCTTCTGCTAGTGCCATCTGCTAAAAGATTTCTGTGGGACCCATCACTGGCTTGGCTGAAGCCGTCGTCCCCGATAAAATTGCCATGCCACTTATACACAGTGAAGACTGGTTTGCTGCAAGTCACGCGCAGTTGGTGTTCCAGCCACCCATGCCAGCTAAAACTCGTCATTCCGCCATGGAAACAACTGTGCAGTGCCATGAACGACTGTTGCCCAGGTTGTCGAATGCTATTACAATTCAGGGGTCTTCCTTCAATTACCATATACCTGGACACCACAGCTAAAGAGGCCTCCAGCGAATGCCACTCTCAGGACCAGATGAACCCCCATGGATTGCTCTATTTCTTCAAGTTGATATTTCAAACTCTATTAGCCCATCTGCTGAATGCAGGCAGGCCTCTTTTCAACCACGGAGGTTTTTATTGACCCCTCCTTGCCCACCACTTAGATCGGTAGCCACATGCCAGCACATCAACAACGAGAAATTAAGAGTATTCTGTGGAAGCGTGCTGAAGTGTTCGCTTGTGACGAGGGTGCCTTAGGTTTCTACGAAGGTTCGGGACACTCAATCAACCTCCTTCCCGACGCGGTGCCATACAATCAATCCCTGCAACGTTACTCTGCTGCAGATCGTCGTTTCTTTGAAACACAAACAAGCACACTTCTTTAGCTAGGCATCATTCTTCCAGTCTTAAGACCTTGGGCTTTTCCCGCAGTTGTTGTCAGCCGAGGTAGCAAGAAGCGCCTTTGTGGTAGCTATGTACCCCTAAACAAGATGACTGAATATCGTGCAGCCACTTCCACATGCGAATTATATCATGGATGACATTGCTGCTTCAGAGTAGTTCGCCAGCCTTGGCCTCAAGTTTGCTTATTTGCAAGTTTGCGTTCATGAAAAAGACCAAGCAAAAACTGCTTTTGTTACTCACCATGGCACTTTTATGTGAACTCACATGCCAATTGGGCTAAAAAACGCACCTGCCACTTTCCAGTGGGTCATGCAGTCCATTTTTGCCAACTTGCCAACCCATTGCCCAAAGTGCGGTGTGCGGGTGTACTTGGATGAAGTTCTTGTTTTTGCGCCAACGTTTGATAAGTTTGCTAGGTTATTTGATGAAGTACTTTGTGCACTCCGGGTCAGTGGATTCATAGTTGCCCTTGACAAGTGCAAGTTTGCTTTGAAGTCTATCAAGTTTCTTGGATTCATTTTGAGCGAAAACGGCAAACAGGAAGACCCTGCCAAGTCGAAGCCATCATGAAAATCCCACAACCTCCAAACAGCAAAGCAATTTTGTCATGGCTTCAAACAGCCAACTTCTATCGCCACTTTGGGAAGAATTCCTCTCGGATGGCAGTACCAATGCAGAGTCTCATTCGATCTGAGGAGTTTGCCTGGGCTAGCAACTACAATGAAGCTTTTTAGCAAATACGCGAAGAATTTACAGAGGCACCTATACTGGGCCATTTCGACCCGACGCCCAAACTAGAGTCACAACAGACGCCTTAAAAATAGCAATGGGTGCTGTGCTCTCTCAGAAACAGTGTGGCAAAGAAACTGTAATTGAATATGCAAGTCGCGCACTCCCTGTCGCAGAGAAAAATTTGCGCAGCAACATTTGGAGGTGTATTGGTGTCTACTGGGCAGTTGCAATCAAGTTTCGACACTACTTACTCGGCAACAAATTTTGCCTCTTGACTGACAACTCGACTGTAGCATGCTTGACAGCCAACATCAGGCCATCGCGTTTTTACGACCATGTTGATGGATATTACTGAGTTTGACTTCACGGTGCAGCACCATCTAGGCCGTAAAAACGTGGTTGCTGACATGCTGTCACGATTATCCGCAGCAGTCCTCCATCAGACACAGTCACTCGCTGGTATGAAATCAGAAGACAAGGAGTGCCAAGATCTCCGTCACTCTCTGTTATCTTCAGAAACGTTGGACCAAAACATCGCCATAATTGACGACATCGTCTACCACAGTGATAAGACTTCAGGTGCTCAAACTACTGTAGTGCCAGCAAAGATGTGGCAGGCTGTCCAGGAAATTGTTCATGAAGGCGAAGGCCACATGGATGTTACCCCAACGCTGACAAAAGTGAGAGAACGATACCTCTGGTTAGAACTTCTGTCTTCAGTGGCTGACAGCATACCAGATCTGCCAAAGCAGCAACCGCCCAGTGTCTAAAAGTGTTGACAAAACGGGTCTCTTTCCAGTGTCAGATGTCTTTTTTGTCTTTATGGCCCTTGATCACATCACAATGCCGGCAGCATCAGAAAAGAAGTACACTTTGAATGTCATTGATTTTCCTACGCATTTCATTGTCCCAGCGGCTGTGATTTCATCATCAACTAAGGAAGTTATCACACATTTACAGTCTGTGTTTTTTTTTTCGCTTTGGTTGTCCTGATGACTGCATATGGGTGATTCCACGAGAGATCGACACGGGTCCAAAAGTTATTATTTTAGATTTCATTGAGTATTTTATATTTCGTGCACCTCTCACCAGGTAACCCGAAAGTCAACAAAGTTTTATGATTAACGGCATAACTTACGAGAAAAAAAAATATCAAACTTCACAAACACGGAGGCGCCAATTTCGTCACCTGTCATTTTCGAAAATTGCAGATGCTATAAAAAGAAAAATATTTTTGTCTCAAGAAAGATATCTTTTACCTGAAATCCATGTCTAATGAAGAATGAATTCCTTCAGTTTCAAGTCTGTAGACCTTAAGAAAATAGCTTCTAAAAATGTCTAATTTTGTGACAGTTTAAAATAAGTTACGTATTCCCGATTTTTTTCTCCTAAAGTAATGCAAGCAGCATTTTCAAACTTCACACGTTTTAAGGATATAGTGTGTTCATTAGGTACATAGATAATTGTTGCCGTAGGACAAATGTAAATTTTTATATGTTGCCTCGAATTTCTTATATTGGCAAAAGTACACTCCACTGAAATTTGAATAATAAATAAACCCCAACTTCAATTTTTCTTAAAATTTCGTAAATAGACAACCGAAGGCCATTATACAGTAATATAGAAAAACGTGTTGCATTATTTTGTTTTTAGCGACAATATTTGTGGTACAAATCAGAGCTTTTCGAGAATGCGCTGATAAGTTGAGAAATCTAGAAATGGGAACGGAAAAGCGGCAATAAGCTTCAAACGCGAGTAAACGTGACCGCATTTGGTGAAGAAAAGCTGTTTTAGCAGATAGGAGTAACTATTTTGAACACGATATTCTACAGTATCTGAATTCACTCTTATACGTAGAGCACTGAGACTTCTAATATGTGGTGCCTCTCCATTATTGACACACAGATGGAGCTGCTGTGACGGCCATGTGTTTGCAACACGTTGGGTATAAGAATTGATTGTTGAATGAGTTCATAAACTATTCATAACACATTTTTATCATTTGGGGCACGAAGACTAACTGAAGAACACACTTTAGGGCAAGTTGTCATCCGTCGTCTGCTCTACAGATGAATTGCTGTGCGCCGCATCGCGGAGGCAGTGCTTTAGATCATATGGTTCAAAGTAGGGACAAATATTACGCCTCCCGAAATTTTATCAACAAAAACATTGTGAAATTCATTTTAACCTACTATACTTCAGTTTTGCATTGGCACTGTGGATACTTGCGCACGCTGTTTTACGTGTGCTCTCATTAAAGGTGAGAGACATAGGAACAGACGACAGATAGATCACTTTCGTGCTGCTGGTTTCACGCATAGTTGCATTTCCAGTAATTTGAGCCTCAAGGAGCGTGGCGATGGCTGACCACTTCAGCCGGGATAGAAGCTTTTGTTCAGATTACATCATGTTGCATAAAAAGAAAATACCTAATCAAACAAACTTCCGCAAGGTCGAAGACATCGGCCTGTTTGCCCTCCACAAGCTTTTGCCGAAAGCTGCTCGACATGCACATAACAACGACCATGTCTGCCAGAACTGCTTCAGACGCTTCAGAGATATGCTGTCTTCGTCTAATGGCTTCTCAGCTGAAACAGCTGATCAGTTTTTGTCGGAATAAGAAAAAGGCAGAAGTCAAGAGCGGTGCGTAAACACGCCTGAAGCATTATTACATATGTGACTGGAGAAGCTGCATGTGCAAAGTAGCAAAGTTCATGCAGAGCCAAGACAACTTAGCAGCAATTCTACAGTAACCGTGAAATTCCACCGTAACGTGTGTAACCGCCACTTTCAACTATCAGATCTAAAATGCAGTGTGTGTGCCCAGTGGTTCAAGAACTTCAAGCAAGCCTATGGAGCGTGTTCTTCGTACCAAGAGCGCATGCGTTTGTTGACACTGTTGTCGAGCGGTATAGAGCGCCGAAAACTCCAAGCGCTTATACCAAACTTGTCAGCTTACATAATATACAGATCCCGACACTGGCGCGCAAAACACGGGATATGGTTAGCACCAAATGCGGTAAAAATGACACGGCTGAACCCAATGGACGTCCAGGCAGCTATGGCTTACTACTCTAAAGATGAGTATAGCTGCTCTCGGCAGAGTCCCAACAAAAAAAATGTATCTGTTATCATTGACGGAAAAAGTAGCTTGTTTCGAAAAGGTTTATGACCCGTTCAGTGCGAGAGGCTTACCGTCTCTTTAGAAAAGCTAATTCGAACACGTCTATAGGGCTCTGAAAGTTTTATTCGCTGAGGCCGAAGTGGGTTCTTCTTGCACCACACCAAGAAGTGTGCCTTTGTATTTACTGTGCTAATGCAACGGAGTGTGTTCCTGCCCTACAAGACATCACCAGTGGTGCCTACACGGTGGACTTCTTAAAAGAACTATGTCTTTGCAGCTCCCCTACAAGTGATTGTTTTTTAGGCCATTGTGCCTATTGTGCTTAGGAGGACGCTCTGACAGCCACATGTTTAGGAATCCCTGAAAATATTAAAGAAGCCTATGCAGTATGAGAAAACGGCGATATAGTAAAAAAAAGACAGCTCAGGCAAGTGCTTTTCTGCGAGAGCTAAGTCTATGGTTCGTGAAGTGGATTACCCATGATTACATGAGATACATTCAAGAATCAGCAATACGCCAGGCGAAAGAGAACCAAGAAAAAGAATCTTGCATTTTTTCCTTTGATTTCGCCGAAAATTGGACAGCCGTTTTACCGAATGAGGTACAGTCGTATCCCTGGCACAAAATACAGGTGTCTATATTCACGTGTGTCGTCACAAGGAAGCAATCAATTCAAAGTTTTGTCGTCATCAGTGATGACACATGCCATGATGCTGCACATGCCTGTTTTGCTCCACAAATAATCCACAACTATATGAAGGAACAACTTAAGCCTGACACGCATGTTTCTTATGTTTCTGATGGTGCATGCAGTCACTTCCAAAACAAGTACCAGTTGTTCGAGTTATGTCAGAAAGATCATATATCAACAAAGTGAATTTTTTCGGCCACAGGATATGGCAAGAACTCTTGTGACGGCGTTGGTTGCCTACTAAAGCATCAGGCTACGCTCTACAACCTCAGAGCGGCAACCTCAGCTGTGATTATGTCCGCATCCCAAATGGTGGTGCAAATGAGCGCGAAGCTCAAGAATGTCAAGCTGCTCTGTGGAAATGCAGACGAGCTAGAAACATTCCGTCAGTTTAAGAAGAGTCAATGGAAATTGTTGCCACGTGTTCCAGGCATACGCTCTTGGCATGTTTGGCTGAGCACATCTGAGGGCAATGATCGTGGTCATGTTTTGTTCGCGACACGTACTGCTAAATGTGATCTGCAAAAGATGCAGCCATCTTGAGCGCATTTCTTGTTTCACGGAGTCACCACCAAAATACCAGTGAGGGTACTTCAAGCGCATATGCCTTTTCTAGCAAGATCCAGCACTTGCGTTGGAACATTTTCATGTTTGAGTTTATCTGCAAATATAGACAGATGTTTTGCAACTGAGTTGCAGTGTCGAAGATTTCCTCCATTAGAGCTGTGTTATCAGAAGCATAAATGCGCCTTCATGGGTACGTATTTGTCACAGTGCTAAAACAGCCTTTCTCCACCAAATGCGGTTACGTTTACTCGCGTTTGAAGCTTATTGCCGCTTTTCCGTTCTAATTTCTAGATTTCTCAACTTATCAGCGCATTCTCGAAAAGCTCTAATTTGTACCACGAATATTGTCGCTAAAAACAAAATAATGCAACATGTTTTTTTCTCTATTACTGTATAATGGCCTTCGGTTGTCTATTTACGAGATTTTAAGAAAAATTGAAGATGGGGTTTTTTATATTATTCAAATTTCAGTGGAGTACACTTTTGCCAATATGATAATTTTGAGGCAATATATGAAAACACACATTTGTCCTACGGCAGCAATAATTTGTGTGCCTAATGAACACACTATATCCTTAAAACGTGTCAAGTTTGAAAACGCTGCTGGCATTACTTTCGGAGGAAAAAAATGGGGAATACGTAACTTCTTTTAAACTGTCGCAAAATTAGACATTTTCAAAAGCTATTTTCTTAAGGTCTACAAACTTGAAACCGTATGAATTCATTCTTTCGTTAGACTTGCATTTCATGTAAAAAATATCTTTCTTGAAACAAAAATATTTGTCTTTTTATAGCATTTGCAATTTTCGAAAATGACAGGTGACGAAATTGGTGCCTCTTTGTTGGTGAAGTTTGATATTTTTTTCTCGTAAGTTATGCCGTTAATAATAAAATGAAGTTGTCTTTATGGCAACCTGGTGAGAGGTGCACGAAATATAAAATATTCACTGA
Organism: Rhipicephalus microplus; assembly: GCF_043290135.1. Lineage (NCBI taxonomy): Eukaryota > Metazoa > Arthropoda > Arachnida > Ixodida > Ixodidae > Rhipicephalus > Rhipicephalus microplus. The sequence goes on from NC_134703.1 coordinate 174,127,948, forward strand.
AATCTAAAATATCAACTTTTGGACCCGTGTCGATCTCTCGCGAATGACCCTTATATGACCATGGCGCTGCCTTCGATTGTCACCAGTTAAAGCACTCCATGAACATGCACGGTGCTGAAATTCACTACTGGGTTGCGTACCATGTATCCAGCAATGGTCTTGTGGAGAGAAGCGATGGGGCTTTAGTCTACGTTCTTCGTAAGCTGTGTCTAACAGACCCGACCTCCTTGGACAGCAAACTTGAAGAAGCTGTCTTTGCCATCAACGCAAGCTATAGCACCAGCAGCTGTTTTTCTCCATTTGAACTACTTTATGAATACGTCTCCAAGCTCCCATATCAACGCCACCGTCCCGCCAAAGCGAGGACTCTACGAGACCATCTCCTAACGGTGTCTCTGAGACGGGCCACTGCAGCAAGCAACACTGAGGAAGCACAAGGCAAACTCACGACAGCGCACAATCAGTCCCATCGAGACCACTCTTTCCAAGCTGGCCAGTTCGTCGGGGTGCACTGCCAAGAGCCTGTACCAGATGAAACTGGAAATTAGGCACCCACATCCAAGAGAATATATCAAATCCCTGACCAGAAAACGCCTGTTACATTTGTCGTTAACCGCGTAACTGGTCAAGGTCCTCGTTATCGGCTCCAAAACAGGGTAGTCCTTGTCTCTCAACTCAAGCGCTTCGCGCCACCTTTTGTCGAGCCTTACATTGTGAAAACACAAGAGTCTCTTTTGTGTGACGCACCTGGCTCTTTCAGTGTTGGCGATGAGTTGTCTCAACAACTAGTTTCCATTGGCCCTGCTGCATTGCCTCCAGCAGTGCCCTTATCGCGACCGCCCGGGCGCTTGAAGGAATATTGTCTCTCGCAGTGAAGCCACCCACTAGTGCCCCTTTCCAGGCCAAAGGGAACTTCATCCAACAAAGAGGGGCCGGAGTGAGCGCCCGCACGCACGGAAGCGTAGCGGCCTATAGCTAATCACTAGCGCCATTTTGGCAGCTCAACTTCCGGCCGAAGTGAGAGCCGGGACTCGTTAATCTCGCTCCCGCCTTCGGTGTCGATGGCGCGTTTTCAGTATGTTCGAATAAAACGCGTTATTCTTGTTTTACTATTCCTCAGCCTCCCTTCATGCCTAGCCCACCCAGCCCTCACACATGTATTGCCCCGTCCCCGCGAGCATAAGCCTGGCCGCGTCAGTGTACATATTACCGGCGCTTCATGCTTTGCGTACACATTATCCTTAGGTGCATAGAACGACTGTACCCTATAGTTGAGACATCGGTAAACCTGAATCAACCTTCTTTTACTCGTGTGGGGTGACCGTACAAGGAGCGACTACGATCGATGCGTAGGGCTTTCAGCAACGCAGGCTGTCACCGAAAGCTTCCGGGCGCACTAGGCAGTACTTTTCTGTCTCGCATGCAAGAACACAAAATTTTAATACGGCAATTTTGTGCACCCCAGTGAACTAAGGCACTGGCATACCTCTTCATCAGATTGCATTAGTATTTTGTTATGCGGTTTTTTATTTGTATGTATCGATATAACTGCCAGTCTGTACACTGGCATGCCCACTGTATTTTCAGTGGAGGCCAGAAAAACAGCTGTGACTCCATATCGCCTTACCGGAAACGCATGTTTTGGCAATTCTTGACCTTTTTCTGACTTCATGTACTGTTTATGTAGAAGTTATTTATGTTTCAAAGCTCAAACGCAGCAACTTCAAGCATCGCACCTCATCTGCTTCGAGAACGGCCTTACCCAGCGCTCCGTCCCAGCGAGAATCGGGCCTATCGTTGCAGCCGCATCGGTGTACATGCTACCGGCGCTTGATGCTTTAAATACGCACAAATATAAAGTGTTAGAACAATTGTAAAGTATAGCTTACACATCTCTTAACTAAATCAACCATTTTTTCCTCGTGTGCGGTGCCTGTATAAGGAGCGACGACGATCGATGTGTCATGCTTTCAGCAGCGCTGGCTGCCATCGAAATCTGCCGAACGCTGGCAAGTATGTAATAACACGCAATTTTCAGTTGATAATTTGGTTCGCCTTGGTGAACTAACTCACTGGCATACTTTTTCAGCGGATCGCATTACTATTTCTGGGCAGTTTTGTTTCGTTCTAGGCATCGATATAGGCGACGTTATGGCCATACTACCATAACGTCGCTTGCACGAGAACACTATACCCTATATTTAGTCCAATACGCACATATCCACCGAACAAGACATCATGAAACTTCTGTACATATTGACCAGTAGCAAGAGTGAGAAACGGCTATCAAAAGAAAAAAAATTGCCAGTAACAGCCGGCAATCTACCGCTGTTCTTACAGTCCATTTGGTATTTTTCAGAGTTAAGATGTGAATTCCTCGAAAAACCTTCTGATCTTGCCAATATGCGCATGTCATTCGGCGCCTGGCAGCCGTTCGTTAGTGTTGATTAAAAGCGCAATTGTTATTTGTAAAGGAATATCGGGTGTATGTTGACAATGTGACTTATAAACATGCAGCCGAACGGCATGCCTATTGAATAAATAACTTTTTTTTTACTATCACCTGGACACGATTGGGAGTGGCCTAGTATGTAGAGTACTTCGTTAGAAAGGACAAGGTCGTGAGTTCGAATCTTGTAAGCGGACGTTTTAATTAAGTGCGACTGCACTTTATAAGCGACCATGAATCCACCGTCAGCAGTGCGCCTCCTCCTCTCCCTTAGCAATGGCACGAGGAGCGGAGAGGAGCATCTGTAGCAACAGCACAGTGACGTCACACACCACGTGATTGCGCGCACCCCGCCCTCCACTCCATGCGCGCATGTACTTTGCTGTTCTAACACAGCTGAAAAGCATGGTAACGAATCGATCCGGCGAGATGCAGTTTGTTTTATTTCAAAATGCACGAGTAAAATTTGTTTGAACAGAAAAGTGGGGTCGTATTCAGAAACGGCAGAGAAATGCGACCCTGGCTGAATTGCTCTTTTAGGTACGCGCTGGTTGGCTTGAGCCGAATCGAAAAGTCATGGCGCCATCTCGTATCTCCATCGACATGTTCTGCGATGCTCTTGAAAGAAAGAAACACACCTCATCGCTGCCGGCTGGAGGGAAATGTCTTGTAATTCAGTGGAGAAGATGGTAGCTTCTATTAGTCAATCCTTGATATGATCAATTTATAAGACACGGGCGAACACCACAGGACCCTAAATCATAAGTTGTAGGTTCCAGTGCTATCGTTAACTAATTTTTCATACATGGATTCTAATAACGTGCGTAAAATATCTTTTGTACCCAAGCGTGATCAGTGCCTGAAATCTTGGTGCACATGGAGAAGAGCCGTTGTGATACTGCTGCAAAGTGAGAAAGCCAAGGGCGTATGCGAGGTGTATATACTTCGCCTTGCACATGCTCGCATGTTCGCCGTGTTTTGATTGATATGTGGGGTTGAACGTACCAAAACCATCATATGATTATGAAGAATGACGTAGTGGAGGACTGTGGAAATTTCGACCACCTGGGGTTCTTTACCGTGCCCCCAAATCTCAGTACACAGGCCTACACCATTTTCGCCTCCATCGAAAACGCAATCGCCACAGTCGGGATTCGATCCCGTTGACTTGTAGGTCAGCAGCCGAGTAGCTTAGCCACTAGACCACCGCGGCGGGGCAATTTTCGCCTTCTTTTATACCGAGGCATTGAAACCGAACTTCAATTGAAATATTGAGGACTATCAGATTGACGAGCTCAAATATAGGTGTTTTAATCACCCATCCGTTGCTTTTCTTAGGAAGGAAAGTCGCCTCTTCTCTGCTGTTTCATGAGCATGTGATCATAAGTTATGCCACATGCGCAGTTTTAATGTTTTCAACTGCCAAGCATTTTCGTGCGAACTTCGGAGACTTTAACCTTATCTATCAGAATCAGAAACAGAATCTTCTTTAATTTCAACAGTTTTGTTGAGGGTCCCCCAGGCAACAATTTCTACAAACAGCTTGACGGGAACTGGAAAACCTAAAGTAGGCAGCACATGCAGCGGATTCTACACACTTGTAAACACTGGCAACAAAACAAACAAAATAATGCGAAGAAAATCTAAAAGCCACATGAAAGGAACGTGGGAACACTGGTACAAAATGATGCACACAACATGAAAAAACTTATGTCTTCATCCCGCTATCACGCACATCTGCTTTGAACACATTGAAAGGGCACTGAAAGCACTATGGGTTTTTAAGGAACAGTGAAGAGTTGGCATGTCTACTCTTTATTACTCTAGCCTAGTTCTCTCGTAGTTTGTACGTGTAAGGGGTACTAGTGTTTTCATGTTCTCTATGCTGTTATGACGGGTGTATTCTCCATGTTTTGAAAGCTTGTTTTTATGTGTAAATTGTGTAACTTGGAAGCTTTTAGCATATTGAGTTTAATGAATAAGATAGCAGTGGGTAGTAGGCCTGGATGCCCAGTAAATTTTTAAACATTCTCGACATCTTCTTTTGCAGCAATTCTAGTTTATTAAAGTTGGTGGTAGTAGTTGTATCCGAGACTAAGGTACGTTATGTAAGACATGAGTAAAAGTTGGCATAATATATCGCACTTTTCAGGCCTAGTGTAATTAATTCTCTAAGTTTGCTGAGGCATCCAACATTTTGCCTAATTCAATTCTTTGCTTCTTGACATGCGTGTTATACTATATGGTGTCGTTGAACAAAACACATAGAAACTTTTCTGATCAAAAGAACTGAAGGACCCTTCGTTTAAAGTTAAATGTGAGTTCACAGTTACATTTTTTTGCGTGGTATGAATCTAATATATCAGGTTTCCTTAGTATATGAACTTAATCTGTTGGCGTCCAGTCATTGTTCAAGTATAAATAATTCTTGAATGAAGTGTTTGTTACTTAAAGTTGGTGCAGAAAAGAATATGTTGGTGTTGACTAGCTTTGGTGAGTGGGGCACATCACATAAATCATTCATGTAAACTATGAAAAACAAAGATCCCAGAACGGAGCCTTGGAAACCCCGTATTTTAGAATACGTAGTAGTTGGCGGCGCTAGTTCACTGAACTTCACACAATGCTTCCGGTTGCAGAGATAACATTTACGAGTTCAAAGGCCAAAGGAAAGTAAAAGCCCGAACGCCATAGCCATGCCGTTTCGAAGGTAGAATATCATATTTCACACAACAAAATGCTTTTCCTAAATCGATAAATAAGCTAACACTAAAAAGTTTGTTTTCTATGTTGTTAGCATTTCGTTTTTATTTCGCAATAACGCCATTTACGTACTCTTTCTGGACGCCATACTGTGAATCGCTTACTAAGTGGTATTTAGTTAGAAAGTTTACGAGCCACGCATTGATGACATTCTCGAATACTTTCGGCAGGATGGGCTGCACGCAAATCTGCCGGTAGTTTGCTATTTAACTAACAGTTCTACCTTTGTGTACGTGGATTACACGTGCCACATTAAGATCATAGGGCAATGTACCTGTTTCAAGCATTTTATTTATTACATATGTTGACGTAAGCGATATGATAGAAGCCATGTGTTTGATAGGGACGGCGATAAAGCCATCCAGGCCAGCAGTGAAATTATTGTTCATTTTAAGAATAAAATTCATGACTTCTTGTTCAGGAACCGGAGGGAGAGGGTAATCAAATTTGCTTGTGCTGAACAAGTCGACGCCAGCGGGTTAGTGTAACCACTGTGGCGTACCACAGGCACATTGTTCCAGTTCCATCCAGTTCTATCTTAGTTTGTTCGTCTATGGGGTACCAATGTTTGTGTGTTACGTATGCTGTTGTGACAAGTGTGTTCTTCATGTTTTCGAAGCTTGTTTTAGGGGCGCAGCTCCTTATAGCGGCACCCATTCGTCCCTCGTAGTCGTAGTAGTAATCGTAGTGTGTAACCAGTTTTACATTTTGACCTCTAATGTGGTGCCGGTGAGAGATTACTTCTGTGCATTTTTGAACAATAAAAATTTGCAGGGTGTGCGTTAAATAAAAGCAAAATTTTCCTGTCTCTCATTCCCCCTTAGCGGCCTTTGGCATGTACATTGAGCACTATCTGACAAAAAGGGGTCGCTACGTTATACTCGCTGGGCGTAACCTCCTTGCTTTTAGAAAGGCTTAGCGAGCGTTGGGCCGCAGTGCCATGAATTCAGTGAAGAAGTATATACCATGAACTTGAGGTAGTTAAAGGTGGGAAGTATAGACACGAAGCGCAAGCCGTAAGAATGTGTGCGTGTTCCACCTCTCATTTAGTCCTCGGAATGTCCGCTAGATGGTCGTGCTTCTATATGAGGAATATATGATGAAAAGATGCGAGATGGTGGTACTTGGAGTGTAGAATAGGTGGACGAACGAACACACAGACAGATGCATGGACGGGCTCACCGATGGCTGCACCGACGGATGGACGCATGAACGGACGCAGGGACGGATGCATGGACGAACGCAAGGACGGACGCACAGATGGACGTGCGGACGGACGAACAGATGCATGCACGGACGGACCAATAGGCGCACGGACGGTCACACAGACGGACGCATGGACGGACGGAAGCTTCGCCCTACTCTTCAATATTCACTCCGTGGATATATGCTACCATTTTTATGCTTATTAAAAGTAGAGTTTATGCTTGTTTAACTTGGAAGCTGTTAGCATATTGTGTTTAATGAATAAGATAGCAGTGGATAGTAGGACTGGGTGCCCAATCGCCCACATTAGAAAAAAAAACTCGTTCATTTTTGTTAAGCCTTCTACATCCGTCTTGTCTTGAGCAAAAGCTGCAATGTTAGTTATATATTTTACTTTGCACCTGTTTGATCAGTTCTTTCATTCCTGCCGTAGCATTCTCTGATTATTGTATAGCCTAGCAAGCAGAGATTCATAGTAGGAAACGTTTGCTTTCTTTAGGTCAGCGTTTAGTTTGTTGCGGTACAATTTGAGTTTTGCTAAGAAGGCAGCATCACGTGTTAGAACAAAGCGATGGTACATTTTGTTATTTTTTTATCTGTCTATCTCTCTATTTGCCTGAAGCTTGTAGCTCTCCTGGCTGCATCGATAATAGTATCTATACCGAGGTTGGTATTACGAGCATTGGTGACTAGTCATAACATAAAAATCATGACATCCATGTCATGAATGTCATGAATTACATTTTATGGTGTTTCTGTTCTTGCAGTGGTTTCTTCATATGACATATTGCAAAGCCGGTATGACAGGACTGCATGGCGAACATAAAAGAAAGAACGCTAACGTGAAAATTGTAACATGTATGTAATGTAAGATGACTACATTCCACGCTCATAAATAATTTTCTCGCGGCCGTTTCGCTGGCTTCAAATCGACCAAACTTGTTATAACCTGATGTGAATGGACGACAAATGTAAATGCCTTGCCCAAACATAAAAATCATGATGTGCGTCTTATGTAAAACACGGCTACATACTACGTTTATAGCGTGCTCGCTGCTGTTTCGCTGACATCACATATACCAAATTAGGTTTTACGTGACATGACTGTACGATGAAGGTAAATGAAACGTCTCAAAGCATTCGTGTCATGGAAATCATAACTACAAGCTATGCTCATAGCGTGCTCGCAGTCCTTTCGCTAGCTCCACATAAACCAAATTTGGTATTACGTGACGTGAATGAACGATTACCACAAATGTCAGGTGGAAACATCGTAATCATCATATGGAAGTCATATACGACATCTTTTACGTCTGCCTCATAACGCTGTGCTGTTTTCAAAGTGACTATCAACCATCCTCGTTCATGCTTTGCATAGACGTTACTTCGCATATCATCTGTTCCCACTGCACGTGGAAGCTGCCAAATTTTTGTTACCAGATTGCGCAGATTGGAGGATTATTAAGCGAACGTTTTTAAGAATTGACCAGTCGTTAAATTGCACCCGTTTGTGTGTCTCTTCTGCATCCTCGTGTGCCTGCGCAACAATTTTAAGATGACTACGTTCTAACTAGGCCAAATTGCACTTTTGCTACAATATAAACTTCTCTTTTGGCGTATTTGGCTAAACTTTGCTTGCGAAGAACAGCCGCTGTAATACGCCAGCCAAGCTGGCAAGCCAAGTGTATATGCGAGAAGTGTATATACTACGGTATGGGTGTGTACTGCGAAATTTTACCTCACAAGCAGAATGCCTTTCACCATAGGCGTGCACAGGGATAGCGTGTGAGGGGCGGCCACCCCTATCGTTTTAGAAATCTATGGAGGGGGGGGGGGACACACCGTCCCCCTCATACATTGCTTTAATTGGGAGGGGGTGCTGTGACAAACCTTCACCCCCGCTAAAGGCGAAACCTGCGCGTGATCGTGTCTCTCACAAAAGGATACGCACATGTCGTTTGGAGTGTGCTTACGTAAATCACTCTGTTTGATAAGCGTGTTGACACCGGGCTCTCGCGGCAAGATATAGCCGAGAACGTAGTCATATTCTAGTTCAGCAGCATTTAACAGCCCCTCGTCACGCTCCGCCATGTTCTGAATTGGATAATCGTGTGTCTTGGCGAGTACTCAGTAGTAACACATCTGCGTTTACAAAAAAAAAATCAAATACATTTGTCTATTTTTGCAATATCAGACAAAATTATGCCTCCTTCGAAGTTTATTTTTATACAATATTTTCCAGAACACGCTCGCACTTTGTCGTTATATTTGTATTTTTATTGTGAGTACGCCTTGTCTTCCTGTTGAGGACTCCGTAGCCTAAGGTGTAATCTGAATGATCTTTGTTAAATGATATCCACGTGAGTGCATATACTTCCGCTACTGGACAGGGATCACATAAACCTGTCGCAAGAGTGAGGAAAAGTGGGCCCACGTACCCCTCGCCCCCCGAAGTTCATCGTCATCGAACAGAGCGCACAAAATGATCATTGACCACATCTGCGCACCAGGCCGCCCTTCAAATCAAAGTGCTGCCCCTACCTCACCCCCCTCCCTCAAAAAAAGAAAAACATATTTCTACGTCCCTGCCTGTCACTGTTTTTGCCCTGCCTGGTAGTTATAAGGTGACATATATCTAAGAAGGTATTGCTCTGTGTGCAGGCATCAAAGCGACGAACACCGTGGTTGGTTGCTGATCCTGAGCACGATATGTTCGAACCCAGCGAGCACCGACTGGCCGAGCCTCCGGGAATTTACGTGGATAACGTGAGCAAGGTAATTGGCCTTCAAAAATATATGGTGTGTATATTCATCTAACCTGATATGCCTGAAACATTTATTCGCTCAACATTGTAAACAGTTGCTAAACGGGTCACGACGTGAACGACACATGTGCTGTGCATTAGGATACTTAGGGCAGGGTTAAAACGCATCGTGAAAATAACCAGATAATGCTTCCGCCTGGTAGTGGAGCACCTTGCCAACGCGTCAGCGAGACAATAGATAGGTGTAGCTTACCGGGCTTAGCGGTATAGCGGGTTTACTAGGATAGCGGGATCGAAGTACGCATGCGCAGTCACATACGTGACTCTTACCACTCGCCGTACCCATGCTAATTATGAGATCCAACGTTACCGTGTTAGCGTGGTTTACGTAGTGTACGTGAAACATGGCGGGAGTTTCAGATGCTCGTTGTGAAGTGATTTGGCGTAGATGTTGGAAGACTCACTTCTATCTCAGCAAACGACTGTTTAAAAAAAATTACTATTACTTTGCTTGCCTTTAGCTTCGAAAATCGAGTATTGCCGATAAACTCATATATATATATATATATATATATATATATATATATATATATATATATATATCCGCCTACGACTTTAAGTCCTCCTGGCTGTCTCGATAATGATATTGGTACCAAAATTGGTATGGCATAACAAGGCAATATTGCGAACGTAACTGGCTAGTCATAGCATAAAAAATCATGATATTGATGTCATGAACGTCGTGATTTACATTTCATGGTCTTGTTTCTCTTGCGCTGGTTTCGTTCACATGACACTTTTCAAAGCTTGTATGGTATAACATGACTGCATAGCAAACTTATGTGACGGATCCTAACGTGGAAATCCCGATGTCAACGTCATAATTTTTCTGTTATGCAAATCATGGCTACACGCCACGCTCATGGTGCGCTCGCGGTCGTTTCACTGGCTTCACATATACCTAATTTGGTATTACGTGGCATGAATGGACAGCGAAGGTATATACGTAAAAACATGAAAATCATGACACGCGTCCGGAGTACCCCAGGCTTCAGTTCTTGGTCCCCTTTTATTCCTTATATACATAAATGACTTGCCTTCAAACCTAACCTATAAAACCTGCCTGTTTGCTGATGACTGCGTTGTATATGACACTGTTACTGACACTTCAAAACAGTCATCCTTACTAGCCAACCTAAACTGCCTCCAGGAATGGTGTGAGCGCTTGCGCATGGAACTTAACCCGAGTAAATGTAAAGTCGTTTCATTCCATCGCCACCACATGCCGCTTGTGTATCCGTACGCAGTTAATGCCATCCCGCTAGAAAATGTTCCGTCATTCAAGTATTTGGGCGTCACTCTTTGTAGTGATCTTTCATGAAACATACACATCACTAGTATCATTTCATCTGCAAATAAAACACTGGGTTTCCTTAAACGCCATTTACGCCTCGCTCCACAACACGTAAAATTACAAGCATACAAATCCATCGTTTGACCTAAACTAGAATACGCAACGCCAATTTGGGACCCTCAACAATCTCACCTTACACATGCCATTGAACCGCTTCAAAACCGGGCCGCTAGATTTATTCACTGTTCATACTCTTCAACTGTCAGTGTATCTGGATTGAAAGCAGAGTCCGGTTTACCAGATCTAGAGCTTCGCCGTCGTATAGCCAGCCTGTCATTGTTTCACAAACTTTTTCATAGTCCCTTGCATGCCCCACCTTATATCATTCCTGCAACACGCATATCTCACCGCACGAGCCATTTGCTTCAAGTTGCTCGGCCACGCTCCCGGACTTCTACTTTTTCTGCCTCGTTTTTCCCACGTACCGCACCAGACTAGAACAGCCTTCCCAGTGAAATTGCAACCATTCTCTGCCCATTGTCGTTCATAGAAAATATCAATAATCACTTTTTATGTTAAATCTTTGACTTCTATGTTTTGTGTTTATAATTACCCACCCCTTATGTAATACCCCCTCGCGTGTCTTTAAGGAAATAAAATGAAATGAAATGAAATGCGTGTCAGAAAAACATGAGAACATACTACGCTCATAGTACGCTTGCAGCCATTTCGCCAGCTCCAGATATACTAAATTTGGTATCACGTGACGTAAAGAGACGACGAATGTAAATGACACGTATAAACATGATAATTATAATATGCGTGTCATGTGACACATGGTTACGTGATAGGCTAACAGCGTGCTCGCGGTGGTTTTGCTAGCTCTACTTGCATCAAAACATCAAGTTTGGTATTACATGGCGTGCGTAGACGACAAAGGTAAATGACACGTCGAAACCTGATGAAAATCATGATATGTGTGTTATGCAAGACATGACTTCATGCTAAGCTCATAGCGCTCTCGCGGCTGTTTTGTTACCTCCGCATACACCAAATTAGGCATTACGTGGCGTGAATGGACGACGAAGGTAAATGACACGTCCAAACATGATAGCCTTCATATTCTTGTCATGTGAAACATGATTACATACTACGTCTATAGCGTGCTCGTGGCCGATTCGCTAACTCCATATTTACACAATTTGGTATTACGTGACGTTAATGCACGATGAAAGTAAATGATACACATCTGTACTTGACAATCATGATTAGTGTGTCATGTGAAACATGATTACATGCTATGCCTATAGCGTGCTCACGGCCGTTTCGCTAGCTCCACATATGCGAAAGTTGGTATGACGTGACGTGCGTGGACGACAAAAGTAAATGAGACGTCCAAACATGATAATCTTGATATGCGTGTCATGTGAAACATGATTACATGCTACGCTTATAGTGTGCTAGCGGCCACTTCGCTAGCTTCACATATACCAAATTTAGTATTACGGGACGTGAATGCACCACAAAGACAAATGACTTGTCCAAGCATCATAATCTTGACATTCGTGTCATGTGAAACATTTATAATTGCTACACTCATAGCGTTCCCGTGGCCGTTTCGCTAGCTCCACATATACTAAATTTGGTATTGCGTGACGTGAACAGACGACGAAAGTAAATGACACATCCAAACATGATAATCATGGCATGGAAGCCATGTACAGCGTATTTTCGTTCACCTCGCAACGTTTTGCTCATTATAAAGTGAAAGCAAAACCTTCCTTGTACGTGCTTCGCATATCATCGATTTACACAGTGTGTAGGATCTTGCGATTTTTTTCAGATAGCTTCCCATTTTGAACGTTTCTAGGCATAACTAGGAGATCGATGTAATAATATTGGCAATGTATATTATTTTGAGTTTGATACGTGCTTGATATTTATTTACCTTTATTATTACTAATGAAACTGCCAACTTTGCTTGGCGAGATAACACGGGCAGTCATACCAGTTTTCTTTTTCCTATCACTGATCTTCATTTTTATCCGCCATTGGCTACGTGTCACCACCGTTGCAGCCGGGGCACATAAACCATGTAAATTCTATCCCGCTAAACAGTAAGGCTTTGTTCGCAACAAACATTTGAAGCTCAGTAATGCTAATCCCTTACCTCCCGCAATCATGCTAACGGTGCAGAAAACTCGTAGTTTAATTTGAAGTCCGCTAAAGGTCACTCATTGGGTGTCTGTTCAGAAGCGCACTCTTAGTCACTTTTGGGATGGAGAGTCAATTTTAACTAAGGCTGTCACTCGCTCATGTGTGCATCGCAAGCTACGTAGTTGTTGCGACTGCCACGGGCTGCCCCAATCTACCCCAGCAACGCTTGATAATGCAGGAATAACCCACCAAAGCATTATAACAGCGTGGACGTTATCACGCTGAGAGGAAGCTGCTTATTTCAAGAAAAAAAACTCATAGAAAAGGGGTAAGTGCTTAAAGTGACAATAGGAATTGAAGTACGGATGCAGCAAAAGGCTTCATTGTACTACTTCTCCCGCCCTTTTGCATAGCCTTCAGCGGCGTGTCCACTGCGACGAAAGGGGGGGGGGGAGGTAAATTTGTATAGCTCTGCTTGTGCCCTACAGATTACAAATAAATTTGGAACACCCGTCTCTATATCTATTTTTCTCTCTATCCGTCTAAATAAAAATCAAACTGGGGTTGATCAGGCGACTGTTGCAGCAGTTTAGAAAGCTTGAACACCGCGCGTGTCCCACGCACAGCCGCAGTGACAGTAATTGATGTTCATATGTCCTTCCATAGACATCTGCACGTCTGCTGGCAGCCGCTATCTCCGTATGACACTGAAACGGCATAATGGCTCTGGCGTGACTAATACTATTCGCAAGTGATGGTCTGAGTAACGTGGATTCCTGTCAGGTACGCCATCGAAACATTCTACCAGCCACGTGGGGTACATGGTACGTGCAGCACATACCTGTACACCATGGTTCATTGTGTGCGAGTATGCCTCACAATTTGTATCAGCACCACTGCATGGGGCAGTGGTGCGAAGGAGTCGGTGTCACAGAAAATGCTGGGTCGGCGATATTTCGCAGAAAAGCTAAATCTCTTGATGGAAGCGAAAACAAAATATCCGGCACCAGGCACAATGGAATCCTGTGCATGGAAGCAAAGTATTGTACCATAGATCTTCACCAGGTCTCCAGCCTGTTTCTGGAAAGAATAGCATATACATACGTCATCTCAGAACAACGCCAATTCCATGGCGGCCAACGGGGTGGCGATGAAGTTATCCTTTATGTTCCGTAACGTGAGAGCTGACGTTGCGTCTTACTATACGCGATCTTTTATACGACAGTGTACTCGACTTGTGTGATATCCTCACAACACGCACACTTCTACTAAATTTGCATGAAGCGTTGGAATGCCTCGTAACGCTTTGCTAAGAGTGAACACTTCGGTACAGCCTGGTACTGCCCGACTGCTTCGTATGAAAGTAATTCCCAAAACACGTTTGATCTGCTTGACTTTTGATTTTCTGCTGGTTCCCGCTTCTTTGCAGAGTGTTTAATTACTATTAAGCTATATGCAGACCAGTAGTTTTGTTTGCAAAAGAGAACACTGCTTGTCAAAAAAGTTCCGGGCTGATCGAGTGGTAACGCCTGAACTATGCCAAAGCGTCAAGGATGTAGAGACAGTGCCGGAAATTCTCCGAAGTGGCAACTCATAGCAACGTTGCCTATTTGATGATACCAGCGTGCGCTCCACCAATCACGTGCTGGACGCTTGATGTCACTGTGTGCAGTTTTCTCGTAAAGAATGCAATCTGGACCAAACAGTATCAAAGGGTGCGTCAGTTGTCATTTTTAGTGCAATAACAAAGGAATGAGGGTGTTTCTAACGCTATTCTGTTAAAGGGCTGTTAATTATTTGGTAGGTTTTTAAGAGGGCGTTAGTTACCTAGTCACCCTTACGTATTACTGCTCGGAGAACAGAAAAATACAATAAATTATTCAGTGTTTTATCATCATGACCACAGACACGCCTCTTTCACGACAGCACAAGCCTGCTCTTTACACTTCCCTTCTGCTCTGTACTGATTTTTCGATAATCATTTAACGCAGATATTCGGTCGCCGGGTCATTCTGAGCAACGTTCGACTGCGTGTCTACGAAGGTGAAGCTGTAGCTCTGCTAGGCCCCAATGGATGCGGAAAGACGACCCTCGCCAACATAATTGCTGGATTCGAGGCACCATCTGCGGGGGACGTGTTCTTGTCTACGCACAGTGTGCGCCAGGCGCCTCAAGCGGCCCGCCGTCGCCTCGGTTTCCTGCCACAGTCTTGCATGCTCTTTCCGTACATGACCATCAACGAGAACCTGCACTACTTTTCCAAGGTGATACTCTCAAATATGCACCGTCCTTAAGTGCTATCAACTTGCTGACGACCACTGGTGGTAGCTTGAGAAAATGAATGCCAGTGAGACCTACAGAATTTTAAATGCTGGACTAGTTGCTGTGGATCCGTATACAACAATAGCGCATTAACCAAGACGCAGGCCCACAGAAACAAAAGGACAAGCAATACCCCTTGTTCTTATTCTTCACATTCGGAGTGCCGGCTTCTCGCGCATTGCGCTGTTGTTTATGGCAGATCTACGAAACAAACCTTCTTTGTATTCAGGTGAATGTTTTCTCCTTAGCCTGTAGATTACTATTGAAACAATGTTACTAGAATAACTTCAGAGACAAAGCGGCGTATCTCCGCTAGCGTAGGAGGGTGGGCCGGACGGCGGCCACGACAACTAGCAGCGCTACAGTGTGATTTTGCGCTACTCTCAGCGCATCGTCTGCTGCGGTGGCGTACCATAGAGCACCCCCACACTGTTCCTCGTGGTGGCTTTCTACCTCTACAATTATTAAACTTTACCATTCGTCGTGCTTCCAGTCGACATTCCCATGTCACATTTCTGGACTGTTTACTTGGATACGCACCAAGTCGCCTGTATGAATTGGCCTGAATGCGTTGCCCATTGCAAGTTGACTGATAATCGCTGTTCTGCCTATATTTCAGCTGTCTGCATTTTGTTTAACCTAAATGTACGCTGGATTATAGTTGAATGAGGATTTTAGGGTACGTTTTTAACAGTACCGCTGCCATATTAACTATAGCCGTCTTGCCTACACAAAAACGGCCAAAAACGTCTGTAAAAGCCTCAAAGAAGTTGAATTACTTGAATACAAAAATGCTTAAGAAAAACAGTACTGGTTTTTTCTAGTACTTACAAAAAAGACGTCCTCGAAAAAACAGTATGCTTTACACTGTTCACCGGACCAGTCTTCGCGATGGCTATCAATTGAGAGCAGAGTGGGAAATGTTAGAGCAACTTCACCTCCTTTTTAATATTTCCAAATTTTCAGATTACTCCTGATCGGTTTCCTTGCAAAAATAAAAAGAAATAATATTCTCATAACAATAAGAAACATTACTACTCTAGCCATCATGTTCCTATTATAAGTGGTATAACCCAGGGATATAGTGGCAACGACTCCAACTTTTGAAGCACAATCTAAACGGGTCACAAACCATGAAGTGTTCGGGATATACCTCTAGACAGCTTTCTCAATTGCTTTTAATCTTGAAGGAAGGCTACGTAAGGGGTGATGTAAGCAGCCTTCTTGAAAACACACCATCTGAGTGCGTGGTCTTTCGTGTGGTTTGGCGATGGCTGCCCCAGGGGTACTTGCGAAAGATACTAGGCACTATTTGCACGTTGTCACTTATCCCTTTTTTTGCGAACGTACCCACGAGTGCAGTACACTCACAGGGCGTTACTGGTGCTACAGGAGGTAATACTGCCATGTGACACACCCCGTTACCTTCTACAAAGTTGTGAAATGATAACGTTGTGGTTCAAAAAAATACCTACTGTAAGAAAAAAGCACATGTAACAAAGCATGGTCACTTGTGAAAGATGACCACTCGTACGCAATTGGGTTGGGCAATAAGAAAAATACCTATTGAAACAAAAATATCTACTGCTTTGAAGGCAGCGAAAAAGTGAACTATTGATCAAATGTCACTGTGATGCAACTCTCTATGTCTCGAGAGCGTTGTTCGTCGCGTGCCTTTCATCATGCTGCTCTATTTCTGGCGTCTCTTCCAAACCAGGAACTGAGCGTTCGAGTGGCACCTTGCCTTCTGGAGGATGATTGGCACCCTGGTTGTGCGCATTTTAGCTTCAATATATGAGTTTAAACTGCTGGGAACAAGCGCGGAAGGACACCGGGTGCTAGCATCCACTTTCCGCATGAGATCAAAACTTCTTAGCATTATTGTGTTTACACGCAAATTAAGAACGAACTACAGAATGCAAATGATCTTCTTTGAAATGCCAAACTTAAAAACTTGGCTATAGTAACACGATCGCAACTTGTTTTGCTTGTCCCCCTATTTAGTTTGGTACTTTTGTTAGAGTTTACTACTAGCCTTTAGTGTGTGCCTCTATTATACCCTCAAACTACAATGTTAGATAACCGACTGTCTGTTCACGTGTATTTATATTTGGAATATTTATGCATTGTATATTATTTGAACGCACTTGTGTTAGAGAGATCGCTTCGCCTAAATTACGATATCGGCGTCTCCAGTTGTGAGCGAGAAAACATCATCTTGTCTGTGACAAGAAATAAAGCAACCTGACAATAAAGTAATTGATAACGAACTCCAATACGAGTACATATAGAACCGAGGCTGCTGCGTGGCAGTCAGGTGTTCTACAACAGAGGTACGTCAATGATCAAAACTGCTTTGAACAAAAAAACTATATAAATGTCATTTAGTAGAAAATCTCATTGGTATTGTATCCAACCAAAAATGCGAAGGCTTATGTTTATATTTCATTCGTTCATGGAGTTGAAGAAATCTCTTTACCGCACGTGCTATTAGGTAGTAGAAGTGCACAATTGCGCCAGGCTTCAAAACTTACGAAATGCGCATCGAGTACGTGTTTTAAAGGCCCACCTACTACAGAGTGTTCAAACATACATTCGCGTGTTGCCTTAGGCATGCGTAGAGGGCCCTTCGCTGAATCACGTAGTTGGTACTGAACAATTATACTGTGCTCAAGAACTAACTTTGGGTTGGGAATTTCTCTCATCCACATCTGCATTAATTTTTTGCCGTCAACGTGTAGTCCAGATGACCGAGACCTATCACTGCAGCGAACGTGTCGAGGAGAAACCATTGCGTTTTTCATAACTTCCGATTCCATACTTCTTCCGGGTTAGTAGCAACTCGTCACCATTACTTCTCCGAATATAGCCAATGGTGACGTCCTTATCACCCCTGCCAGTCACTGTTTAGCTCGCGGCGTTGTACTCCCCTCTAGCCTGGTGTGGTTCAAAGACAGTGCTGCAATAATCCTTGGCCTGAACCTTACCCCGGAGCCTGTCCTCATACACCAAGGTTCTGCAGTGCCGTGTTATGTGGATACCCAACCGGTATCTTTGGTCTCTCTTGACCTCTTGCCAGCTCAGCCAGAACAGGTTCAGTCTGTTACTTCCCCCTTCTTTCTGCCCCAAGTAAACAGTGACCTTTCTGCTTCTCAACATGAGGCCATGCTAAATTTGCTAGCGAAATACCAGGCCTTCTTTGACGCCAACGCTTCGGCGCTAGGACAGACCACAGTTGCGCATCATCATATCGACACTGAAAGTCAGACTGTTGTACGCCGTCGTCCCTACTTAGTCACCTTGGCCCAGCGCAAAATCATCGAGGAGAACGCAACCGATATGCTAAAAAGAACATCGTACGACCTTCTACCAGTTCTTGGTCATCACCCGTTGCGTTTGTACAAAATAAGGATGAATTAGTACTATTTTGTGTTGATTGCCGCGCACTCAACAACAGTACCTAAAGGATGTATATCCGATTCCCCATATAGATGATGCACTTCACTCATTGCAAGGCGCCCAATACTTCTCCACCGTTGACCTTCAGTACAAATATTCGCAAATTTCAATGAACGAAGTAGTCAAAAAAAGACCACCTTTTCTAGCCGGACAGTCTTTACAAGTTTAACGTAATGCCATTCGGCCTATGTAATGCTCTCGCCACATTTGAAAGAATGATCTACACTGTTCTTCGTGACCTCAAGTGGAAAACAGGTATATGCTACCTTGATGATATCGTTGTGTTTTCTTCCACTTTTGCTGATCATCTGCAACGCCTAGATCAAGTGCTCAAATGTCTCTTCAGTGCTGTACTTCAAGTAAACACAAAGAAGTGCCATTTCGACAACACAGCCATAAAAAT
Organism: Rhipicephalus microplus; assembly: GCF_043290135.1. Lineage (NCBI taxonomy): Eukaryota > Metazoa > Arthropoda > Arachnida > Ixodida > Ixodidae > Rhipicephalus > Rhipicephalus microplus. The sequence continues at coordinate 174,146,826 of NC_134703.1, forward strand.
TCTGGGACATCTCGTTAGTGAAGATGGCATCCAGCCCGATCCCGACAAAATTTCTGCAGTCCTCAATTTTTTGCGCCCCTTTCGTTCCAAAGAACTATGCAGTTTCCTTGGACTCGCATCATACTTTCGCCGCTTCATTCGCAACTTTGCCACCATTGCCGCTTCTCTTCACAAGCTCCTCGCTACTACCGGTTCCTTCGATGGGAATGATCAATGCGAAGCCTCATTTCAAGAACTCAAGCACGCAGTGACATCCCCCCTGGTGCTTTGTTATTTCGATGACGAGGCACCTACGTTATTACACACTGACGCTAGTGGACAAGCAATCGGTGCCGTACTCTTCGAGTGCGACCATGCCATTCGCGAGAAAGCCACGTATGCAAGCCGCACTCGGACCTCTGCAGAGAAGAGGTACTCGATAACCGAACAAGAGTGCTTGGCTGTTGTCTGGTCTATCCAAAAATTTCGCCGGTATCTTCATGGTCGACATTTTACTGTTGTGACAGACCACTATGCTCTTTACTCGTTGTCCACAATCAAAAACTTGTCGGGGTGACTTGGCCGCTGGATTCTCCGGTTACAATTAAATTGTCACAGGATCATGACGACGACAAAGAAACTGACAGTAGGATGAAAGTTAACCTGTTCATTTGGGCGAACTTGTGCCCAGTAAACGGAAAGTCTGATCACAGTAGCATACCTGCACTGATAGCGGTGAACGGATCATCAGTCGTCGATCAACTGACAAGCAGCGAAGCGCGTCAGCATTTATACACTTGCCGTCGAATGTTCTAGCGTTCTCGCTAGCGTTGACGTAGGGTCCAGAATAATCTGTACAGTTCACGGAGTGGGCGTGATCTTATCGAAACGATCTACTACAGTCCTGAAGCTTCTCGAAGACTGCAGGCACAGTTTGCGCTGAGAAATACGTAGTGTATTGGAGGATAACAAGTCTTGAGAACAAGAACGTCGCATGCCCCCCTCTGAAAAAGGGATTGTCGCGATGCTTTAACAGAAGATGAAAGCACAACAATAATGCAAGGAAGTACAATGAATGAATTATGATACAGCGATAATAAAAATAGCACTTCCAGTTTGTTAACGCGCATAAAACGGTTTGAGGCGCGCGACATGGACGACTTCAGGTCGCGATCGGCGTCGTTGAGAGTTCATGATGCCGTCGCGGACAATCTCGTAATCAAGCGGGCCGAAACGTCAAACCACCTTGTACGGTCCGAATTACCGTCGCAGAAGCTTTTCACTGAGTCCACGTCGGCGTATCGGTGTCCACACCCAAACACGTTCACTGGGCTGGTATTCCATGGACGGTCGTCGCTTCATGGAATACCAATGTAATGGCGGCCGTCGGTCATCTGTTGATTCTTGATACGGAGACGCGTGAGTTATCGGGCTTCTTCTGCGCGTTGAAAGTACTCACTCACATCAAGGTTTTCTTCGTCGGTGACGTTGGGTAACATGGCATCGAGAGTCGTTGCTGGGCTCCTTCTGTAGACCGATTTGTATGGAGATATCTGCGTCGTCTCCTCCACCGCCGTCTTCTATGCGAAGGTCACGTACGGAAGAGTGGCGTCCCACTTGTTGTGTTCGATATTGACGTACGTTGCCAGCATGACGGCGATCGTCTTGTTTAGCCGCTCGGGGAGGCTTTCGGTCTGTGGGTTGTACGCTGTCGTCCGGTGGTGGTTTATCTGACTGTATGCCAAAATCGCTCGAGTCAGGTCAGCAGTAAATGCGTTCCTTTGTCAATGATGAGGACCTCCGGGGTGCCGTGACATAGGACGATATTTTCGACGAAGAACTTAGCTGCCTCGGATACACTGCCTTTGGGCAGGGCTTTTGTCTCGGCGTAGCGGGTGAGGTCGTCGGTAGCTACCACGATCCACTTGTTTCCGAAATCCGGCGTCGGGAACGGCCCTAGTAGGTTTATACCAATCTGCTGGAGTGGTCGGCGAGGTGGTTCGATTGGCTGCAGAAGTCCCGCTGGCTTTGTCGGCGGTGTCTTGCGTCGCTGACAGTCCCAGCATCTCCTCACATAACGAGTTGCATCGGTGGTAAGACGTGGCCCGTAGTACCTTTCCTGTATCATCGCGAGCGTGCGGGAAACATCGAGGTGCCCTGCCATTGGATAGTCGTGCAGGGTCTTAAGGAGTTCTGGTCGCCGAACTGAAGGCACCACAAGGAGGTACTTGGCTCGAAGCGGTGAAAAGTGCTTTTTTTTTCTTTTGGAGAAGATTATTTCGTAGGAATAACGACGCAAGTGCGCGCCTTCGTTGGACCATTGGGACTTCGGCGGTCCTGCCTTCGAAGTATTCTATTAGGGCCTCAAGTTCTGGGTCGGCCCGCTGTCGTTCAGCAAAGTCGTCGGCAGTTATCGTTCCCAAGAAGTAGTCGTCATCCGGGTCGTCGGGTGGTTGTTGGTCGACAGGCGCATGAGAAAGACAGTCGGCGTCGGAGTGTGTCTTGCCGGACTTGTAAACTACGGTAATGTCATATTCTTGAAGTCTCAAGCTCCATCATGCGAGGTGACCTGAAGCGTCCTTCATGGTAGCTAGCCAACACAAGACGTTGTGGTCGCTCACAACTTTGAAGGGCCTGCCGTAGAGGTATGGGCGAAATTTCGACGTAGCCCAGATGATGGCAAGGCACTTCTTTTTGGTTGTGGAATAATTGGCTTCTGCTTTCAATAGCGATCGACTGGCGTAACTAATAACTCTCTCAAGTCCGTCAGCCCTCTGCACAAGAACGGCGCCGAGACCTACACTGCTTGCGTCAGTGTGTACTTCGGTCTCGGCGAATTCGTCGAAATGGGCAAGTAACGGAAGCGTCTAGATGTTATGTTTAAGCTCCTGGAAAGAGTGTTCCTGTGGCGTTTCCCACTTGAACTCCACGTCGGCCTTGATAACGTAAGTGAGTGGATCGGCGATGCGGGCGAAGTTTTTCACGAAGCGCCTATAATAGGCGCACAGGCCCAGAAATCGGCACACCGCCTTCTTGTCAGTGGACGGCAGGAAGTCGGCGATGGCGGCTGTTTTCCGTGAATCGGGACGAACTCCAGACTTGCTAATCACGTGCCCCAGGAACAAGAGCTCCTCATACGCAAATCTGCACTTTTATGGCTTCAGTGTGAGTCCGGACGTCTTGATGGCTTGAAGTACATCTTCAAGGCGCCGAAAATGCTCATCGAAACTCGAAGAAAACACGAAGACGTCGTCCAAGTACACAAGGCAAGTCTGCTACTTCAATCCTGCAAGTACTGTATCCATAACGCGTTGAAAAGTTGCAGGCGCTGAGCGAAGACCGAAGGGCATCACTCGAAGAGGCCGTCCGGTGTTATAAACACCGTCTTCTCTCTATCTCTTTCCTCGACTTCGATTTGCCAATAGCCATTCTTGAGATCCATTCACAAAAAGTACTTGGCGTTTTGGAGCTGATGTAGCGCGTCGTCTATTCGTGGGAGAGGATACACGTCCTCTTTTGTGGTTTTGTTCAGGTGGTGATAATCGACTCGTAAACGTAGGGTTCTATCCTTTTTCTTCACTAACACCACGGGGGACGCCCGTGGACTCTTGGACGGCTGGATGGTGTCGTTCCGTAGCATTTCATCAACTTGTGTCTTTACGGCCTCGCGTTCTCACGTCGAAACCCTGTACGGACCCTGATGGAGTGTTCTGCCATTTTCCTCGGTTACGATGCGATGTTTCGTGATTGGCGTCTGCCGAAATTTAAACGATGACGAAAAGCAATCTTCGTATTGCAAGAACAGGGTCCGGAGCTGTTCTTGGTTATGGTTCGGAAGGCTGGAATTGACGTCGCAAGCTGAGGGAGGGGCTTGGTTCCTCTGAGGAGGTTCCGCAGAATCGGCACGGGCGAATGCACTGGTGGCTTCCACGATTTATTCGATGAATGCGACCGTCGTCCCCTTGTTCATGTGTTTGTATTCATTGCTCAAATTCGTGAGCATAACCGTTGCTTTGCCTCTCAGCAGCTCTGCAATTCCTCTTGCGATGCAAATATTGTGGGTGACCAACAGCAGATGACTGCCTTCAACGACGCCTTCCAAGTCGGGTGATTTCGTAGCGCCGACTGAAATATTGACGCTGGAGCGTGACGGAATGGTGACTTGTTCTTCTAGCACATTCAAGGCATGGTTCCTCGACGGCGTGCGCAGCGGTAGTGCTTCTGTGGATAACGTTATTGACTTTGTTCTTATGTTGATGACAGCACCAAGGGGGCATAAGAAGTCCATGGCTGGATGACATTTCTCGAGCAACGCTGTAGGACTACAAAATCTGCAAGATAAGTACGGCTGTTAATGGTGACTCTCGCTGTGCAGATTCCTGCAGGCGTTACGAGATTACCTCCTGCTGTACGGATTTCGAGTCCTTCCCAAGCTGTCCTAACTTTCTTCAACTTCGTGGTGAACGGCCCACTGATGACGGAACAGTCGGCTCCAGTATCGACATTAGCGGTCACACTGCAGCCGTCGATAAGAACGTCTAGGTCGCTAGTTCGCTGTCTCGCGTTACAGTTAGGGCGCGGCGTCAGGTCACGGCTGCGTCGGCTTGTTCCGCTGCTTCCATGTTGCGTCGTCAGGTCACCTTTGGTAAATGAGGTGTCGCCGTCAAGACTTTGCCGGGTTGGCTTCGTGTTTGGGAAGCTCCGTCGAGGCGTCGTCGTCGTCGTCGGATCTTTGGTAGTTCGTCGCACAGCAACCGCACCTCCATCGGTTGCTGCCCTTAGTTTCCCGGGTACGGGCTAGGAGACTGACCCCGCGTTGGTCCAGAGTACTGCCGGTGGTGCGGTGACATGCGGCGGCAAAGGCGACGGCGACCGGGAAGAACTTTGTGGTGTCCACTGAGTTCCTGTCAGGTAGTCGGTGATGTCACTGGGCCGTTCCTTTGGCTGCATACATGGTGCATTGACGGCGAAGCAACGCAGTCCCATCTGTCGGTACTAGCAAGGGCGATGTGCCAGGCCTCGCCGCAGTGGTAACAGAGTGGGCGGTGGTCAGGGGTGCACCAGACGTCAGTCTTCTTTGAAGCCTAGCGCTGGCCGGCCGGTGGGCAGTATGGCGTCGATGGTGGTGGCGGCGGTGCCTGGCGGAAGAACTGCGGCGGGGCTGTGTCCTGACGAGAAGTGGAGGGGCGTTGCGGCACACTGCAGTGGCGTAGCTCATTGCTTCCGGTTCATGCTGCGGTGCTTCTGTGAATCCAAGCGACTGCCGAACTTCTTCGCGCACAATGTCAGCGATGAAATTGGCTTGAGGCTGCGTAGAAAGCAACAACTTCCGCAGCTCCTCCCGTACGATCGCTCCAATCGTCTCGCGGAGGTCATCGGTACTGAAGGCATCAGCGCAGTTTAATGAGGCGTGTCGGTTGTATTGCGCTGAGCGCATCTCAAGCGCCTTTTCTATAGTTGTGACCTCGGCGAGAAATTCACTGACAGTCTTGGGTGGATTCGGGACAAGTCCCGCAAACAGCTCCTGCTTGACTACGCGCATGAGGAACTGGGGCTTATTTTCCTCAGCCATGTTGGAGTCAGCGTGTCGAAAGAGCTGGGTCATCTCTTCGACGAAGAGGGTTACGCTTTGATTAGGAAGTTGCACCCTTGTCTCCAGCAATGTGGCAGCCCTTTCCTTGAGGACGACGTTTGTGAACATGCGCAGGAACGTCGTCTGAAAGAGTTCCCAGGTTCGTAGTGTGGATTCGTGGTTTTCAAACCACGTCTTCGCGGCGTCTTCTAAGTAGAAATAGACGTAGCGTAATTTTTTCTCGGAGTCCCAGCTGTTCAAGGAGACGACTCGGTCGTATATTTTGATCCAACTTTCCTGGTCCTCACCTGACAATCCATGGAACTTTGGGGGTTCCTTGGGCTGCCGCATAATGACTGGGGCAGGCTGCATGGGGGCGGTCATCGTTGCTGTAGTTAATGTCGGGATCCGAGTATGCCTGGCTGCTTCAGGAAGGGGTCCATACTCTGGTTGTAGTCCCCTCTGCCTGCGGCTTGTGCGCTGTTCAGGGTAGGCGTCGGTGTTTTCTTTGCCGCTTGAGCTGGCGTCGCGGCCTGAAGGGGGCGTCCGGAACATCATAGAAGCAGCACCTCCACCAGATGACACAGGGTCATGACGTTGACAAAAAAACTGAAAATAGGATTATGGTTAAACTGTTTATTTGGGTGAACTTGTGCCCGGTAAACGGAAAGTCGGATCACAGTAGCAGACCCCCACTGATAGCCGCGAACGGATCATCAGTGGTCGATCAACTGACAAGCGGCGAAGCGCATCGGCATTTATACACTTGCCATCAAATGTTCTAGCGTTATCGCTAACATTGACGTAGGCTCCAGAATAATCTCTACAGTTCGCGAGTGAGCGTGATCTTATCGAAATGATCTACTACAGTCCTGAAGCTTCTCGAAGACTGCTGGCGCGGTTTTCGCTGAATATTACGTAGTGTATTGGGGTGATAACAAAACTTGAGAACAAGAACGTGGCAGTATGACTTTGACGTGACCTAGAAGACCGGAAGACAACACCAAGATGACGACGCTTTCTCACGATGCCCTTTGCCACGGTCTTCGGCACACGTCACATCCTCTTGTCAAATTGGCTATGCGGAGGACACCTCGTCGATACCATTCATTTCTTCCCTACCTTCATCCACCCGTCCGTGAGTACTTACCACTTACCAGTGAGCCGATTCTGACTGCACTGACCTCATCGGTCAGCGCTTACCGGTGCCTCATCTTCCCCAAATGCCAGGCTCCGGAAACAGTTCGGGCTATTCAAGTTGGAGGACGATGTGCTTCATCAATATATTTTCCACTCTGAAGGCCATTGATGAGCTCCCTTCGTACCACGCACACTACGCACTGAAGTTGTGCGCGCATCACATGACGGCCGACGTCCGGCCACTCGGTTTACTACAAAACCTACGAGCGAATCCGCAGTCGATTTTTCTGGCCAGGTCTTTCCACGACGGTACCTAAGTATATTGCCTTGTGCGCACTTTGCCAGCTCTGCAAGCGGCCCCCTCCAGCTCCAGTCGGGGCCCTACAACCACTTCCTTGCCCAAAAGAGCCGTTCTCTGTCGTCGAAATTGACCTCTTTGGGCCCCTTCTAACTACATCAAAGGGCAAGAGATGGATCGTTGCCACGGTTGATCACTTGACCCTTTACGTTGAGACGACCTCGATCACCTCAGGAACTGCTTCCGGAGTAGCAACTTTCTTTATGAATGCTATTTATCTACGTCACGGAGCCCCTCGTGTTGTTTTGAAAGACCGGGGCATGGAATTTCTTTCAAGCGTGCTCAGTGAGGTTCTTCAAGCATCAAAAACTGTTCATAAAACATCTAGCTACCACCCAAAAACCAATGGCTTAACAGTAAGATTTCATCGCACGCTGTGCGACATGCTGTCCATGTATATCAGACCGGACTATCGCAATTGGTATCCCATTCTTCCCTTTGTCACGTATGCATATAATATGTCAGATCAACGAACCACGGGCTATTCTCCATTTTTCCTAGTATACGGACGCCAACTGACATCACCACTCGACGTTTTATTCTTTTCTGGCCCCGTAAACTCTTCACCATTCGTTTGCGACCACTTTCTGTCCCGTGTTGCTCGATGCCGTCGTCTTGCTTGTGTAAATACCGAAGCTAGCCAAGTAGATCGCAAACATCGTTACGATGCTACTAATCGCGTTGTTTGCTACCGCCCTTGCGACAATGTACTTCTGTTGACTCCTGCACCAACGCCTGACTTATGCGAAAAGCTTGATTCACGCTATCTTGGTCCCTACAAAGTTGTAGAACAAACATTTCAATAGACACTCTGCAATAACTTGAAAATCCCAGCGCTTTACGCGCAGTCATTTGTTCTCTCACGGCTTGGTTGAGGCATACACCTAGACCAAAGCAAGGCTATTAATTGAGAAGTGTTAGGACAGGGCTTGAGGGCATCCCATATCTGCTGCCAGTCGTTGCGGCTCGTGTCCAGAGGGTCTCGATGTGGGTAGCTGGCCGCCGTCACCATACCCATTTAGCCCATCTTCCAGGGAGGGAGGTGCACTTTTCGGGAGCTGTTTACAGAATTTTAATTTATATTATTTCCAAGCGAGCAATTGATCGCCACATGATGAACATCTAGATGAAGATGTCATCCTATATCGTGACGACCTCGTCGAAAGCTCTACATTTAGAAGGCATCAACATCAAAAAGCACAGCCTCGAAAAAGTATTACAAGCAAAAAGGCACACCAAGCAGCCCTTGAGGCCTGCTTTTAAACTGTCCCGTTTACTTAGATCTCTGAATGGGAGAGAGGGCACCAAATTACACTGTCCAATCACAGATAACACACAACCAGCGAGGATTGCGTGCATGCACAGCCCACGTGAACATCCAATATTGAGGCGATGTCACTGCACTGCCATGTTTCATCAACGTGACTCTTACTCGTCATGTCTTTGCCGCTGTGCGAGTGGTCTCCAGCTCACGGCAGCATATATCAAAAGGGCCTCCGCAACAACGCTCAAAAGCGTCCGTGGCACTGCATTCGAGGCTGCCGCGGCTAACCCTTCCAAAAAAGATGTCAACACCACGTAAACACTTGTCATCCTCCCGTGAAACGGCCTACGCCGTCGTGGCGGCACAATAACTCGCTTGGACGATACATGGCGGACTGACTATGCCCGGGCTGGAAGGGTTTTCTGCTGCAGGCAAGAAGCCTCTTAGCGTCTCGTTCGCAGCACACGGAATTTCACTCCCCTTTTCTGCCCAAGCGCCGTACCTAACAGAAGGGGATTCGCACAGGGCCCAGTTGCACTATCGCGGTCTACTCCTAAAGCGAAGCTCAAGAGTCGTTCAAGTTTAGGACTGGCTGTGTTTGTAGCTGGTGTGTAATTGTTTGACACAATATATACCTAATACCTAACGGCGTCACCAGTGCGATTTCTGCCAATTGCTGCCGCATGCAATAATAATATTGCTAATAGTGAAATGGATACAATTTTCATTTGCACAACAATATGAACTTACGGGTAAAGTGCAAGGCTAGGGAACAACTTTAATTACGAAGATCCATTTACTACTGTCCATCACCGCAGGGTGAAAGAGACCTGGGGCTACATATATGAGCTTTTCTAAATATATATATGAGCTTATAAGGTTTTATCTTGGCCCCTGCTAAACTGTACCTATGTTCACAAAAAAAACTAAATAAATAAACAAACAAGCGAACAAGTTGCGTGAAGCGGAAGCGTTTGCGCTCGTCGCTCTTCGAGTCCGGCGCGAAAGAAAGTCTGCGAACCTCTTTGTATGCAAATCGGCTTCTCCTTGGTACGCTTCATACATGACAAACGTGTTTCTGTACGAGAAACTACGCCGTGTCAAGAACAGTCCTAGAAATGACGTATGAATACAGCGCATTATTCGCGGTAACTGGTTGTCGTCGCCACCGCCAATCCTAACACGCGTGCCCCGAACCCCGGGAGATAAATCGAACTGCACCGCCACTAGTCTTCGCAACCGCCACCCAGCCCACCTCTCTGGCGGAGCTTTCAAACTGAATTCATTATGATATAACGTTAATTGAACAAGCATGCGCATGGCTGGCTTTGTTTTATTAAGCCAGCTGCTAGCGATACAAGACTTTACTGGATAGGTAGACATGTCGTGCTGTCGCGGAAGATCGAAGCAAAGCCGGGAATAAGTAAAAAAAGGCGAGTAAGTACATAAAAGGTGGTCATTGTTATGGTCACTATGGTTTGCCCCTATTCTATATTATTCTAAGAAATTAAAGTTCATTTTAATTATTTCCGGAGTTTTGCCCCAGGAAAACAAGATATGATTCTTGAAAATAGACTAGTGGGGAGTAGTCTTGGGGGTAAGTACTGGGACGAGAGGAAGGAAACGGTGAAGTAGGATTTGGAGCTAACCCTTGATTCAGTAAAGACGTGTCAAGCTCTGCGATCACGGTTCCCTGTTTTTAATATTTGGTGCCGTAAAACCCGGGAACTGGTCAGTGCTGGACAACAATGTCTTCTCTTCAACCAAGCGGCTTCGAAAGTTGCGTGGAACTGTTATGGTCAGCGTCTCCCGGAAAAATGTGCCCCTGACAGGTCTGCTGCAGCACCCCGACACCAAGCGTGCGAGGTCAATAGGCAAGTCGCTGTTTTAAAGACGAAAGAAGTTGAGGTCCGCCAGCTAGACAAGGACATTCTCAATCTCACAGAAGACGACGCTATTGAAGGAGAAGTCGAGGATGCAATCGATTACCACGAGAAGATTTTGTACGTGATTGCTGATGTGCAGTTATTTCTGTAACAGTGCCGTCAGGCGACCACTGTCAGCAACCCATCGGTGAGTGAACGCAACAGCGACCGAATGCCAGCAATGCCAAGCAATATTGAACCCGTTAGTACGCAGCGTTTCCGGTCAATCGCGCTTTCCACGCTTCAAGTCCTGGTGTATGCCGACGATATACGTCCGTGGCAAGAATTCGGAGATCACTGCTTCGAAAAAATTCACAAACCACGAGTTGCCACCGATCGAGAAATTCAAATATTTGTTGACATACCTGATGGGATCATCCAAGCGAGATATATAAGGCATCAGGCTGGCTGACCTCAACTACAACGTTGTCGTGAAGACATTGCAAGAGCGCTTTGGTCGCCAGAAACTTCTCGTGATCGAACACACGGAGCATCTTCTTGCACTGTCTCCAGGACGGAGTTGCAAGGAAGTGGAGAAGCTTTGGATGCTACCCGACACTGTGCGTTTCCGTGTCAGGGCACTCGAAGGCCTGGGTGTACTACCTGAGAAGTGCGCTGTAGTGCTCAATCACGTCCTGATGAGATGCTTACTAGAAACTTTTGCTGTATTATGCTAGCAGAAAAAGAAAGAACAGTGCACCCAGGATGGTGACGCCTCAGCGGAGCACGTGCTACCGAATGAAAGGGCAGATGAGGCAATGGACATCTTGTCCTTTCTGAAAATCCAGGTCGAGGTGCGTCAGGAACGAAAGCGAGAAGCAGAATCACTGTCGTCGCATCTCAACCATTCGGCCAATGTACCTGACTATATGTAGTCATCTAGAAGATATGCACAGGACATTCTATCGGCAGCTACGCTAATGGTGACGAAATCTCCACAGCACCATACTCGTTCTTGCGTGCTGTGTATTAGCAGAACTCAACGTTTCGAGCAATGTATGGCTGGCTTTCAGTCGAAGAAAACAGATCCAGGTTGTGCCACGCCCACTGCTGCTTCAGGTGCGAAACGCGCAACCACGTCGCTCAATTCTGCTGCATTTCGCGGAACCTCACGTGTGCTGTCACGCGGAACCTCACGTGCCACGGAAGTGCTGTCATTTGTAACGTTTGGAAATTCCAAGCTACGGAATCTTTTACGTTGTCGACGCATCTCTGTCACGCTGCGTGCACAAATAATCGGCAGCACCGTCACATTGGAAGCACTGGAAGTCCCTGAAGTGCGCACCATGACATGTCCACCACTGAACAAGGAAGTGCTCGAGTTGTTGAGCGCCCGGGGGTGGGATGCTGTGGACATGTCTGACCCGCAAACTTGGCACCCAGATGACGTCAGCTTGATAATTGGCTTGGATGCTTATTGGAAGGTAGCCACGGGAAAAATTTATCGCCTCACCGAGCAACTCACTGCCGTGGAAACGTTGTTCGGGTGGACTGTGCAGGGCATTAGCTGACGCTACAAAGCTACAGCAACTGGTGCTCTTTTCTTATCGACCTATGGTTCTCCTTATGAGTGCAACGAATTGGCTATGTGGCGCCTCGACACTATTAATATTGAGAACCAGTGGTCAAGTACTGTAAACGACGAACCAGACCTCGACAGATTTGAGCAATGTCTGAGGAAGCAAGCTGGTAGCAAGCTGGTCGTTACCAAGTGCCTCTGATGATGCAAGAGCCTGGTATTCCTGCCGGTAGTGACAACAGACAGCTTGCAGCACGTTGAATAAATGTGCAGCTGCACCTATTCAGGGAACAAACCGACCTGCTGAAACAGTACGACGAAGCCATCACCACTTATTTCAAAAATGGTCATTCACAAAAAGTTGATAAAGAGCAGATTCAAGACCCTAATATTTCATACATGTCACACTGTGATCAGCCGAAATGCAGTGACCACCAAGCTCTAGGTGTCTTCCACGCGTCGTCTCATGCCGTTTGTAGACCATGCCCGAAAAAAGTTATGTCGAAAGGGGTGAAGCTTAGTGTTGACATCGTGCAACTACTGCTGTCCTTTTGTTGCTACCCAGTTATTCTAGCAGCAGATATCAAGATAGCATATCTGCAAATGCTCAGTCGACAAGAAGACCACGATTTACTACGTTTTCTATGGGTTCAGCAACTGCCAACCAAGGAAGATCCCAGCCCACCTATTGTCGCTTGGCGGATGACTAAGGCACCTTTCAGAGCAACATCAAGTCCTACTCTGCTTGCCGCCGCGCTGCGCCATCATTTTGTGCTGTGTCGAGAAAAACTTCTCGTCACGGTGGCTCTCCTGGAGAAGGCATTTTACGTGGATTATCTCATCCTTGGTGTGTCCACAGCGGAACAAGCCATGACTTTGTACAAGGAAACACGCGCCAATTTCGCTGTAGCATGCATGGAGTTGCGGAAATGTACATAAAACTCCGACCTGCTAAAGCAGCAGTTTCTCCAAGATAACATGGCTAATGAGACTGAAGCTGGAGATGTACATCTCTACAGAGTTTTGGGCGTGCCGTGGGAATGTAAAGGCGATACCATCGCGTTGACAGTGTGCAACGCAGCCTCCTTTGCCACAAACGAACCAGCCACCAAGCGCACGATCCTTCAAACAGTGGCAAGAGTTTATGATTCCCTTTGTTATCTTTTCTCATCTACGACATAAAGAAAGCTGATTTTTCAAGACTTGTGAAAGCGGAAGCACTCCGTGGATGACACACTGCCAGATGAAGTACAAGCCGCGTAGAACGCGTAATACGCCGAGTTGCCAGATGTCCAGGCATAGAAACCTCGCTACGTGTTTCTGCACGAAAGCAGCGTAGAGGTGGCTTTTGAGCTGCATATATTTACTACGCCAGTTCTAAGACTTATGGTACGTGCATCTACGTACGGGCGCTTTCAGCCGATGGGGTGTGCGTCACACGATTGCTCGTAAACCGAAGTCGCGTCACTCCGCTCAAGGCAATGTCCTTGCCTCGACTGAAGCTGATGGCCTGCGTTACTAGAGCACGGCTAGCTGAGCACGTACGGTCCGTGCCACTTCTCTAGCAGGCATTCGCTCATTTTTGCACCAACTTTCTCGCGGCTTTTTACTGAATCCGCGCAAAAACAAGAAATCGAGATTTTCTCACCAGCAATCTTGAGGCCGAGATATGCAAGCTCACCAAATCCGATACCTGAGCATGCAGTAGCAGCGAGAATCCTGCCGATCTGCTCACCCGCGGCGTGTCTACAAAGGTGCTTTTGAAGTAAAAAAATAGTAAATAATCTAAACTTAACTCAAACTCAACTCAGCTCAAACAGTACGCCTTGGCTCTCGACGCCAGGACTGATTCCTAGTTTCAAACTGGATGACCTTTCGAATGACAGAGACATTGAGCCCTTCTTCGAGACAGCCTCGACGATCTGTCCATCGATTGCTTTATCGAGAACTTCATTTATGCATGCAGAAGATTTCAGCTCGCTGAATAGGCTTTTGTGCGTTACTGCTTTCGTGCAGCAATTCGTCCACAATGCTTCGAGACAGAGCTCTCCCAACAGCGGAACGCTCACAACTTTGGAACTTGAAAAGGCCGAGCGTTATTGGCTTCGATTCTTGCAAGACCACCATTTCGGAGCCGAAATACAATTTCTCGAGAAACGGAATAGGCTGCCATCAACGTCGCCGGTCCTTCGCCTGGCACCATTGCTGGAAACAAATGGACTCCTTCGTGTCGGTGGCGGGCTCGACCTGCTTAACGCCAGTCCTGACATCCGGCATCCAATTCTGTTGCCCGCGGAACCCAAGTTGACCACACTGATTGTGCAAGCTGCTCATTCCCACACTCTTCATGAAGGTCATCATCACCAAACTCTGGGCAAAGCTCTGCGTGTTGAAGGGAAGGAAAACCGTATAATGTGCATTGTCCGTGTTTACTTTCCGTCTCGGAAATGACGACTGAAGGCAGCCTCTGCTCCAGTACCACCATTGCCACCAGAGAAAATAACCGAGGCTCAAGTATCTTCAGTTGTTGGCATCGACTATTGTGGGCCACTTTTTGTTCGCATGACGGAAAACTCGAGCAAGTCATACATACTGATAATTTCATGTGCGGTGACATGAGCTATCCACCTCGAACTTACCTCCTACAAGACAGCAGCGACCACGATTCTCTCTTTTCTTCGGCTTGTTTAGCGGTGAGATTTTCCAGCCCTGGTGTACTTGGACAACGCCCTAGCCTTTCGTTCTAATGCATGGAGCTTCAAACGGTCATCCCTCCGTCTCAAGAATACGCCACCACTGCACGCATACCGTGGAAATTGATTGTGCAACGAGTTCCTTGATGGGGTGGATGCTGGGAGCACCCCATTCCAACTATGAAACACGCTTTGAAGTGGACCTCAGGGCATAGCATCCTTGATGTGGAAGGCCTTACGACAATATTATGCGAAGTTGTAGCCGTAATAATTGGAGACCCCTGACTTACCTGAAGAATGACCCCAACGAATTGTAGCCTTTAGCTCCGGCACACTTTCCGCTCAGAAAGCGAACCACCGCCATGCCGGAGCTGGGTGTCACAGCAGAGACGTCAACTCACGCTGAGCTACAAGTGCAGTACTGGAAGCGCATCAGCATGCAGCTTTGGCAAAGATGGAAAAGTGCGTACTTACTGCAGCTGGGACCAGCGCACTGCCACCCGGAAAGAGGTTTCTCACTGATTCGCATGAGTGACGTTGTGACAGTGCTCGAAGACAAAACTTCTCCGACGTTCTGGGAGCTCGGGCGAGTGACGTCGCTGCAACCCGTCCGAGATGGCGTAGCTAGAACATGCTCCGCGCGTTTCGCTACAGGTCACGTACTGAACCGGCCGGTGCAAAAACTGTGTGTAATGGAAGCCACAAAATGACTGACGGACGCTTCGTTTTCCAACCCTCGCAGGATGTTGAAAATAGACTAGTGGAGACTAGTCTTGGGGGTATAGGTACTGGGACAAAAGGAAGACAATGACGAAGTAGGATTCGAAACGAACCCTTGATTCAGCAAAGCTGTGTCGAGCTTTAAGATCACGGGTCCTTCGTTTCAGTAACAATTGTGAGAGACCCCCTGGCGGAGGGCTTCAAAAATCTTGACCATCTGGTGTTGTTTAACCTACACCGCCATTAACAGTAGATAGACCCGCGCCTCTTTGCCTGCATCAACATGCGACCGCCGTGGCCAGGATCAAATCGGTTGACCCTCGGATCAGCAACCGACCACCCTGACTGCTTTACCACCACAGTACACAATCATAACTTATACGAGTCACCTACTGCGCTGCGCCATATATTCAAGTCTAGTTTTCGCAAAGCGCCAAGAAAATGTTTACAAAGAGAAACCATGGCTAAAACATTTAGCAAAGTAAATAAAGACCCTATGACGATTTTAATGGGGCATCAAATAATTGCAAATGTTTTTTGTATTTGTCAAATAAGAATGGCATGACAGATTTATCTCAGCTATCGGCCAATAGCAGCAACGCGTTCCAAGATAAAATAAAGCTGACGCTGGCCCCTCTGAAGGTAGTGAAGGTGGACCTCTGTGCGTAGAAAAGTTGGTTATGAACATGGCTACTTCAAGCCCAAATCTGCTTGTTCCTTTGCGTATTTCTCTACGCTTCGTACATTTTTCCGCAGCCAGAAAGCTTTCGCTTGATCGCTCCTCAAGCTCGTAGCAAAAATTTTAAATATTGACACTTGACAGGAAAAACAAACGTATTGTGTGATACCCCTGTCACAAAACCCCCACTGAACCCTCTTAAACTCCATCAACGTGAAAATCTTTTGAGGAGGTTGACAGAGATAGCGTTAGGCCTTCTTCAAACGGTAGTTTTACGAGCTTTCGACAGCAGCCGCAGGGGGTCCTGTAGGCGCTGCAGCACCTTCTTCAGATACAAGGTTTCGCGTTTGATACCTGTGACAACATTTAGAATCGTACGTGTGCATATAAACTATAATTTGTTTACTCCGAAACAAGATAAAATGGTGTGATTTTAACACAGACGCGTGCAGCTGCAAGCAAGTTTGCAGTATTGTCGACATAAATGCTGTCAACTCGTTACGTTCGTTTCTGTACGCGTTTTCTCTGCGTACGTCGATTGTCGAACACACTGCAAGTTTTCACCGAGCTCTTAGAAGTTACACTGCCACGTATAT
Organism: Rhipicephalus microplus; assembly: GCF_043290135.1. Lineage (NCBI taxonomy): Eukaryota > Metazoa > Arthropoda > Arachnida > Ixodida > Ixodidae > Rhipicephalus > Rhipicephalus microplus. The sequence continues at coordinate 174,163,271 of NC_134703.1, forward strand.
AACAATGTTCTTTACAACATCGTATGATGACAGGTGTCTCGTTCAGTACACGAATTCCTTGCTGATGATGGAGCACTCAACAGTTCCCTTGAACTGCCGGCACGTCTACCAGTGTCGACGAAGAAGGAAGAAAGCCCCCATCGACCACAGCTATGAATTTTGGCATTGTTGAAATATATTAACTAGCACAATGAGAAAAAGCAAACAAGTTGCAGAGATGTAAACACTAGGTTGCGCACACAGAGGATGGTGCACAAATTCGGAGATATTTTTTTTTCAAAAATGGTGACAGGGTAGCTTTTGGCAAGTTAGAGTACGGGCACTTCTACACGTATTTACTTTCTTTAACGCGTGTTAAGAGGGGATTATGCAGTTCAAAATAGTTTAATAGGGATAATGCTTATTTCTGTGTTGATTGCGGCTGTTTTGTGCTGGCAGCTTTTTCTATAATTACAGATTACTGGGGACGAGTTTACTCCCTTTCGCCGCTAATAGTTACTGCCGAACTATCTTTGTGAAAAGCTTCGTTTAACGTTCTTGACGTAAGGGAGAATATGTGACATTCACCACGTCTTTGTTGTCGTGAATACGAGAAAGTTGCGCGATGCTTGTGAGTGCCCGTGTGACAGGGTTACAAGCGGGAGACGTTGGCGCTTCGACTCAACATGCCGTATAAAGCAACGTTTCTAGACTAGGTAAGTTGCAAAACTCCCCGCGTCAGACTACTCGTCACACGGCGCCGGGACAGCTTCCGGTTTGGTGGCACTGGCGGCGCAACAAGCATCCACTAGCAGACGAAAACGCGTAGTCGTCGTAGCAAGACGCCGTGGCGGCCATTCTGAAAGAGCTCTGCCAACAGTATATTATCGAGATTTGTTGTGCCGCTGCAGAAACTTAGTAGTGCGTAATATTTAGTGGCGTAAGGCAAATACAGTATAAATATGGTTTTCTGAACTGCCCACAATAAACAACGCTGGATTTATGTAGCATAACATACGAGTCTCTCGGTTAGTTGCTAGTTCGTGTACGTTCGCAATAGATTTTTAGACGCGAAAACCCCAATCACAATGTCTGGCATTCTCTTTTGTGGCTGTGTTTTTCGGGCTTAAAAATAAATTAGAACTATGTGGCGCAATCTCGTGGCTTTTGTCTGGTTATGTAGTCAGCTTTTTTTTCATGTCAGTCACAGTCTTTAGCAACTTAGACCGTCAAAAAGCTACGCGTGCGGTCATTTTCTTGAGCATGTCTTCCCTCTGCTTCTTCTGGAGTTCCTCTAATTAAACCTGTTAACACAGCTGCAGCCAAAGCTTCGAGCAGAGACCGCACTTTCGGGTATCGGTGAGCACTTCGTAGTGATTACTCACGAGTCTGCCTGCTGACGCACTGGGACAACATGAACACGCTTCCAGATTTTTTTTGTCCTCCAGAAGTTCGTTCCATTGAGTGATGGTAACTGCATTGACAGGCGACTTGGCTAAGCGATGGTGACGGCTGCTAATGGTGACTGTCATGTCTTCTGCGACGACAACGCCTTTCTTAACAAATAGCGCTCTTTTTTTTTCTTTGAGCCCTAGAAACATCACAAGACGTCTTGCCTCGCCATTCTCAACAACTTTCCGCCAGCATGCAAACAAACGTTTTCATGACTTGAAACGATATGACGCCACCAGTTGACGGCATGTCGGGACTTAGTTCACTGTCTTCGAGCTCGGTGCTCGGAGATAGCCTATTCTTTTTCGCCGATGATATTCTGAAAAATACGCCACTCCTATGGGGCAGCTTTCGCTTCTTTGTCGCGGGCCCCGCGACAAAGCTAAGCGGGCAAGGTAAGCGGGCAAATTCGGGAATATTCTTGGAACGCATCGTTCGACGAGGTCCCACTTCCCTCTTGCGATTTGTACCTTCTTACCATAAGACGTGAGTGAAAGTCTTCAGGATGTCCTTCTCATGAAAGTACATGTCACACATACGTAAGGTGCTGGGCAGTTTCTTATCCGCACGAGGAATAGCGTGGTCCCATACCTCTCACTGCTCAGGTACACGTGGGCACAAAAGAAATGTCGTGGTGTCTCTCATTTCCTGTAGCTACTCTACAGCCGAGAACGCAACATCTGGGCATGACGAAAACACGCAACACATACAAAGCAGAACAGTGCGCGCTGAAGCACAAAACTGTTCACTCAGAAAGAAGCCTCCACAGATATCAACGCACTGCAACATGCACAGGTGATGGAAGTTACCGGAGTGACACGAGCGAGCTAGTGTTCTGTGAGCGAGCATGCAGTGAGTGAATCCGGATGCGACAGCAGCGCCACATTTGTCGCTGGCAGCGGTGGTGTCGCACAACATCGCTCAGTTTTGCAACTTACCTAGTCTACAAACGTTGGTATAAAGGGTCGCTTCAAAAGTAGCCTTGTGCATTTCGGGCCTATTCCTGTTATTTCTATTGAAGAGATGAAGAACATTATGGGCCGCAGTGGGTCTCACGCCTTTGGCGAAAGGAGCCAAGCGCGGGGTGTTAGCCCGAGCGCTGCGATTCCTGTGTCGGTTGCTGCTACCCGCTTTCCGTGCCAATAGACCTGCTGTGCAGGTCTATTGCATTGACAAAACATTGCATTGAAAAAGCATATATCTTTTTTGCCTCATTGGGAAAAATACCAAGCACGGCAGGCAGGTTTATTTTTTTTCTATATCTTTTTAGAAAAGAAGAAAATGTTTAAGTTTAAAGCTTCTTCGTGTGCTGTTGATTCATCACCTAGCAATCATTCTCCCTTCTATTCCCGATTATCATCACCAAGGTACATTAGACCCAAACATCAACGACACGGACTCAGTAATAATAACTCAGTTACCCAACATCATTCAAAACAAATTTATTTGATGGTCGTTCATTTTAAAGCAAAATCCCTACTCGCCCTGACAAGTGAGTTTCGTGGTTTATTTCGCTTTCTGTTGAATAAAACAATTACACCATCCTGCACTAAACAGATCCATGAGTAGCATGCGAAGCAGCGCATGGGTCGAAATAAAGTTTCGTTCATCGCGTGCATTTTTCTCGATCGCGTCCTTGCTAGTGGAGCACACCATGAATAAACTGTATACGCGCTGTCGCTGTTACTCGTCCCAAACTCTTGTTGGAGTACGCCACGCGGGTTCATCACAAGTCCACGTAACCACGTGTGTTCATCACACGTCCAAGAAGTTGATTGCGCGCGTCTGCAAAGCCTCCTTCACCTATGCAACCAAGTGATTGCTGAGAGAGTGTAAGGAACCGTGCACTCTTACACATAAAACTTCGAAGCGTGAAATCAACGAAAACAGGATGATGATATGTGGGGTTCAACGTCCCAAAACCACAATATGATTATGAGAGACGCCGTAGTGGAGGGCTCCGGAAATTTAGACCACCTCGGGTTCTTTAACGTGCACCCAAATCTGAGCACACGGGCCTACAACATTTCCGCCTCCATCGAAAATGCAGCCGCCGCAGCCGGGATTCGAACCCGCGACCTGCGGGTCAGCAGCCGAGTACCTTAGCCACTAGACCACCGCGGCGGGGCAAAACGAGAACAGGAAGGAAGACAGATAGAACAGGACCCAAACTTGCCAATGAGCTTTATACAAAATTGTTTCTTATATACTGTGACGGGAGTGGTGACGTGGACGAAGGTAGCAGGCTGCATGTCGAAATATAAACTGTTTATTCGGGCCGAACATATGGCCACGTGAAAGTAAAGTCAGGTTACAGCAAGAAGCTGGAGCTGATAGTGGCGAGCAGGGCGTCGGCCGTGGATTAACTGACAAGCGGCGAAGTGTGTCGAAGTTTATACTCTTGCCAACAAATATTCTAGCGTTATCGCTAGCGGCGACGTAGGTTGTCTAATAGTTTGTCATGTACACGAAGTGGGCGTTATCTTATCAAAACGATCTACTAAAGTGTCGCAGCTTCTCGAACATCGTAGGCACTGTTTGCGCTGAACGAAGTGTAACGAGGCAATAAACAAACCTGCGGAAAGGAATGTGGCATCGCCCCTCTCTGAACAACGCATCGTCCCAATGCTTTGACAAAAGACGAAGGTGCAATAACAACGACAATAAACAATAAGGACAAGCGATAAAGGACAACAACAAAAAATACAGTTCTCAGGTTCGTGCATGAAATGGCTTGAGGCGCACGACATGGACGACTCCTGGCCGAGCACGGCGCCGTTGAGAGTTCGTAATGCCGTCACGAACCTCATAGCTGAGTGGGCCGAGACGTCGACCTACTCTGTACGGTTCGAAGTACCGTCGCAGAATTTCTTTACTGAGCCCACATCGGCGTCCATATCGAGAGGGTCCCCGGGCTGGTAACGGTGGTTGTAAATTGCCCCTTGATTCTTGATGCGATGGCGGGCGAGTTGACGAGATTCTTCAGTGCACTGACAGTAGACGCTGACGTTGAGGTTCTCTTCGTCAGCGATGTTTGCAAGCATAGAGTCGTGTGTGGTTGCAAGGCGCCTTCCATAGACCAAATTGTACAGCGTGCTCTGCGTCCTTTCTTGGATGGCCGTATTGTACGCGGAGATCACGTATGGAAGGATTTCATCCCACGTCTTGTGCTCGACGTCGATGTACATGGCCAGCATATCAGGGATGGCCTTATCAGGACGTTCCGTGGTGCCGTTGGTCTGGATGGTAGGCAGTGGTCCAGTGGTGACTTTTCTGGCTGTGCGTCAGGATCGCCTGAGTTAAGTCTACCGTAAAGGCCGTACCTCTATCAGTAATACGGACCTGTGGAGCTTCATGACACAGAACGATGTTCTCGATGAAGAGGCTTGCTACCTCGGAGGCACTGCCTATGGGCAGGGCCTCCGAGGTAGCAAGCTTCTTGACGTAGCACGTGAGGTAGTCAGTAGCTACGACGATTCATTTGTTCCCGGAATTCGACGTCGGGAACTGCCCCTGTAAGTCCATGCCGATTTGCTGGAATGGTCGGCGAGGTGGCTCGATGGGCTGAAGAAGTCCGTTCGGCCTAGTCGGCGGTGTCTTTCGTCGCTGACGGTCGCGGCAGCTCCTGACGGAACAAGTGATGTCGGCGGCAAGTCGTGGCCAGTAGCAGTTTTTTTTATTCTTGCGAGCGAACGGGAAACACTGAGGTGTCCCGCCGTCAGGTCGTCGTGTAGAGCTTTAAGTACTTCTGGTCTCACAGCTGAAGGAACCACGAGAAGGTGTCGGGCTCGAAGGGACGAGAAGATCTTCCTTAAGAGAACTCCGTTTCGCAAGAAGAACGACTGCAGTCCTCTCTTGAAAACATTCGGACAGCCGTACTGTCACCCTCAAACTACTCCACAAAACTTATGAGTTCCGGGTCAGCTCCCGGTTGCTCGACGAAGTCGTCAGTAGTTATCGTTCCTAAGAAGCTGTCCTCAGCCAGGCGTTGGGCAGTGGTGGTTCGACGGCAGTACGATTCAAGTAATCGGCGGCAAAGTATTTTCTTCCGGACTAGTCAACGACGGCAACGTCGAATTCTCGGCGCCTACGACTCCACCATGTGAGGCGACCCGGAGGGTCTTTCAAGTTAGCTAGCCAACACACGGCGTGGTGGTCGCTCACTACTTTGAAAGGCCTGCCGTGGATGTAGGGGCGATACTTTGACGCTGCCCAGATGATTACAAGGCACCCTTTTTCTGTTGTGGAATAGTTCTGGGAATTGGCTTAGTTGTGGAATAGTTGTGGAATAGGCTTCATAACCGGCTAGCATAACTGATAACCCGTTCCACGCCATCAACCTTTTGCACAAAGATGGTGCTGAGTCCTACGCTGCTTCCGTCGGTGTGCACTTCTGTTTCGGCGTATTCGTCCAAATTCCCAAGTATCGGTGTTTTCTGGAGGCATCTTTTAAGTTCCTGAAATGCTTCTGTTTTGCCACTTCCTACCTGAATTCGACGTTGCTTTTCGTTAGGCGAGTTAGTGACTCGGTGATCTGTGAAAAAAAGCTAGAAAAAACGCCTGTAATAGGCGCACAATCTGAGAAATCGGCGTACAGCTTTCTTGTCAGTGGGCAGGGGGAAATCAGAGATGGCAGCTGTTTATCGCTGATCGGGAGGGACTCCAGACTTGCTAATTACGTGTACCAAGAACAACAGCTCCTCTTACGTGAAGCGTCACTTTTCTGACTTCAGGGTTAGTCCAGAGGTGCTGATAGCTTGAGTACAGCTTCGAGGTGCCGGAGATGATCGTCGATGCTGGAGAAAAACATGACGGTGTCACCAAGTACACGAGGCAAGTCTGTCATACCAATCCAGCCAGCACGGTATCCAAAACATACTGGAACTTCGCAGGCGCCTAGCAAAGGCCAAATAGCATGACCTTAATCTTAATAAGCCGTCTGGTGTTATAAAGGCCGTCTTCTTTCGATCTCTCTCATCAACCTCAATTTCCAAATAGCCCGTTTTGAGGTCCATCGAAGAAAAGTACTTCGCGTTGTGGAGTCGGTTCAGGGTGTGGTTTACACGTGGTAGAGGGTACACGTCCTTTGTGATTTTGTTCAGGTGGCGAGGATCAACACAAAGACATGGGGTCACATCCTTCTTCTTGACTAATACCATGGGTGACACCCACTGACTCTTGGACGGCTGAATGATGTCGTCGTGCAGTATTTCGTCGACTTGTTTCTTTACGGAGTGGCGTTCACGCGTCGAGACCCGGTACGGACTTTTTTGAACTGCTCGGGCACTTTTTTATGTTATGTTTTGATGTTTAGCGACTGGGGTTAGCGACCCGAGCCTTTTGAAGTGCAAGCGAGACCAGCTAAAGTCCCTGCTCTTGAATTCCAAGAGCAGGGACTTGAGCTGGTCTCGCTTGCACTTCAAAAAGCACGGGTTAACATCAAAATCTGGTGCGGCACCTCGGTTCGTCGAAGCAGCATCGGCAGCATCGAAGAGGGAGAATGAATTTCTGGCCTACACGACTTCATCGATGTAGGAGGCGACCGTCGTACCATGGCTGATGTGCCTGTTCGTGACTGAACCTTGACAGCACCACCTTTGCTTTGCCGTCAAGGAACTCAACTATACCTTTCGCGACGCAAATCTGATGGTTTAGAAAAAGGCACTGATCGCCCTCGACGATGCCTTCAATGTTTTCTTGGCTTTTCGATACCGACAGAAATGACGATTCAGGAGGGAGGGGGCACGCTGATCTGCTCTTCTAGTACATTCAACGCGTGATTCCATGGCGTTGTAGGGGTCAGCAACATGTTTTCTGAGGTTAGTGTGATTGACTGAGACGTTAGATCGATGAAAGTGCCGTGTTGACTTCGAAAGTCCATTAACAATATTACATCCTTGGAGCAGTTTTGTAAGATCACAAAGCTCGCAGGATAAGTCTGGTTATTGATGGTGACTCTAGTTGTGCCGACTCTGGTCGGCGTTATTAAGTGATCTCAAGCGGTCTGAATTTCGAAACCTTCCCATGCAGCTCACTTTTTTCAACTTCGTTGCGAACGACCCAATGACGACGGAATAATCGGCTCGAGTATCCACGAGAGCAGAGACGAAGTGGCCATAGAATATTACGTCCAGGACGCTGGTTCGCTGTCGTGCGCTGCAGATGGGTCGTGGTGTCGGGTCACGGCTGCGTTCATTTGCTGCGCTGCTTCCACGTTGTGCCCCGCTGTCTTCATGAATCAAAGGCTTGACGTCAAGAACCTTTTCGCCTTGCGTCGGGTGCTTTCCATTCCGTGGCGGCGGTGTCGTCGGCAGCGGTGGAGGATCCTCGGTAGTTCGTCGTACAGCAACCGCACCTCTATCAGTGGCTACCGTTAGTTTTCCCCGTAAGGTCTTGGAGATCAACCCCGAACAGAGCCAGTGTACTGCCCACGGTGCGGTGAGTCGTAGCAGCCTGGTTATCGCGAACGATAGGGTCGTCGAGGTGTTGACTGCACTACTGCGAGGTAGTCGGTGATGTCATATGGTAGTTCACCCCATTGTGGACACGGTGCGGTAATGTCGAAGCACCGTAGACCCATCTGTCAGTAATGGCAACGGCGGTAGGTTTGCCTGGCCTCACCACAGTGGTACCGGAGCAGGCGGTTGTCAGGCGCACGCCAAACGTCAGTTTTCCTCGGCGCACTGAGCTAACCCGCTGGCAAATAGTAGGACGTTGTGGTGGTGGCGGCGGTGGTGGCGTTTGGTGACGAAAGTTAGACGGGGTGGCGTCTTGGAGAGCCCTTGGAGCAGGCGCGTGACGGCGGGCTGCAGCAGTATAGCTCATTGCTTGCACCTGTGGCTGTTGAAGCTGAGGAACACCCAGCGTTTGTTAGATCTCCTGGCATACGACATCCGCGATGGAGGGCGCTTGAGGCTGCGCTTAAGGTAGTTTTTTCCACAGCTTCTCTTGCATAATCGCTCGCATCGTCTCACGCAGATCAGTGCTCCTCGGCGCTTGAATCTTGGCGTAGCTTGCAGCCAAAAAGCTGCGGTTGTATTGCCGTGTCCGCATTGCAAGCGTCTTCTCGATTGTGGATGCTTTCGCGGCGAATTTAGAGACCGTCTTCGGCGGGTTTCTGATTGATTCGGCGAAAAGTTCTTACTTTACACCCCCCATAAGGAAGCTCACTTCCTTCGTCTCGGTCATGGTAGAGTCGGCGTGACAGAACAACCAGGTCATCTCTTTTACAAAGATGTTCACGCCTTCGTTGGGAAGTTGAACCCGTGTCTCCAAGGCACTAGCGGCACGTTCCTTGTGAACAACGCTCGTGAAGGTGTTCAGGAACGTCATCCGAAAGACATGCCAGGTAAGTATATTTTATTCCCGGTTCAGGAACCATGTTTTTGGGGCATCTTCTAGGTAAAAGTAGACCCAACGCAGTTTTTCATCACTGTCCCAGCACTTCAAAGTGGCGGCTCCATTGTAGGCCTCCAGCCAGCTTTCTGGGTCTTCAGACGATGATCCCCGGAAAGTCGCAGGCTCCTTGTGCTGCTGGAGCAGGACGGGTACATGTGATGCAGGAGCGCCCCTTCCTGATCGCTCCCTGAAAAGGTGGCGCACCGAAGAGACTTTCCTGCTTAACAAACCAAAACCAACATTTAAAAAGTACCATGTTATCCACAGCCAGAATGAAAAGAATACAGTCCGAGCAAATTCCCCTTTTCTCGTGTCGAAAACTGTCACAGAAGCAATAGGCCCAGCTTATAAAGTCAGAAAGATGGAAGTGGTAATGTTCTTTCGGAGGTTCGTCAAAAATCTCAGTATGAGAAGCTGTCTAAACTTGTAGCGTTTGGGGAAACCCTTGTTTCGGTGGGCCCAAAGAGGTCTATGAACACTGTCCGTGGCGTAATTTCCAATGATGATCTTACTGAGTTGTCTGAAAGTGAGCTACTCGAAGGTTGGCAGAACCAGTACGTGGTCAAAGTCCCGCGAATAACAATGAGGTGCAACAACAAACTGACTCCTACAAAACACGAATAATTACCTTCGGAACAAGTGACCTACCAGAATCACTCGAAACCGGCTATTGCAAGCTCCGTGTAAGACCATACGTTCCCAATTCTCGTCGATGTTTCAAGTGTCAAAGTTTCGGTCATGGATCGCAGAGTTGCAGAGGGCATGCCACATGCGCAAAGTGTGCATCTATTCAACACATATCGGACAAGTGCACCTGAGAATTAACGCATTGTTCGAACTTTGAAGTAGATTACGCTGCCTACTCACTCAAGCCCCACATAGAACAAAGAGAAACAAATAGCAGAACTTAAGGTCAAATTCAATCTGTAATTCCAAGAAGCACGTCAACGTTTCGCACTACACAAGCCATCTTATCCCTGCTTCGCAGATGTGACGCACCGGGGTGCCGCGCCACATGTCTCTGCACCCACGAATCTCACACAGTGTATGGCCGCGGCCATGCCACCAGCGCCCCCGGTTGGAGCAGCCTGTACGGCTCCGCCACCTGTCAAACGGGGCCGGCAGACCCTCGTGTATGCTGAACCTTAGACCACTGCAAGCGCAGTTAGGTCCGAAAGTTCTGTGACCCTGCCTCCCCTGAAGGCACCATCCACCACCTCACAAGAGGTGACGGATACAAATACGACTCCTCCAGCGCCTCAGACACCGAAGAGTAGGTGCAACTCTTTGGAGCGCGCCAAGAAAGAAAAAAAAACGAATTACAGGGCCCCCCAAAAGTCCTGTAATCTAAGGCAACACTTTTATACACACAGCACTACACAACACTAAAATGACATGAATACTGCAGTGTAACGTCAGAGGACTGCTGAGTAACCTTTGCGATATCCAGGAGTTCTTACATGAACATACACCAAAAGTGATGTGTGTGCAAGAAACACACTTGAAATGAAAACACACTAACTTTCTACGCAATTAATTTATCTTTCGAAAAGACCAGAATGATGCCATTCTGCCATCCGGAGGTGTTGCAATATAGTGAATCAAGGGATCGCATGCACACACCTACCACTACAAACATTTCTTGAGGTGGTGGCTGTTCGAGCAGCTCTCTTAAATAAGCTCGTCACCATACGCTCTCTATACATATCTCCACAGCACCGTCTTGAAAAGCATGAATTCCAGTCTCTTATAGATGAACTTCCAGAACCCTACCTTGTCCTAGGGGACTTTAATGCACATGGAAGCCTCTGGGGTGACTCTTGCTGCGATGCGCGAAGTCGCCTGGTTGAACAGTTCTTTTTTTTCTTCCGGTGCGTGCATCTTTAATTGGAAAGAACCAACATATTACAGCATCGCTAACAATACGTACTCAACAATAGACCTCAGCATACTATCTACATCACTCCTGCCTCTACCTTAAATGGAGGTCATTATAATCCATACGGTATGGACCATTTTCCTATCGTCATCAGCACATCAATAACAAATGCATGTCCTGCACAGGTTCCTAAATGGCTTACCGACAAAGCCGATTGAGAAAAGTTTCAAAAAATGAATCTATTACCTCGGACTGACATGGCGGCATTAAGCATAGATGATGCTGTGTGCTACTTTACAGATTTATTAGTTGATGCGGCAACGAAATGTATTGCCCAAACAGGTGGACCGTCGGGCAAACGACGAGTACTGTGGTGGAATAATGAGTGCCGTGATGCGCGAAAAAAACAAATTAAGGCATGGACGTTGATTATAGTTTCGCGTACAGCCGAGAATCTTGTAAACTTTAAGAACATCAAGTTGCAAGCAAGGAGGACGCACCGACAGGCGAGAAGGAAAAGTTAGCACAAATTTTGATCAGGCATTAATTCATACACAGATGAGGCGAGAGCATGGAACATGTTTGGTAAAGTGACAGAACGAAAAGCACATTCACTTTCTCTAGTGAACACACAAGGGGAGAGTTTGGAAGACCAGGCTAACACTCTCGGAGTTTTACCCTGGTCTTCCAGCAGGTCTCCAGCAGGTCTCCAGCTAATCACACTATAGTGAAGCGGTCCGACAATACAAAACCAGAATAGAAAAGCAGAGAATAGAGCGCGAACCTACAACACATGAGGCATACAATGAACCTTTCTGTTTGGCTGAACTAAAGCCCTCACTTACCTGCTGCAACAAATCTACCCCAGGCCCGGACCGTGTGGCATATGAAATGTTAAAACACCTGCCCACTGAAACCCAGATAACACTCCTCTCCTTGTATAATGCGAAATGGTCTATTGGCGAGCTGCCCTTAGCCTGGAAGGAAGCTATCGTTATCCCAATTTTAAAACAAGGCAAGGACCCGGCCTCAGTTTCCAGCTACAAACCAATAGCGTTAACCAGCTGTCTTTGCAAGATCTTTAAGAAAATGATTACCGGGCGCCTGATGCACTTTTTTTTAAATTAATGGCCTACTTGAACAATACCAGTGTGGGTTTCGAGAAGCTCATTCCACCACTGAATACCTTGTCCGTATCAAGGCACAAATTTACGACGCGTTCGTTCATGAGCAATTTTTTTTCTTTCTGTGTTCCTCCATGTGCAAAAGGCATATGACACTACATGGCGCTTTGGCATATTCCTAGACCTGTCACATTTAGGTGTGTGGTGTGGAATGCTGACATTCGTCGAAAGCTAACTGTCCAGCCGTACATTCCGTGTCCGAGTTGGCACTGTCTTTTCACGAATATTTGTCAAAGAAAGAGGAGTTCCACAAGGAGGTGTATTGAGCTGCACATTTTTCTCATTTAATTTTTTTCCTTGCACCTGTCTCTCCTACGTAACATCTTTACTGCATATATGTCGATGGTGTACAGGTTGGTTTCAAATTGTGCAAGAGCTCAATGTGCCAATGTCAAGTTCACCTAGGGTTGAACAAGGTATCTCAATGGGCAGATGAGAATGGTTTTATACTTCATCCTTCATCCCACACATCTTGTATTTAAAAGACAGGTGCTTAAAAACAATCAATATTTTGAATGTGTTGTCACGCACTACGTGGGGCAGTGACGAAAAATGTGTGATAACTTTATTTAAAATTTTGTGATGACATTATATAGGCACGTACACGCCTAGATTATGGTGCTATAAACTATCAGTCGGCAACACCATCAGCCTTGAAGATTCTCGACCCTGTCCACCATCTAGGCATTCGCCTCTCTACGGGTGCTTTTCGAACTAGCCCTGTGGAGGGCCTGTACCTGAATTCGAATGAATGGTCGCTCCACCTACAAAGATGTTACCTGTCTTTTTGTACTTTCTGAAAGTGAAGGCAAACAAGAAACACCCCTCTCATTTCACAATTAACTATTTGTTTTGTTCATGCTTGTTCGAGAAACGTCCTTCGGTAAAGCAGCCCTACTCGCTCCGTGTGAGGTGCCTGCCCTAAGAAACTGGTGTGCTTCTCGAACACAGTTTTATGGCTCCTGCAGCATATCTACTACCATGGCAGTGGCAACTTATAGACTCTGATGTCTCTTTTGTTGAAATCCCAAAGCACGCACCACTTGCACACATACATACACTTCCTGAAACTACAACTTAAATACACATGCCATCAGTTCTTTACTGATGCATCGAAGTCCAACACTTTGTGTCATATGCAGCGGTAGGCCAATCCTTTTTTGAGGCCAGCGTTCTTCATCCTGATGCAAGCATTTTCAGAGGAGAACCATACGCAATACTGGCGGTCGTAAAATACATCAAACAGATAAGATTACAAAACGTGGTAATATAAACAGAATCTCTAAGTGTGGTTAAAGCCCTGAAAGCTCCTAAAAAACACAAGAACCCCGCGCTGGTGTCACGTTACTCACTTCTGTGCACACTGTACACATCAAAGTAGCATGGCGTTGCCTGCTGGTTGCCAGTACCGTGAGATACAAGGGAACATTTTGGACGACAAGCTGGCTGCTTCCACCAACGACACTACTTCCAATGCATCAATACCAATCCCTGCACTTGACTTGAAATCATTTCTAAAACGGAAGCTCAGGGGTTATCGGCAGAGCGTGGGATAGACACACATACAATAAATTCCATGCTATTAAGTCGCAATTAGGTGATTGAGCACCACTATCAAAATCACGACACACAGAAGTAACACTTACGTAGCTAAGAACAGTAAATGCACACTCTACACATTCATATCTTCTGTCCATTGGCAATCCATCATTGTGTGAGAGATGTTGAGGAGCCCTTACGGTTCTCCACATTCTCGTCCACTGCAACGATTTGAATGCTCTTAGAAAAAAACGACTTTTTACTGTCCTACAAGCAGCAGCTCTCACTGTTCCCTGGGATGCTCATCGGTAAGGATCCGCTTTTTAAACTGCAATCGCTTTTCACGTTCTCAAAAATGTTGATAGCGTTCACCCAATATTTCGAGGTGACCTGTAGCACGATCTCTGTACCATGGTCGTGGCTGCGGTGACTACATTTCTCTCATGGTTTTACTATAACAACACTTTGCCATCCACCTTCACTGCACGTATCTCACGCCACTGTCATGATTTTATCAATTCTATGTCTTTACCCGCGTTAGCGCGCGAATTGTTAAGGCCCGTTTACCGCCATGCATCATATCAGTGTTCATATCTCTAGTCTATTGAAATGGCACTCTTCGGCCATCAATTGCCCCTTGCGCCATTAAATACCACTCGTCATCATCAGGGTTCTATTCTTCCGGGTTGGGTCAGGTAAAGGCCCGAACTCAGGTGGAGCCGTTGGTGCTGGCGGCTAGCTCGCTGCTCAGCGTTGGTGTCGATGTCGCCTTAACGGTGTGGGCTCGGCTCACGGCTGGGGGGAGGCGTTCGGTACATGGGCCTGGAAACACCTCCACTCCATGTGACCGGGTCATGACGCGGATGAAGGAAGCAGGCTGCAGGTTGAATTATAAACTGTTTATTAGGGCTGAACTTAAGGCCACGTGAAAGGAAAGTTAGATTAGAGCAAGCCACAAGCACTGGTAGCGGCGAGCAGAGCGTCAGCCGTTGACCAACTGACAAGGGGCGAAGCGTGTCGGCATTTATACTCTTGCCATCGAATATTCTAGCGTTATCGCTGTCAGTGACGTTGGTTCCCGAATAATTTGTCATGCACATGAAGTAGGCGTAGTCTTAAACGATCTATTACAGCGTTGCAGCTTTTCGAACATCGTAGACGCGGTTTGCGCTGAACGTAGTGTAACAGCTGATAACAAAACTTGAGGAAAGGAACGTGGCAATACAGTCTCACATTCCTTCCCCAAGTTTCGCTATTGCCCTGTTACACTGTCAGTTATTCTCAGCGCGGAACCCGTTGGAGAAGCTTCAGGACTGTAGCATAGAGAAATACCCTATATTACTGGCCACTGGAGCCTATTCGCGACCCAGCAAGGAAGGGTCTGACTAACCGATAGATGGCGTATTCATCCTCGCTTTTACTCTCTTTTTAAGACATGTAATAGCCTCCTCAGGAGAACAATTATTGTTCAACAGTGGCATCAATTTTTTGCAAAGAAGTTTTATTAACTTGTGCAGTTATCTATATCCGCTCAACATCACGTCCCTCTGAGGAAATTTATTGCTTCACAACATAAAACACTTGAGTGTGACGAGAAAGCGTTGCCTTTCAGCATTTGTTTTGCAAAATGAGGCACATTCATATAGTTTAGCTGTGCTGTACTTGCATTCCCTTCGCGGAAGCATGCGTGAGTACCCTAGCTGTAAAAACACTCGCTTTCGGAGCATGAGGGTACGGGTTCAATTTCCAGCGTCGAAAAGAAAAAAAATTGTGATATTATTTTGTGCTGAAGATATTATGGTGTCTGACCAACCACTCCTGGCGCTGAAAGCAGTGCAGTAGCTGGGCCGCAGGGTCCTACGGGAGTGTCCGTTCTTTATGTATGTTTCTCTATGACTGTAGTATATTATTCTGTTCGACTACGCCCACTTCGCGAACAATACCGATTATTCAGGAACTTACGTGGGTGAAGCAGTGACGCTAAAATATTCCACGGCGCGTGTATTCACAATAACGCGCTTCGCCGCTTGTCAGTAGATCGACAGCCGACGCTCTGTTCGCCGCAGTTGGTGCTTTGTGTATCGCTGTATCCCGACTTTTTGTTGACCAGCCGCAAATTCGGCAGAATAAACAGTATCATCTTGGACCTACAGTATTCTGCCTTCGTCGACGTCACAACCCTGAGACATCTGGTGAAGGTTGTTCCCAGCTCATGCACCAAACTACTCTCTTCAGTCGTGAGCCAAGCCCACATCGTCAATGGGACATTGACACCAACGCTAAGCAGAAAGCCAGCTGCCGAATGCAAGATGTACAACGTTAGTATAGGCTTCTATACGTCAAGCGCAAGAAGACAACGGCCATGAACTTGACTGCACTAACGATGTCAGCCGCTAAATCACAGCCCACGATCGTGATGCAGCTCCCCCAGAGAGCCAACGACCTTCGATGGATCCAAGTCAATATTTCAAAACCTGGCTGAAGATCTTCGAAACAGTCTCGGCATAAAACTACTGGAGCTCCGAGGACAAGCTGCGTCATGTGTATTGCTACCTGGAGGACGCCGCAAAAGCAAGGTTCGATAACAGGAAATCTACCATGAAAACATCGTACATCTTTCATACCAGCTTCTTGCTGCATTTCAAAACGTCGTCTGAAAGGAAAACGCCGCTGCTTTGCTGGAAACGTAGACGCAGCTTCCGAACGAAAGCTTCAATATCTTTGCAGAAAAGATGATTCGTCTGTCCTGTCACACCGACCCTATATGACTGAGAAGAAGAATCTATGTTAGCCCCTGTCTACGTCAAGAGGCCACTCTGTTGCATTTCCGTCACCAGACACCACTGCCACCACCACTGACGACGTACCATCCACCAATCTCAGCTGCTGGAATAGATATCACATCTATGGAACAGGCCAGTATAGCGTTAGCCATACGCAACCTAAAAGCCACCTTTGTCCTCATAGATTCTCAGGTGGCATATCGCGATTGTGCCGAAGGTCACGTCCACTGCTTAGCACATTCAATTCTGCAACAGGCTGCGGCCCATTGTCAAGAGAATCAGTGGATACAACTGCTATGGGTACCAGGGCACACAAGCTAGAAGCAATAACGCGCTCATGCATCCGCCCGCGATCTCTTACACCGAGCCTCCACTGTTTCATCCACAGCAAAACTTCTTGTGGAACAGGAAGATCCCCAGCCTCTCTTTTCCAATACCAACATCCTGCAACACGTCAGGCTTAGTAAAAACACTCTACCCGCACCGGACCCATAATTAGAAAAGTCATCGCATGTCACGTGAAGATAATTACAAGCAACATCATTTTCAAATCTTTATGTATTGTCTAAAGTAGACCATTCAGTGGTCTACTTTGGAATCCGCAGTGTCTAGTCTGTCCCCAAACGGCCACTTTCTTTCATTTGTCTAGAAGTGTAAAATTATCCCTTATATTGGCCAATCCTAATCCACAAAAGTCGAGTGGGATGCGACCTTGACCAGCTTTGACCCAGTGTAGTAACAGGCCCTGGTCGACTGAGCCCGCACAGCGGCAAGAGCAGATGGTCTTTTGAACTAGGAGTCCCAATCAATATAGCAACTTCTCTATTAGCAATAAATGTTTCATTCTCTCTCTGCCAGCACACAACATTTCAGGCCTGCATTAGGGGCAAAGTGCTTGAGGGTTTGGGTCATTCCATTTTAGTAGTACAGTATATCAATACTTCCTCTCTTCATGAAGCTCCAGGGGAGAGTTAAACTTCTTTTGGGTTTAGTTTGTTCATGATCCTGGAGAGATTTTTAGAGCGCCAACACAGCCACACAAGAAATAAATAGACAACACACACAGGGCTTGTGCGTGTCCTCTATTTTTTTGTGGTTTACACAGTCTGTGTTTGCGCTGTAAAAGTGCCTCCATGATCTAAGGGAAGAGCTTTATGTGTTGCTCAGTAGAGGCCACGGGGAGGAGCTAAATCACTGCGTGGGGCATCGGGTAGACAGCCACCGCACTTCCACGCTGTTTTCGTCCTACGTTTGGTGTTGTATTCGTTGTGCTTCAAGATCGAAAAGGATGTCGCATACATACGGCATACGTTTTGTCAATGCAGGTTCAATAGAATTGATGAAGAGGTTTGCTTGTGTTCTGGCTGCCTAGAAAGCGAGTGGCGAAAACGTGAGAGCGCGCTATACCGTGACAAGAAACTGGTGGTTTGGCATTTTACGGCAGGTGCATGTGTGTGTGAAGAGCACTTCTATGAGAGGGGGATCTTTCGTGTGGACCAGTGGTAATCAAATCAGTCGTGCTGAAGACGCTGCACGACTTTCTGAAAATTTTTCGGACGCTGTGCCAAAGATTGTTCATGGTCTTCATAGCTTTTTGCGTAGTGCGAAAAGGTGCCGAGATGACCCTCCTGCGAAGCGTCGCCGAGAACCATAAGCTGAGCTGAAGACTGTTGAGGCTGCATCAACACTGTGATGAGCTCTCATGACACAGTTGCCGTTGATAATAACGCTGTGAATGAAAGTGTGAATGCTGGCCGCCTCTTCTTCGTGACAAGCCACTAAAAAGAAGCTCGATGAGTAAATGCTCGCCGTTTTCTTGTCAACAGGCACTGATATGACCTAAGTGTACAGGTGACATATCAAACGTAGTGGTCTCGGTGCTGCAACTGTACGGCACTTGCCAGAACTGTGAAGTGTGAGTAAACGTACCCATAGTGCTAATTAAGTCTTCAGAGTGATGTTACCTTCAAAAAAACACCAGGCCTGCGCGGAAGGCGCAACACAGTCACAGCGAAAGCTAAAAAGCGGCCTTTTAAGAGCTTTTTCTAAACACTCATAGGGTAACTGCTTCAAGCGCAGCTGCTTGATGCCCACTACGGAATTAATGAAAATTCAAGGTAGTAGGCTGGCATTTTCTATGCTATTTTTGTCAATCTTTTGAGAAACGTACTATCCGCTAAACTATTGCGAGGAAATTCCTGCCAATTGTTCATGCAGTGGCTGTTTGGAGCATTATATAGACTGCTTGTTCTTTCGCTGTTTTAGGACGCTTTACGAGTTGTATTAAAGCGTTTGCTTTCTCAACACTAAGCTTGCCTAAAGCAAGCTTGCCAACAAGTCACAAGCACCGGCTTGGCTCAGTTGTAGAAGACTGGACTGGTAGCCAACGGACCCGGGTTCGAGCCCCACTGTGTCATTGGCATTAGGTTTTTTTCTCATTTAGGGCGATGTGGTTATGGACACCGGCGGCGGCAGTGGTGGACAAATGCGGCACTGCGCGAGACTTGAGTAGGGATCTCATGACAGCTTTTGTTGTAAAATTTTGTGGAAGCTCTAATACAGGAAAATTTATCGTATAGTGACACGCATCCCGAAGGAGTACGGCCACCAACGTGGGTCCGGTCTTAGCGAGCCGCAGAGCATGCATTAACCGTCGCCATGGCGAGAACACAGTACTGCTCAAGGTCGCAACACTTTATTGTATGTGGCAACACCAAAACGCAGTACAGCCCGTTGCAAAGGCGCGGCGGGAAAGCAAATGGGCTTACCCACGCCACGGGCGCAAAGTACCACACACGGTGCCACGAGCACGTCTCCGTGGTAAAAGTAATTCACGGAAACACCGGGACGAAGGCCCGGTTGATCGAGCGAGGGCAAAGGCGAGTCGGAGACGCTCCCTGAATTTCGTGCCGACCGGTTGTGCGCCCGCGCGCTCCGCGCGCTCGCGACCTTCGGCGTCATCGTAGCTCTGGCCGACTGGGCTGGCCCTACGTCACCTCCTGTCGCCGGCTGTCTTCAGTGACAGCGCAGCTCTGACCTACTGGACCTGCTCTACGCCATCTACAGACGCCGACAACATCTCTCGCAAGTGTACCCCGTCCTCGGACTCCAGTGACCGTTCTTCCATCTTTCCTGTCTCTCCTATCCCCTCAGTTTGTTGTTGCTTCTTCTTCCTTTTTCCTATACCTTTACCTCTACCCTTTTATCCCTCCTTACCCCCATCCCTTTGTGAGTTCTGTGGCGGTGTCGCTCACTGAAGCAGACAATAACGGGGCTCACTTTTCTCTTCCTTTCTCTTAAGAACCACTCCGAGGGCAAAGGCGAACGCGTTGGCTTCGGAGAGATAAGGGTCGGCGTAACCTGGCCACGCACAAGGAACCCACACCACTCTTCGGCCTAGCGTTCGGTAGGGGGGTGACATAAGGTAAGCGTTCGCCGCGCGCGCAAGGCGCTGTTGGCGAGGTCCGAACGAGCCCCACAGGGAAATGACGGATGGAAAAGAGAAGCGTGCTTACCCCATGTCGTCCCCGGAGAGGTCTCTCTCTACTCCCGACGCGCGCGCGCAAAGCCTCACGGGAGACTCCGCGCGCGGCGCCACATTCAACATCCGCTACCGGGTGAGGGGGTTAAACGTCACTCCGCTCTCCCAGCGCGGCAGACAGCGGAAGAGGGGAGACATGTCGGGACATGAGAATGAAGAAAGAGGCGGCAAAGCCTGCGCAAAGGCAGCGGGCAGGCCTCAATTCTCACAAGCGTCAATTGAGACCTCGCAGGTAGCAACTCGACTGTTACCAACGCATGGTGCTTCCACTGTAGGACGTGCTACTACTATAAAGTATGCTTATTTTCTCCCCTGATGCATCTACTGAACATTTGTGGACAATCCAGGGGTCTTTAACGACTCTTGTGTGTCATAACGCGTCGCGGAAGTGCCGTGGGTGCAACTCGGCAGATGGCTTAAGGAATGTCTCGGGTTCTAAGACATCTTGTGTTTGTACACAAATATATATATATATATATATATATATATATATATATAATTCCTACCGGCATGTTATTTTTTATTCTTTCACTCACATTTCGTTCTTCTTATTCACATCACATTTGTTCTAATAACTTCCCCTATACATTCGTTGACATTATTGTCTGTCAGATTATATATATATATATATATATATATATATATATATATATATATATATATATATATATATATATATATATTGAAATAACTTGAAGATAGCACATAAGAAAAGGATCGTATTTACTAACGTTTCGGCCGTGGCACGGCCTTCGTCAGAGTAAGTAGGTATGATACAATGCAGCCGCTTTTATAGGCTCACGTGATGAACTCTCGGTATTGCAGCTAGGACAATCAAAGTAAAAAATGGTAATCTGTCAGGACCTTGTGTTGACATGACTGACATGTGACGGGTGCATGAATATAAAAGTTTCAAATTTCCTTGCGCATCGACACGTGGGGCACAGTATGGTTGGCAGGACATGTAAAAGAGCTCAGAGGTAAAGAAACCACGGTTGACTAATATACAATTTAATATACACTAAAATATTTTACTAATCTAAGAAGTCGTGTTGTTATAGTGCGAGGCAGGTGAGCTTTCCTACGTTTTCATTGATACCTGAACGAATGGTGTTAAATTTGTGGATCAAGAAGGATTCCCTCACTTCCCTATCGTGATTTGTCTTAAAACCGGACTGAATAATCGTGGCCCTAATTTTGTCGAAACCATGGCCAGGCATACTGACGTGCTTCGACAGCGGTAGATTAGGGAGGCTTACGGCATGTGCACGGCATGTGCATCGAAAGAAGAGTGCCAGTTTGAATAAGTGCTAGAGCGTAGCAATTTATCACTCGTGAAGATCAAGCAATACCTCATTAGGCTTTTGCCAAGTTTTCCTCTTTCGTTTTGCTTTGATTTATCGCTACGATGGCGTAGTGCGAATAAAGCTTAGTTAGGCAAGCAACGCAGAGTCCTAGACTTTTATTTTTCTGTGTAGCTTACTCGTGCTGTGTTTTAGCAGTCTTTCTTTATTGTTTTTTGCTTTTAAGGCGAAATAGTTATATGCCATCTCAAAGGCGAAAATTGACCGACTGCGCCCACATCCGGCGCCCATATCAAGTGACGTAACAAATTATCTTTTCGGGCGTATGACGCATTGATACGAAAACTTTTCTTTGTTTTACAGCTTGCGCAGGTTTTGTGCAGTATTTTAGTGCATCCTCTCTATCGTCGTCACCCCAGCAAGCTTAAATAACACTGAAGTCTGTTCCAAGCAACACATGTGTGCTTTGAGAATTTCATCTCTGAGAAGCTGCATGTAGCTCCTCACGATGAACCGCCGCAGTCTAAGGTGCCCTTAGCGGCCACTCCCGTCATTATATCAAACGTCCGCCGGAGCTTCATGACCAGCAGAGGTATGGAAGGACTCTGATAGTATCTTGTTATAGTAGCTATTTCTAGTTATAAGAATTGTTCTCTAGATTACGGTGTGTGTGTGTGTGTGTGCGTGTGCGTGTGCGTGTGCGTGTGCGTGTGTGCGTGTGTGCGTGTGTGCGTGTGCGTGTGTGCGTGTGTGTGTGTGTGTGTGTGTGTGTGTGTGTGTGTGTGTGTGTGTGTGTGTGTGTGTGTGTGTGTGTGTGTGTGTGTGTGTGTGTGTGTGTGGCTCACAGCATATCCTTGGAGTGACTGATGACTGGGGCGAAGTGTGCGTCCATCCGTCTGTGCGCCCATCTGTTTGTCAAACAGACAGGCAGGCAGACACATGGATCGACGGACAGACACAAAGACGAATGGATGGACGGACGCTTTCTCCCACTCATCATCAATCACTTTTTCAGTGACCAACGACAGACACACAAACAGACAGACACCCAGATTGATGGATGGATGATTCGACCCCCTCATCATTATTCCCTCCATGTATTCACTCCTGTGATTTCCTTACTATAACAGAACCACTAATGCCATCTAGTGATATTTCGATGGACATATATACAAACCGCAATCTTGTGAGTGATTCTTAAATCTAACTAGAAGTGGCTACTACTACAACAAAACACTACCACGAGGAAAAAACCCACACTCTAAAGAGCTTCGCCCTAACAAAACTTAATCATCATCGCTCCGTGGCTCTTGGAAAGTGACCTTGCTATGCGAGGTCTGCTAAAGGACTAGTTATTCTGCAGAAGGTTCCGCATGAGGCAAAACAACGTATATTTTTGTTTTTGGGCTCTTCTAGACAGATTATCTTATCAGAACATTCTTTTTGGCCGCCTGCAATGTGAGCGCTAAAGTAATAAGTGGAATTCTGTTTAGCACCGCTAAATAAACAGAAAGAGCATTCGAACCCGTACGTTGTATAATGTTGCGGCATGAGTCTGTGAAATACAGAGCGTTGGAAGCGATAGATAATACAAGTTCTTTGACAGGGTTATGAGGGAAGTCGTAGCGGAGCTAGCTTTTGGAAATTACAGCCACCCCAGTGTCACTAACACGCACCTAACACTGCACTCTATAGCATTTGGACCGAATGGAAATACGACCTCCATGGCCGGCTTTGATCCTTTGAGCTTCGATCGGCTGTTAAGGGCTACAACCACTAGGAATGGCGGTGAGCAAATCTGTACATATATAACTAAAATATTTCGGGCAAACTTAATTCAGGCAAAGCAGGCTTCGTGCAAAGTACGAGTGGTGTGAACAAGCGTCGAAATCTGATATTTAAAAAAACGCATGAACTGGTTATTCATGACCATGCATAGGTATGCGTGGTTTTAAAAATGCTCCTGTAACCACGCTGCGTGTGTGAAAACTAGAATAACAGCGAAAAACGTCAACGAATTTGTAGAGGAATGCGATGTTCGAAGGCGTGTCCTTCACCCATAAGCAACTATACATCCAACTCCTTGACGGCCAGCACAAACTGTTACCTCGACATCACGTGGTTCATATTTTAATACTGTAAAAGCATGGCTTCCGGAGTGGCGGAACGGCACCTCGTCATTGCCACGGAGAAAGAAATTGGTTGAGGTATAATCGTGATCGTAACCTGGTTTTCCGCCAGTGGAATCGGGTTGTCTTGGCTTGTTTGGATCCTTCAAAGCCGAATGTGAATTCGCCTTTAGATATTTCTTTATGCTCAATCAAGGCAAAAACTGGAGGGATTATGATCAAAGCACTACTCCCAGCCCAGACAAAGTAAAAGAGCAGATATTCAGTTGCCCAAATTAACACGCATATGTAACTCATACAAGTCTATGCCAATCATTGTTTTTCTCTAGTCTTATTCGACTCTATGCATCGAAGCAAGCCTAGGACAACACTGTGCCCATTTTGGCAGAATACATAGTTGCTCAAAAACGGTGTAGTCCGTGATGTCACACTGCTCCTTACCACGTCCGACACACAAAAACCACCAACACAATCTCCGCCTAAATAGAAAATGGGCGAAACGTATAAAAGTACGAGCTTCTCAGGTCTGAACTTGCATATGAATGTTTCGCATGTGTTCGAGAAAGATGCAGAGAATGCGTACCGAGCTTTACAGGTTCGTTATACCGCTGGCCACATTGCACCCAATTGATGCCTTGCCTCCAAGATTATTTCCTAAAGTAGGATATCTGGTGCGGATCTGCAGTGGCCGGGTTTCTTTAAAAGTAGCACACACCATCCCTCCCATTGAAGTCGATCGTTAGGAAAGCTTCATGACGTCGAAACCACGTCACCCAGAAGAATTCGGAACAGAAGGCAGCGGTCGCTTAAATGGACAGTCCATTACATGGAGACATCGCAAAGAGCTCTCCGCAGATTGATTTGTATAAGGGCAGTTTCCACGTGAGGGTTAAAAAGAAAGCATAAAGGCGGCAAGCATAAAGGCGGCACACTGGCCGCGCCAGTAGCAGAATTTTTCTGGAAACTTTGGCGGCGGCACGAACACCATGAGCAGCACAGGGCCGCGGTGGTAGCATGGTGCGGTGGCGCACTGGTCTAGCTGAACCACGACTATCAACACAGGCAGTGTTACACAGCCAGTTGTACTTACACAGTGCCCACTGCTTCATAATGACCCTATTGCAAAAACCAGCGCCACTTGGTACCAGCGTTCAGCGCCCTGCCGATTATAGTCCATGTATGGCGCTGGTACTGGGACGCTGGAGTGGCGGCATCCCAGTGCTCTGCGCAAAATGGCTTCACAAGGCTAAAACGGGGGTGCCCATTTGCCATAAATAAATGAATATGTAAGTAAAATAGTGCGCATTCACATTAAAAATTTTAAAAAACTTTCAAAATAAGAAAGCCACTTGACAGGGTTTGAACTTGCCACTTCCTGATTTAGAACTTAGTACGCCACCCACTACGCAACGCCAGAACATGCATATGGGGTTGTAAAACTACTACTTGTTTGAAGAACGCACCGTTCAACTTCATGTTTACAAGTCGCGCAGTCAAGATTGACACATTATTCCTTTCCAAATAACAATTCCGTCTTCATTCGACAGTGATGAACGGCTTCCGGGCACCGAATGACGTGCGGATAATAGCAAGAGTGCAAAGTTTTTTGAAGCATCCCTATCTTAACTCTGAAAAATCTCAAATTGACTGGAGGAGCAGCGACAGATTGTCCACTGTTGCTGCCGGTAGTTTTTTCCTTTTATAGTCTGTTCTCGCACTTGCTACTAATCAACATGTACAGATGATTTAAATGTCTTGTTCGGTAGATATCCATGCACACGAGTGAATATTGAGTTGTTTTTTCACGCAAGCGACGATATAGCAGTACACATCCGGTGAGCCAGATTACATATTTGCTGTTATATCGATACCTGCAACTGAAAAACTGGTGAAGAAATGACTAATGCAATCCACTGAAAAGTATGCCAGTATGTTAGTTCACTAACGCGTACCAAATTACCAACTCAAATTTGCGTGTACTTACATACGAGTCAGAGAAATACCGGCTTCTGCACTAAGAAGGAAGCTTTTAGTGACAGCCTACGTTGCTGAAAGCACGAGACATTGATCGTCGCCTCACCTTGTGCGGGCACTGCACACGTAGATAAATGGTCATTTTAGACTCAGGGATGCCTAAACTGTACCTTACAGTCATTCTTACACTTTAGGATTCAGCCTACTTAAAAGTAAAAAGCGCCGGCATGAGGTACACTGACGCGGCCGGCACGATAGGCCTCGCTGGGCGGCGCACTGGGTAAGGCTGCACTCGAAGCAGCTGAGTTGCGATGCTTGAAGTTTCTGCATTTGAGCTTTGCAACTTTATACCTGTTACCTAAACTGCACCTGAAGTAAGTGGAAGGTAAAAAAAATGCCCTAAATGCATTTACAAAGTGGCGATGCCGAGCGACAGCCGTTTTTCTGGCCTCTGCTGGCAGTATACAGCGGGCGTGCCAGTGTACAGATATATGCAGTTATATTAATACGAACAATTAAAAAAACACCCACAGAAATACCAATGCAGTCCGCTGAAAACGCATGCCAGGGAGTCAGTTCACGAAGGCGTTCCAAAATACCAACTGAAAATTGCGTGTTGTTACACATCAGTCGAAGAAGTACCGGCTAAGTGCAGCCGGAAGCTTTCAGTGACAGCCTGCGTAGCTGAAAGCGCGACGTTTGATTGTCAGCGCTCCTTGTGCGAACATCGACACAAGACAAAATATTTGATTTAGACTCATGGATGTCTAAACTATACTTTACAGTTATTCTCACACTTTAAAGTTGTGTGTACACGAAGCAAGAAGCGCCGGTAAATATAAACCAACGCGGCCGGCACGACAAGTTTAGAGCTCGCTGTGCCGGGCACTGGGTAAGACGCTCTCGACGCGGTGAGTTGGGATGGTTCAAGATTCTGCATTTGAGCTTCGGAACATTTCTAACTCTTTCTTGAAGTAAGTAGAAGGATAAGCATGGCCAGACATACATTTTCGCTGTGTGGCAGAATCGAACGACAGCTTTTTTCTCGCCTCCGCTGGGAAACCTTGCGAAGCGATCGAGAGAGCTCCTTTACGTTTCGTCAACTTTGCAGCAAAAACAATTTCCTGTTTCTGTTAGGAGTGGCGTCCAAACACTGCAACTTTACAACGTTACAGCAATACACGGATGATGTGAATATGGCTGGTTTACGCGGGGGCATATGCGAAAAAGGTGCAATATAATTGCTGCGATACGTACGTGCGCCACAAAAATACGTATGCTCGTTATCTGTTAGGGTAGCATCTCTCCGTGCCGTCGAATCAAGCGTTTTATATTCAACGACATCGAAACATACCACGGCACACGCTACAATAACATGCATGCTGCAACTGCGCTGGTAGAAACAGTGCGTGCTCCAGCATTCACCAGCGCTTGCCAGTGAAAATTCCAGCGCTTCAGGCGCTTCGCAGTGTGCACCAGCATCACAGTGGTTGAGCCAGCACCCCCACCAGTATGACACAGCTTTTCCCGAGTGCGCCCTGCGAAGTGCCAGTGATTACAAGCGTGTACCAGTGTCTCCAGTGTGTACCAGTTCTAAAAACCGTACTTGCATCACGCTGTTTTTGCAATAGGGGAACCAAGTAGCAGCAACCAGTCATTTGCAGGAGAGGGCAGGTGTTCAAAACAGGCAAATATAAACCTTTTTTTTTCGATTTGCTTCTCGGATGCTTTATTACTTTATCCTCTGTTGAAATATAATATAATCAGTGACTGTTTTGCAATCACTGCTTCAAATATAATTAATTTGTTCCAGTTCAACGTCCCAAATTCATGATTTGAATATGAGAGACGCCATATAGTGGGTGGCTTCAGAAATTTCGACCACCTCATGTTTTTAAAGTGCAACTAAATTTAACCTCACAAGCCCCGAGCATTTTCGCCTCCACCAAAAATTCAGTCGCAGCAGCCAGTATTTGATCGGAAGTCGAACACTAATAGCTACTGGTGACTGCTTTAACAATGAACAAAATATTATGCTTTTCCTTTTTGTACAGATGACAGACGAGTACATCTCTTCGGCGCTGGTGTCTGAGCTTCTTCGCACATTTTTCTTGCACACACGTCGGAACGACCGCATCAGCGAGCTCTCGCAAGGACTCAAGAAGTGCGCTGGACTTTGCGTCGCACTCATGGCTGCACCAAAGGTTCGTGCCGTCATTTTGGAAGGGGTTAGGTCTTCGCACTACTAACCAGAGAGAAATGTGGTGGGACTGGCAGTGAGATTTTCCTCACAGGCCCTTTGTGGTTGTGGTAATAACTGATTACAATGGCGTCCATATTCTCCCTAAAAAGAGATCTCGCGCATGTAGGTGATCTGTATACACTGAAATTTGAATGAACGCTTTCGGTTTATTGTCGTTGTTTTCTATCTGATACTTGGCAGTTTCCTTACTAATTCTTAAAAACAAAAATGTGCGCTAACACGTTTATCTACAGAAAAGCAATCTGCTGTAAAGATAGTGCTCGCACGGATTTGCACAGCTGCCTAGTTGCGAAAAGCAACCGGTTTGAGATGGTGTTCGCGCAGTGAAAGTGGTCGAGCTGGTAATGGGGTTTCTGGTGTTTATGACGGAAATGAGAAAAATGACTAGCACAACAGTACTTTATTCCTAATTTTAGCAAAAAGAAGTGCATCAAGGTGAGATAACAGCAATAAAGGGAAACGGCAACAAATGCGTTGCCCTTGTAGCAACACCTCACACTCATTCATTTCCACAGCCACCACACCTGGCTACCCATATTGAGCGCGGTCTCGGCACACGATGTGTTTCACTGAGATAAAAGCATGTTTGAACATCGGGTTGATGACTTGTGGATTTAGACATGTCAGCCAGTGACTTCGTGTTTTAAAGTTGTTGGTATCACCTAGAGTATTACTTGCTGATGGCTTTTTTGCTTTGGGTCTATTTATTTGCTTTACCCGCTGGCTCTGCGCATGTATTTATACCTTGTTTCTTCAGGGCGGCGAAAAATCGTGAAATCAGTGCTCTTTACAACCTATCTGTGTCATCTTTTCCAGTTTTATTCGCGGTTATATGTGTTGAAATAAACTAGCCAATAGCAAACAACCATCTTGACAGTGTCAGCAGTTTTCAAATTATGGCATCAACTGGCATATGTTAGGGTTCATAAAGTTCTACTGCCAGAAAAAAAAAGATTCCAGCGGTAAATAAATTCAAGTGTTTTTGTAAGAAGTAAAACAATAAAGAGCTGCTTATATGTGCCTTCAAGAAAAACTCAGACATTGTAAAAGAAAGGATTCAAAGTAACGCGCCTCTTTGAGGTTTGCTCACGCGGAAAGCAATGCTAACGCTAATACCACACACCCTATCATTCTGATAGATCCAATGTACCAGCAACATTTTTCTTCTGAGTAATTGCCAGAAACTGCATGGAGCGAACATTCAAAAGCGTGTTCGTACGTATCACCTAGTTAGCTCAAGCTTTGTCTGGCGGAAGACACGGTATAAACAGTAAAGACAGCTTGATAACTGGTGGCCTTTCAAAAAGCTTCTCGCCAGAAGGGACGTTCGTAAGAATGCCGTGCGAAAGGCAATACAGGGAAACAATTCAATGTATCGAATAATAATAATAATAATAATAATAATAATAATAGCAATAGCAATATACACAACAGTTGGGGGGCTCCGGAAACTTTGACCACCTCTGGCTGTTTAGTTGTGCCTATATCAAACTACACGGGCCTAAAGTATTTCGCTTCCGTTGAAAATGATATTCTATCGCAACAAAGCAGCAAGACAGCAGTCATTGTGAAGTTTGCTTATTTAGGGAAGTATACCTTCGTTATTGATCTGTTAAATTATTAGCTCGTACAAGTCTTGCTAAAGAGCTGCTTCAATAACCGTAGCCTCTTTCGTTGTTAATATGTAATTTTTATGGTAAGCTGATCGGACGATTTCAGGTGTGAAGTATCTTGGATTCAGCCTGTTAAAATTCTGTGGCAATGCTTTATATTTCTTACGTATCAAGATTTCGGTTCAAGATTTAAGAATGCATGCTAAGGCAACAAATACATTTGTGTGGCTGAAATAGGAAATTTATGGCCATGTTTAGTTAGAAACCTCAGGCTCCTAGCTGAATAACAACATAAGTAGTAAAGCTTGATAGTTCTTGACAATAGGCGGAACAAATGGTGCGAGGTACTGGCATCTATTTGACCATGGCTTTTCACTTCTAATGCCCTAACGAGACGCTTCGAGATTGCTCTGACTGCACGCTCCTGCGAAGTCATACCGATCATATCGGCAGCCCAGCCGCATGATGAAAAAAAAAGCGATATAGCTTTCACAGCATCCTCTTGTTTTTTTCAGGTTGATCACTAATGATCATCGTTCATTAACTAATAAGGAACACGAAGTGAGATGTTAACACTCACAAATTACTGGTTTGTTACGCACATATGCTTGCTGCAGGTAATTGTACTTGAGGACCTCACGGGTGGTGTAGACGTCATGTTGCGACGCCGCATGCTGAAGCTTCTGAAGACCGTCAAGGACCAATGCAGCATATTGATAACTAGCCACAGGCCGGACGACCTGGAGTTTGTTGTCGACAAGGTACGCTGTTTTTGTTTTAGGCTGCCTCCTTTAACCAGGCTGAAAGCGATAAAATCAAAGCAGGGTGAATATTGACAACACATTTAAAAAGATTGAACCCTTCTTTTCGGTGATTTTAGCTGATACTCTTAGGAAAATGCCCTTAACCAATTCGAACTTATGGTTTTACAAGTGCCCCTTGTCGCTCAAAAATGAACAAAATATCTCGCATAACCTGCACTTCGTGCATTGAGGGGGCATTGTGTATAGGGAACCTTGATGTGCGCGCCGCCTCTGTTTTTCAAGGTGATGACAAGTTTGACAATTGTTGCATATGACAGGCTCCGACCTCCACCATACCTGAGGGTCCACCATGTTGGTTCTCAGCGGTCGCTCGTTTACATTGGAGGTAGCATGGGTTTCAACTCGAATGGGATGGTTTGTTATATATCAAGTCTTGAAATCTATAGGGTTGTTCTGGGAAGTTACACGCCGTTTTCTAGGAACTAACAATCGTGTTCATTGACCTGAATTTGTATAATATGCTATGCAACCCGTTGAATTCTCACAACTGGTGCATCCGCCCCATTGGCCGAGTGATGATATTTAAGGATCTTCTATGTTCGTAACAAGGAGGACTTCGACATCACTTCCAGCCGAAGTAAGTGTTCGTGCGGCATTTCTAAGCAAAGGTCACTGGATCACTGCAGGCACTTATTTCAAAGGCGTTCTTGTTCAGGGCACGAGGCCGCGTTATTTTGCCTTGCGGTTCGTGCAATGACGGGAAAGCGGATGAAACTATCGCGTCGCTAGCGACGTTCTATCAATGCCGCGGAACTTCGGTGTCATTTTCTCGTACCCTGCATATTGCTCCAGTGCGTAATAATATTCCCGGTCGGAAGACTATACCCTGAGAAGGAGTCCGTACAATGAATGGTTTAAGACATAAAAGTGGTTAGCATGGGTGATAAATAGCAGGACACTCAGTCATATCGCACCCCACCGGCCCAAACGTGCAAATATATGCTTTTCAGAAGAAAAGAACAAAAGAGCAACAAGGAACAAATAAAGTTTTTCTAAGTGCGAACATAATGAAAACAGCGCCGGAGAAGCGCCATGCCTTAGTTTCTCAACCCGTCCCACCCCCTTTTCTCGAAGCTTGTGTCCTCGAAGTGGGCCGAGAGTAAAACAATGAGGCGAAAAGTCGTTCACGGAAGCAAACACACACACGTAGTCAATGTATATTTTCTCTGCTTAAGCCCTAAATGAAAAAAGTCACAGCATATTCACGAGGTGAAGGATGAGTGGGGCGAAGCGTACGGACTGATGCATGAATGGATGCATGAATGAACGGTCGCTTAGATGAACAGACGGATGCACAGACAGACGGACGCATGGACGGATGCACGAACGAACGCACGAATGGACGGACGCACGGATGAATGGATGGACGGATGCGTTGACAAATACACGAACAGATCGGTGCACTGACGGACGAATGGACGCATAAACGAGGGCCGCAAAAGATGCACGCACGTACGGACGAACGGACGGATGGACGCATGGACGAACGAAAGGACGGACACATGGACGGACGCACAGATGGACTCGCGAATGGACGCGCTAAAGCAAGAACGAATGGACGAACGGTAGCGCGGACGGACTGAGGTAGGCTTCGCCCCAGTCATCAACATTCACTCCATAGATATGCTGTGATCTTATATGCGAAGTATTTCTCAGTGAACTTCGGCGACATTGATCATATCTATCTATCTATCTATCTATCTATCTATCTATCTATCTATCTATCTATCTATCTATCTATCTATCTATCTATCTATCTAGCCGCCTACGACTTCTTGCTCTCCTGGCCGTTTCGATAATGGTATCAATACTAAACTTGGTATGGCATAAAATGACTGTATGAACAACATATTTGACTAGCCAAAACATGAAAATCCTGACATGTATATCATGAATGTTATGATTTACATTTCATGGTCCTCCAGCTAGTGCGGTGGTTTCGTTCGCATGGCATGTTGCAAAACTGGCATAGTATGACGTGATTGCATGGTGAACACAAGTGACCGACCCTAACATGGAAATCATGACATGTGTGTCATATAACAACATGGCTACATGCCATGCGCATGATGCACTCACGGTCGTATCGCTAGCGTCACATATACCAAACTTGGTATATGTGATGCACGCAAAATACAAACGCGCGCAAAATAAACAAAGCACACTAGCACAGAAAACATGTGTCTAGCTGCCCACACACACGGTCACACAAAGCTGTGGGCGTGCACCAACAAACTACATGACAAAGCAACAAACGCTTATAAATCCTGCGGTGACACCAACGTCATTGCTCCATGCGGAAGCGATGATGTTCTGCCGCTCCCTGATGGTCCTTGGCCAAAATGATCAAATGCGAAGCATTTCTTAGCGAACTTCGGTGACTTTGAGCGTATCTATTTCTCTAACCGCCTAAGACTTTAGCTCTCCAGGCCGTTTCGATAATGGTATCGACAACGAAATTGATATGGCATAACATGACTATATGACATAATAAATAACTAGCCATAACAGGAAAGTCATGATATGTATGCCATGAATGTCGTGATATACTTTTCATGGTCTTGCTGCTCTTGCGATGATTTCGTTCACATGACTTGTTGCAAAAATGGTATGACATGACATGACTGCATGGCGAACACAAGCAACAAACCCTTACAAGAAAATCATAACATGATTGTCATGTAACAACATGATTACATGACACACTAATCATGCACTGGCGGCCGTTTCGCTAGCTTTGCAACTACTAAAATTGGTGTCACGGTACGTGTATGGATGACGAAGGTATGTGACTGGTGCAAACATGATCATCATTATATGGGTGTCATGTAACAACATGAATACATCCCACGCTCATGATCGTTGGTGGCCGCATTGTTAGCTTCACTTATACCAAAATTGGTATTACGAGGCGTGAATGGACGACTATAGGTAAATGACACGTCCAAACATGATAATCATGACATGCGTAGCATGTAACAACATAACTGCATGTCACACTTATGATGCCGTTTCTCTAGCTTCCCATATGCCAAAATTTTCATTACGTCACGTCAATGGATGACGAAGGTATGTGACTTATGCAAACATGACAATCACGAGATGAGTGTCAGGTAAGAACACTATTAAATGCCACTCTCAAAGCACTAATACTCTTCGACGTGACCCGGCGCACGTGCATACCAGCGTTCATTTCGTCGCGTCACGCTGGTGGTGCAACGCCGGGTGCCGATCTGCTTGCCAGCAGGCGCGCGCCACGGTGCGTTGCTTTGACACATGTGCGTATGAGCGTGCCCAGCGTCCGTCGTCACGAATATAGGCAGATGCAGTGCTGTCTTGGTAACGTCGTCGGCAAAAAATGTAGCATGTCGCATTTCGTGCCGGTGTCCGCCGTGCCGTCCCGACGGACGCTGGTCGCTCCGGTCGCGCTTGCCGATAGATTCTAGAGTGCTTGCGTTTCGTTAGCGTAGCGGCGCTGCGTCCAGCGTGTGCACGCGTCAACGTTACGTGGGAGTATATTGGGCCCTTCATGATGCGCCCGCTGCGTTTTATATAGCCTCACATGTACCAAACTTCGTATTATCAGACGTGAATGGAAGACGAAGGTATGTGACTAGTGCAAACATGATAATCATGAGATACGTGTCATGTAACAACATGGCTACAGGCCGCACTTATGACGCGCTCGTGACCGTTTCGCTAGCTCCAAATAAGCCAAATTTGCTGTTACGTGACATCAATGAATGAAGAAAGTATACGACTGGTACAAACATGATAATCGTGACAGGCGTTTCATGAAGAACATGACAATATACCACACCCATGATGCGCTCGCGGCTGTTTCGTTAGCTGCACATACGAAATTCGTGATCCCGTAAGGTGAATATACGACGAAGGCAAATGACACATTCAAACATGATAATCACGATATGTGTGCCATGTAAAGCAGAACTATACGCTACGCTTATAGAGTTCTCGCGACCGTTTCACTAGCTCCACATATATCAAATTCGCTATTACGTGACGTTAATAGACGATAAATGTAAATGACAGGTTGAAACATGATATTCATGATATGCTTGTCATGTAAAACATGACTACATGCTACTCTCATAGCTCACCCGCAGCCGTTTTTCTAGCTCAACATATATCAAATTTCTCAATACGTGAGGTAAAAAGAGGATGAAGCTAAATGGCACGGCCACACATGATAATCATGGCATGCGTGTCATGTAAAACTTGCTACGCTCATAGCAGGCTTACGGCCGTTTCGCTAGCTCCACATATACCAAATCTGGTATCGCTTGAAGTGATTAGATGACGAAAGTAAATGGTGTGTCCAAAACGTGATAATTGTGACATGCGTACGATGTAAAACATGAATACAGGCTAAGCTCATAGCATGCTCGCGGTCTTTTCGCTAGCTCCGCATATCCAGGCCCGTGATACTAAATTTGGTGTCACGTGACGTGAATATACGACGAAGGTAAACGACGCATTCGAACGTGATCACCATGCCATGTAAGTAATGTAAGGCATAAATTAAATACGCCTCGTAACGCTATGCTGATATTAAAGAGACATACCAACCTTTCTCGTTCGCGCTTCGCATATCACAGACTCCCACAGGGCATGGGTGCTGCCAATTTTTACTATTTGTCATACTACAAGTAACATCCTCTACTGTCGTACCATTTGCATTTTAAGTGTATATGCATTTCGCTATATTTATTTTATTTATTTATTTATTGTACCCTCAGGGCCAGAGGCATTGAAGAGGGGAGTGGGTTTACAAAAAAATGGATTCAGAAGGGGAGTAAAGGGGAGTTCAGGATTAAACGTTTACTGAATGTATCCGTTGTATCAATAACAGACCCTTTGTTATTCAAGACTGCAATTTCTCAGCAATGCTTGTAACTATACGCAGTTTCCATTATCTATCTTTGTCTTGTATGTGCTTGAATTCTTATACATTTTTTAGTTGACTTATGTTGCCTTCC
The DNA here is from genome assembly GCF_043290135.1 of Rhipicephalus microplus. NCBI lineage: Eukaryota > Metazoa > Arthropoda > Arachnida > Ixodida > Ixodidae > Rhipicephalus > Rhipicephalus microplus. The sequence continues at coordinate 174,198,133 of NC_134703.1, forward strand.
TGATTTGCGCATGTGATACTTGTTTCTTTATTTTGTCTTTTTTTCTTGTGTGTTATATATGTTGTACCCACCCCCTCTGTAATGCCCTACGGGCCCTGAGGGTATTCTAATAAATAAATAAATAAATGATCAATTTAGCTGATAACAAAGTTAGGACACAAAAGCAGAACAAAAGAGATCTAGTGTACATATTTTAAATAATCTTAGTATACAATTCTAGCTACAAAACACATCAGAACACTCAAGAACATAAAAAAACGAAAAAGGCACACGCCATAAGTAACCTCAGTTTACAATGTTTGTTAGTGCAGCGCGAAACAGCTGATAATCAGTAATCGCAGCAGTCGCTCCAGGAAGCTGGTTCCAGTCTTTGCTGGTGCGTGGGACAAAATATTCTGAACACGTTCTTGTTTGGCATATCGGTATACCAACTTTGTGCGCATGATCGATGCGAGAGGACACGTAGGACGGTGAAAGAAAAAGATTAGCACGAAGGTGGGGGCTGTTATGGAAGATTTTATGAAAAAGGCACAGGCGAAAAAACTTACGACGAGAAGAAAGGGAAGTCAGCTGCAACGAGTTTTTCGTAGCTGTAACGCTTGCTGTTCGATCGTAATCGTGTAGGATAAACCGGGCAGAGTTATTTTGGACCAGTTCGAGGGCTTTAATCAGATAAACCATGCTTGGATCCCAAACTGAAGCAGCATATTCTAATTTACTTCTAACCAAGTTCTTATACATCAGTAGTTTTAGAGAGGCAGGTGAAGAAGAAAAATTGCGACGAAGATAGCCTAACATACGGTTTGCATTGTTAATAATGTTGCTTATGTGAACGGACCAGGTCAGGCAAGAAGTAATGTGCACACCTAAGTACCGGTAGGATGAAACACAATCGAGTAGAACATTATTAAGATGGTACGAGGCGGGAGTGGTTGAAGTTCGACATACGCGTAAAACTTTACACTTTTTAATATTAAGGTTCATTAGCCAAAGACTGCACCAGTTTGAAATAGCGTTAAGGTCGTTTTGTAAAATACTAACATCGCTTGTGTCGTTAATTTCACGAATTATCACACAATCGTCAGCGAACAGGTGTATCTATGATGAAACGCAATCAGTGAGGTCATTGATGTAAATTAAAAATAAGAGGGGGCCCAGGACTGAGCCTTGGGGTACGCCCGAATTAACAGAACATTCTGGGGAATTATATGAGTTGGCTGCAACAAACTGTGTACGGCCACACAAAAAGTGTTCCAGCCATTTGAACACATCACGATCAATGTTAAGTTTGCTAAGTTTCAGGAGCAGGAGATTATGGAACACTTTCTCAAAGGCTTTTGCAAAATCTAAAAAAATACAGTCCGCTTTGGAGCGACGGTCAAGAATGCGGTGAAGCTGGTGTGTAAAAGACAGTAATTGGGTTTCACGCGAAAATCCCTTTCGAAAACCATGTTGTGCATCCGTGAAAAATGAGTTGGATTCGAGATACGTTACGATGCTTGTGTATAAGACATGCTTCAAGACTTTACAAGGAATGCTCGTAAGGGATATAAGGCGGTAATTTAAAGGAGATTCTTTGCTACCCGATTTGTGAACGGCGACTACCTTACCGATTTTCCACTGGATGGGTAGGGACCCGCTGTCAATGGATTGTTGAAAAAGTTTGGTACGAAGAATTGAAGAATACGAGGCCGTACCTTGAAGAAATTTAGAAGTTATAAGATCGACACCAGGGCTTGAAGAGGGCTTAAGTGACTATTATTTTAGAAATTCCCCGAGTGTCAATAATAATTGGATTCATGAGTGGATAATCGTGCAGCTTTGGGGAAGGAAGAGATGTACTGGAAGAAACCACAAAATTACTACAAAAAAACCTGCTCAGAACAACCGGACACTCACTGTCGGGGATGGATTCGTCATTATGGTCCAGCAGTTTAATTGAATCTGTCGTGCTTGGATTAATTACACGCCAAAAGCTTTGGGGATTGTTTAGAAGCAGGCTAGGTAAGGTACTCTGGAAAAAGTTGGATTTTGCATTTTTGACAGCGGATACATAGGAATTGTTAGCTACTTTGTATGCAATTCACCGAGCGTTCGTGGGCAGCAGTTTCGCTTTACGGTAAAGGCGCTTCTCGCGGTTTGATAGACGTTTTAAGTAGGCATTGTACCATGGAGCTCTGGCATGCGAAGAGATTTTGCGAAGAGGGATGTATTTGTTGGTTAGCTCGTCGGCTTTTCGCAGGAATAAGTTCCAGTTAGCTTCAACTGTACGGTTGTCGAAATTGTCTGGAAAAATGTCAAGAAAAGTGGACAGTTCAATGTTATTAGCATCAAAATTTGCCTTCTTATAATCACGAATTTGCTTAGTTGTCTTACGTGTTTCTAGAGCTGGTACTGAGATGTCGAAAGAAAGGATTAAATGATCAGATAAACCGGGTAAATATGTCATGCACGAGACAGAGTCGGGGCGTGAGGTAAGTACGAGGTCTAGTACCGTTGCTGTGCTGTCTGTTATTCTCGTCGGCTGGGTAACTAGTTGAGCAAAGGTTCAGAAAGTCGCTAACTTGTGAGGAACTTGAATTAAACATGGGTGATTCGGAGGACCACATGATTTGAGGGAAATTAACGTCACCTCATAAGAAAATCGGGGTGTTTGGCAGGCGAGTTACTATGGTATTAAGAACATCGTGTAAGGAAGCAGTAAAAGTTGGCGGGGCGTTAAAGGGGCGATAACATGCCGCAAAAATGAATTTCTGGTGCGCCACCTCAACACACGATAATATAATTTCAATATCGGTTTCAACAGCAACCTGGTAAGAATCGTCTGCATTCAAAACAGCAAGCCTAACGCCACCGCCTTGGCGAAGGGTACGGTTATAACGGTAAATTGTGTAGCGGGACGCATCGTAAAAAATTTCCGTGTTACGAATGTTATTATTCAGCCAAGTTTCGGTTAACGCGATAAGATTAGGTCTGCACGTGTCTACGATAGAGTTAAAAGAGTCAAGTTTATTAAGCACACTCCTGACATTCGCAAGAAGTACAGATAAGCGTGACTGGGGCGGCAATCACCCACATCCCCTCGCGTCTTCCTATCGTGTCTCTAGGTTTGCTGTTTGCGTAGCGTCTAGGTCGTTGTTTTGTGATGCTTTGCGTTGATGCGTTTCAGGGTGGGAAAAGTTACTCGTTTCTGTTACAGTATCGGTTAAAGAGTCATATACGTAGCATTGTTGGTTGACATACAGTTTCGTGTAGCGCAATTTGTATTTCGGGGATCCAGGTAGACCCTTAGCGAATTCAGACAGTTTCTTTCGTGCCTCACGAGTCGCAGGCGAAAAGTCTTCGGATACCGAAATACCGAATACTTTAAGTTTAGCGCGCTCTGATAATACCTTATCTCGGGTTTTAAAGGAACAAAACTTCATTATAATGGGGCGGGGTTTGGATGCAGATAGCGTCCCTATACGGTAAGCTCTTTCGACCTCTGAGGGGGGTATTTCGACGCCAAGTGCGGAGTGTAACGCGGCAAGTGCTTTCTCCTCCGTATCGTTCCACGTTTCTTTCGAATCTGATATACCATGAATAACGACGTTATTTCGTCTGGAGCGATCCTCTAAGTCATCCAACCGCGTCTGTAACATCTCTTGTTGGGACGTCAGGTGGGCGGTGGAGCTCTTAATTGACACGATATTATCCTGGAGTGCATTTAGGGTTTTCGATTCATGCTCCAAGGTTTCAAGGCGGGTGAATATATCTGAGAGACTACTTTTTATAGTCTCCTGGTTATCTTTTATTGCTTTAACATCCGTGGTTAGATTGGTTTGGCTCTCAGTTAGATGAATTGTTCGTTCGTTGATACCTTTGAGTATTTCAAGTATGGCGGCACTATGTACAGGAGTTTATTCTTCACCTATGTCTGTGCTGGAACTGCGAAGAGTAGGGGGGCCAGGGTTAGTTTCTACGTCGCCTGAACAAAGCAACAGCAGACTCACTTCTAAGCATTCTTTCAAGATAATACACAGCTCACGTGGGCATGGGAGCACGACTAAGAAACGATTGTCACTTTTTTTAGCATTCAGTGGAGTATATGTACACACCTGTGGGGCGAAGAAGATCAACATGTTAGCCATGCTTTCGCAGTGGCTGCTCCCATGCCCACTGAAAGCGGGGAAGGATTTCCGGAGCCTTAAGTAGTCTTTGGGTCCAGGGGTCGCTGTGGAGTCGGTGCACTTGTGCGCAGAAGTGAAGGGCAATGACGATGCCTCGATGATTGCGCGCGCAGAATTGTCCGGGAAGGCTGGTACCGTATCGGCGTCGGCACCGAGAAACAGGCACGAGGCAGGGCAGGGTGTTGCAATCAGCAGAGAAGCTGACAAGGTCAAAACAACCTGTGGGGCGAAGAAGATCAACATGTTAGCCATGCTTTCGCCGTGGCTGCTCCCATGCCCACTGAAAGCGGGGAAGGATTTCCGGAGCCTTAAGTAGTCTTTGGGTCCAGGGGTCGCTGTGGAGTCGGTGCACTTGTGCGCAGAAGTGAAGGGCAATGACGATGCCTCGATGATTGCGCGCGCAGAATTGTCCGGGAAGGCTGGTACCGTATCGGCGTTGGCACCGAAAAACAGGCACGAGGCAGGGCAGGGTGTTGCAATCAGCAGAGAAGCTGACAAGGTCAAAACAACCTGTAGGGCGAAGAAGATCAACATGTTAGCCATGCTTTCGCCGTGGCTGCTCCCATGCCTACTGAAGAAGTACTGTTGTTATGTAGAAGTACTGTTCTCTACGGCATGTTCAAGAACTAACGAGAGGTGGCTCCATACAATTACGACGGGACGCTCAGCCCATGCCTTATGGAGCTTCGCTCATAAAATAATGGCATATCTCTCATACAGTGCGAATCAATTATATGCGAAGCACGAATTAGAAATGTTGATGTGTCACTTTAAAATCAGCACAATGTTACGAGGTGTACTAGAAGTGTTGAGTGGCGTGACCGCGCCTCGTCGCCTGATCCCTTCCGCGTCTTCAATTGGCAGCAGCGGGGGCAGCGAAAGCTTGTTCCTCACACGCCTGTGTTCGATTATTTCAGGTTTGCATTCATTTTTTTTCACGTACTAAACAAAGATTATTCTTTTTTGCTGCCTTTCTGCTGCCAAAGTGGTGATACATTTCTTGTGTGAAGTATTGCTGCAGTCATGAGTGAATTGACTAATTTGCGAGAAGAAATGAGAAAGTAGATGATTGAATTCAAATTGTCAATTGAAAGAGAGCTAAGAAAGGAAATAAGAGACCTGAAAAACAGTGTGAGCTTTTTGAACGACGAAGTTGAGAAAATAAAGAAAGAAAATGCGCATCTTGTGGGGGATAACAAGTCACTCAGAAGCGCTAATGAGCAGTTGAGAACCGAGTGCGAAGCTTTCAAGAAACAAATGTCTCAACAAGAGCAGAGGATAACTACATCTGAGCAATACTCCCGCAAATGCAACCTTCAGATTAAGGGAATACCCAAACTTGCTGAGGAAGATCTTGGAAATACCCTTCACAGGATCGGCGGACTGTTGAATGTGCCTATAACCAAAGATGATGTTGAAAAATGTCACCGTGTACCAGCAAAGAATGCCAGTTCAATACTGAACATAATAGTCCGATTCCGCAGCCGTTCAAAACGTGATTTGGTGCTGCAGAAAGCAAAAAAGACGCGAATTTCGACACAGGACCTCGGTCACGCCTCTAACACACCTGTGTTCATCAATGAACACTTATCACCAGTCCTAAAGCAGCTTCTTGGAGCGGCAATAGCTAAAAAGAAATCAGCGAACTGGAGGTTCGTGTGGACGAATGATGGGCGTATTCTCGCGCGAAAGGATGAAGCCTCACATGTATTGCACATTCGCGACGCAAGCGACATTGAAAAGATTGCCCAAAAATGCTATCCGGAATAGCGGTGCAGCTTCTGTTTTGTCATGGTGGTATCACCTTGTGACGTCAATTATATTGTAGGAAATTGGTGTAACGATAGTCTGTGCTGCCTTCATCTAAACATTCGTTCAGCACGGAACAAAGAAGATGATCTATCTATTTTTCTAGATACGTTTTCTTTTTCTTTCGACGAAATAATGATTACGGAAACTTGGTATACTTCAGACGACGAGATTTACAAGCGAGATGGTTATAATACTTTCTTTCTTAACCGAACAAAGAAAGAAGGCGGTGGCCTCATGGTTCTAGTGAAAAACTGCATAGACGCTAAAATAATACTACAATTTTCTTATGTCAGTGCTGACATTGAGTGCTTAACTTTGATTACACGTAATTAAATATATGTTGTCATGTACAGACCACCCGATTCATTTGTGAATACATTTATTAGTAGCCTCGAAGAATTATTAAATTATGAAAATGACAACAATTTAAAACTTATTCTTGGCGGTGACCTTAATGTCAACATATTGGAGTCGTCTGCTGTCGCAATTACATTTTTATCTACGGTCGAGTCGAGTGGCTACGATAAAGTAACGGAAACTCCCACACGTATCACACATACCTCAGAAACGTTAATCGATTCATTTATTACTAACGTAAACAAAGATAACGTAGAGAATGGTGTAATATGTTGTGACATCAGCGACCACTTTGCACTCTACTTTGTTACGGAGAGTGCAATCAAGAAGTCCCAAACAATGCCCGCTAGAACAGTTCAAAATATCACACCTCACACTTTAACAGCATTCAGCCCAAGCCTTTCCCAAACAGACTGTAGTGCGGTATACCACTCAGAAACTGCAGATTTAGCCTATGAAATTTTCTTGGTTATATTTAAAAAAGTCAATTTTAGACACCTTAAAGAAAAATTTCTACAGAAATTCCGTAGAAGTCGCAAACCATGGATCAATCGCGAGTGTTTAAGAATAATCGAAAAGAAATCAAAGTTATTCAGAAGGTTTTTGAAAACTAAGGGTGCGTCAGACTTAACCGCATTTAAAGAATACCCCAATAAGGCGAACGCCTTTATCAAGAAAGAAAAAAGAAATTACTTAAATCAACAATTCCATGCAGACAACTGCAAAGGAAGTGCAGAACTGTGGAGGAAACTTAACGCTTTGCTTCAAAGGACACCGATCTCTCCTGTGGTTACTGAAATAAATATATATGGTCGAGCGGTTACAGATTTAGAGCTCGCAGAAAGATTTAATCATTTTCTCACAAACGTTGCACAGCCGACGCAAACAGCGCAGACAGCTATAACTGACGCAATGACAATACAGACAAAGAACATCTTTTTTCGACCAACTGATGATCAAGAAATAGTTTCAATTTTTTCCACGGTAAAACAGAGCAGTGCTCGTGACATAGATGGTATTCAGATTTCCCCGATCAAATATGCAATCGATATCATAGCTCCCGTGCTCTCTCACATTTATAATTTGTCCCTATCAACAGGCTGTTTCCCAAAACAAATGCACACGTCCGTTGTCAGCGTGTTATATAAGGAAGGAGACAAGAATGATCTTACGAGCTATCAGCCACTTTCTATATTACCCATATTTTCAAAAGGCTTGGAGAAACTTATTTTTAAAAGACTCATGAATTTTTGTATGAAGTTTAACATAATATCTCAATCTCAACATGGTTTTAAGAAGGGCAAGTCGACGGAGACTGCTTTACTAGCTCATAAAGAAATAATCCTTAAATCGTTTGAGAGTAAAGAACTTTGCATTGGTGTTTTCATAGATTTTTCTAAGGCTTTCGACTGTCTGTGTCTTCATACTTTATTTGAAAAATTAGAAATATATGGTGTTCGCGGCATTCTATTTTCCCTCTTGAAATCTTCCTTCAAGTACCGCTCACAATGTGTAAAAATTAAGGATTCATTTTCTTCTCTCCAGGCAATAACCACAGGGGTTCCGCAAGGTAGCATTCTAGGACCGCTGCTTTTTAACCTATACATAAATGACATTATCAAGGTCAGTGACAAACCTAAATACATAATATACGTGGATGACACCAGCATTTACTTTACAGGTAACGACATGACTGCCATGACCACACTTATAAACACTACGTTAGAAAGCTTAAACACATGGAGCGAACAAAATTCATTACTCATTAATACAACAAAAACAAAAGCTGTAGTTTTTCATTCGTGGAGACAGATTTCCTTAGACAATAGATTACGTATAGGTAGCACGGCTGTTGAAATTGTAGGAACCGTTAAAACTTTACAAGTACTTTTTAATTGCACAATCTCGTGGGATCCTCAGATTAATAATCTAATTACCAACCTATCAAAATGTGTGGGCATACTTGCACGAATGCGTTATTTTCTTCCAGTTTCTGTTAAACTCACACTTTATAACAGCTTGTTTTTGTCGCATGTAAATTATTGTCTTTTGGCATGGGCAAGTACGACAGCAACCAACATAAGTAAAACATACAGACTACAAAAAAAGCGATCAGGTTTATAGCAAGTGTCGACTACTATGCACACACTGATGAACTGTTTCAGCGCTATAATATTGTCCCAATTCACAAACTTTACGAGTATTCCCTAGCAATAAGATATAAGCAATCTCTTTTTCATAACAATCGCGCCTTCTTAGATATTTTTGTACTGGAAACGCAGGCTATTCCGTCCCCTACTCGTCACTAACAACATTGGAACCTTCCTTTTTGTAGAACAAATTTTGGGTGACAAATGTTATGTTTTAGTGTTGCTTTGTTATTAAATAAATTACTGGAGGCAAAAATAATCCTTGAGAAATGCAGTGCACGTGACATTAGGGAAGTGCTTTTATCGTGAAAATCTAGAAAATGGTGGTCCAGGCATTCATGGAACTGTCTATATATATATATATATATATATATATATATATATATATATATATATATATATATATATATATATATATATATATATATATATACATACAGTTCCATGAATGCCTGGACCGCCAATATATATATATATATTGTAACGAGGAGAAATGAGACAAAGAGACAACGCCTTTGCTGCAGGCCGGCTGTTCTTTTTCTGCCTCCTCTTCGTCGTCTTCCTTCTCTTCCAGGTATGCGCCGAGCACGATCGCCGCTTTGTCATCATTACACTCGGCCACGCTGCAGCTGGTCTACTCCTGTAAGAAAAACACAAACCAATGTCACGTTTGCCGCCGTATGCAGTTCTTCATCCGCGACACATGCACCGCAAAGTTATTCCGTTTTCTCTTGTCTCTGCGCGTATCAGAAGCTGTGGATCGTACTCGCCAAGTGTTATCTCCCAAGCGCTCAGAAATAATGTAAGGGCCGTCGTACTTTGGGTGCAGTTTGTTTGAAGACGATGGCGCACCTCGCTGTAGCCACACCTCATCACCTACACTGTATTTCGGCGCGGGACGGTGGCGTCGGTCGTAGTATCGCTTTTGTGCCTGTTGAGCATGCACAATCCTCCTACGCGCCTCCACACGGATATCGCGACAAAGTGTCTGGCGTGCAGCGGAACGCCCTACTTTAACGGGAGTGTTCAAACCGAACGTAGCATTCAGTTGCGGGAGCTGACCATAGACAATCTCGTAGGGGCAAATTCCTGTGGAGCTGTGTGCCGCCGTGTTCACTGCGTACGCAGCTGCTTGGAGATGATCATCCCAGTCGGCCTCACCTCGTTTGTGATTCTTACAGTACGGTGCGAGTCTAGCCTGGATAGTCTGGTTCGACCTTTCGGTCAGTCCGTTCGCCTGTGGATGGTATGCCGACGCGAAGTGATGGTCCACTCCAGCTTGTTGTAGGTAAGTGCGGAGCTCGCGACTGCGAAAGGTGGTCGACCGGTCTGAGATCAACTTGTTAGGAAGACCGTGTCGCCATTCGAAGCGATCTTTCAGGAATCGGATGACATGGCTAGCAGCAAGCGAAGGCACGGCCGCGACCTCTACGAACTTGGACAAGTAGTCCACAGCGAGTATAATGTAACGATTGCCCGCTGTCGTCATTGGAAGAGGCCCGATGTGATCTATGCCCAACGTGTGGAAAATTGTCTCTGGAGGCTTGATCGGCGTAAGAAGTCCATGTCGAGCTCCAGGACGTCGTTTGTGTTGCTGACAAATCTCGCAACTGGCAACGTATGAACGCACGCTTTTATCCATTTTCGGCCACCAAAAACGTTCTTGTGCCTTGCGTAAGGTGGCTCTGTAGCCAACATGGCCTCCCTCGGGAGTGTCATGGATGGCGCGTAGTACGCTCGATCTTAAGGTGTCAGGAATGACCAGGAGATGACACTCGGTGCTTTTATCGGCCCAGTGACGCCGATACAGCGTTCCATTACGTAAGACAAACTTGGCATTGCGTCCCGCATCGCCAATGGAGTCTATAACGGATGCGAGTCTTCCATCGGCTTGCTGAGCCTTGGTCACGTCCTGTTGCGAAAACAGGATCCAGGTTTCTCGATTTCGTGTGGAGAATTCCTCGATCGGATTTCGCGATAAAGCGTCCGCAAGCTGATTTTGTGCTCCAGCACGGTGACGGATGTCGTACGTATAGTCTTGGAGCCGAACAATCCATCGGGCAAACTTGTGCTTGAGGTGCTGCTTCTGGAACATCCACGCAATCGCGGAGTTGTCTGTTACTACCGTGAAGTGTCGGCCAAACAAGTAGTGGCGGAACTTTTCATCCACACTCCATACTACAGCCAAACACTCCAGTTCATTCGAATGATAATGCCGTTCTGCGTCCGATAGTTTACGACTGGCGTAGCAGATGACGTGCCCACGCCCACTCGAGTCACGTTGAAGTAAAACCGCCCCCAGGCCAATCTGACTCGCATCAGTATGGACTTCTGTCATCCAATCTTCATTAAAGTGGCAGAGCACCGGGCTATGTGTAAGCTGGTGTTTGAGGGTTTGGAAGGCGTTATCCTGCAAAGGACCCCACTGAAATTGGGCGTTTTTCTTCAGTAAGTCCGTGAGTGGAGCAGCAGTTGACGCAAAGCTCGGTACAAACTTGCGCAAGTATGACGCCATTCCTAGGAATACCTGGAGCTGTTTTATAGATGTTGGTGCAGGGTATTTGGCAACGGCGTCTATGCGTTCAGGCAAGGGTCGTACGCCATTATGAGATATCTGATAACCAAGATAAGATATTGTCGTCAACCCAAACTGGCACTTCTCGCGGTTAAGTCGAAAGCCGGTGTTGTGTAGCCTCTGCAGAACCGTGTCGAGATTTTGTAGATGTTGTTTTTCTGTTTCCCCGATGACTAGAACGTCATCGAGGTACACGACGCAGGCACGGTCTATCAGTGTGCCTAACACTGTGTTCATGGCACGCTGAAAGGTGCTTGGAGCAGTTCGCAGACCGAACGGCATCCGATTAAACTCGTACAAGCCAGATGGTGTTCGGAAGGCCGTCTTAAACTTATCTTCTTCAGCCACGTTGATCTGCCAATACCCTGCTTTTAAATCTAGCGACGAAAAGAACCTCGCTTTTCGTACGGCGTCAATAGCGTCGTCAATGCGTGGCAGCGGGTACGAGTCTGGTATGGTGTGCTTGTTCAGCTCTCGGTAGTCAACACAGAATCGGAGATTGCCGTCCTTTTTACGGACTAGGACAACAGGTGCTGCCCACGGGCTAGAAGATGGCCTGATTATGCTTGCGGCAAGCATTTCTTGCACCTGCTGGTCAATTAATATCCGCTCTCGTTCGGCATATCTACGTAACGGTATGGACACCGGCGGATGATTGTCGGTAGTAATATGGTGCACTAGCACGCTAGTTCCGGGAAGCTGAGTAGTAGTATCAGCGAAGAGCGATGCGTGCCTCTCGAGTATTGCGGGAAGTGTAAGTGGCGTCGTCAGCTCACCTTGGGATTGCGCCGGAGGCACACTTGGAGCCACAGGATGGAGGTTGACGGTACTTCCTTCCACCGTGAGGCGCACTTCCCCGGAGAGCAGGTAGTCGGCCCCTAAAACCATGTCTGTGGGCAGGTCGTCGAAGACGGGCACCGAGGACAAAAACTTGCTGCCGGCCTCGGTGTTGAGTTGCAGGTTTAGGGCACCGACCGGTAGTACGTCGCCACCGAGACCCCGCAGTGGTGGCTCAGTCCAAGGCTGGAGAGGTTCGGAGGCGTGGCGGCGAAGCAACGCCGTACGTTGAGCTCCGGTATCAACGAGAGCTGTCAGTTCTCCGATGCCGTCGACGCGGACCTTGAGGGTTGGAAGTGGGCGTGATTGATATTGCATCGCTTGAGGTTGACTTTGTGGGCAGCTTTTATACCCATGCCCGATGCGGCCACACGTATAGCATCCGCGTCTCGGTGAAGCTGACTCCTTTGGGCCAACTGCAGCCGCCCGGCGATGAGACGTGTCCTGCAACTCCATTGCCTGGCGTACGAAAGTGGAGATGTGGACTGGGTGGTTGTAGGCGGACAAGACGGCTGCGTGCGTCGAGTCATGGATCCCGTCGATGATGTACTGCCTGGCTGCGGAGGAGGTCCACTGTATATCGCAAGCTTGTAAAAGGTCCAGCTTGTCGTAGATGTAAGTCGCGACGTCCTCGGTTGCACCTTGCCGGCGTGACCGCATGGTCATGAAACGGTCGTCGTAAGCGCTCGGAAGCGGCGCAAACGCGGATATCAGGGCCGCGCTCCATGTTTGCCATGTAGCGTATGTACTGCCTTGGAAACGATGCCACGCTTGGGCAGATCCTCGCAAACGTCCTTCAGCGACCGACTTCTTAATCGTGTCGCTCCACGAGTATTTAAGGGCAACCGAGTTTATCACGCTTACCCAGTTGGTAGGGTCATCCTTGAATCCCTGAAAATATGGAATTTCGTTCTCGTTGAACGATCCAAAAGAGGCGCAGCCAAACCCGGATGTCTTGAGCTCTTGGGCGAACAGAGAGAAGCCTCGAGAAATGGCCTCGCTGCAGTCATGATGCGGTGCCGCCGTGGAGGCTTGGACGCCGTCCGTGATCGGTGGGGAGTTCGAGAGCACTCGTCCACTTCGAAGTGTAGTGGACGCAGGGATATCGGGGTCAGTAGTTCGCGACTGCGCCATTGTAACGAGGAGAAATGAGACAAAGAGACAACGCCTTTGCTGCAGGCCGGCTGTTCTTTTTCTGCCTCCTCTTCGTCGTCTTCCTTCTCTTCCAGGTATGCGCCGAGCACGATCGCCGCTTTGTCATCATTACAATATATATATATATATATATATATATATATATATATATATGTGTGTGTGTGTGTGTGTGTGTTTGTGTGTGTGTGTGTGTGTGTGTGCAATTTCTATGCATACCAATGTTGTCATATATGTAATATTTTGTATTCTGTCATATTTTGCATTGTACTTCGGAATTTGTGCCGAAAGAACATAGCACTGCACATAGCATTACTGTACGTGCATCTTCCGACTTGTACTGCGCCAAACATCTCATGGCCTATGTTCATTGCCTATATGTTCATGGCCTATGTTTCTTTACCCTTGTCCACGTTGCTTGCCATGTATTAGGGAGGCTCGAGTTCTCCTCAAGTGACAAAACGTCACTTTTCTCCCGAGCCTGCCCTCATCCTTGGGATGAAATAAAATTGAATTGAATTGAATTGAAGTAAATGATGCTGTACGTGACTTCCGTGCCAAGATTATCATATTTGGATGTGTCGTTTACCTTCGCCTTGTATTCACGTCACGTGATACCAAATTTAATATATATGGAGCTAGCGAAACGGCCGCGAGCATGCTAGGAGTGTGGTATATTGTCGTGTTCTTACACGACACGCTTGTCAGGATTATCATGTTTGCACCAGTCATATAGTTCGTCATTCATGGATGTCACGTAACACCAAAATTGGTATATGTGGAGCTAGTAAAACGGCCGCGAGCACATCATAGAGGGCCCAATATACTCTAATATAGCGTTGGTGCGCACGCACGCTAAACACAGCGACGCTACATTAGCAAAGCACGAGCTCTCTTTAGTCAGAGCCAAGCGCGACCAGCGTCCGTCAGCGCGGTCCGACGGGAACCGGCACGAAATGCAACATGCTGCATTTCGCGGCGATGCGTTACCCAGACAACAATGCGTCTCCTTTTTTTCGTGGCGGAGAGACGCCGAACGCGCTAAAACGTGCATGCGTCAAAGCAATGCAGCGCGGCACGCCTGCAAGTACATGGCAGGACAGGCGCCTAGCGTGGCAACGCCGGAGTGACGCGACGAATTTACCGCCCGTGAGCACGTGCACCGCGTCGCGTCAAAGTTTATTGGCGCCTTGACTGTGGCGTGTAGTAATGTTCTCACATGACACGCATCTCATGATTATCATGTTTGAACCAATCACATACCTTAGTCATCCATTCAGATGTGGAAATTAAGATGTTTGTGAGCCCGAGAACGCAGCCATGTTTATCGATGGTTGACCTAAAATGAGGAGTGATAGGATATCTAACAGAATATACGAAGATCTGTGCATGCAATTCGAAACTGTCATCCGCTTTCCTGGCTTTGATTGTGCAGTTGTCGGTTCAAAGCTGCTTCCACTGATTTGTTTTTTTTTTTTTTACGGCAAGGGTCTGGGCAAATAGACGTTCTCACTTGGACGTGAGGTGATTATTGACGTACACTGGTTTAGGGCCTGTGCTTTGAGTAAATCCAATATATGCGGTAGACAGCCGCGCCTTTCTTGCCTTCTTGGCGAATTGAACCTTCTTATTTCTCGACCAAATCGTGCAATAATGTTGCTCCCATTCTCTGAAGGCATTCGATGTGCAGTTTGAATGTCCGTATCAGCAATTGGACAACATAACTTCTCCCGGGTAACTTGGACAACTGTCAGGCAGTTCTCGCCCTTTGTCCCAAGAATTCCTTACAGCTCAACATTATTGAGTTGCCAGTATTGTTCAAGATCACACATATGTTTACTGAGTTTCTTATTCTCATCTCTCAAGACCTTGTTTTCCTGGGTTAGTACCTCATTGTCAATCTATACATGTTCGTAGAGCTTATTGAACATCACAAGGCTTGTTTTCATCTCTGCAACCTTCTGCCGAAGAGCCTGTAGTTCCGTTTCTGATTCTGCGCAAGTCGGCATTCTCAGGATAAGCAATGAAGTCAGATACTCAAAATACAGAGCACACATTAAATTAATCTATGTCAAAGGCAGCAGTGGAAGCGGAGAAAAAATGCAAAACAGAAAGAAGTATCAGCACGCAACGAACCTGGATGGAGGGTCATTGCTTGCACACAATCGCAACCACTGCTACCAAAATGACGAGCAATGGCGAACGATGGCGTATTTGCAGGGTTTTCCTTTTGGTAGATGGCGAACGTAGTGGCTGAAGCTCAGTGACGCAGTTGCACGTGCCGAGGATACTCGGGGTCGGCTTCGTGTAAGGTGGATTGTGTTCTGGATGCACGTGTTTGCCATCTTAGAGTTAGAGCTAGTGCTTTATTAAGTTTTGGGTGGTGGGAAGGCGCGTCCCCGGTAATGTGCACTGATCTTGTGGTATGTGAGTGTTTTGTCTTGGCAGCAGAGATTTTCGTACCACCCACCCTTAGTGTGGTCGTTGTCCGCGGCACGGCGTGCGAGTTCACGCGCCAGCTAGGTGGTTGCCCTCTTCGTGGGAATTGCAGTGATCAAGTACCAGTATGTCCCATGTGGGCTGGAAACCAAGATATGTGCTTGTGAGCTTTCTCTCCTTCAATAAGTGTGGCGGCTGCATTTCCGATGGAGGCGGAAATGTTGTAGGCCCGTGTACTCAGATTTGGGTGCACGTTAAAGAACCCAAGGTGGTCCAAATCTCCAGAGCCCTCCACTACGGCGTCTCTAATAATCATGTGGTGGGTTCGGGACGTTAAACCTCACAAATCCATCAAATCAATCAATCTCCTTCAATAAGGGTTCTTTGTTCTCGTACTCTTATTGCATTGACGGTGAGTTTTTCAGTGCCTCTAGCTACTAGACCAGCCGAGAACATTCAACGTCATCGTCTTGGAGTCGGTGTTTATTGTGGAATGGGCTCAGCCTTTCCGCAAGGCTAGCGCGTTCGCCATTTTCTCTGCTTCGTGGACATGGCTCGTTTTGACGGTTGCTACGTTTATGAGGTTTCCGATTAAAAATTTCGAAGCGTGATCACATGTCTCCCACAGGACATAATTAATCTGAGCCCACAACCACCTTTCTATTCACTAGAAAAAAATTGGCCCCATATCTGCATGTTACACTGCAAATGTCATCGAGAGACGATAGCCTTGCATCTGGAGAGAGTGAACAAAACGTTCATTTGAAGTTCTGTGCAAGCAAATCAATGAATGGTATTCTGGAGGCGCTGCGTTAGAGTGCTTTTAGCGTGCAGCGGAGGCGAACGAGCGCATCAAGTCACGTCACATGTGAGACATGAGCGCCATCTGGCAGTTATCCTAGAAAACGGAGCGCGTGGTGTGCGCGCTCATCTCTGAGGTGATAAGATGTAGAACTCAAGGCGATAGGTAGGTGCCACCACCGTGTCATCTTAGAAAAGCGTTAGAAACACTTGCCTTTTCGTGCAAGCAGTGCATGGTCAGCGTAGCTTGATAAACGCTATGGTCCTTAGAATTATGTATTTCTAATCTAGTAAAAATACCCACACATAATATTGACGTGTTGTTATGGTGCTTCGGGCATACGCAATATTTGCTTTTTATTGACAATCGCACAAGTATGAACGCTGAACCTTGAGCAATATTGGTGGGCGCTGCGGATGGGGCCGGCTGTTTGGAGTATCGTTTGGCCACTTCGATGCCATTTGAAGTAGCGTTATGACAGACAAACAGACAAATTTACATGCAGACGCACCAATATCTTAGCGTCGAAGGTCCCCAAGAAAGACTATCGTCTTTGCAAACGTGTCATGGGGAGATTAATTTGGCGAGCAACGTTTCTGGCAGCATAGAGGCTCGTTTTTTTTCAACTTCTAATTTCGTTACTTCCATTTTTTCTGGTATATCAAAAAATTATAAGGTACAGCACCATCCCTTCAAAGTAAAATTATTACTTTTGTTCTCTCAATTTGAGCTTCTCATTCGGCTCTTGTTGCCCAACTTCGAGCGTAGGTGAGTGCAAGGGCAATCGAAAGAGGTGTCTATCCTTCTTGTGTCTTTAATGCGACGCTGCACTTATTCATGAGCATGGTCGGGAAAGCCTGCCAATCGGTAGTAGGGGTTCCTGAGATTACGTAAAAAAAATAATATAGCGCAGCAGGCGGCCTAGAATATACAGTGAATTCTGAAGTTCAGCTGAAAATCTCTCCCACATCTCTCGACAATCGAAGTCCAGATAAGCGTGCCATGAACTCATTGTCTACGGTCATTCTATTATTAGATAATCGTGAGCTGCATAGCTGCTAAGGCCGCCACGCACCCGCGCGCGCTTTCCATCTCACTGAAAATAAGCCACGCTTTTGAAGAATAGGAGGGCCCAACGTCATACCATGCTAACGAACAGTCGTAGCTTATGGTCCCTTTTCTATGTCCTCTCTACGTAGCTATTAGTGCACTTTCGTGTATGAAATAGACGAGAAAGCGCTTAATGTATTTCACAGACCTCGGATACTCCAATAGAGATAGACGGTTTTTACAAATGTTTCTGGCAGTCGATTTCTGAAGCAATCAACTACTTTAATGAGCCCATTTCTCTATTACATGAAAAAGTGTGGCGGGGCTTGGTAAATGTATCAGGGCCCTCACATACGTGGCATGGTGCTCAACAGAAATCTTAGGCTGGGTGTAGGCTCCTAGACTATCTATGGTAAATTCATTGTGACAATCGGAAAAACTAGTGAAAAAATGTACGTTATCTTTGGTGGTGGCCACTGCTTATAATGTCATCATTCTTGCAAACTGTGGGAACCTTCTGTAAGGCTCGTGTTTTGTTAGACTTTTGTAGAAGTAGACGCACATGTTCCGCTGAGGTCTTGCCTCGGTATATTTTTGCCTGCTAAAATTGATCGTGAATGAATTGCGTGAAATTCGTATGCGCTTATGTTCTACCGTTGCCTTGTGCGTTATTGCTCGTTTTTGTATTGTTTTTCAACATTCCTTTTCGACACCAGCGCTTAGGCCCGATTTTCCCCTTTCAACCACGTACATTATTAATGCAGTATATTTGGTACTTTGGACATGATTAAGGCGAACTATCAGAAATATGAACTAAGAATATTATCTTCATATAAACGAGATGTCAGTGCGAGGGGCCCTAAATAGTACTAATTTGGTCTACAATGCCAAACCTGGCTCTCGCTCTCTCAGTAACTAAATAACACCGCATTCATCTTTTCACCTCAGGTCGCCATTCTCGCTCGAGGCGTGGTGCAGTGCATGGGCTCTCCGACGTTCCTCAGTGAGTCATACGCGGTGCCCTACCGATGTCGCCTCATCCGGGAAAATACTGAGTGCCGTTCTGCGCTCATAGAAGCCCAGCTCCGGGAATGCCTGCCGAATTCCAAGCTTATATCAAAGGTGTCTATCGTTCAGCGCAGAATCGTTGGTATGACAAGTATAGTTTGATCGTCCTTGGAAAAAAGGAGCAGTCGTTGCACCATAGCTAATACACTTTGATGTAACGCATAACCTAATGATACTTTTTATCTACACAGTAACTCCATTCGTAAACAAATTACGGATTTAGTGCAACAACTTTTTATTGCTTGAACATAGTGCACATCAAGCAAATTGATTAAGATTCGGTAACTGCCACCTCTGTCCACACTCTATACATTTGAATAACAGGAAAAAGTATTTAGTTCAATGCAGTCAGGTAATACTCAATATTATAACGTGTCAATGTTTCAAAATAAAATTCTTTGTTATACAGAAGTCAACCATGGTAGTGAAGTATTGTTCCTGACGATAAATATGCTTGTGCCAAACCATCTACTCTACACTGCGCAACTGGCACACAGTAATTATTTGTCAAAGTGAAAGTTAACATCAATATTTTATCTTATTATGCTATAAAAAGAATCATTACACAAGAGGGAGCGTAACAGTAGATATTTAAAAAATAAAATCACTAGAATTATTATGAAATGGTTCATCAAGCAGTATTATTCAGTGAAATCGGTTCTTCCTACTTTCGCTTAATGCAACTGTGTTTCGAAATAAGGAGCATGAAATAAAATATTTCAATATCAGCATGAAGACTACAGATAATTGTTCTTGAGCGTGTGAATACTTTGAGCTTGATGCTGTGCGGTTTATATATCTGCAGTTGTCGCATGACATGCGAGTTCGAAATTGTTTCCAGTGTTGTCTTATATACGTATCTCCTTGGAACTTGTCGTCGCTTGAAGTGAAAGTACTAACACTTTCGTTCTTGTTCTTGAACTAATGCATCAAAAAATGTCTGTGAGACGTACCAATAGCCAACTTTGTTACAATGAAGTATGTTTACACATAATAGAGCTTTGGGTTCTTATGCGATATGGTAAATCAACTATCATGTCGGGAGCAAGGTCTCGCACGGAGAGGAAGTAGAGAACAGATGAGACCGTAAGGGTGTAAGGGTCAGCTATTGGTCCAGTTGAAACGAATTCAGTGTGCAAGGTGAATTTCCAGACCATGTGATTCTAATCAAATCACATAAACAAAAATTACCTTTAGTCCAGCCCATGTCTGGTTGAGATGTTATCGCAATTCTCTCCTCCGATATTGCACAAAGTTCACCAAATTCGCCCCTTACTGAGATAGCAATGTGAAAATTCTCCTCCAGGCTGCCAACGAGCTCCTGTTTTCGCTGGGAACGAGAAAGTTGTACCACTTCGGCCACACTTTCCGTGCACTCAATGAGTCGGCAGAGTCCCTGTACATCCGGGACATCGGGTTTCCGTACTTGAGCCTTGAGGACGTGCTGGTAAGTGTTTTGGTGCGAAGGCGGATAACTAAACTATATCACTCTTGTGGCGCATGCTTTCTATGGTGTATCTTGCTTGGTTGCAATAAACTTCTGATCAGAGTCACCACATATGTAAAACTTTATTTAAAAATGGGGTTGCCCTCACTGAACGTGTGGACGTTTTGAACGACATTTTCCTTCATCGCCATGGATGTCAACGTATACTGACCGTATGAAATACGACCTTATTTAGGGCTAGCTATTCTGCTAATTCACGGACCGTGAATACATGTTGCCTTTACCCATGAAGACCTACTTTTTATGTGCTCTGCAATATATTCTTTTTTTACGTGAATTCTCCACCTAAAATATTTCTTACGGTGCTGGTTCTTGGGAATAAAAAGGGGAACTTAGAAAACCAATGTGGTGTCGGACCGAGCACTCATCAGAACAAAGTTATACGCAATCCAGAACTCTGAAAGCAGCTGAAACAAATCCCGAGCCGATGTTCTTGCATGATGGCTGTAGCATAACCAAACACGAACCGAAAATAAAGGTGTCGGTGATCCTCCCGTAATAATTACGAATCTAACCGTTCTAGGTAAAAGTACATACGCTGCTGCTAACTACCGGTAGCGCATCATCTCCGTGATCGCTATCGACTAACGTTTTCCTTCTTTGTGGGTAAATTTACGAGTATGCAGTACCTTTATTAGTAACAAATATTCCTTCGCAGTCTCTGTTATGAAATATCATGCAGTTGGGCCTTTTCATGATGAGAAATGAGTCCACGTGTGCAAGCGCATGCTATTCATTTAAGAAAGCATTTTATTATAAGCACGTAAAACGCTAACTAGTATTATTGCGAAAGTTTTGACCATAAACACTAAAGGTATTTGAATATTCAGGTAAGTTTAGCTTACGTGAACGCGGTAGCATCAAAGAGGTCGTTTCGAAGAAACGTTGGCGTCGACGGCGGTGTCAGCGTGTGCTCCGTTGGAGGTGAGCGAAAAGTAATCTTGAGCGTCACGGAGAAATTGAGAAAGATACAAATACAATAAATAATACATATTTCTGGGTGTACTTGAGAACCAACCCCACGCCGTTTGCATTGACAAGCATATTTTCTACCGTAGAATCTCGAATCTGATTGAAAATACAGTCAAAATATTTTCCTCCGCTTGCAAATGCAGTGAAAACAACATTCATGCTTCACAGACACATCGACACATGGGTCCTGAATAATCACGATACAACTTCTGATATCGCAATAACGTTGTCAAGATTTCCATCAGGTGTCAGACGAAGGGGTTACCGTAATGACTTCGTGGCTTAAATTCAGCCACCCTTTACAAAAGGCACAAGTGTTACTTCGCGTATTCCCTTAACACCAAGTAGTGGGTGCACGGCTAATTCGAAAAGATTCCATGCACATATTAGCTCGCCGTTTAAAGCATGCTACCCATTTTCGCAAAATTCTTCTATATGCAAAAGTATTCACTGACACAAACCACTTTCAATTTTATCTATTACATTGAAATCATTTGCAATTTAAGCTCCTTGACTAACATTAAACAATACGATGTTGGGGTAAGTAGTTGAACTACGCACGAAGGACAGGCTATTGCTATGGCGTTGAGCTCTCGAAGAGACCCTACAAAGCTTTTTTCAAGTAGCTATGGAATGAACTCATAGAAAGAACCTATTGCCTCATGAATTCATTACCGCCACAACTTTTTGAGAATCCGTGCCGTATGGTTGGAGTTACAAATATTTGTCGCACACTGAAATTGCATTCTCTCGTACCGTTGGCAGCACCGGAAGCAGGGCAGGGAGAGAGAGCACGGGCAAAAAAAATACGTAACACGCTCCTCGAGACCTTGAGCACATTTTTCAAGACGATAGTCTTTCTTGGGGACCTTCGACGGAAAAATATTGGTCTGTCTGTCTGTCTGTCTGTCTGTCTGTCTGTCTGTCTGTCTGTCTATCTGTCTGTCTGTCTGTCTGTCTGTCTGTCTGTCTGTCTGTCTGTCTGTCTGTCTGTACATTTGCCTGTTTGTCCGCCCTAACGATACCTCAAACGGCCCAAACGGCCAACCCCATTCGCAGCGCCCACCAATATTGCTCAAGGTTTAGCGTTTATAGTTGTGCGATTGTCAATTAAAAAGCAATTATTGCGCATATCTGAGGCGCCATAACAACACTTCGAAGTTTTGTATGTCTGCCTTTATACCAGAAGAGGCACACACAAGTAACTCTAAGGAACGTAGCGTTTTAGCGCGCTGCGCTGACAGTGCAACGCGATGCTCAAAAAGTTGTTTCCAACGCTTTGCTATGACGTCACGGTGGGGGCACCTGCCTGTCGCTTTGCGTTCTACACTTTATCACCTCCGAGACTGGCCCGCATCTTTCTCCACAGGCTGCTCTCCTTGGTTTTTAAAGATAACTGCCAGATGGCGCTTGTGTCTAATGTGCCTCGATGCGCTCGTTCGCCTTCGCTACACGCTCGAGGCACTCTTAACGCAGCGGCTCCAAAATACCCTTCACGATTGTCTTGCGCAGAACATCAAATAAACGTTTTGTTCACTCTCTTCAGAGGCAAGACTATCGTTTTTCGACTACATTTCCAGTGTAACATGCAGATTTGGAACCAATTGTCTCCTTCGGATACGCGGCCTTTTCAATGCGATCACATGCGCACGCATGAACAAGTTCCCGCCTTCATGGCGATGTCTGTCTTGACCGAGCGATGTCTTGATCGAGCACACCATGTTCAAGTCAGCCAATTGCTGATAGGACGGCTGTAAGGAGGGATTCTTAAGCTTCTTCTGTCATTTGTCGAGAAAAGAGAAAACAATATTAAACTGAACTGGAAAATACACTGTGAAGTCCAGGCTACGGGGGTGCTGCACTATGTAACTTGGCTCGCGTGTTCTAGAGAGCATTTACTACTGATCGGCGGCGTTATTCTCACCATGCTCAAAATTGTTGCAGGGCACCTTTAGAGACGAAGCTTAAGGTTGCCCCAGTTTTTAAGAGAAAGTTTTGTTGAGCTTGTTGGTGTTTGTTCCTAATCAACTTTCGGGCGCGATAAAAAAAGAATTACAAGACAGTTTATGGGACGGGAACTCTGCCCCGAGTCATCTCTCGCGATTGCGTTTTTCTTTGGCGCCTTAACATCAAGTTTGTGTCCATCATATGACTTACGGAACGCTTCATTGGCCCGTACGGGAAGAAATGGGGGTTGTTAAATCTGCTAATTGCTCTAGTGTGTCTTTCAAGAATGTTTTCAGCTAACAGGACCACGGCTATATAAGGCTCTCTATTTACGAGCGTTTTATCTATGTATTTAAACGTGTGTGAAACACCATTAAAAGCGTGAACTTCGGAGCTAGTTTCAAAAGCAGTGCCACCACTGCAGAGCAGTTGACACGAAGTTCTAATTGAATGCGTTTACTTCTCCGCTTGTTGAGTAATCCTGTGCTAAAAAAAGGCTTGAACTTTTGAATCATCGATGCAAACACTTGTTGTCACAGTAAATCAGTAAAGAATTACTATACATCTAACAATTCATTGTTTTCTTTAGTCTAACCACTTCTACTTTCATACTCAACATTTTGATATGTTCCAGATTTATTGCAGCATGCACTACACTACAAATCACCTTGCATTCATCTGCAATGAAAGGTCGTTATTCTGACCTCTAATATTTGAAACAATTGGGTCATATAAACGTGCGTCTCTCATAATTATATGGTGGTTTAGGAACTGTAGACCCTATAATAGTTAATTAATTTAAACGTGTTTTCTAGCCCTATCATGCATACGCAAAATATTTAGAGATGAAACTTTTCTTAGTTCGACTATGTTTAGCCTCAACTCTTCAAATGCAGATGGTTCTTGAAGTGTGGCAAGCACAAAGCCGCGCAAGTGCACGTGCGATTCAGAGGGAAATAAATGGTACTTGCGAACAACTTAAGCCCCCGCAAGCCTTCACGAAAGCGTGGTTGCCATTCACGACTGTGCAATAACGATCCATATATATTCTGCAGCGAATTTTATGATCAGCAGTTTCGTTTTATGGGCGTAGCTCCTTAAGCCGTATGTCATGCGTCCACAATTTATGTATTAGTAAAAGTAGTAGTAGTCATCTTAGTACTATGTAGCCACCTGTCACTGGATGTCGGTACTTGTGTATGATGCATATGTGATGAAAAGATGCGAGATGAAGATACTCGGAGTGGTAACTAGATGGACGGATGGACGGGTGCATGGACAGATGCATGTGCGGACGGACGCATGACAGATGCACGGACGGACGGATGGACGGACCAATGGACGTGCAGACGGACAGATGGACGATGAACGAATGAACAAACAAATGCACGAACGAACGAAGGAACGGACGCACGGACGCACAGATGAACTGATGGACGCAAGGATGTACAAACAGACGGACGAGCGGACGCACAGGCGGCCGCACGGCAGCAAGAACGAAGGGACAGATGGAAGCGCGGACGGACGGACGAACGCTCCCCCCACTCATCATCATTGACTGGATATGCAGTGATTTTTTGTACATTCCCGTACAGCAACTCAAGTAACACGTTTTTACGCAGTACCATCACCAGAACTCTGAGAAGGGATTCTCGTTCGGCCATTGAGAGTGTGTGAGATTACTGCGACCAATTCTTGTCAGGGTGTAGAGTGTCGTGTAGAGCTTGTAAGAGAGCTTATCCGCGCAGAGTCGTACAAATTAAAGTACAATTTTTATGAGAACTAACAGACAATAATGGCACAAGAAGTATATGCTATGTCATTAAAAGTAATTTAAATATAAATGTGAAGAAAAAAAGTGAACAAAAATATAACTTCTCACTGGCAGGATCTGAACCAGTGACCTTCGTATAACGCCTCCGATGCTTTGCCACTGAGCAATGGTGGTGGTCATTTCTCTACCCATAATATAGGGTATATATGTGCATCTAAATGTGCGAGCGTCAATCAGTGCTGCCTGTTGCCATAGCGATGTCTGTTCAACACTGTTTTTTGCTTGTTGGCGTCAGGTAGCACGTGATATTATTAAAAGCTGGAAGCTTACCAATAATACTTCACATACTACCTGAACGTTGTCTGTCTTAACGAGATACTTCCTAGGAATGAAGGAAAAAAGTGCACACTTGAGGGCTCGTTTTTTGACTGTGGACGCAGGAGGCACTCGTGCCTTGAGATCATATGATTGCGTCTTTATAGCGAGATTGTTGCCATCATAATCTAATCAGTGACCACTAATTACATTACGTAACCACCATGATAAGTACACACCACAGCAACATAGGGACATGAACAAATCACAGACGATAATGATTACGCAAACGCGCACATATAATATCAAGACCTGCTGATATCGAACAATGTAGCTGCCGTTCTAAGGCTATTTATACTCCTACTTTGAAATTCACACTGTGTACTGGTGAGTAGCTATAGAATTTATAAATGTAAAGAGCGTTTTGTACACATTATTGCCTGTGCTTTTATATATGTGTGTCATCACCAGAGGCCGGATTTTTAGGCACTAAAAAGTGTGTTTTAGGTGCCAAAGACAGCAGGTAAAACATCGTTTCAGGCCCCCAAATCCTGATTATAGGCACGATAAGTTTGTACGAAAATTCAATTATTCCAAAACAACGGCGTCGGTGACGTGTATCCAAGGAAAGAAGCAAAAAATGATTTTGTTTAGGATTGCAGAAATGTACCTGGTTCAGAAATGTACCAACAATTGAACGTAGGCATGCATTTTCCGTGCGATTCGCAGTATGCCATTTTTCATTTTATCGTCTATGATTGTGCGTCAAGTGTCTACACTTCAATTAACACTCTCATGGGTCTCTCTTGTTTTGTTGTGGCTGGGAAGAGCAGCACAGGAGCAATTAACCAGACCACTGATACTCCAGAATAGAGGGATGCTAGGTATAATCGCGTAGGATCAATTCCTCTTCTATCGGTGAACACCATAAAGGGCTCCTCGATAAGTTTGGACATTTCGAGCTGGCAAGCGTAATGTTGCACTCGGCACTCCGGATCATTCCTGTTAAGACTTGCAAAATTACATGTCCCAGAAAAACGCTCAATATCTTATGAATGGCACTTGCCCTTCTTGCGGGCGTGGGCCTCAAGATCTAGGGAGTGACGTACAGCAAGGAATGGTCCTGTTTTTACGTAGCTCCTTTACCTTGACATTGGTGGGCTGACGTCGCATTCCGTATACGCTCTTCATCAGAACTTCGTTAAATGCAAGCTATATCTAGAAGAACAGACGAAAAATGTCCCGTCTCCTGTTTACATTCTGCATTATAAACGGTACCTCATTAACAGCGTTGAACGTGTTTTTATTTGGCATGTGCGATTTGTTCGTTCTGTTCTGTAGCATGTATGAGGAATACTTTGGTTTGGGCTAGCTACTTCATATCATTTGGAAGGAAAGCGCAAAGACAAAGGGAAAAGAAACACAGCGCTCTTCGTATTTATGTTCCTTTTACCCGAAGTATTTGCACTGCTTTTTCAAAATCAGTGTAATGAATGAAAGCTGAAAAAAATAAAACACGCAAATGGAATTTCAGATTGTTATTTTGATTTCTGTTTTGAATAGCCTAAAAATGTTAATCACTAATCGGCCCTCGTTTCACGTCCGCCTTGTTGCACCAGTCGCTATAGGCTGCTCCGCTGCTGACCCGAATGCCGCGGGTTCAATTTTGGCCTCAGCGGTCACAACTAGTTGGAGGCGAAAAAGTAAATGCCCGTGTACTGCGCGATGTCAGTGCAGGTTAAAGAACACCAGGTAGTAAACATTTGTGGAGACCTCCCCTGGAGCATTTCTCCTATTCATATTGTGGTTTACTTTACGTAAAACAACACATACTACCACTCCTACTACTACTATATACTATTATCACGACTACTACTACTACTACTATTACCCCTTTTCGTTTGCGTTATTCTTCTCGTCGTTCCTGCATCGTGCCTTCACCAACCCTGACAACGCTTAGCTTGCGTTTGGTGCGTCGTCTCTGACTGCAGTTTCAACCGGAGTGACGTGGTGTATCGCGGTCACAACACATGATCCTTGCCAGCCTCTCCTAAACTACACACACTGGTTAACCCAGCCCACAGAAATTGGTAAAACACAACAGAGAACGCTGAAACGACACAACATCAATAGCGTAGGAGTACAAGTAAGCTGGGGCACGTCCTGCACGCGTGACCTTGCTTACGCATGTTGTTGTTGGTGCGTATGCATTATGTTATCCTCCAGACCGGATTTTGAAGAGAACAGGGAAGGAATGAGACTCGCGATGGCTACATAGAAGGAGAGATAAGAGATTCAAGCTTGCTTCTTTGCATCATGCTTTGGTGGATCGTAGCGAACCGATTTGAAAAATCACCTTGGTAAAACGCTTTTCATTGGGCACGCAAGAACTGTTAATGTCTAACTACAACTTATTATGACACCTAGACATGTACGCTCAAACAGTAAATTACAAACAAAACAAAAGCCGCGTGCACATCACACTTTTCCCGAAGGTGCTGCAGCAGAAGGGTTACAATATTAAAGAAAACACACCTTCATTGACGCAACAAACAATTTTTCCTTTTGTAAGCCATTTCCTTTTGTCATGAAACTAACGGGAAACAAATTAATAGAAAAATTATTTCTGATACGACTTTCTAAAATTTTAATTATACCATTGCGCGAACAGGACTGTTCAAGTACATTCATTTTCGAATGCGAGTTTTACCATGAAATAATTGACGAAGAAGTTTAACTGCAGTTTATTTCGACGCGATTATAGTATTTCCCATCCTAGTTCATTCTTTATA
This sequence comes from Rhipicephalus microplus, assembly GCF_043290135.1. Classification (NCBI taxonomy): domain Eukaryota; kingdom Metazoa; phylum Arthropoda; class Arachnida; order Ixodida; family Ixodidae; genus Rhipicephalus; species Rhipicephalus microplus. The sequence continues at coordinate 174,225,851 of NC_134703.1, forward strand.
TTTTTATAGCTGTCATTTTTGAGTAATGGCTTAAAACAAACCTTGAAGCTTGATTCCGTATTTTTTCCTGTTTTTCACCTAAAGAGAAATGACAAGGGATCTCATATGGAACAAGCGTATTCAAGCATTCAAGCGTATTCATGTACTTGGCTTATGTATGCCAAGTACACCGTTGATTGCAAACATGGCGGCGCCTGTCTCCTGCTTAGATGTATAAAGTATAACGATTTAGTGACCTTCGCATCCACTTAATCCACCAGAGCACTGCATGAGTGGCCCTCCATGGTTTTTCATTCGTTCTCCAGCTACCCGTGGCTGCCTAGAAATACCTGCTGTTCCTTTCCCACCACAACATCCAGGTTTTCAGGGTGGTTCTTCATTTTATTCAGGGCACTGGACAGCTGTATGTAGAAAGTGGTCGCCGCGTTCTCAGTCATAGACGTCACTTTTATTATCTTACCCTATCTTTCATTATTTCTCTTCTTTCCCCTGCTGACGCTGAGACATGCTTCCACTTAGGGCTGCAGAAATAGCGTCTTTTGCACTTCCCATGCTACTCCTGCAATCGCTCGCAGCATGTAAGCTCTGCCTTCGTTGTGTTTGGAAATATCAATGTTGCCTTTTTTACATGAATAATGGTTTCACACCACGCTCTAAAAGAAAACTTTAGCTTAAACAGCGCTCATATTGGCGCTCAGTTAGAAAATAGGTATGTATAGGCACTTATAGGCAGTTAGGCATGAACACCCAAAATAGGCAGTTATAGGCACTATAAAAACGCCACAAAAGTCCTTCTTAATCTCTAATTCATACTCGTGTATCGAAATGACACGATAGGAACGCAAGGAACAAAATAGGCATTTGCCTATATTCCGGTCTGTAGCCATAGTCTAGCACAAATTATTGATTCCAAAATAATTGACAAAATAGGACTCGTTTAAATTTTTAATAGTGTCACGATTACTGCAAGATTACTAACTTTGTTAGAGAATGTGCTGACCAGGCAAATACGATAGGCAGCGGGAGACCTGCCCCTATGGGAACTGGCAGTGTGGTTATACTGCACGAGATAATCCACCAAGCTACTATCCCGCAACCATGATTACGTGTTTAACTTAGTTTGGCAGTTCTTGTCGATTTGGTGACACCAGTTTCATGTTGTTAGAATTATTTTCAGCTCAATAAAGCTATCAAGTTGTACCTTTCCTAAGCTGAGGAATTGTAGGAATCGAATTGACCTGCCTGGCTATTCGCAGAGGGGGATTGGGCTTACGTTTTTTTTTACTCCAAAAAATGGATAATAATGGAATTAGAATAGAATGGAGGTAACCATTCCGCAACACAGCAAGCAACCCATCACCATCAGAGGAACGTGCATAGATCTCGTATTCGCAAATTTCAAACTCGAATCTCTGCAGTAAACGTGGCCACGCCACACTCACTGAACACAGAGCTATCGTATTCAAGATGCCGCGCGCACCGGCGCCAGAAATCACGTGCGATCTCTAAATAAAGACGCAGCAACCCTGTACACACGTTTTCTTTTTTCTTAATTCAATTCCTTACTTTAACTTTCATTGAGTTTGTCGCCGAGTGAAACGAAACGAAAACTCGATGCACACACCCCGCGATGCTTTCGCATCCCATCATGGTTGCTCGTATAGGAAATTTATTTGTAATTTTTTTCTGGCCCAAAAAAGTATCGTCATAAGCGCTTAGTAATGTTGGTGGTGGAGGACCGTATGTGTAATATTGCGCTTCAATGTGAATGAAGCGGGAATAGAATGAACTCTTACTTTATAATCAATTCGGAGACAAACGTGACTCAAAAGCGATCAATAGAAGTGCCAATTAACCACGATTAAAGTGAACAAGGAGTGATTTGAACGAACTAATATTGTGTCCACCAGCGACCTACGTAAGGTAGAGTTGAGAGACACAACGACTTTTATGGTGATTGCCTCTCATGAGAGTAACTTGTCGGTGCAGGTGCGGGTGAGTTACATGTCTGGCGAGGCCATGGTACCGCCGACGGGAGGCCTCAACATCGCTCCCGGCGCCAAAGTGCACACGGCTCGAAGCGGCGGCGTGCTGTGGCGCGGCCTGCTGGCGCTGCAGCGTTACCGTTTGCTGCACCTCGGCAGGCACTTGGGGCTCTACACGCTCCTGCTTCTAATGGGTTCCTTACTCTTCCTCGTGTTTTGCGACCGAGTGGCGAGCGTTAGGATGCCCTTCCCACGCACTCTGCCCAGGACGCTCCTTGACCCTATTGCACTGCGCGAAGGTATGCCATTTCGTACGCAGGCTGATTCTAAAGTCGAAAAAGGACAGCAGTGATGTCACTATAGCAAGTCACAATACATGAGTTAATAAACCATAAGAAGCAATTCGAAAAAGTTTAAAGCTAGAAAGAAAATATTTTGTGATAATATATCGACGACCTTTGCTTCTTTTCATCCGAGTCATGCAGACGTCTACGCTGTGGCAATACATGGGAAGGCATCTAGATGCTGGTACCTTCATAAGCCAAAGTGAAGGTTATCTGTCTAAAGACTTTTTTATTTACAAATTTAGTGATGAATCTGAGGAGGTCGAACTGTGCAATAAGCGTGTCTACAGAATGCTGCCGCAACAAACAAAAATGCTTTTGATTCGAGAAAAGCTATATTCATTCCAGGAGGGTCTAGTTAAATCTGGGTAACTCAGGGTCAGGAAACCTGAAAAGAAACGTCAAGTGTGACATCATTGCAAGAATGGCACGCCATAGTCAACACTGACTCTCGAAGCCACCGCGCATGGCTTACTGGCATCCCAGCGAGACTTGCAAAATTGCGATACTAGTAAAATGTGAGGCTTTCACTCAAACTGGATGGCTGTGGTACGATGTTGAATGTAACATTTCTGTACAGGTCATGGACCTCCGACATGTTGATGCACGAATCGATTGGCACATCGATTGCAGAGGCACAGAATTAGGTGTCATTGCTGGCACGGGGTGTGTAGTCATGAAGATCCGTTTTTCAAATAAAATAATTCTGCGAGGCACAGTCCTTGAGAGGAAGCCTGGTACATCACACAAGCGTTCCCCTGTATTCGCGAGCACGATGAAACATTTTGCCTGAATGCAACCCGGACGAGACAGGCAGTAACTAGATGGGTTATGACGTATTTTCTCGCGCCGATAGGTAAGTAGCATAATCACTAAGAAGCGCAGACTGCGGATATATAGCGTTACACATAATAGTGGTATCACTGCTTCTCAGCCCTAGTAACAGAATAAGAGAGAGCATCCAAATAAATACAGCATTCACGGCGATTAGCCGGATGGTGCGGAGTCTGCCCTGCGACTTCTGTGGACCAGAATAATGTGTTATCATCATCACAATGCACAGCAATACCAACTCGCCACTATGCATAATTTTTTCACAATAGATTGTGTAAAAAAATATATGCTCTAGAGCTGGCAGTCGAATAGAAACAGAGTTTCGCCTCAAGGGCGAAAGCATGAATGTGATAGGAAGAAATTATGTCACAGGAAGAACGGCAAGAAGTCAGAGACTCGCTGCGCGCTTAAACTCAGAAAGACGCAAGAAAGAAAAAACACAAGTATATACTCAAGTCGATCCTGACATTTCACAGTTGTTACTTCAACTGGCCCCTGCTTTGGCTCTTCTGCACCTGGCAACCATTTTCTGTGGTAGCACAATCAAAGCTACGTGGGCGGTGCTTCGGTGCATCTGCTACGACGCCAAGGAGTCCGTTTACAGACAATTTTGGTTTCAGTTTAAAGCACTTGCAACGTGTGCGTTTTCATGCTAATATCACGGCTTTTGATGGTCGAGAAATAACATTAGGAAAATCAATTTATATATAGTTTGATTGAAAGCTATTACAAGTCTTCATACACCTACTGCTCAAGAATAAACACCTAAAATCAAGGCTAAGCTGTTCAGAAAATCAAACTTCATGACGGTAGACGCTACCACCAGTTATATTACCACGTTCGTTGCGAGTACCATATACAGTTGCCGACATTTGTTCTGGAAAACTGTAAAATATCTTGTATTGCAACGGAACGAAGGTATCACTTTATTTTATTTATAGCGTCAGTTTCTTTTCCAAAAAATAAATGGCATTGTCAAACGGTAAAGAGGCCATTATTGAAAATTTTTCTTTTTGGTCCTTTCTTTTTGGTATTTTGCTGCAGTTTGGTGCACACAGAGTCGGTATCGTCGTTCCCCTAAATATGGAGACGTCAAAAATCACTAGGTCTGTGCTGAAGGCGCAAGCAGAGTCACAGTGAAAGCTGACTGACATTTGCAAGGTACCCACTAAGCCATAAACCATAATTCCTCTCATGTAGAAAAGCACCCACTTCCTTCATCATCCTTTTTCGGAGAGGCGAAGTACCTGCTACAAAGCTTTGTGCTCTTTGTCGATGCGGTGGCCATCACTGACAGATGACGAATTATTTTTGGCTGAGCCCTTTACAATGACTTGTAAGCATTCAACAACGCACTCTTTACGTAATAGACATTGTTTGACCTGGGTAACATAATCCGCATTGGGTTACGCCTGGTTGCTATTTAACTTTTTTACCACACGCTATAACACATGTTTATGTGCTTTCTTATCGAGACAAGGCATGTAGAGGGTCTTCTTGGAACGAAACTTCGACAGCGGCATGGCTCTGTGGTAGAATTTCAGTTATCTTGGAAAGCACCCAGTTTCCAACCTCACTCCATCCTCAGTATTCTTTTTTACTTAGTTTTTTTTTCGCGATTGATAGCGGTTACGGACCCCTGCGGCGGCGGCGGTGGACAACTACGACAGCAACAAGGACGCTTGTTGGAATCTCATTAAAAGCTTTCGCTGTAAAGCTTTTTGTAGACGCTCATTTTATTTTGTCAGGGGGAGCGATGATATCGACTGGCATAATGAATGTTGGCAACGATTGGGCACGAGCAGGCCTCTCACGATTGTAGTTCCAAGAAGGTGAAATGTGTCCCTGCGCTAATAGACAAGAATGCAGTTATTGCTCACTAAAACTTATGCTGTCATTCACATGATATACATGAACTCGTCTTTTTTCTTTTGCCCAGGAGAAGCTTCTCATTTACTGTTGATTTTGTCATCGTATATCACCCTCATGGCCAAGCCCTATGAATGCCTTTGATCGATGACCCCGATGAGCACAATGTCACGGTTCGCGATCTTTAGCGTTATTTGTATCATGGGTATTAGCCAAACGAAATATTGAAAACGTATGCAACGTAATTTATGAAATGCTTAACTTATATTACGCACTGTGTAAAACTGGCTGATAATTCTCAAGAATACTAGTCACCGGCGTCACCGTCAAGGTAGCTACTGCAATGTTAGACCCGCTAGCGTTGGTTGTATAACTGACAAACAACTTCCTTTCCTATCAACGCGGGCAAGTTATAGGAACACTTCACAACACACCGCCGGCTTCGTTTCCTTGTGGTCGATGAATACAGGTCCCCTAGCGAACACACGCTAGAACAAGTTCATATAAGCAGTTGAGCTGAATTTGACTTGCAACATAATAGTAGGTGGCTTCATAAGTTCAAAGATTGCGCGAGGTTTTCAACAGCCCTTATTTGCACTGCTAAAATCAGTTCTCTCACAAGGGGCATTAAATAAAGGATATTATATTTACTTGTTGAAGTAAAAACAAGTTGAAGCCATGCACAATCTTTGAACTCGTGAGGTCTTAGGCTTCGGCGTTGCAAGTCATTTTCATCGAACCAGCACACCTGTTGCAATACATAGAGTTTACTATAAATACCGTAGAGGGAATTCAGCTGCTAGTGTATATGGAAGGTGCAAGACACTGTGCTTCAGAAGGCATGGTAATGATGGGTGGTACACGGATTTGTATACGCATCGTTCTATTGCCTCCGTTTGACTCCCTGGGGCTTGAACTCACCTTGCTGCAAAACGAAGTTCAGCAAAGGCTTAGCAGTGACGATTCACCACCTTGACTGTCGTGAGTAAAAAGACAAAGATGACAAAGTTAGAGGAGAAGCTCGCGTAACAGGCACGAGCGCGGGCAGGGTGCAGCACACGGCTCGAAGTGCGTGACTCGAGCCGTAATGAAAGAGTAATGCGCGATGAGCTGGCATTGCTTGCGCGGCAAGGAAAGAAGACGGTCGCATCGGGAGCTGCGTTCTAACGATGGGCGCAGCGGACATTTGACTTTTGAGACCGCGACGCTGGCACTCCGTGGCGTGACCGTTGACTTCGGCGATGTTCGAACGAGGCTCCTCGGAGGTGCTGCAGCATTTTTCCGATGGTCTGGATGCACAAACCGCAGTTCCTCTTCAAACGTCAGCTCGCAGTGATACCCAGAACACCACGTTTTCACTTCGAGAGGGCCGGTCTCGTCCAAGGACTAAGGGCAGACCACAAGCTGCCACGTCACCGACTTCGACGTCGGACAGCGTGACCACGAAATTGGCTAGATCTATAGTGCGAAGGGGAGCTGAATAAATTTACTGAACAGCTTCTCGGCAGTGAGGCACTGCGATCGCTGTCACAAATGTTCGTGCATCTGCAGCAGAGCAAGAACGCTGTCACTGTGCCCATGTTTTTTTTTTTTTTAGATGGTGTTTTCTTGCTTTGTAATTATTGTGCAAGAAGGACAGCCACAGCACAGATTATCTCTGAAGAAACCCTGCTGAGTTGTGTCGGGATCATTTGCGAAAGTCGTGTGACATAGTGCGCACGTGGGCTTGAACATAAAAACTTTTCGTCTAGCATTTTAGTAAAATGCAGCTTAGTTCTGAAATTTCACAGTTGATTTTACACTCGCGCTATCTCCGCACATAAAATATACGTCTTAACTCATAAATAGTTTTGCACACTTAAAGCGTGAAGTATGAAAAAGTAGCTTCGTCCGTAAAAAGATGTCTGTCAAATATTATGTGCCCGTAAAAACTCCTGCTTGTTTCTATTTGCATGAGACGTGGAACCCGCTGAAAATATGTGTGCGAAGAAAATTTAATAGGCACGTTTTCTCGGAAGTTGTCCTTTAAATTGGCAATTATTTTGATTCTGAGTAAAGTCTCGATATAGCAGATTTGGGGGCTTAGAGAGTCATCCTTTAAGTGTTTGCATTCATGAATAGTACGAACATCGCTTGTGATTGAACGCCTCTTTTTTTCACTTGTGCACCAGGATACGTGCATGGTGTCACCGAAACAGCAGATCTCGAAAAGGCCGTCATCGGACTTGGTGCACAGCTCGGAGTCAAGGTCTCGCATGTAAACGTCGGAGCTGGTGACGCACTTGTCATGGGGAATGCCACACCCAGCTTTTCCTATGAGCTGGGAACTCAGGCAAGTTCTATCGCATTACCGGTGGCATATTCGTTGGCTCCATTCAATATATCGGATACAAAGCTCACCGTTTTCTTCGGAGACGGTGAGATAGTGCAAGTGATTTGACTTTAGTAGTGTGTTGGTACACGTGGGATGTGCGTTCTCGTTTTTTTTTTAATTTCCTCAAATATTAGGCCTTAGAGATGAGAAGTTCATCTACATTCGTATCACAGCCGCATTGTCATGATGCACACACCAGAGGCGTATCTAGATGAGCGGTTCAGGTTGGTTGCGAAACATTATTGAGGTCCTGCAAGGCGCGCGTCAGCGCGCAGCGGGCGACTCCCACGTCGGGACTGTTAGGCCAAGCCTATCGGCCGCTCCACGGGCCTGCTGGACGGCCCAAAGTAGGTTGGCCAGGAGGGAGCTGCTGATTCCCGGAAATCTCACCCTTTTATATGTGCATACTTACAGGATCCCTCTAAACATCCGTACGAGTGTATATCATAAGGGCTCATGCGAAACAGCATTCTCCTTGTCTAAAAATAAAAACAAAATCACAAAGTCTCTGGTTCAGTATATATATATATATATATATATATATATATATATATATATATATATATATATATATATATATATATATATATATATATATATATATATATATATATATATATATATATATATATATATATACGATTCGATGAAGTACTCGTGCTTGGTCTATATTGAATATTATGGGGTTGGACGTCCCAAAACAGTGATATGATGATGACAGACGACGTAGTAAGAGAGGTCCGGCAATACCAGACCACCTGGGGCTCCTTCTTCATCATCCTCATCAGCCTTACTACGCCGGCTGCAGGGCAAAGACCTCTCACATAATCAGCAAACCAACCCGGTTTTGTGCTTTCTGCTGACACGTTATACCTGCAAGTTTTTTTATCTTCTTTGTCAACCTAACTTTGTTCTTCCTCAATGTGTTTGCTTTCTCTGGGAATGTCATCCAGCTACCCATATTGACCAGCGGTTACCTTGCCTACGCGCTGCGTGCCCGGTCCACGTCCACTTCTTCTTCTTTTTAATATCAACTGGGATATCCTCAACCCCGGTTTGTTCCTGACCCACTCTGCTATCTTGTCTCTGAAGGTTACGCGTATTATTTTCCTTTCCATCGCTCACTGCTTCATTTCCAGTTTAAGATTAACCATCTTTGTAAGCCTCCAGGTTTCTGCATCATAGGTAAGTACCGGCAAGATGCATTTGTTATATACTTTTCTATTCGTGGTTAGTGGTAGATTGCGATTCATGATTTGAGAATGCTTGCCGAGTGTCATCCACCCTATCCTTATTACAGCGAAGGCTGTTATGACATCACAGGGCTCGTATGCTTTGCCGTAGTTGTCATCTGCCGCAGCCGGTGTCCGTGACCACTATCGCACGACAAACTTAGTAAATAAAAACACCAAGAACACAGCAGGGTTTCAACCCCGGTTTTCTGCGTACCAGCCCAGTATTCTACCTCAGAGGCACGCTGGTGCTTGAACCACCGTTGCGAACTTGTATTGGGCAGGCTTGATATCGGGAAAAAATCGCATCAGTGTGAGTAATAAAGCTTTTTAGAACAGCAAAATTAAAACCAGGTGCCACACAATTTGAATTGCGTAACCAGTGAACCTTCCAGTACTGCTACCCATTACAACAACTTTCTCTTGATTACCTATTAACTGCAATGCATACCCACCCAGTTCAGGCACAATTATTCATCCTCGTCAGCGACTGCATAATTGATGGATATATGCGGTTTAACATCCCAAAACCATCATGTGATTATGAGAAATGAAGCGACCGCATAAAAAAGTGGCACTAAAATCCTTGTAAGAGTTTTGCGAACACAAAGTTTATACTAAGAGTGGCAAAAGATAGCAAATTGAATGGCGGACTACTACAGAAGTATTATGAGACTTTATGGCATAGCGGAAGTCCAGCAAGTGTGCTTGTAGCAGTTACCCAAGGAATGTTAAGAAAAGGCTCTCAAAGGCTGCTCTTACAGCTTTCGCTGGGACTCTGCTTAGCATTCCACGCAGGCCTGGCGGTTTAAAACGCGAAGCATTCCTTAGCGAACTTCGGCGACTTTGCGCATATCTATCTATCTATCTATCTATCTATCTATCTATCTATCTATCTATCTATCTATCTATCTATCTATCTATCTATCTATCTATCTATCTATCTATCTATCTATCTATCTATCTATCTATCTATCTATCTATCTATCTATCTATCTATCTATCTATCTATCTATCTATCTATCTATCTATCTATCTATCTATCTATCTATCTATCTATCTATCTATCTATCTATCTATCTATCTATCTATCTATCTATCTATCTATCTATCTATCTATCTATCTATCTATCTATCTATCTATCTATCTATCTATCTATCTATCTATCTATCTATCTATCTATCTATCTATCTATCTATCTATCTATCTATCTATCTATCTAGCCGCCTACTAGTTTTAGCTCTCCTCGCCGTTTCGATATTGGAATCGATGCCAAACTTGGTATGGCATAAATGACTGTATGGAGAACATACATGATTAGTAATAACATGACAATCATGATGTGTATTTTATGATGTGTATTTTATGATGAATCATGATGTGTATATCACAATTTACATTTCATGGTCGTGCAGCACTTGGCGAAGGTAAACGACACATTCAAACATCATAGTCATGACACGGAAGTCTTGTATGGCATCATTTACCTCCACCTCGTAGCGTTGTGTTGATTTTAAAGGAACATATCAATCTTTCTCATTCGTGCTTCGCATATCATCGATTCCCACTGAATGGGGCATCTGCCAATTTTTTCTTCTAGTCATTTGACTCTCATGGCCTGGCTCCGCGGTTACTGCTTGTCCTAAATAGGCATATTCCTTTACTACTTCCAGTGTCTTTCCACTTGTTGCAAAGCGCTGTTTTTCTGTTGAGACTCTTACACTTTACATTAGTTCTACGCATAATAATTTTCATACCTACTCTTCTGTTTTCCGTGTCCAGTTCAGTAACAATGAGCTGTAATTTGTACCCCAAGTTACTCACCAAAGCAATGTCGTCAACAAATCACAGTTTACTAAAATGCTGTCTAATAACTATTATTCCTTACTCCTTTGAATCTACGGCCCTGAAAACCTTCTGTAAACACGCGGTGAATAGCACTGGAGAGATGGTGTCTTTCTGCCTTTCGCTTTTCTTTATTGAGATTATGTCGTTTTCTTTAGGGGTAACTATGGTGGCTGTGGATCTACTGTAGATTTCTTGCAGTACGTTCATGTATAGTTCGTCAATGCCCTGATTCCATAGTGCCTCGACTGAGTGACTCGGCTGAATGTCTCGACTGATCCAAATGCTTCTCGCAATCTACACTGTAAGCAGAAATACGCCGAGATGGGAGTAAATGACTTGTCCTCTAGCGCACGCCCTCATTGGGGTTCTTCAAACACCGACCGGGGGGAGCAAAAATTTATTCCTCATTAGTAGGGGGTTTTTGCATGGTGCCAAGGAGCGTTTTATTTGCATCCATCGGGAAACTTTTTCAGGTCAGCATGGGAGTAAGTTTTTACATCAACCGAGAAGAATATACATCAGCAGTCATACCATGCGCAAGTGTAACTTTATTTGCATTACGTTCGATACACACGATAATGATTACAGTACAAAAATATCCACTCAACGCTCACGTAATGATACAACACACACAGTCACCACAGCTTGCCACCCGCGTTGCACACATACGATTTAGTCACCAGGTATATATAGGCACCATATTTTGACCTCCAATGTAGCTCTGAAGGGACCCTTTTTGTTAATGATTAAGCAATAAACACGCACAAACTTGGTATGAAGTCGCGTGGCATAATATATGTATCTAAATACTCATCCCTTTTACCTTAAGCCTGCCTAATATTCAATATGTTTTTAACGATCGAGAAAGGATTTTTATGAGTTGGCGCTTTGTAGTACTGGCTGAATTTGCAATAGCAGCACTGTTTGTGAATCCGTAAAATCCACTGAATTATACGCAAAGCCCGAGCGGCCTTGAACGAACGCATCGACGAGGCACATTCAAGCTCCAGCGATGAACCGAGGTAGACCCGGCGCTACCGCGTTCGATGACATAGGCCTCACTCACGAGTACGGCACGGTGATTTCATGAATGACAGCTTGTGATCAGAAAATGTTTGCTGATGTGCAGTTTACACCTCGTTATTTTTTCTATGTACATAAATAGGTGTCCGCTATCCACACAGTTCAAGCTACGGAACGATAGACTTAAACGAACGAGATGGTTCGCAGTCACGGTTCTTCTGCATTGGCATGCGTGCCGTACACTGTTTCTGTGCGTTTCTGCCTCGTTCGGCGATCGCCTTTGAGTTAGTCATTTGACAGCTGTGGTCGCAAGGCGCAGAAAACTGTTATTAATCCCAGCAGCCTTTATTTTTTGTAAAACACATTCTTTGTCGGTGCTAGCTGGTATAGCTCGCCACGGCAGCCGGCGCGCTGTGTGAGCTCGCTACGATGCCGGCTTGATACTGACGGCATAGCGAGGCCTTCTTACTGCTTAGATGTTGCAGCCGGTGAAATGCCGGTGAAATACCGGTGACACTCCGACAAGCCACCATCGGTAGAAACGGGGCGTCTGCATCGCCGGCGCAACTCTCGCACCGGTTGCCGGCCAGCTTACTGTGGTCGAGCGAAGCCTGCGTCGGACCGCTTCGAAGTTTTAGACGGTGAAAGTCCAGGAGCAATCGCTGACGATCGTACTCCACCTCATTCGGCAATTGCCTTGTATTTGACAGCTGCGGTCGCAAGGCGCAGAAGATAGTTATTCATCCCAGCAGCCTTTATTTTTTGTGAAACAAATTCTTTGCCTCACCGGTGGTCGGTACTAGCTCGTAGAGCTCGCGACAGTGGCTGGCGCGCTGTGCGAGCTCACTACGATGGGGGCTTGATACCGACGGCATAGCGAGGCCTTCCTAGCGCTTAGATGTTGCAGCCGGTGAAATACCGGTGACACTCCGAGAAGCCCCCGCCAGTGGAGACAGAGCGATCGCGTCGCCGTCGCAACTGTCACACTGGTTGCCAGCCAGCCTGCCGTGGTCGAGCGATGCTTACTTCGGACCGCTTGGAAGTTTTACGGTAGAATTACAGGAGCAATCGCTGACGATCACAACATCTTACTTTTGCTATCATTAAATTACTCTTCGACTTTTTTTAACTCGGCCCTTTGAAGGCTGGCATTCGCGGCGTTTCTTGAGGAATCAGACAGATGCCCAGCGTGGTTCAACAATGCGAAACATATTGAAATGTTTACAGTAAACACCAACCAATCGTTGCAATTCTTTGCTGCACTTGTAATTTCGTTGCCTATCGACAGATGCTCACACGGACATCCACACAAAGCGCTGGTGTTTTACACTGACGTGCAAACATATGCCCGTACATACACACAAACACGCACGTCACGTTCAAAAAAGGTTTTTTAAACTTTCATAGGGAGTTTGTAACCGCGTGAACTGAAACTCCCTGGGGAGTTTAACAAGGCGATGTCGTTCATAAACTGTCATTAAGCAGGTGGTGTTTTACGATGACATGTGCCGAGTTCACTCCCTTTACCAGGGAGTAAATAATTGGGGCAGGAGAGTGTTGTTGGCTCATGTGCCAGAGAAACTCCTATGTCGGCTAACTTTTGCGAACAGTGGATGAAGGCTATGTATAGGGGCTGGTTCTATACTGCGCATTTAAAGTGCACTGAAAACAAAGTATACGGGCCTCGGCCGTTTTCATATTCATCAAAGTGCGATCGCCATGGCCAGGATTAGAAGCGCGACCGGCGCGTCAGCAATAAACCACCTTAACCACTAGACCACTGCATTGGTTATGTTTGCACATTCAGAACCATTTCATGATGTTTGCGATTTGCAATAAACCAAGGTAAAGTAATTATCAATCTTATTCTCACCTCCATATAATCATCATTTTGAAAAAGGTTTTCTACAGTAAAGGAACGACACAGAAGCTATATACAATGTCTGCTCACTGGCCCAGCTGTTGTATTATTTTGCTTCGCCCTTCTTCGCTCTGACCCAGCGTGCGCCTGCGCCCTGCCAGCACTGTCATCGTTATGTATGTATGTATGTATGTATGTATGTATGTATGTATGTATGTATGTATGTATGTATGTATGTATGTATGTATGTATGTATGTATGTATGTATGTATGTATGTATGTATGTATGTATGTATGTATGTATGTATGTATGTATGTATGTATGTATGTATGTATGTATGTATGTATGTATGTACGCAAAAACGTGAAGTTTAAAAAACTGCCGCCGACGCCCCATTAAAATTTATCAGGCTAAAAGAGGTCTCATTTACGTTTCAAGATTATAGTAATGTAGGATGCAATGTGATTTCCTGACTTACCGATGCTCAACTATCCAGCACTAATGACGTATTCCAGTGCAAGATCCTTCTGGAAAGTAACGTGCATATACGCATGCGAATTTTTTTGAGCGTGCTGTCAGAAAAAGAAAAAAAAGAGTGAGCACTACTTTTAAAGAATCATAGTTGCCTCTGCTGTAGTGTGGTAATACCTTTTGCATTCAATGCCGCAGGCTCTCGTTGCCTGGTACAATGTTCGCTCAAGAAGATCCGAGGCTCTATCCCTGCTCCTGCTACAGAACGCCGCCCTGCAGTGGGTCAGCGGCAACAATGCACAGCGGGTCCAGGCGGCGATCGAGTTCCTGCCAGGCGGTGCGTCAGTTAGCCCAGCCAACGTTTTCTCTTGGCTCTCCGACGTCGAGTTGAAGTTGAGCGGCGCCACGTTCGTTCCTATCTCGCTCGGACTCTTCAGCGCCGCCGCAGCACTGTTCCCGGCAATCGACGAAGCTGATGGCGGTCAGATTTTACAGCGCATCAGTGGAGTGCCCGGTGCTCTTTACTGGCTGTCCAACATTTTCTGGGACTATACGGTGCTGTACATGCTGTACATGCTTTTACTGGCGCCCATGGTGGTCATCTGGGGGTTCGGCGACAGTTTCGAGTTTTGGGTTTCCGTCGTAGTACTCTTTGCCACATACGGCTGGGCAGCCATACCGCTGAGCTACGTCTTGTCGCGGATGGCAGGACCCAGACCTGCGAGAGCATTCGCCCTGGTGGTCGTCGTCAAGTGCGTCTTGGGTGAGTGAGAAAAGTTTGGATCATTTTGGGTTCATTTAGAATTAGTCTGAAAAGTAAGCACACGAAAACGTAACAGGAAAGCGATCGGAAGGCACGAAAATTGAATTTTCCAACGATTTGATTTTGTATTTTTTGGTAGGCACGTGGCAGTTCCCTCTTGCTGCCAGACATCATTCGTATACTTCTTTTATTGAGAGAAAGATAAACGGTTTTCTAATATTCTTATGTTACCGAACGAAAAAGAGAAACAAAAGCCACATTTGCAAGGATTCATTGATTACGAAAGAAGTAGCACAGAAGGCGCTCATGGCCAGTGGCGTAGCCAGGGCGAGACTTTCCAAACCCGTGTCCCCTGCACCACCCGAATTTTCCCGTCATGTACGCATAGCGCGAAAAGACGATTTGCTTGCCTGGCCCCAACTTCAGATCAAGAAGATGCCCTACCCTCCAAAACAAATCCGGATATAACCCTGCTCACGACAACGCAATAAAATTGCATTGTCACTCGCATAACATCAAATTATTCCGATACGTTTCAAACTCGATCTAACAAACTTAAATTTGCGGTGTTGCCAATAAAACGAAGAAACGTTCTGTTCTCTTGAGAATACATTTAATGTACAGTGTTGTTACCAACCCGAATTAGGGGGAACAGAGAGTAATCAATTTTTTATAGTTAGGTGATTGACGTCAAGTTTACTCAACTTTTTGACTGTATGCTGCTGATTTAAAATCTCTAAACAGGGTTTGAAAAGCGGCGTTAAAAAGAAAGACATGCTCGCTGCAGAAAAGAAAAAAGACGTGATGTCAATTTTGCCAGGAAACAGCTTTCGTGGACTGCCACCTATAAAAAATAAATAAATAGATAAATGAAGAAAAAGAAAGGCAGAGAGGGAAAGAAAGATTACAGCACTTCAAGCACACGCAAGTCAACTTTCACCTACCCCCCGCTCCCCTCACCCCCATGCTGTGACGGGGGAACGGCTCCTGAGTCCTGTAAGCTTATTTTTTATCGTCGGCCGAATTCGCTAATTACAGCGTTTAGAAACAGTGCATTCATGTAAGGCATGCGCTTGAACATCATAGCTTCTCGTTGCGTTGCACCTAGGCGCTCTAAGGAGAAGTAGTATGGGGGCCACTTAGCAAGCACCAATGTCATCTTACGGCTGCCACGTTCAAGGAATGACAGCTGATAAGCAAAGCACAATCACTGTGCGTGGAGTTAGTGTATCACTGAAACAATTAGAAAATAAATATTCCAGAGAAAAAACTTAGACCATCTCTTGCTAAAGAGAACCACGTGTAGATGCGCACCCGCTGGCACTAGCGCTTACACTGGCGGCGACGTGAAAGCCAAAACGCCCTTAACTAAATTCCGCACTGAATTCCACAGGTACTAGCAGACACTCCCTGCGTCTTCCTTGCGAAACGACAGAAGGGTAGGGGAGCAAAAGTTTTGTAGGTGTCTTGGTGCGCCAAGACGAGACGCCAGCACGTGGCACGAGGAGCATGCGCTGTGCGGGTGTATGGAGGGACAGCGTTACATAGAATAGCCAAGTAGCTTCTTTGCCTCCAAACAACTGGCCACGTATGTGCGTGGTTCACTGCAAGTGTTTAAAGATGATAGATTGTCTTCTGCCGGAGCTTGTGCACAACCCAGGCCAAGTGGCAGCACCATATTGTCGGCAGATGGATTTTTTCTGGCAAAGTAGCGTCGCATCTTCAGCTCAGCCTAAGAAAGACTAGGTTCTTTATATCTACGCATATTGGCATTTCCTAACAGAGGAACACACCCGCGAATATATACGTATTGATGTGGCACCTCAACTATGCGTAAATATTTGCTTTTTGATTGTCAACGTTCACAAGTGTAAACGCAGCCACCGTGTCAAGATGGTTAGGCGTTAAGCGAGGGCTTAAATTTTGACCGGGTGTCTAAATAATGTGACAGATACACGGACAGACAGACAAGAAAATAAAGATATAATTTCAAGTATTCCAAGAAAGATGTCTAATTAATAAAGTGCAGTGACTTATTCTCAGTGGGACAATTTCGAATGCTGCATGCTGTGTCCCTTAGGAATTATTTCGCGAATAGCACTTGCTGCAACCCTAGTGGTGCATTGCAAGAGCTGGTCATTTTTAGCTCTTTTACAGTAGGAAGCTCCGTAAGGCGGGGTCGACCCCGAATAAAAGTTAGGCGATGGCAATAAAAAAAAATGTTTTGCTTCCTTACTCGGTGTTGTATATGTCCCGCAAATGAAACAGTTTCTGTACGGAAAAATAACATTCTATCAGAAATAATGAAAGCGTTTGGAACCAGTTTATTCCCGGCCTGGTATATAATGTTCCATATTCATCCTATACACAATACTGGAGATAAACATGTTACGGCTAAATAGGTTGTGTTTGTTCAAACTCTTTGAAATAGCACTAAATAACGAAATCGGGAATATGTTTGGCAAGACTAAAGTAGCACACGAAGGCCAAATTACTTCTAAATAAATAAGTTGACGGGGTTAGTGGTTCTCAACGGAAAGCATAGTATTAGACAAAATATCCAGCACAGACTATTCTCGCAGCACAAACAGACGACGATGAGATGGAAATATAGGAGATGCCAATAGCAGTAACTGTAATGCAAATGTGACCACAGAAAAGTGGACGGAAACGTAACTTTTCCCTGGCTGGGACTTCCCACCAAATAACACGTCCCGTGCCCAGCAACGGCCATACCCTCGTCCATTTCATGTGGTATGCATGCGCAGTGGTCAGCTGACAGCTTGTAAATATGATAACGTGCTACGGGACACCCGCAGGAAGAAATTGTTTCGCACAAGCTGCCATGCCTACTAACCATGATGACTGACGTTCATAAGACATCGAAACGGCAACTAGTAGCGCAGGTTACGGTGTAGCAAACGAGAAATCAGGCACGTTGTACCATGGCCATGGCGCTCCGCCTCTACCTGTGGCGTATACCACATTTCTCTCGCTGTTAAATAGCCCTCTCCACACACATTCGCAAAAAAAAAAATTGCTCTGTAATTTCGTGAAGCTACGTTAGCTGCGAAGCTCTGTAGCACAGTCGTGAAGGCAGTTTGGCACACAGGAATTCCCGTCTTTTCTTTTGCTTTGCAGAACTCCTTGCGGGGCTTGCTGATAAAACATTGAAGTATTCCAGCACTACTTTAAAAAAAATGGCAGCATATCCACGGAGTGAATGATGGGGAGTGGGGCGAAGCATTCGTCCGTCCTTTCGTTCTTGCATCCGTCCGTTCCTGCGTACGTCTGTGTAACCGTCCATGCGTCCATCCACCCGTCCGTGCGTGCGTCTGTTCGTGCGTCCGTCCCTGCGTTTGTCCATGCATCCGTGCCTGCGTACGTTCATGCGTCCATCCATGCATCTGTCTGTGTGTCCGTTCGTCCATCTATTCAGCACTCCAAGTACCACCATCTCGCATCTTTTCATCATATATTCTCCATATAGAAGCACCGCCATCCAGCGGACATTTCAAGGACTAAACGGGAGGTGGCACATGCACACGTGCCACTTTCTTACGGCTTGCGTTTCGGGTTTACTTCCCACCTTTAACCACCTCGAGTTCATGGTATATACTTATTCACTGTATTCATGGCTATGCGGCCCAACGCTCGCTAAACCTTTCTAAAACCAAGGGGGTTACACCCAGCGAGTATAACGTAGCTACCCTTTCTTGTCAGATCGTGTTCAATGTACATGCCAATAGCTGCTAATGGGGATCGCAGCGTGCGCGTTACCTAAAGGCCGAATGCTCCTGTCTCTCATTCCCCCTTAGCAGCCATTAACACGTGCATTGAGCACTATCTTTTATTGTTCAACAACGCACAGAAGAAATCTCTCACCGGAACCACCTTGGAGGTCAAAATCGTAAGGACCGCTATTTCGGGTATGTGCCACTGGTGGTTACGTACTACGAGGGACGCACAAGCCACGCCATAAGGAGCTTCGCCCCTAAAAAAAAAAAAAGGTGGAGACTTACGTGACAGCATGCGCACTGGCTCTGAACACTCAGCGTTTAACAGTCCAGCGTCTACGTAAATAAACTTTCTTTTTTTTTTTAAATGCGCTCATGCGTTTGCTTTTGTGCTGTTCCTTTTGGGGCTGGGAATGTTTTCGACCTATAATCATGCCGATTTAAAATTGTGAAAATATGGTGATTCGTGGCTAAAAAGCTAATGCCAAAGCAAGATGCCCAAAAAGCTTTTTAGGCATCGTGCTTTGGAAGTTGGATAAAAAGAAAACAAATGCTTTATGATGAGCAGCACTAAAATTTATACTACATCATTCTAGCGGAGGTAACAACTTCGAGAAAGCCCAACCAAAGCCTAATTACAGCAAAGTACAAAGGCAGGTTAATATTTTACTGCTATAGAGTACACGCGTGCATACGTTGATGAAATTCTCGTGTCGGCAGCGGAGGTAACAGCAATATTGTGAGTACGGGTATCGAGTTCTAAGATACTAATAGGTGGCAGCTCAACATCAAGACATGTGCGGCGGCTGAATTTTCTATGCGGGTAAAAATGTTGTAGGCCCGTGTGCTCGGATTTGGGCGCGCGTTAAAGAACCCCGGGTGGTCTAAAGTATCAGAGCCCTCCCTTATACCGTGTCTCTCATAATCATATGGTAGTTTTGGGACGTTCAACCCCACATATCGATAAACTTTAGAGACATGTCAACGTGTGCTCCTTGATAATTCATTTTCATAAATTTGAAGCGAGCGTTCAGTTACAATCTCGGTTACACTAAGTGTGTTGCTGACATAATGGCAGAAAAGTCAAAATTGTTTGATGAACATCGAAGCACATTAGGTGTTCTTTGTGAAAAATTTAGCCACGCCAGTGCTGTCTCTCTTTATACCAGGTGTTCTGGCTGTGTTGTACGTGATCCGGCTTCACCTGTCGTTCCACCTGAACGAAGAGGAATCGCTTACCCGGGACGTCCTAGAGATGATCACCACCACACTTCGCATGGTGCCGACAGTGTCCATATCGTGGGGTCTAGGCCGAGCTATGTGGCTGACGTCTCTGAACGATCTCTGCCACATGGACAACGAGGCGGACTTCATGCAGGTATGAGTGTCGTTCGTGATCTGCGCGTATGCAGAGTGATGGCAATTACATGTCCACAAGTGCGACTGATAACTTGGTGGTATTTAGACTTCTCATTCATATAAAGTTCTCTTTCTAATGATATGGCGAAACGGCGTTGAATACAGTGGCAGAAAGAGATAACGTCTTTTTTTTTAAATTTGGCAGGGTCTATGATGCATTCACTCACGACGGCACGAAGACGAAAGTCTTTCCTGATTTGCCTACTCATTCTCCATCTTCCTTTTGCAGCTTTCTGCTCTTCAAGTGGGGTTGAATATCTTTCGTTGAGCAAGTGACAAAGTCATGTGACTGCTGCGTCATATATTCTGATAGCGGCATAAAGTTAGATGATCTGTGACATAATGAAGACGTCACACCACATCTCGCATGACTCGGTCACAATCTTGAGCAGGGCTGGGCTGCAGTATCGTGATAGTATGGAAGAGACACATTAGAGTATTTTTATTTTCATATCGGGATATATTTCTAAAATATACTTGCACATCGACAGTGAAATCTTTTTGTAATCCATCAATTATATGTCAATACACTGCAGTACGTGGGTATCACGATACGTTTTCCCGGAAATGAGCTAATGTGTTCCTAATGTGGAATGCACAAGCTTTTCCCAATACAACTAAAGGCGCAATAGCAGTCGGCGACGCAGCGAGAGACGAGGCGTACCCCAACATGCACAGAATGACCCATTTGATAAAAAATCGCCCGACACCGTTGACGGCGCAATTGCGGAATGAGCATTGTTATGCTTTACCAACGGAAGCAACTGCCTCTTAAGCCAGGCATTGCAATCCTAATTCAGGGGGAGGGGTGGGGGTCAGAAAGCCATTTCTCGAGTTCAGAAGTCTTGTCCTGAGGCAGAATCACAATGTCCAAATGGCAGCTTATGTGAGAAGCTGCTGTTGCTTAAGACGCAAAAATCTTGTAGGAGACCTTGTGGCTGCAATAGGAGTATGCTTGTAGTGAAAATTATTCTCTAGTGAACGCCTTGGCATTCGCTAGAGAATGAAGCAATCGCCTCCACATGCAAGTTTCAATGCTTTATAATATCAATCACAACATCTTCCAGAACCTTATAAATGTATTCGCGGTTCATGAGCACCTTCGATATAAAAAGGTATTTTCGTTTTTTACAAATGTATGTTCGAAATGTCCCGCTTTGTCACTGATGAATGTGTCTCAGTATCTGCAATTTAGGCTTCTAGCCCATGTGTATTGATATCTGTACTTCAGAATGCTTCTTTAAATACCTCTGACCAGCCCTGATTTCTAGTGACGTGATGCGACTTTTCCGCCACTACTGACGTCATCTATGGCCCCTTTTCACAATATTCCAGGGATGCAACTATTCACCTTAAGAGGTAAATAGGTTAATTTACCTTAAGAGGAACGCTGGGCGAGTTGGTAATTCATAACTACAAAACTGCGCGAAAAAGCGACAAAAAACGGAGAAGGCACTGCGCTTGTGTGTGTTCCTTCTAAGTTTCTTGTCGCCTTTAAGATGCGTGACATATTCTGAGGAAGTGTTCGATAAAAGAAGGCACAATGATAAAATGGCTAACCCCTATCTAAAAGCGCAATCTCTTTGTCATGCAAGGCCACCGCTTATTACCTGGTTCTGACACGACCTGGTGGAGGCATACTAGCAGTGTTGCCTTATGCTACCGAGCAAAGAAGCCTATACTCATCACAAAAGAAGCCGAAATAAGTGGCGCGACTTTTTTCGAAGAAGCCCACAAGAAGCGGTAACTTCAGGGGGTATGGCAGTGTGACATATTTTCCTTGTGAGAAGGTGTACACCATTTTGTTATAAATCTTTCCGTGCTAAATAAGAACACTTGTGGCTTCAGCTTGTACAGCTAGTACCCTTTTTCTTATTTCTTGCTTGTGGTGGAGTACGAAATTTTGAACTTGCGTATACAAAACGAAATGTACCTTTTTTCAAGAACCAAGAACACCATGACCAGGAAATCTGTAGCGCCCGTATTCAACATCAAAGTGATAATAATCTGAACTTGTAAAACCAGGCTTATATAAATATTTGGTAAAAAAAAATATTGTCCTCACTAGTCGCGAGCCGTCAAGCAGACTTTTCTAATATTACTTTGTCTAATTATTACGTACAAGTTTTTCTTTTCATTTTAAATAAAATCATTTAGAAGGGAACATAGACGTAATATGAGAAATATTGAGTACAATGGGTTGCATAGTCTTCAAGAAAAGGTGCATGAAGTTTGGGAAATTTCTTGGAAACTTATCTGAAGAAAAACACGTATCTACGCATAAAAAAGCACAATATTACGATGAAAAAAACGTTTTGATGAAAAAAAATCAATATGAGATTTTGAAAACGGTGCGCAGTGAATATATTCAACCAATGAAGCCATATTTATTTAATTATGGATACAGGCGGGTACAATGTCGGAAAATAGCCCGCGCATGCGTAAGAATACAAGGTTCTAGGCACCATTTGAGAGAGCTTGCCCCACTCCTACGCTCTCTCAAATGCATGCCTTTGCTCCTTAAATTGAGTGTTATTTTTTAATTTTTAATAACGTTTTTCTTTTATTTGCCTTACCTTCCTCCTTTCGGAGTTTTTTTATTCTCGAAAATATTGTCACGTGTACAGAATGGTACCTCTGGCACGGTCGCCGCAATGACGCGGAATGGATAAACACGACGACGTTGTTGTTGTGGGTTTGAGTGTGAGCTGCCCTGTTGTCTTACATTCCTGCGTGCTCTGTGCAGCATTGATTCGGCCGAGGTTAACTTACCAAACACTTCCTGTAACAATACTTTTATGTGCAGATAAATTCACTCAAGTACGAAGGGGACATAAAAAACTAAAAACAACAATGTTATGCGCAAATAGGGACAAAACGCATAGTAAATTCTTAACAATGCTTCCAGCGTAGTCTCTATTTATTTAAATGCATTTTGTCAATGAACAATCAACATTACTTGCTGATCCCCTGACGTAATTTTGACATCAACTCTCAACTCCTTAATACCATCAACAAGGACGCTAATTGTTAAATTGCGGTGATTTCTAAAATATTTATATTTTCTGAGAAAATGCGAATCAGCCCCCAAAAACATGACATGCATCTGGAGAATCCCACAAGCGACTCGGCGAAAAAAAAAAAAAAGGAGCCCAAAACCATTTAACACAAGCTTGTCTGGTGACTCTGTAAACTACATGTCCTTCTTCTTCGTTCCAGCTAGTTTTTTTATGGTTTTTGCTTCAGCAAACGTTTACTTCTATTCAGGCCTGCCGTATTCTAAACGCCACGGAGTCACCGATGCATCTAGTGCGGCGCTTCTGGTTTCTCGTGCGCTGCTGCAACGTACGGCTGACGTGCATGACGACTGAACAGAAATGCATGCTGCCTACCGCTCGCCTGCTCACGTGGAACCCGCACTCGGTCTGGCCCGAGATCGCCAGCCTCCTGCTCACCGGCATCATCTGCCTGGCCGCGCTGTGTTTCACGGAAACTAACGTGTGGCGGCTGCTTCGTCGCATGTGTGGCTACCAGCCACACCTCTACATTACGCGCGCGCCGGAGTGCGAGCTTCGGGAAAGCGAAAAGCAGCGGTGAGTGGAAGTCGTGCGCACGCTGGGTCTAGCTACTAATTTGTACGTCACGAAATACCCCGATACTGCTTTGCGAATCAAATCGCTAACGCGTGAAGAAAACTTGTAATCTTCGTTCATGACCTCAAGTGTCACACGAGCGTTTTATTTTATTGGTTTCTGTTCTTCTTTTATTGTCTACCGATGCATTATTTCTTTATTCTTTTAAGTGCATTTCGTTATTTATCATGTATAGTAAGTTTTGCAAAGTGCTACTTTTGATCCACGCTGTAACGGCCGACAGCCCAACTGTATGAGTAAGTAATAAAAAACTGAAAAAGACAGCTTGTAACGTTATTTCGGAGGGGTATGTCTCTACGTATACCTGTATTATTGATAGTCATCGTGCTGTTATTTTATGTTGTCACTTATTTCTCGCGTGAAGCAAATTTCCTATGGTGTTTAGTCAATATATAAATTTTTTTAGTAGCTGTATAGGCTGTCCTGTGCGTGCTGTACTCATATCACTCCAGACCACGGTATATGAATATTCATATAGAGGTTCTCACTCTCTCCCCGCAATTCGTTCAAAAGAGCAGTCCTCACGCGTGCAATTTATGTTCGGGCCGTTATCACTTTTCTTTCATCTTATTCGTTGCCTTTTCAAATGGCGCTACGAAAATCGGGGTCAGTTATCTCGACAGCGACATGTACAGTCGGGTGCAATATGAAGGTAATCACGCGAGCGTCGACCAA
Organism: Rhipicephalus microplus; assembly: GCF_043290135.1. Taxonomy (NCBI): domain Eukaryota; kingdom Metazoa; phylum Arthropoda; class Arachnida; order Ixodida; family Ixodidae; genus Rhipicephalus; species Rhipicephalus microplus. The sequence goes on from NC_134703.1 coordinate 174,249,941, forward strand.
GAGCGAGATCGGTGCCACAGCCCAGAATTCTTTTTTCGGGAGAGGGGAGCATTGGAAAGCTTCCCTCACTCTTTTTGCTGTTCCTGGAGCTGCAGTCCCTCCCATCCGAGGAAGGTGTTTTTTTTTTGTTTTTTTTTTCTTTACTGGCTTCTGATAATAGAAGGGGATGGTATTTCATGCAACGCATTCTTCGCTATTATCAGCAATCGGACGGCATGGAGGCTGCATCTAGCGTGTGCATTACGTCACTGCTGCCGTGGCAAACACTGCCCGTGATGACTACATAAGGTGCGGGCTCTCTTCAGTTTTAATTTGGCTTTTTGTCTCGCAGAGTCGCGTATTTGACAAAAAAATACTTCGGCCGTAAGTCTTCCGGGGATGCGGAAGAGCGGACCCAGACCGACATATGTTATTGCGCCCCAGACGTTGTCCGATACACGCCCGCTTGCACCGACACTGCGAATGTTTTCATGCTCGTACCTGCAATAAAAGCGATAAATCCGTTTTCTACGCACAACATTCACAGCGTGGTAACTATGTAAAAACTCATTCATCGAGCCACAAAAATGGCACAGTGGGTAAGAGAAAAACGTAAGTTACTGACTAGTCGAAATGGGAAAGTGAGCCGAACATAAAATGAGAGAGAAGGGTAATCAATTGTAATTATTGGTAGCAGAGTGGATTTCAAGAAAAGGCAAGCACAACTCGGCACGGCAGAAAATCAGTTCGACGGATGAGATTAAGAAGCTCGAGTAAATTACGGGACCATGGCCGGCAACAGGACCGGGTTATCTAGAGTAGTATGGGAGATATCTTTGCTGCAGTTAGGTTAGTCAGGGTGATGCTGGTGCGGATTATCATGATTATGAGTACGCTCCTAAACCTAAGAGTGGTGCTGAACCGCTGTCTGTGTGAAATGATACACAAGCAATATAAACCTCACCGGCTGCCACGGACTCTCCAAACACGAAGTCGCTGGTTCCAGCTAGATGTGAACGTTGATTCATCACTGAAGATGACCTGCTGCCAGTCTTAAGCCCTGCAATGTTCGTGCTGACGCATGAAGTTCAAACGTTTTCTTCGATGTTCACTGGTCAAAAGCGGCTTTCTAGCCGCCACGTGGCTTTTCAGACCGGCAGCATGAAGTCTTCTTTGGATAGCCGAAAGACTGAGGGAAAGGCCAAGCTCTTTTTTAATTTTCTTTGTTGCCGTGAAAGGGTCTTTGACCACGCCAGCTATTATAAAGGCATCTTCCTCCTCAGTTGTTTTTCTAGGCCTCCTTCGGTGTGGTGCATCTTCCAAGTGGTTTGCCTGGTAAAATGTTCGAAGAATGCGGTTGATTGTCTTCTGTGGCCGGTTCAGCTTACGGGAAATCTCTCGCTGGGACATAACTCTTCCCAAATAAATAATTTCACGGCGTTCCTCTAATGTAGGCCGTCAAGGCATTTTCTTGCGACATGTGGTCTGAGTTCACATCCAGCTTTGCAGCATTGAAACCCCTGTGCGAAAACGTTTGGCACAATTATATTGGCTGGTGAAGTCAGTATTAGGATGCAATGGTTATATTTTGCGCGACATAGCACGTCACTCAAATGAAGGTTGACAACCGCAAGTCGCGGGTTCGATTCCCGGCTGCGGCGGCTGCATTTCCGATGGAGGCGGAAATGTTGTAGGCCCGTGTGCTCAGATTTGGGCGCACGTTAAAGAACCCCAGGTGGTCAAAATTTCCGGAGCCCTCCACTACGGCGTCTCTCATAATCATATAGTGGTTTTGGGACGTTAAACCCCACAAATCAATCAATCAATGAAGGTTGACAAGAGCTTTCTCACCAACGTTGTTGTCGTGCGGAAAGATAACAGCCTAATAAGTTACGCTTGATCGCAACCAATGGAACACTTAGAATAGAGAGAAAGGGGGGGGGGGACCAGTTCGTCAACGGGGTGATTGTCGTAGCATAGAACAGCCAACTAGGAAGAGAAGAAAGCGAAATCTTGTTTTTTATTCTCCCTAAACCTTCGCTAAGGCCTCTGGATGCTTGGCCGGTCGACGCTCGCGTGATAACCTTCAAATCGCACCCGACTGTATGTGCTGTTTCTGCATATTTTTGCTGGCATGTGCGGCCGCGCTGTTTTAGAGCCTGGTCTGGTTTTGTTGTCCGCGTGTGTTTTGTGCTCTTCTGTCGACAAATGTCGCATCAAGTTGCTGGGAGGAGACAGAAATTTGTAAAATGCGTTTTGTACCAAAATGCCGTTCTGGCTATAGGACTTGGGCGGAGCGTGTGCGTCTCTTCAAAGTGTCCTCCGACAATGATCACCTCGAGCAGTCGAAGGGAGACTTAACTCTAATGCTTACTAACGTTGCTTGCTCAAATAATTATCGAAAGCACCCGATCTTAACCGCGTAACACGCAGAGTTCAAGCCAAAGGTGCAACGCGACCCGCCGAAAATTCGTTGAATGATATGTGGGGTTTAACGTTACAAAGCCACCATATGTTTATGAGAGACGCCGTAGTGGAGGGCTCCGAATATTTCGACCACCTGGGGTACTTTAACGAGCACCCAAATCTGAGCACACGGGCCTACAGCATTTTCACCTCCGTGGCAAATGCATTTGGCGCAGCCGGGATTGTATCCCGCGACACGCGGGTCAGCAGCTGAGTACCTTAGCCACTAAACCACCGCGGTGGGGCCTCTCCAAATAGGCATGATCTATGCATGAATGCCATCCACACCTAATCTACAAAAACTTCTAAGTACCTTACATGGGCAAGTAAACGTACAAAGCCACGCGGGAGAGAGAACCGCCGGTGCATTCAAGCGCCTAAAGAAGGTCTTCAAGAAATTTTCAACATGAATGCATCGCATCAATGCGAGCAGAATTACCCATCAGGGCAGAGGACGTTCATCGCAGCCCACACCTCTTGCTAAGTCAGAGCACGCGACAAATTTGGCACCCTCTCATCCATTACGTGATAAAAGGCGTGGCCGTAAACCTGCCAGTGCCCCTCCTCCTCGGCATACGCCTATACGATGAGATGCATCGATGTGTATATATATACAAATAATATTGCGCTGTAGCGAGAACAAATGATGGAAACAACTTGCGACATCAAAACAGCGTGTTTGAGAATCAGCTGTACACAGAACGCCCTCTTCAGCTTCCTTTCTTTAACATACAGTGCCACTACCGGGAGTCAGCAAAACACCTCCGTCGCCATTTTATTTTACGTATATACACGTGTGACTTACCCCTCCTTATAGTAACATCGCCTCGATGCTACATTTAAGCTACCGTTGTTTGAAAATGCACAGTCATTCACTGCTATATAGCTTCATGCGTACCACATGTACAAGTTCAGGCCCCTACTGTCGACGCCTGGCGCAAGAGGGCTGTGGGAGACGACCTCGAAGGGGACGTCAGTCAACTGCAGCAATACTCAATAGGTGCGAAGTATCGCCTTAAGAGTTTCTCGGACAGTCCACGTCTTGGTATAGATGTCCAAACCCACACTCGGTCACCGGTTTCGTAGGTTACTGCTCTCCGGTGGGCATTGTAGCGACCTGCATCGTGATGTTGTTGCTGGCGGATTCACAAGCTTGCCAGCTGCCTGGCTTTTTCCGCGTGTTTGGTAAATGTGCCGGCGCCTTTGTCATTGTCAGCCCATTCACGTGGTAACATGGCATCAAGCATTTTCCGCCCCTCCCGCTCATGAACAAGGCTGAATTGACTCATGCAAGTCGTCTCTTGCTTAGCGGTATTGAACGAGAACGTGATGTAGGACAAGATTTTTTCTAATTTTATGTCGAACGTCCACGTACATAGACAGCATATCTTCAATTGTCTTGTTTATGCACTCTGTCAGCCCGTTCATCTGTGGGTGGTAAATAGTGGTCTTTCGATGACTGGATCCACTTACAATCAAGACGCGCTCAAGAAGAGCCGCTGTGAATGCAGTGCCACGATCTGTTATCACGACGATGGATACACCATGCCGCAGTAAAACATTTTCGATGAAAAATTTGGCCACCTTCGCAATTGTGCTTCGTAGAATTGCCTTCGTTTCGGCGTGCCGGGTCTAAGGTTATCCGTTGCGACAATAACCAAGCTGTTCCTTGCAGCCGAAGTAGAAAGTGAATCCAAGATGTCCATTCCGATCTGGTCGAATGGTGTACTTAAGACCTGAACAAGTTGCAGGAGGCTGGCAGGTTTTGTCGGAGCATACGTCGCTGGCAGTCCAAACAAGTACGAATGTGTTGCTTCACGGTAGTGGTGAGCCTTTGCCAGCAGTATCTTTGCTGAACTTTCGCCAATGTACGCGTGTAGCCTAAGTGACTATAAGTCAACTTGTTGTGACATGCTTGAAGCACTTCTGTACGGAGGGTTGCCGAAATGACAAGCATACAGGGGAATCCAATCGACGAAAAATTTCTTTTGTATAGGGCGCGGCTCTATACGGAAAATGATGACAATCATCCTTCCAAGTAATTAATCAAGCCAAGACACTCAGGGTCGTCACGTTGTTGTTGGGCGATGGTAGACATATCGATGACCCCAAGAAACCCAGTTTCATCCTCATCAGGTAGGTGATCTGACTGTATTGATAATTAGGACAGGCAGTCGACGTCCATAAAAAGCTTCCCCGACTTGTGTACGACCATCACGTCAAACACTGACACAGTTAGAAACCCTAACACGGTGATCGGCCGGTGGAATCTTTTATATTAGTTAACCAGAAACGTGAATGATGGTCGCTAACTATTTTAAAGTGCGGGCCATACTATACAGGAGATTTTATTACTGCCCATACTATGACGAGGCTTTCTTTTATTTTGTTGTTGTTGTTGAGTAGTTAGCCTCTGCACGTGTTAGCGTTCGGCTAGCGTAGGCAGGCGACCACTCTATCTGTGTCATCTCGCCGTTTTACAAGCACAACCCACAGAACGACATTCTAGCGTCAGTGTTAAGCATCATCGGGGCTTTTTCGTCGAAGTGGGGAAGCACTGGAAGCGTTTGAAGACGTTCACGCATGTCATTAATGGCAGCCTCCTGTTCTTTGTCCCACTCGAAAGCGACGTTGTCTCTCTTGGGACGAGTTAGTGGGGACGGGATGCCTGCAAAGTCTGCGATAAACTAAGGATAATAGCACAAAGCCCAGGAATCACCTGACAGGCTTGTTATCGGACGGTACTGGGAACTTTGTGACGGTGGCAATTTTTTTCAGATTCGGCCGAACGCCTTGGCAACTGAAGCTCATGAAAACATTAATGACACTTCTCTGGTTTCAAAGTGAGGCAAATGGACCGTATTGCACGTAAAACAACTTCCACCTTTTGAGATGCTCGTCAAAAGTAACAGAAAAATAGGGGGACCCTTAAGTTTCGTCTTTAAGGGCCAAACCTCATAAGCGCGAAAATGCACGCGACAGCGACGAGCGACGCGACGTAGATCGTCTTCGCGCGATCAGTCGCTAGCGCAGGCAAACCTCAATCACGCGACGGCTTTGGCGAGCGAACTTCACTGTTGCTGGCATGAGGCCGTCTACTCGCACCAAGAAAACTGCGTAGTGAGTGGTATGTAATTTAAAAATAAGATATATTGTTGTGTAATGGAACGGAAAGTGTTTATGAATGCCTTGCAGCACTTTTTTTATATGCACATCCGTAAACATTGCGTTATTTTTTGTTGCGCATATGTGACTCGGGCAGGGTCACGTGCACCTATGTAGTCTCTGTCTTTTCCGGTTTTTCGCTATTGGCTGCTTGAGCCGAGCACTTCCGGGCGATGAGCGACGGTTTCCAAACCTGGAGAACCGAGCGATAGCGCGAACGCCCTGTTTCGTCGCTCACAGCATCGCTCGTCGCTGTCGCGTGCATTTTCGCGCTTATGAGGTTTGCTCTTAAGAGTTGAACGCGATAGCGAAATCCGGCCCCTAGTGCACCCTTCAACCGCTAAGTGCATACTTATTCTAATGTTTTGTTACATTGTAGTGTACACGTAACCCGAAGGAGTACGGCCACTAGCGGGGCTCCGTTCTTAGCGAGCCCCGCAGGGCGCGTTAAGCATCGCCGTGGCGAGAACATGATACTGCTCAAGGTCGCAACACATTATTGTCTGTGGCAACACCGAAACGCAGTACAGCCTGTTGCAAAGGCGTGGCGGGAAAGCAAATGGGCTTATCTACGCCACGGGCGCAAGTACTACACAGGGTGCCACGAGCACGTCTCCAGGGTAAAAGTGATTCACGGATACACCGGGACCAAGGCCCGGTTGCTCGAGCGAGGGCAAAGGCGCTCCCGTTCGCTTCGGAGAGATACGGGTCGGCGTAGCCTTGCCACGCACTATGAATCCGCACCACTCTTCGGATTAGCGTTCGGAAGGAGGGGGGGGAGGGGGGGCATAAGGTAAGCGTTCGCCACGCTCGCAAGGCGCTCTAGGCGAAATCCGAACGAGCCCCGCTGAAGTACAGTGTACACTTCTGGTACACTCTAGCAGGGTGCTGACGGACGGAAAAGAAAAGCGTGCTCACCCCCATGTCGTACCCGGAGAGGCCTTTCCACTTCCGACGCGCGCGCGCAAAACCTCTCGGGGGACTCTGCTAAAGCCCCTAGATCTAGAAAGTAGCGACACTCTCCTCCGCGCGCGCGTTTTCCTCCTCAATTCTCCTCGGATTTCTCCCCTCTCTCGGCCGGCGCGGTGCGCACGGCACGCTGAACCCTCCACTGGCTCGCTGCAGCCGCATTAGATTCAATGCGCGCGCTTGTTTAATCAGCTCCTTGAAGCATTATACGAGAATATGTCCCTTAAGAAAGAGTCGTGACGAAAGTAGGCTTCCCATAGAACATTATGGCAGACATATTTTTTAAGACGATTCGATAAATACGAGCGGAAGCGCTTCGAAAAAATGAGCATACCAGCTGGCGGCTTAGCGGTTTACCTCTCCGCCGCCGCTTCGGCTGTCTGTAACGCGGATGTGTATTAAGCGCATGTAATGTAGGCAGCACATTGTATAGACGAGAACTTGATAAGTGCTGCAGTGTCGCTTTGTAAAATTCATGTTGTGTTGGCGAAAAGCAAGCATAGAAGTCACCGTGCGTGCCTGGCTTCCGTCACGATGAAACGACGAGATATTGCATTCCATTAACTTTGGGACTTACCTCAGTCTGTTAAAAAAAAAGCAAAACCCACCGCTCAGATGGAAGCTTCTAAGACTATGTTACGCTATAATTAACTCACAGAATTCAGGATGTAAAGTTTATCAGAAGAGAGCCATTACGAAAAGCGCGTACGTGGCTCTTTCTTTATATGAGCATACACGCATAATACATACATGTACCAAATACGTAACTTTGCTTCCGTGCGTATGGCTATTTACTTTACGGCTGCTGCCAAGATATCATTGAGCGGTTGTTAATTGACTTATTAAGACGAAAGCCTTAGCTGCCTCATCAAACGCGGAAATTGACCGTTGGCGACCCGCGTCGAAGGCGTCTCGCGTCCCGTGGCATCGGTGACTATATATAGTGATGAAAAAGGTCATCATCTGGTGACGTCACCAAACACGTCACAGATCGCCAAAATTTGTGACGTCCTGAGGCACCCCACCTGGTTTTGCATTGCCTCCGTGATCGGTACATCTTTGACAAAGCTACGACGCGATGTGATGACGTCATCATGTGGCGCTACGTGACGTCCTTGTGACGTCATCATGACGTCGTCACATGATGACGTCATCACATCGCGTCGTAGCTTGGTCAAAGTAAAGCCCCTAGATCTAAGGGCTTTAGGTCAAAGGTGTACCGATCACGAAGGCAATGCAAAACCAGGCGGGGTGCCTCCAAACTTGGAGGTAGTGCAAAATCACGATAGGCGCAGAAAGCTTTGGAAGGGTGGCGGGGCAGCATCAATACACCTAAATACAATGGCTGAGAGGAAAAAGAAGATTGTTTTCGCCTTCGAGTCGTCCTAAATGAACGCATAAAGAAACCTGTGAGATGTTTTACTTTAGCCCTAACCAACATATGTTCTTCTATATGCACGAAGGTCGAAGGAGTATAATCGTTTGATTTTATTCAAAAGAATAATTCAATGAAAAATGCTACCGGTGTTTCATAACTGATGGCATTGAACTACAAAATAATCAAGGCGGCGCGGAAGGTTCCGGACCGGACTGGTATGTGGTTCTAAAAATGTACTACTCTAGCTACGAAGTATTTCTCCTCGACTGAGAAGTTGTTTGTCGTTAATTTCTTGAACACAGTTTATCATATTAACTAAATTTTGAGGAATATGTAACTATGATTGCAATAGGAAGGTAGTTCTACTTGCCGTAAATTCACTGTGTCCAGTGAACCAAGAAAATGCATGTAGGCTCACTGTGCAGTTAGCTGAAGAAGAAAAGAAATTTCAGTAGCAACACGTTTATTTTTGCGCAACAATGAAGAACCGCTCGTTGTAAGAAATTCGAAGCCAAGGCGCATGCTATTTACGCCCAAGTTATCTCTACATGGGTTACATGAACAGCAAGACAGCTCTCATACAGTAAAGGTCTACCTACATATATATTGTTCAGAGGTACTGCGCATGCTACAAACGTCGTTATTCTAGCGCTACACACACAACGACGAAATAAATCGCATCTGCTACAGGCGGGCACAATTGTCAGCGTATGTTTGCCGCAGCGACGTGCATGCCAACGCTTTTGCTTGCACACTTGCCGTTTGTAGCGGGGACTATTTTTGATGCCTCGTTTCTGACAAAAATGTGAATTCGCAGTTTGGCATAGACGCCTACAATATCTTTAATGATTTCATGGCATGCAGGGAAACAAGTCACGATGGAAATGCTTCTAGGGACTGCAGCCTGAAGTTCTACAGCGGTCACAGTGTTTTTTATGAGTGCCTCTCTGTTGCTTCTGAATAAGTTTTCCGTCACCTTGAGAATCTCCACGACAGCAGGCGAAGGGTTAACCAGCGCAAGGCCCGACTCTGAGAAGTTCTTCAGTGAGATTAATTTTGCTGGTGCCTTATCGCTGACGAGTGCGGCGCGGCAGTTTTCACAGTGCAGCCGTTTCAGCAGTTTGGATACAACATACCCTGCCAAGTATTCTATCGACTGACCTGCTTCACTTGTTAGATCGAGTAGGTCATCTGGAAGTTGCACTTGCTCCTGACCCTCATTTTTCGGCTGGTCTTCAAGGGATAACAGCATAAACGCTCCATCATCCGAATAATTGGCGTTCTTGCTCGGCCTTAAGAACTGTGCTAACGTAGCACTCCTCAGACTGCACTTGAATTCATACAATCTCGGAATGGGGTTTTTCGAGCGCAGGGTTGAAAACAAGTTCTCAAGTGGGTCCTGGCTGAGTCTGCTCAATAAGAAATAGCTGAAGTTATACTTGTCAAGCATAGTAGATTGAAGATATAATGCAGTCAATGTGGCGACAGTGATGCCGGTCTGTATTGGCTTCCAAGGTGCATTTGTCGGAGCCCCTATAGAAATCTTTGAGAATAAGTCAACAATTTCAGTAAGGAACTTAACAGCTTCACCATAAGCTGCTTGCACTGAATGGCTAAACGCCAGTTTACTAGTCCTTGATGTCATTAGCCTAAACCACCGAAAAACGGTCGAAATGAACCAAGCCGTAGTCAGTGCGTCCTTGCTAATCTTACCATTTTCAACTAACATGTGCAAGCCAGCAGATGTATTGTTATGAAATAGACTGTATGCGAATTTCACTTTCATTTTGTCATAATGGTTTGGCTCAACACAAGACGAGTTAAGGTGAGGAGCAAGCTTGATCTCACTTTTTTCATCGTGTTCAATAAGTTCTTTCACATAACGAAGATCAACACAGTTTGTAGGCAGTTGATGCATTTTCACGATGTCATCGGGAAGGTAAATAGCCTGGCCTCTTGTCAGGTGATTTCTAAGGCTCTTCAAAAGGTGAGGCACATCTGGCATAAACTACAGTCGCCTTGACTGATCACAAGGGTGAACACAGCTAGTCGATGGCCGGCTATACTTTCCAGCAACGAATACCGAACAGTCGCCATAATGCCAGATTTCCGCCACCCGTATCGGATACTAGCACATGAATTTTTAATCCGAGCGACTCACAAGCCGTTATTATGTTAATCAATTCGCTTCTTAGGCTGTTCGCGTCAAACGAATTTCCAGTTAAATGATAACCAATTGTCTGCTTCCACCTAGATGAGAATCCCCCGAGCATAAAAACTAAGCCGTGGGTAGCAAGACAGTCGTCTGGGAGCGATCCGTCGGCCAGTGGTAACGTAGGAGCTCCCATCACATTACAGCAGGAATGGTCATATACGAGCCCTGGTGTAATCTACATCTCATCGATCATCAACGAAGCATGGCGTTCTTCAGGTTGCATAAGGTTGACCTGCACAATGGAATTACCAGACGAAGAAAAAACAAGTCATTTTACAGAAGTTTTAGTAGATTAGAAAGACATGTGTCAAGTTATAGCAATGGGCCAAAATCATTTTCCCCCTAGAAGTTCCAGACGTAACCACAGGTTCAAGTATCCAGTATTTGTGTTTGCTACTATTTGCTGACACAGAAAATTTGGTGATGCAAGCGTTTAACCCAAGCCATACCTTCGCCCTTAGAGGCTCCAGTATATCTCTCAGTAATCCAGGTCGAAACTTGACGTGCTGAATGTGGCGCTGAAGCGTACGGTCCGACGGGAGTGGATATCCGAACTCCCTTAGGAGTCCGTATCCTCGGGAACCGCACGCCAGGCGCAGCTGCAGCGATTTGACGAGTGTGCCTGCTTCCCATCGCGCTCCCTGCGCGGACAGTCGTTCCATCGACCTCATTTGGTCATCATTAAAAAGTCCTCTGAGCCTTTTCTTGATTTCTTCCTTTTCTTCTTCGCTTTTAAGATACCTCTTCCTAGCGAGCGCCAGTTTCCTCGCGGTAGCTTCCTGTAGACGTTCGAGCTCCGCAATTCGTCCCTGGATTGCTTCTTGGCACGCTGAAAGCAATTCAGACGTAAGCCCTCAATATCACATGTTACAAATTAGGATAAGTCCAAGTGTTCAACAGCTCGTCTCTTACAAGTGTAAAGCACAGGTCGTGCAGTACTGGTTGCGTTCATCGCCGGTTGACATGTAGTTCCAGGGAAGCCTGTTTATGGTGAAATGTCAATGCTTAGACCCCAAAATCCAAAAAAGCAACGTTTGGTTTACCATTATCAACTGCTGCAATATCTTGAGTTGCGTTGCTGCTGACCTCAGGGCTAAATCTGTCATGGGCTGCACATGAAAAGGACAGGTGGAAATATTTTGGAGAAACAAAATTACGGTGGCATTCCACACAAATCATTCAGGCGACTCTTACAGGAGTTGTCGTGGACGATTTCAAAAGGAGATTCCACCAGCTGGTTAACGTCGTTTTCGCAAACTTCGTTAACTTCGGGCTCTGCTACCTCTGCAGAAGAAGCGGAGCCAGCAGAGTCTGCCGATGCTGGGGAGCTACACTGATTTTCAGCAAATGCTCCTTGTTTGCTTGTGGTATGCTCCAGTACGGATTCCTCACCTATTGTGATACAACCAGAATACGCCCACATGTATTACAAACCCGCTGAATCACGTAATTCAAAGAAAGGTCAAATCACAAGATGGACACTCGCAACAGAACTCGTGCTTTTTATAAAATACTTTCGGCGCTTCGGCATCGAGCGGCCCTCCATAGTTTACGTGGCTTTCTGTAACAGGAATTCAAAACTACAATGACTTTTCTGCTACACTTTGACATAATTATAAAGGTTGGATTGAGATCGAATCATCGTGCTTAGGTATATGGCAAAAAACTACAATATTTTCCGCATTTCAGCGCCGTGTGTGTATTCTTTAATCACCATTCAGTGTGATGGTCTGATTTCGAACAACAGTATTTCTCCGTCACTTGTGCTCCATTATGTAGTTAAGATACGCATTAGAATGCTATATTTAATAAGGGAACGTCACTGAAGAGTGCCTTACGTTTTTTTGAGCATTTCTTGCGAATTTCCAACCTCTTTGACGGGGGTTTTCGTTCTTTTGGCGGCGGCCGATGCGAGAACAAAGTAGGAATTGCGTTGGGCTTCATTTTTTTCAGTCCATGGGCTTCCAATACTTTCGGCTCAAACTGATCATTGCTGAAATGGAGCTGAAACATGACCGTGATATATGAGTATACGCATAGTAACAAACACATCTCAAACACATCTCTCCCATTCGAATTCGTTTTCACTCTTGGAGTAAAAAACGGTGCAAGCATGCACATTTTTATTACACATGTAACAAAAACGAAACGTCATTTACCTACTTATATATTAGGGTCCAAGCCTTCGAAACATGAAGTGTACGTAAACAACAACAAAATACTATAACCGTATTGAAACTTTGTAAAGATACAGACTGCACGCAACAACAGTAAACGAGTTCCTGACTTCACAAGTATCCAGCCCAAGGTTCACGAACACACAAGCACGCAAGCACACACGAACGCACGAGCGCTCGCACACAGATACACACTCGCACGCACATACATACACACAAGCACAAACGCACGCACATGGAGGCGCACACGTACACGCACACACATACGTGCGCATACGTACATGCACACGCGCGAACGCAGACGCGCAACACGGAGCACATGCAGCACAACACACGCAGAACACAGCTCACGCAGGAGCACGCATACACACGCACACACATACACCGGCGCGAATACACAGACAAACGCACGCACACACGTCTGCACACGCACATACACACGCGCGAATACAGACGTACAGAAAAGCGCGAACACGCAGGCGCACACATGCACACACATACGTGCGCCCACACGTACACGCACACACATACGTGCGCACACGTACATACACACGCCCGAATGCAGACATGCGCAACACGCAGCACAGCACACGCACAACACAGCACACGCAGGCGCACGCTTACACATACACACACACACACACGCACCGGCGCGAATACATAGACAAACGCACGCACACACGTCCGCACAAGCACATACACACGCGCGAATGCAGACGTACAGAAACGCGCGGACACACAGGCGCACACATACACACACACATAAGCGCGCATATGCAGTCGCATACATACACACACGCATACACGCAGGCGCACACATGCACACACATAAACGCACACCCGCACGCACACACACACACACACATGCGTAGGAATTACACACGTTAATTTACAAATTACACACATTAAGAAAACTAACGCACGCGCTAAAACACAAGAAAACTATCTCAGGGCACAGAGAATTACAAAAAAAGCTCAGCGACTCATTCAGACCCAGCTATATCCATATTTATATGTGCTCGCTATTAAACTGAACGGAGAGTCCAGCGATGCAAAGAGCATTAAAATCTTCGTACGACTTTATCTAGAGATTTAACGAAATCGGTAACACTAACCTCGCAAAGAACAACGTGTTTAGAAGGGGCGAAGTCCTTTCTCCCGATGTTGTGGATCCACTGCTTTCTGCGCACGGCATTCCTATTCCTATCTCCTCGGGGGATATAAAATAATCTTACTCCTTTCTCTGACCTGCTGCTGCACTGATACGCGCAACAGCCAGGCATTGCCACGAAAAACGAAGCTCACGATTCTACGCAAAAAAAAAACACACACACACACACACGTTCAGAGCGGCAGGGCTGGCGTGGCGCCTGGAGGGTTCATGGCGTGCGTGATTGACGAAAAGCGCGCGAAGTTTGCTTGCGCGCGCTTTTCGTGACGTCAGGGTCATCTGACTGGGCGGTATCGCCCGCCGCAGCCATTCAGCGCTTGGGATGCGCGGGCTCCGCGAAAGAGGGGGTGAAAAAAGAGGAGGTTGCCGGCGCGCCGAGAGAGTGCCGGTGTGGATAAAGGAGCGTCGCTACTTTCCAACATCTAGGGGTTTTAGACTCTGCGTGCGCGCAGCGCCACAGTCGACATATGCTACGGGGTGATGGGGTTAAAACGTCACTCCGCTCTCCCAGCGTGGCAGATAGCGGAGGAGGGAAGACATGTCGGTATATGAGAACGACAGAAAAGGCAACAAAGCCCATGCAAAAGCGGCGGGCTTTGCCCGCCGCGTTTGCACACAGTGGATTGAACACAAACATGTACGCAAACATGCACACAGTAGATTGAACCAACGCGTGATTATCGCTGAATGGGCTCGTTTTCGTCGTGACACCTGTCGAAAAATATTCGTTAAAGGAGCCCTGAAACACTTTTTCACGTAACCATAGAATAAATTCACTAGAAGAGCTTATTGCGTCACGAATTCAACGCCACAAAAATCCGTCCTGGGAGAGTGGAGTTGCAAAGGTTTGTCGCATGCTGCAATTTCATTATCTCTTCTGTCGTCCCGACCAAAGCGCTGGAAGCTATAGAGGGAGGGGTGTCAAGGCAAAGAAACTACCACGCCTAGTAAACTTGAGCACTTTTTTTTCTTCAAATGCGCGACTTTTTAGTGTGATCGCGCGCGCACGCGTGGACAAGTACCGGCCTCCCGCGGCTATCTCGGTAACTTGAATTTTCGGTCACAGAGCACAGACAATTTTTCGCTCACAAACAATGGGGCTGACGCCGACGGCGGCTTTTCTGCGACACAAGCTTTTTAACGCTATCGCGTTAAAACACTGTCACGTCGTTGGGATAGATTAGGCACGTCTTTCACTTCAATCCTGAAAGTATGGTGTACAGGAGCCTTTGAAACATCACTGGTGCGGAGCGCAAACGTAAGAGCAATGCGTTAATTCATATTGCTAAAAGCATGTATATTTATATTCTAGGGAGCGACGCGCGTGTGTGCCTGACGGGGAAGACGAAGGGTTGTCTCCGCTCGATCGCTGGTCGACCGGTCACGCCATTACCGCTGGTTTTGAATACATCTAATCCCCCGCCTCCTCGATACGGAGTCTCTTTTTTTCTGTAACAATATAAACCATCTGGCGTCACAAAAGCAGTTTTCTCCCCGTCTCTTGGGTGTAGCTTGTGGGAATCGAGGCTAGCCCGCCGCCAGTGCGTGCGCTTTGGCACCTGCTTCTGCCGTTCTCATGTCCTGACATGAATCTTCCCGCCTCCACGTCTGTCGCTCTGAGAGAGAAGAAGAGAGTATTAACCTCTCTCACCCGGTAGCGGATGTCGGCTGTGGGGCCGTGCGCGAAGTCTCTCGGGCCATTTCATGCGCGCGCGGGAGTCAGTCAGGTGTTTCCTGGACAGCTTAGGGTGAGCACGCATTTCGTTTCCATCTGTCGGCTCCTATTGTTTGGGGCTCGTCGGACTTCGCCAACAGCGCCTTGCGCCTGCGGTGAACGCACACCTTTGGTTGCCCCCTTTCGAACGCTAGGCCGAACAGCGGTGCAATGTCTTTGCGGGTGGTCACACTACGCTGACCCGTATCTCTCGAAGCCAACGCGAGCGGAGTTTCGCCCTCACTCGAGTGACCTGGCCCTTTTGTGCCAGTGTCCCCATGAATCACTTTCACCCACGGAGACGTGCTCGCCGTACCCTGTGTAGTACTTCTCGCCCGTGGCGTGGATAAGTTCATTTGCTTGCCCCCCACCCCTCTTGCTACGGACTCTGTACTGCGTTTTGGTGTTACCGCAGGCGCTAAAGTTAACGCAGGCAATAAAAATGGAAGAAACTGTAATACAACACATATGGCTGAACAGTATGCTTAACAAGTCATGAGGCCTTAATAAATCAAATATTCATTTCTCACTCTGTCATAAAGGAGGCCAACTTGATAGGTACGCCTAGTGCACTCTTTCTTTATCATGTGCTGGATGGAACACCCTACCAAGTTCAAAATATCAGGGGAGATCACAATAAAAGCGATATTACGACTCACGCACAGACCTATACGCCGACACCAATAAACTTTACATACCAAACCACACAGCGTGATATAGCACAGCAGCTGATACTCTTGCAATGTGAGGAAATATCTTTAGATAGCTTCTCTAACAAAAAATTTTCACCCCAATTACACAAGCAAGCACAGAAATGATACGACAGCGGGTACTGAAAGTAACATGAAGAGTACGATATCTACATTCTCTGCTGATTCCAACTTCGTTTGAAGTGGTTGTAGCCTGTATGGCAATAAAAACCTCCTAGTGTCATCCATGATGCACTCAAGGATTATTCTAGCATTTTTTTCGCCATCAAGGTTAGAATGTGTTGGAAGCATCACACTGCACTGTTAACGTTTGTTTCCTAATCCCCCTGTACCACCTGTGCTCTTTGCAATGGACCCATTGTAACAGATGTTGATCGCAAAGTGGAAGGGGGTCAGTGTGAACTGAAAACACTTCAGGAGAAGACAATTACCCCGTGAAATGGTTTCCACATCGGCCAAATATGTAATCAAGGAAATACAAAAATTTCGAGGGCTTGTTTTTTTTGTTTTGCAACACCTCAATCAAAAGCAGCAGACAATACAGGCAACGAATGTATGGGGAACAGTAATTGTACTCTGTTAAGCGTATCAGCACAATTGTGACATAGATGTGAATAAAGCAAACTAGACGAAAGAACTATTTCCACCGACAGGCACCAAACCTGCAACCTTCAGAGGGTGTTCCTGATGCTCCAGCGGAGCTCAATTGGTAGAACATCGGACACATTATCCGAAAATGGCAGGTTTGCTCCCAGCCTGGGGCAAGTTGTATTTTTGTTCACTTTGCTTAACTGACATCTATCTCACAATTGCACTTTTAAAACGGCACAATTAGAGTCTCCCATACGCTCCTTGTCTTCATTATCTACTGGTTTTTATTACTCTACGTAGGTGAAACTGGAAATTTTAAAAGAATTTACCAGCGCCGAAATGATGTAAGGAAAGGCATTGCAAACATGAACGCCTTGGAAAATCATCACTTGGGAGGCGCTTACCTGGGAGTCGATAAATCTGCCGACACCAGACAATTGCTACAATTGACTTTCTGTGCATTCAACATGAGTTCAGAGTAATTAACTTCGATTTGAAAACTGCGGCAGCCCTGCTGCTGTCTGTATACTTACTGTTCGAAAACTTTTCACCATTCTAATGAATAAAGGATAGGTTAAGGTTGCTTTTTAATAATAGTTCTCCAGGAGAATTCATATCACTCATCGATTAGTCATTCATCCTGATTGCCGTCACTGCACTGGCAACGTAACAAATGCAGGCCCACATTCTGCAGAATCTAAACACACTTGATACGCATTTTGTATAGAGAATGAACATGACAGCTTGGAAGGGCGCTCTTTTTTTAGAGAGTTGTCTCTCGAGCGTAAATACAAATCATATGAAAAAGGGTGCATTGTGATAACGAGCCCACACACGCGAGTGAGTTCTATGGTATAGACCTTAACTAACTTTAGTAATTTGTAAACAGTATATCGATGCTATGAATACAACACCTTGTCACGAAGCAAACGTGCTTCGTTTTATGGAAGGAACGCGATGCGGTAACAGTTATCAAAAGAAAGAACGCCGTTATTCCACACTAGACGAACACTATATTTACAGAGCTCAAAGAGAGACAGCGGATGAAAACAGAGCACCAAGCATACAATGTAGTCGGCGGTCACTGCTGCCGCACACACCTATTGTAGTAAATCACTACCCGCAGTTTAGAGTGCCCCAACAATGTTTGTGACTTTTCACGCGTGACGCTGAACTCACTTCTTCAAACGCATTACTGTGTGTGGTGCATATTTTTCTTTGTATGCTTGATGCTTTATTTTTGACCACTGTATGCCCCTGTGCTCCGTAAATATACTGTGTTTGCGTTGTGTCTGAATGAACGGCTTTGTTTCTTTCGAATACTGTCACTTCTTCACTTCCGTTTATTAAAGCGTAGTGCCTCGTGACACATATATTAGAAAGTTTTAGTACATTTAAAGTTGCTTACATTAGCGTTGTGCATCTCAGCGCTAATACTGAAACGAAACGCGCTGCCTGCCAACCGGTAGTTCTTAGTACAGTGGAAGGCCTTTCAGGGAAGGGAAGCCCTTGCGACTTTATCGAGTTATAAAAACACTATGTGCATTACACAAACCTAAAGTGTACCAATAAGTCTAGTTGACCCGAAGTCACCATTGCCGCGTCTTCGTGCCACGTTTGGTTCTTCAGTTTTGCTTCCGACGGCCCAAAACAAACCATTTTATTTCAACATATGCCGCAATCGAGTATTCTTCAAGACCCTATAGCCTGGCTCAGCTTGACTTGTGGCCACATTTGTCTTATCTTGTAAAGAAGGTAATGAGCACAGCGTCGCCATCTCTGCGTTGCTACCGAAAACATGAGCGAACTTTTATGCATTTTTAAGCCTTATGCACCCCCAAATCTGGAGAGTATCTCAACAACAAATTTATTTGATCGGCAGTATACAAATGCAGACGCCTCATTACTCAAATCTAAATCAAATATGACCACAGTCTTTGAAGTGAAAAAGTTTAACAATGCAGGCTGATGACTATAAAGATTTGAAGTCAACGGCTCTCGGTTCATCAGGCACCACCATCTTGCCCTTCGATCGGGGTCTTTTGCGTGAGTTAACGTTGAACACTAATTGGTAGAAATAGCGTTCCTACGTAAGTTTTCCGGCTACTTCAACGTTCTGCACATGCTCAGTTTCGAGCACACAACGCTAACGCTGACACTAAATCCTTGCAATTGCTGTTTTCCGCTATATGCAACTCTCTAGTGAAAGATCCTCTGCGTGTTCTTTCACTGTCGTGCATATACCTACATTGTGCTTTTGGCAACAAAATTCCTAGAAATTAATATTGTTATTTTACTGCCTCAGCTTTTATTAACGCCTTATCACTCACGTGTGTTTTTGCACGTGCAGCCTTGTACGTTACTTCAAGGACAAGACTCTGCCATGTGTCGATACGATGGTGGTGAATCACCTACGCCAAGAAACCGGCCCGTACGCGCCACTACACGATGTCAACCTGTGCATGCACCGGCGAGAGTGCCTCGCCCTGTTGGGTCCCACCGGCTCCGGCAGGTCCCTCCTGCTGCGTGTACTCACCACGCAAGTGCCCGTGTCAGACGGTAACGCTCACCTTCGTGGGGCCGACCTCTTCTCTCATCCATGCGAGTTCGTCCGGGCACTGGGCTATGCGTCCGAAGAGCGCCAAGCCGCGACCTGGCTTACGGGCCGCCAGGTTCTGCGTCATGCCGCCCGAATGCGTCGCGTGCCGGCCCAAGTGGTGTCGGTAATCGTGGAGCAGATTCTACGCATGCTAGATCTTGTGGAACAGGCTGACCATCATGTAGCCGTGTACAGCTGCGGTGAACGTGCGAAGCTCGCTGTTGGGGTGGCCTTGGTAGGCGCACCACCCGTGGTGCTGCTGGACAAGCCGACGGACGGCCTGGACCCCATAGCTCGGCGCCGCATCTGGCACACCATCGTCACTTTCGTCAAGAAGACGCACATGTCTGTGCTCTTGGCAACCGACGAGTAAGTGTCGCTGCATATTCAGTCGCATTTCTCGAAGGAAATATCATATATTCGAAATAACAACCAACCCTCCCCCTTATCATTTTTATTGTGGTAGCAGTTACAAGCACACTCTCAGATGAATTTCACCGCTGGCGTCTGTGTCACCGTCACTCACTCTCTATGTATGCGTATTCATGTATATGAAAACTCAATAAATAATAAATCAGAAGAAGAGTCCTGCGTGCTTAATCGAGCATGGGGCCTCTGAATTGTGAGTGGGAGGCGTTAACCACTGAGCCAGGAAGAAGCACCTCCTTCAGCGTTCAAGCGGCAAGCTTTTTATATATACCACTTACCGCTGGTAACGGGTATCTCGGAAGGAGCTCTCGTGTTTTCAGCGTTAAATGCAAAATGGCGCAATGAGCACGCGTCGCCACATCGTCACGACGCCGAGGCGCCCGTTTTCATCTTCCACGCGTACTGTATCCCGCGGAGAGGGAGCAGGGTGGATGCTAACGAGTGCGCTTTTCTCGCGGTAGGGACAATTGTACGTCTTGGCTAGCCTCAGGATTTATCAGAACAATTTTGTTGTAGTTACAGGGCGCACAAAGGTCACAGAAATTGTTTCACAGTATTTGTCTCCAAAAATGGCTCGCTTTTTAGACACAGCAAAGTAACAACTCAGATGCTTATTCGCGTTCATCTGTATGTCAGTACGTTTCGTGCGTCGTTTGTGGGTGAGAAACGCGGGGCACGTTTCTATCTGCTTGCCATTCTGCGCGTGACCTTCCCATTTGTTGCGGTCACGTTCATTACTTTGCCTTCAGGGCAAAGCGGTGACTTTTTATGTGAAATGAGATCTGTGTGCCTTACAAATGAGAGCTGGTGGCAATTCAGCACACTCGTCCATATGCCAACTCGTTCCCCGGCGAGCGTGTGTGCCAGCACGCGTGGGCCGCGAAGATGACTGCCCTAGCTTCGCCGCGACGCTCGTCGGCTGGTACGACTCGGGCGTCAGCGCCTTGCTGACGTAGCATGTCTGACATGCCCGGACATGCTACACCGGCGCATGGTACGCAAGCACACGTCACCACCCTTCGCCTGCCAGAGTCAACCCCTTTTTCTATGGTCTTGCTGCTGCCCGGCGCTCGCGCGCTTGGGAGATACTCGAACGCCTGCAACGCCTGCCTTTGCAGGCGACTCCTCGTTCGCACGCTTCGGCATTTCCACATTGTGTGGTAGCCTTGACGCCACTGTATAGCGTACTCAATTGGTCTCGCGACGTTTCTCTGCCTGCTCGCAAGCCCTGGAATGTCGCACTGGGCAGTGTGTTTGGTTAATAAACCCGCGTTTGTTAACGACCAGTTTCGAGTACGATCTCTGCGCCGTACCGCAGAGTCAAAGAACGTCGCATTTGTTCCCGGTCACTTCGTATTGAGTAAGCCTTTCGCAAACCTATCTCGACAAGGTGTTGGTACAATGAGCCTTTTTGTATAGTTGAATGGGAGTTCGTCTACGAATCTTGGCGCAGTGTTTGCAAGAAAACTAAAATTTATCGTAAAGTGTGACAGCTAACCCTTCTTTTTTGTCATTGCTCAATATTAACACTTTTATTTGGCATATAAAAAATGTTTCTCTGTTGAGACAGAGAAACATTGTCACAATTTCAAATGGTGAAGTACTTTCTTAGACTTGTTGCCAAAGTTTAGTTACTGTCAATGAGCGAGTGTATTTAAGATTTGTGTATGTGTTCGAGAAACACAAAAATATCCGCAGTTTTGTAGTTACTTGTGCTGAAAGCATTCGTGTTTTTAACTAGAGAATTTTTAGTGTGCATCATAAAAGATAGAAATCTAAAATATCTAGCAAGTGGCCAATTATAACCGGCAGAAAATGATCCTGAATGATGAACGCATATATATTTCCTTTAAAACTGATTAATTTTGACGGCTTACGCAAGTCGCATTTCGTCATGTACGCGCACTTGGTCTTGCGCATTTGGGTCCAGTTTTTCCTTCAATAGTTGTGGGGTCCTCTATGCTTTAGAACATTGATCATACAGACCGAGGAACGCGAGCAGCAACATGTGCTTTTTGAGCAATGAAAAAAAAAGGCAGATCACACGTACAGTGAATCATTGATATGCGAAGCACGAATGAGGAAGGTTGGTACGTCACTTTAAAATCAGCACAACGTTACGTGGCAGAGGTAAACTGTGGAGCAAAAGACTTCCATGTTATGATTATCACGTGTGGACGTGTTACCTTCCTCATCAATTCACGCCTGCTGATACCTAATTTGGTATATGTGGAGCTAGCGAAACGGCCGTGAGCACATCATGAGTGTGCAATGTAGTCATAATGTTAAATGACACGCATGTCGTGAATATATCATTTCGACGTATCGTTTACCTGCGTTGTCCGTTAGTGTCACACAATACTGAATTTAGTACACTATAAACTAGCGAAACGGCCGTGCTTGCATCGTGAACGTAGCATGTAATCGTGTTGTTACATGACACGCACCTGATGATTATCATGCTTGCACCAGTCACATACCTTCATAATCCATTGGCGTCCCGTAATACCAAATTTGGCATATGCAAAGCTAGCGAAACGGTCGCGAGCGCATCATAAGTGTGGCATGTAGTCACACTGTTACATGACACGCATGTCATTATTTTCATGTTAGGGTCTGTCATTTGCATTCCCCATGCAGCCATCAGTTTTGCAACATGTCATGTGAACGAAACCATCGCGAGAGCAGCAAGAATATTAAATGTAAATCGTGACATTCATGACATACTGTCATGTTACGGCATACTAAGTTTGATATCGATACCACATCGAAACGGCCAAGAGAGCTAAAAGATGCAAGCGGATAGATAGATAGATAGATAGATAGATAGATAGATAGATAGATAGATAGATAGGTGGGTAGGTAGGTAGGTAGGTAGGTAGGTAGGAAGGTAGGTAGGAAGGTAGGAAGGTAGGTAGGTAGGTAGGTAGGTAGGTAGGTAGGTAGGTAGGTAGGTAGGTGGGTAGGTAGGTAGGTGGGTAGGTAGGTAGGTAGGTAGGTAGGTAGGTAGGTAGGTAGGTAGGTGGGTGGGTGGGTGGGTGGGTAGGTGGGTAGGTAGGTAGATAGATAGATAGATAGATAGATAGATAGATAGATAGATAGATAGATAGATAGAATCAAATTCGCCGAAGTTCAGTAAGAAATGCTTAGCAATCAAAAACTTGCACCACCTTCTTCAATATCTGAAAGAGCGTGCACACGGCATAGTTCGCCTCAACGACACCTACCAGCGCTACAAAAAGCAGCCAATGTCACAGCGAGTGCGCCTCGTTTCACGAAATCGCGGAGTACACAAGCGTTCACTATCACGCTCATCAACACATGTTTCTCTGCACAGTGAAACCGAGAGGTGGCGTTGGCCGTGCGGACATCCATTTATATTGCCACCTAGAGTTGTGAGCCGGCAAGCCCTAGCGAGCCGAAAAGGGCAAGGAGAACGAAGAAGAAGTGTGGTTAGCGCCTCGTTTCGAAGATACACGCTCGTGTCTTTCTGCCCCGCTGTTCCTGTCCCTTCTCTACGGCTCTTGGTACGTGACAAACTGGTGGAAGTGCTGGGTGATCTATGCACCGTACCCCTCCACATACTAGGAACACAAGCGTCGTACCGGTGGTCACTCCTGTGCACCGCGCCAGCAGAAGGATCCGAGGGCAATCCCCTGAGTTTGGTCTGCTCGCAAACAACATGGCAGCTCCGACCAGCCATGCCGACACCAACCCAACCGGTACGAACGGCACAACGCCGCTCCATTGCACCTTACTCACACCGCGAACGCCAAATCCTTTTCATGGCACTGCACTTGAGGATGTGGAAGATTGGCTTGTTCATTACGAGTTCGTTGCCGTGCACAACCAGTGGGACGACGCAGACAAACTGCGGCACGTCTATTTCAGTCTTTTGGACGGCGCACGTGTCTGGTACGAGAACCGGGCAGGTATTCGTACATCATGGGAAGACTTCAAACGCCGACTTCTTGCGACATAAGCAAGCCCTGACCGTCGGGAGAGAGCTGAGCGCGATCTGCAGTCCCGCATACAACTACCAAATGAAGGGGTTGCGATGTATGTCGAGGAAATGACGCGCCTCTTCCACCGAGCTGACCCCGGCATGCCAGAAGAAAATAAGGTACGGTACCTCATGCGCGGGGTGAAAGAGCAACTTTTCGGTGGGCTTGTACGCAGTCCACCCAAGACTGTGTCAGAATTTTTCACGGAAGCTGTCACCATCGAAAGCACCCTTAGGCACCGGGCCCCGTCATACGAGCGGCACGTCAATGCTTCAACTACGGACTACTTTGGAGCTTTCGGTGGCCAAATGGATTTTTTCCGAGAGCTCATACGTTCAGTCATCCGCGAAGAACTCCAGAAGCTGTCAGTGCCCTCGCAGCCCCCTACCTCTTCGTTCTCCAGCGTTGTCCGAGATGAAGTCCAGCATGCTTTAAGAGAACCATCTTGCATGCGGGGTTATCAACCACCCGGTGACTTCCCCCGCATGTCGTATGCTCAAGCTTTGCAGCAACCTGTAACACCCGCAATCCCGCATCCCACCGTGGCCCCAGCCATGCTGCAGACGGTCCAAGCGGCGCCATATTACAGCGCACCTCGCCCGATCCCGCGAAAATCAGACGTCTGGCGTGCGCCTGATCGACGTCCTCTCTGCTTCCACTGTGGCGAAGCTGGGCATCTTTACCGACACTGTTCTTACCGGCAACTTGGACTACGCGGATTTTCGACGAACTCACCACCACCCAGGTTCGGTCAACGGCCCCCTGATATTGAAGAGTATGTGGCTCAACAGCGCGGAACTTCGTCATCCTTGCACCAGTCACGCTCCCCGTCGCCGCGGCGATTTTCTCCTAATCGCCGCACCTATTCGAGTGTGGCGCAGGGTCGGTCCGCCAGTCCGCGCCGGGAAAACTAACCACAGCGACCTTCGGGGGCGAGGCCACTCATACTGGACAAGCTCAAGGCCTCCTACCGACGCTTCCGCAAACTGAAGATTCCCCGACGACGACGTCACCAGCTGGTTCCGAAAAGGTTTCATTAGATATTCCAGTGCTGCTCGACGGTCGCAAAGTCACTGCTTTAGTTGACACGGGTGCGGATTTTTCTATAATAAGTGAAAAACAGGCTGCTCTTCTAAAGAAAGTGACGATGCCTTGGAACCTCAAGCCAATTCGTACTGCTGGCGGGCACATCGTCATGCCACTCGGCGTTTGCACAGCACGAATACAGATTCGTGGTTCAACCTTTGTTATCAGCTTGAGCGTTCTCCGTCAGTGTTCTCGAGACCTGATCATTGGCATGGACTTCCTGAGGGAGCACGGTGCTATCATCGACATTCGACAACGCCTCGTCACGTTCTCAACAAAAAGCGCCACACCAGAGCATAATCCCGACCACGATCGAGTATGTCTGCGGGTAATTGACGATGCTGTGACGATACCACCGCGCTCAAGTGTTATGGTTCAAGTGGCTGGTAACAAATCAGCACACGGTGAAATGGTGGCGGAGAGCAATCGATCCCTGCTCTTTTCCCAAAGTGTCTGCGTAGCACGAACCCTAGTAGACCTTCAGGATGGCCATTGCGAGGTACTTGTTACGAACTTCAGCTACGAGCGCCGACACCTTTTCCCTGGTACTGTCATCGCCTATGCCTACCCAGTAACTAATGTGACTGAGTGTTTTGCTTCCGAGGCAACCGATAATACCGAAGCACCTCTCCGGGGCGTCGACATAAATCCAGCGCTTTCTGACGAAAACAAACGAAGGCTTAACGACCTGTTGATAGAATTCCACGCCTGTTTTGCACGTTCATCGAGAATCCGCCAAACATCGATTACCAAACACCGTATTATCACCTACGGCGACGCGCACCCTATACGGCAACAGCCTTACCGTGTTTCACCAACCGAACGACGCGCGATTCAAAATCAAGTGAAGGAAATGCTTCAAGACGGTGTAATACAGCCATCAAGTAGCCCTTGGTCATCGCCAGTGGTCCTTGTAAAAAAAAGGATGGTACACTTCGCTTTTGTGTCGATTATAGGAAGCTGAATAACGTCACAAAGAAAGACGTGTACCCGTTGCCTCGAGTGGACGATTCTCTTGACAGGCTGAGGCGAGCAAAGTACTTTTCCTCAATCGACCTCAAAAGTGGTTATTGGCAAACTGAAGTCGATGAACGTGACCGCGAAAAAACGGCTTTTGTAACTCCTGACGGCCTGTATGAGTTCCGAGTGCTCCCATTCGGCCTCTGTTCCGCTCCGGCCACATTCCAACGAATGATGGATACCGTTCTCGCTGACCTCAAGTGGAAAAGTTGCCTCGTCTATCTAGAAGATGTCGTTGTCTTTTCAAAAACGTTTGACGAGCACCTTCATCGCCTTCGGAGTGTTTTTGAAGCCATACGATCAGCTGACCTTACCCTCAAGCCAGAGAAGTGCCATTTCGCCTACAATGAACTGAAGTTCCTCGGTCACGTTGTGAGCGCTGCAGGCGTTCGGCCCGATCCCGAGAAGACTGCCGCTGTGGCCTCTTTTCCAGCTCCGACAGACAAAAAAAGTCTTCGGCGATTTCTGGGGCTCTGCGCCTACTATCGCCGTTTTATTGAAAACTTCTCTAAGGTTGCGGAGCCTCTCATCAGACTTACGCGTGACGACACCCCATTTCAGTGGACTGACGAACAAGCGACTGCCTTTGCGGAACTGCAACATCGATTGTGTTCCCCTCCTTTACTCGGTCATTTCGATGAGGACGCTGACACAGAGGTGCACACTGACGCAAGCAACATTGGTCTCGGAGCTATCCTGCTGCAAACACAAGATGGGATTGAACGTGTGATTGCCTACGCGAGCCGCACTCTATCACGTGCCGAAACCAACTATTCAACGTCAGAGAAGGAATGTCTCGCGGTAATATGGGCGATTACAAAGTTCAGGCCTTATCTATATGGGCGCCCATTCAAAGTTGTGAGTGATCACCACGCTTTATGTTGGTTGGCTAACCTCCGAGACCCCTCTGGGCGATTAGCACGATGGAGTCTGCGACTTCAGGAGTTCGATATCACCATTGTATACAAGTCGGGTAGAAAGCATGAAGACGCCGACACGCTATCACGAGCACCTCTGGAGTCCGACCATACAGCTGTAGAAGACGACAGCACCTTCCTGGGGACTCTCAGTGGGGCGGACCTCCTCAGTAAGCAACGAGCGGACCCCGAGTTAAGACCCTTCATCGATCATTTCGAAAGGCAGCACCGCGTCTGTTCCTCGTCCCCTTTCCCGTACGTTGCCGTCATTTTGCTTACGACACGACATATTATACAAGAAAAACACTGGTGTTGGCAGCAGATCTTATCTTCTAGTCGTCCCTCATGACCTTCGTGATGACATCCTATTAGCCTGCCACGATGAGCCGACATCCGGCCACCTGGGATACTCACGGACACTCGACCGGGTTCGAAAGCTATATTTCTGGCCAAAACTCACAGCTTGTGTCAAACGCTACGTGAAAGGATGCCGCGAATGTCAGCGTCACAAGTCACCACCTGTGAAGCCTGCAGGCCTCTTACAACCCATCGATCCACCGCGTACGCTGTTTGACCAAGTTGGGATGCACCTTCTTGGACCGTTTCCTATGTCTCACTCCGGAAACAAGTGGATCATTGTCGCAACTGATTACTTGACGCGTTATGCTGAAACGAAGCCATTGCCACGCGGTACAGCATCTGAAGTCGCCCAGTTTTTCATGCACCACATTGTGCTTCGTCACGGTGCCCCGTCATTCATCATCACTGACCGAGGGACAGCGTTTACGGCAAAACTGTTGGACGACATCTTCAAGCTCAGTTACACGAACCACCGCAAGACAACCGCATACCACCCCCAGAGTAGCGGCTTAACAGAAAGGCTGAAAAAAACGCTCGCGGACATGATTTCTATGTACGTGGATGTGCAGCATAAAACGTGGGACGAAATCCTGCCATACGTAACGTTTGCGTACAACACCGCAACCCAGGAAACGACAAGGTTCGAACCCTTCCGCCTCGTTTACGGTAGAGACGTGCAAACCATGCTAGACGCTATGATTCCTTGTGACATCGACCAGCACGAGCTACTAACTCCCAATGTCGACGATTACATTCAGCGTGCAGAGGAAGCACGTCAATTAGCTCGCGTGCACATAATATTGCAGCAATGTGAAGACGCCCGAAGGTACAATATGCACCACCGACAAGTCTCCTACCAACCTGGCGACCAAGTGTGGGTTTGGACTCCTGTTAGACGGCGAGGTCTGAGCGAAAAACTCCTGAGCAAGTACTTCGGACCCTACAAAGTATTACGGCGGTTGAATGAGGTCAACTATGAAGTTATTCCAGACGGAGGCTCGGCAACGACACAGCGCCACTCACCACGAACAGAGATTGTGCATGTCGTCCGCCTAAAACCTTATATTACGCGGTGAGGCTCGTCTTATTATGCCCAGGCAGCAAACATTTTCGTTTTTTTTACATTGCCCGTTGGGTCTCGAACGAACTGTGAACTCTGTTAATGGTTTTTTTCTCTCTTATGACCAACCTCAGACAATTTTTTTGCACCTGCATATGCCCTGTGCACTATAGCTACCGTTTCTCTTTTTTTTTCCCTTACCGACCCTGCTGTCCCCTTGTGTATGAGCATCGGGTCGATGCTCTAATGGGAGGGGGAATAATGCCACCTAGAGTTGTGAGCCGGCAAGCCCTAGCGAGCCGAAAAGGGCAAGGAGAACGAAGAAGAAGTGTGGTTAGCGCCTCGTTTCGAAGATACACGCTCGTGTCTTTCTGCCCCGCTGTTCCTGTCCCTTCTCTACGGCTCTTGGTACGTGACAATATTTAACACAGCTCTAAGGACCTGTTCTTGAATTAAGCAGCTTTGGCGGCGTCGTAACAGGCAGACCGAATGAGAGTGAGATAGAACGAATGCGTGGCGCAGCGAAACATGAAGGCGGACAATTGCGAAAAGAGCCCGAGGAGGAGGGAAAACCTTTAGTAAGGCATACGTAACGAGTCTACGTACGCAACACGGCTGCGGGAGGAGAGGGCGCATGTTCACTACGTGACGTATCCATTCTTAAGATGCGCTCTTACGCCCTTATCAGGATGCTGCGTACGTACCGCAACGCTTACTACGTTGTGTTCTACCGGAAATACCAGAAACGAGAGCGCATGATGGATGCAGTAGCGTTCGACGCGTACACCAAAAGTGAACTGATACAAAGCGTGTGCACTTCACATAGGAATGGCATGTTTTCATTCCAGACCAGGCACACGCTAGCGGCACGTTCCGGCATTTTGACGAGTCGGAAGAGATTACCTGGCAACCTACAAAAATCCTCCAGTAACCGCCTTCGAAAGCTTGTGTGCCGTAACGCGTTTATTGCTGTCAGACTTTTCGTCCAATGAACCCGTAAAAAAAAGACAACTAGGTACGTAGTACTTTTATTGATGCTGCTGCGTAACACATGTTGAGCGTCGTGCGAGCTTTGACTTGTTAGATGTGCTGGTAATAGATCGTAAAGTCTAGAATACCTGCAACGCGACAAGTAGCTGCAGGGTACCCTTAGCCTTAGTGTTTCTTAAAATTAACTAAAGTGTACTCAGGCGCTGCGATCGTTCAACGACCAAGAAATTGATGGGTAGTAAACGGATTTGCCTAGTCTTCGTACTTGCGGGTGGCGAGTCGCACTTATAGCTTCTTTATTGCTGTGTTTCGGTTTCCTTTCGAAGACTAAACTAATCCTTTAGATCTTTGTGACCTGAATTGAAAAGGTAAACCTAAAAAATAAGGTGGCGAAGCACAACCGCTGAACCTTTGCTGATTTTTGTTTTTTGACAAAACAGTTTAAATTACACCGCATGAACACACATGGAGCCAGAAGCAGGCTATAAGTGCGAAGATTGGAAAAATCTGTGTACTACCAATCATTCCCATGCTCGCTGAAGTGCCGTGCGTTGCAGCTCCCTTAGACACAAGCGGCAGAGTTTCCTCTAGTGTATATTAGAAAGCTATGCGCTTAGACTCATCCACAGCAGCGCTGGAGAGAACGCGGGGATAAAGGCCGTGTGACCGTGCCCGGTCAAACACCGTTCTTTTATTGCGAACCCAGGAACGGAAAATGCCTTCAGCGAACACCACGGCCTGACTTGTACGTTGGTGGTCCTTACCCTGGCAGTCAGAATGTTTGCCGTGTAGATCAAACAGGCCACATTATCCCTGGGACTTATAGCATACTTCTAGTGTCGGTGGCGCTGATAGGCAATCAGAAATAAAAGTCCCTGAAAAAAACTTATGTAGCGCCATTCTGGCCAATGTGCAGGCTCCTCTCCCTTCGCGTGCATATCTTTTGTGAAGGTATCACAAACGCCATATTGTTTGTCCCCTTTCGCAAGCACGCGCTCCAAGAACAGACGCCATCGACGTACCGTTCCAGTATACCTGAGGCACGGCCGCTCGATGAGCACACGGCGCGGCAGTGCCAGAGCTGCCTAAACGACTGGCACATGCAGTGCGCCCGCTCGCTTTCACATTCGTAGTTGCCTGGTGGACACTCTAGAGGCGCTGCAGTGGTTCCTGGGAGAGGAGGTAGAGGCGAAGGGGTGCGTTTGGCGCTACTTTAGTTTTTAGGGGCGAAGCTCCTTAAAGCGGCACCCGTTCGTCCCTCGTACTCGTAGTCATAGTCGTAGTGTGTAACCAGTCTTACCTTTTGACCTGCAAGGTGGTGCCGGTGGGAGATTTTTCCTGTGCGTTGTTGAACAATAAAAAATTCGCAGCGTGCGCGTTAACTAAAATCCGAATTCTTCTGTCTTTCATTTCCCACTAGTAGCCAATGGCATGTGCATTGAGCACTATCTGGCAACAAAGGTTTGCTACGTTATACTTGCTGGGCATAACCTCCTTGGTTTTAGAAAGGTTTAGCGAGTGTTGGGCCGCAGTGCAATGAATACAGTGAACTAGTATATACCATGAACTCGAGGTGGTTAAAGGTGGGAAGTAGACACGAAGCGCAAGCCGTAAGAAATTGTGCGTGTGCCACCTCTCGTTCAGTCCTTGTAATGTCCGCTGGATGGCGGTGCTTTTATATGCGGAATATAAGATGAAAAGATGCGAGATGGTGGTACTTGGAGTGTTGACTACATGGACGAACGGACACACAGACAGACGCATGAACGGACGCATGGATGGCTGCACGCACGAACAGACGTGCGCACGAACGGGCGGATGGACGCGTGGACGTTCACATATAGATGGACGCATGGACGAACGGAAGCAAGAACGAATGGACGAATAGATGCTTCGCCCCACTCTGCATCATTCACTCCGTGGATATGCAGCATTTTTTTTTCGGGGACTTTCTTCAGAAACCCTTGCGTCTTGCTTACGACTTACCTAGTTCAGTGAAATGCAACAGGGAGCGGTAAACTAAAATTGTGGTAGCGCGCTTCGCTGCGTACGCCGCCTATTTCGCACAGCGTACGCGACTGCTGAATACGCCCAATGACAAGTGCCTGATGACAGCCGAGAAACCAAAGGTTCTGCAGCGCCACGATTGTGCGCTACATCGTTCAATCGCCGATGATGCTATTACTAGATAGCTTTACGACTGCGGAATGGTGCTACCTATGCATCGCGCAAGTGCCTTGCGTTACGTGGAATCGTTTGCCACGAATGGGCTTTTAGTACGCTGTAGTAGAGTGTACTCGAAGTGTTGCGTGGTGTGACCGCGCCTCACCACCTGTTCCCTTCAGCGTTGCCCTTAGCGGCAGCGCTGCAGTCGCATAGTGCTTAAATAGCGAGCCACTCACCGCGCACAGGAACTGCTATAGGCTTCGGCTCCTCCGGCGCACTTTTTTAAGGCAGATTTCTTTGTACCTGCCCGTCATTCATGATTAAAACGTGATGTCGTTACCCTTGAAGTTAGACACTCCAACCTACTTAGTTCGAGTTCCATAAAACCCTTGTGAGAGATCAAAAATTTTTCATTTTGTGGAGGTTGAACCGTTAAAATGGTTACCGTAGTTATGAAAACATTGAGAAAAAAAATCTGATTGGCACAGTCAGGCTTTCTAGCCTTGGCATATTACACACGATACCTGAAGTTCGATGTGTTTTAAACTACTTCTGTATTGTGAACACCGCCCCGCCGTGGTGGTCTAGTGGCTAAGGTACTCGGCTGCTGACCCGGAGGTCGCGGGAACAATTCCCGGTTGTGGCGGCTACGTTTCCGCTGGAGGCGGAAATGTTGTAGGCTCCTGGGCTCAGATTTTGGTGCACGTTAAAGAACCCCAGGTGGTCGAACTTTCCTGAGCCCTCCACTACGGCTTCTCTCATAATCTTATGGTGGTTTTGGGACGTTAAACCCCACATATCAGTTAAATCAATGTATTGTGAACATCGGTAGGAGCGCCTCGTCAAAAACAGCTGGTAATGCGTTGATTAAAGAAAACATGGCTTCAGAGATGCGAAAGATCATCATGATTGCGACCTTAACACAGGTTGCACTACATCCTAATAATGGTCCTATTTATACGTAAACATTATTTATTATACAAAAAACTTGTTTTAGGAGTCCGCTGATTTGCAGGAAAAGCGCACCTCCAGAATATACTGGGAAAAAAAGTGCAAGTGATTGGAATGAAATGCAAGCCGCTTTCAAGGATTCCCGCTCTGATGGATGAAGCATAGGTGATCTGTAGCTTCTGTGCACAGCTCATGAAGTTCGTGCCTGATGTGATTGTGGTGATGACCTCAATTCTCATGTGCTTTCGGCACCTTAACATTGAGGTCTGTGGTCCTGTGGATTTCGCGAGATTAACTGTGGTCCAGTGGATCTCATATAACGTAAACACAGTAACCGTAGGCACCTAACACGTGGAATGACGACTTCCGAAATGATGCAACACAGGCACAGAAATTGTTCGAAAACAGCACAACACAGGCACATAAACAAAACAGTGTCAGCACATCAGTGTCAGCACATCAATCGCAAGCTGTCATGTGTGGTCGGGTGATCACGAGCGTGTGTATGCAAGATAGCAGTTCAGCATAAAAGCTAATAAAGCCTGCTATGTTTCAGGTGGTCTGCGGAATTCCGCTTCACCTTTAGCTTCGGTTTATTCAGTCTTTTAAAAAAGAAGTGGAGCCTCGTTGTCAGATAAAAGCTGATAACCCGTGGAGTGAGGACCTCCGTATGCTCAGAGCATCAGAACAACCAGTCTTCATCGGTGAAGCTCGATGGATCATGTGGAGCATGTCAAGGAGGCTTTCGCGGTGAACTTTTCGCGTATAAAAACACCCTGTAAACACCATTTCCAGATGCGTGATGAAACGAAAGAGATCAATCGAAGGATAAAGCAACCACCTCTGTCATTGTGTAGCACCAATGCTGAAGCTGCTAGACAACGGGCTTGCTCCGGTGTAAGTAAACGGAGACTAGTGCACGCGGAACAACAACTTGGGAGCACGCACTTTTTTGTCACATCCACACACGTAGTAGGTCCGCCTCGATTCGCTTCGTTGTACGTGGTACCTCTGGTCTTCAGCATGGCGCTCTGATGTTTAGGCCGCAGTCAAATCTGCTTCAACGTGCGCTTTCCAAACATTGAAAAAGCCTTCCCTTCGTGTTTGTTCATCTAGCTCTCCGGTGCTAAGCAAGGATATTAGTAGGTCCTTGTCTACGTTGCTACCTGCGACACTGTTCGCCAAGTGTTAATACGAAAGTCAGAGTTAACTGTTAGTAAGAACTGATGAGGTGTGGGGTGCGTGTTGCAACTGTTTGACAGTCTGACTATTCAAAAAAGAAAAAAACTTTCCACCTTGCCCTGACTGAGCCGTGATGTAAGCAAATAGGTAAAACTGACCTCTTTGTTCAGGTACCACAATAATTTTTGGTACTTGTGAGGCAAACCCTTAAGCCTTCCGCAGTAAATTCACTGATACATCTTTTATGGGCGTGACGTTCCCACTTTTCCAAAAATAACAACATGTCTTCAATCTTTCTTACACTATTTGAAGCAGGTCTCAATGCTTCCGATGAGAAGCGGGTTGTCATGATGCTGATCAAATCTTTCATTATGGAAAATAATTTCTGTGTGGTGTCAATGGGGCCACTTTTCCTTTCAAGTTGTACGCGATAAATAATTAAAGAAGGCCTGCAAAGGCCCATGGGAAGACAGTTGAAACACATTATTAGCTCTCATTTTTTGAAAATTATTCAACGAGATCTGAACGCAAGTTATGCCTGGCATGTCCTTCAGTGTCACAGCATCATTATCAATAGCGAAAACCTCTCTGACAAATTCTATGGACACACGTCCTTCTGCTGTGTCGAAAGTGGTTTGTAGTACCCTGTTCCAAATATATTTAACCAGATAAGGAAAGTAAAAAAAAAACTTAGAGGTACTGGTTCGAGTTGACTGGGTTCGTCGTTTCGCAAACAACTTCTTTTAGTGAGGCACGTATGTTGTAGACGTGCCACATTTTTTTATTTTATGAAGCCGCGTCACATGTTACTTAGTCTACAAATAAACCCGTTTTCTCAGCGAGAATAGTTGCTTCAAGCACAATTTTAGCCAGGAGCTCACCTTTGACCTGTTCATTGCTTGAAAAAGCTCCGAGAACTTGCGTCTATTTGCCTACCAACGGCACGAACATAACCACCAGACCATGGTTGCATGGTAAGGTTTTTTGTTCCTCGGGGGTGTAGGGGGCCAGGGCTGCAATGCAAGACCATCAATTTTTTCACCAGTGGTCACAAATATATGTTCTGAGAGCTTCATTTCATCGATGATTATCCCTGCATGACTCTTGAACGGATTTATGTGGGCCACCTTTTTTTTTTGTGCACTAAGCACTTTTTTGTTGAATCCGTAGCTGCTTCGGTAGTGATCCGTGTATTTCCTAAGTGTCCAATCACTGGGCAATGCTAGGATCTGTTGTTTCCGCATGTGCTGATACAGCTTTGGGCCCCTAGTTTTCAAAAGGATGCATCCGACTAGCCACTCTTAGTCGTACAACATCTCACGTGAACTTTTCCTCTTGGACGCCTGAAAGCAATGGCGCACGGCAAGTTGTTGCTTTGGAGAAAGTGACTTCATCTTTTCGGCGAGAACTTCCTCGACTATCTCAGCACTTTCTTTTTTGGCTTTCTTTAATGTCTGAGAGAGCACGCTCAGTTTAGCGTCGAGACGCTTGTCCTTGAGTTTGTAAATCTTGAGCTTTCGCGAAACCATCAAACAAGGGCGTGTAAGTGTCTTTTGGCGCCTCTTCAGCCGCGACTGTCGGTTGTGCAACGCTTTCCTTAGGCACTTAGAGATCACGTAAGGCATTGCTTCTTTTATTGATCTGGCATGGCACCTGGTGCTATACACAATTCGAGATTTTTTATTTGCTTGACGTTGCAGGTGCTCTGTAAGGATGCTTTGCAAGTAGTCGTCGTTGCTCGCCACAGCACCTTTACATATATGCATTTCGTGTGCCTCCTCTTGTAGCTTAGTCGTGCCATTTATCGTTGATACAGCCGCATGTGCCACAAGTTTATCCAACACAAACGTCCTTGAGTTTGCTCCACTCGCACTGTCAACTGTGAAGAACACAGCTTTTTCGACATGCACTTCACCAGTGATGGAGGTCAACGAGCACGAGGTAAAGCACACCCCTTCGTCTTCGCAAAGTTCATGGAGCGTCCAGTAGTTATTGGGCAACTTGAATTGCTTCAAGTCTGCGACAGTTAAGGGGGCATGGGTGTCGTTGTTGGTAGAAGGTTCGTCCGCAACATCCTGTTCGTCAGTGTTGGTCAAGCGCTGCTTCTTCCTTGGCCAAGCCGACTCGTTCCGTTTGTGCTTGTGACTGCTTCCTTCGGAGGGAACGCGCTTGCTCTAATTTTTAGGAAGATTTGGCAAAAGCGTTGGTATTCCTCCAGATTGAGCATGGGCTTACCTCGCAGGATTCTGGCTTTTGCGCCGTTGACAACGTGAACGTACTCCCTGATGACGTAGCGCGGCTCAAAATGGAAGCTCGCTAACCGTGGAGTCTTCGGTGAGCGGCTTTTCCACCCTGTGTAAGCTTCTTTACCATTGTTGTCTTCTTTCGAGGTCGGCAGCTGCTTCAAATAGGGAAAGCTTTCCCATGTTTTCTCTCCGTGCATATCCAGTCGGGGTGCAGCACTTCAGTCGCTGCTTAGGTACCATGAACGAAATTTAACCATGCTAAGAACACGAAACTACCCACTCGCACCAGTGACGACACGGTCGCGTCAAAAGCAGACGCGCGTGATAACTTTAGCAGGCGACGACAGTGCCACTGCTACCACCACTTACTACTGAAGGCATGCTTCGCCGCGCGCAAAATATGGCCTTTTCGGCCGGTTGAAACGAAGAATAGTTTCGACGTTGCAATAGCAGCAGAATGAATTTGTTCCCCCAAAAATCTGGTAACATTATTTGTCACAAATCTTTAACCTTAAAGCTTGTTTTCTAAAATGTGATAGAATGTAGAAAGGCTCTTTTACACTCAATTTAGATTGTGAAAATAAAAGTGCTTATGGTCCATAAGCACTTATAGCATTGTGCAGAGCTTACAAAAAATATTTTGAAATATTTGGCCAGACTCAGACAGAAAAGTATTGAAAGCGAGTGGGCTACTCTATAAAGCTACTGTTCTCCGCCGATGCTTCTACACTAGGCCGTTGCTCAAAACTAAAAGCTGTCCAATACCTGTCGGTGTGAATACCAAACCCAGCTATATTTCTGACGCAGCTGTCGGTGTCGGTCGGTCGTTATCAAGTCAAGCAGTTGTTGTAAACCTTTAGTAATAAAGCTTTTAATAGATGCTTGCACAATAAACACGTTTAATAGATGCTGCACATGCTGCTGGAAGGTATTCTAAATGTAAAAAAAATTGAAAGCGGGCTTATCGTTGCAGTGAATATCTCAAATCTCGCTATAATTGAGCCGAACTTGTTGCTGGGCTAGTTGGTACAACACTTATAAATAATGCACGATGAACCACTGCTAGAAGAAATAAGGCACAGAATAAACAGAAAGGGCATGTCTTATTCTGATTCGTTCTGTATTAACTGTTTTCTTTTGTTGGTTAGGCGTCTGAAATATTCAAAGTAACTAAGCCGTATAATTGGAAGTTAGATGCGCTCAGAAAGCAGTTAGATAGAAAAATACCATGTCAAACGCACGCAGAACCAGGAGGCTGTAAGTAGACAGGGAAGAGGAAAGAAATCTGAACCCCCAACACCACGAACTGATTTCGTAAGTAAACTTTTTAGGGTATACCAAATTATATACACGCATTTACAGTGACCACCAATTGTCAAAGTTAGTCGTTCTGCTGCACACAACCGCACCTCAAAAAAAAAAAAAAAAAACCGGATAGCCCTGCGCAGAACGTTTAGCGTGTCTCTGTACAAATGCGCATTCTAAATGTCACCTTTTCGACTATGAGGTCTCAAAACTATTTCAAGTCTAACGTAGTAGGACGAAAAATGCACTGCGTAAAAATAGCGCCTGTATGGATATTGTGAATGGGTTGTGACGTGTGACTTACGTGCATATACTTGCGGATATATATATATATATATATATATATATATATATATATATATATATATATATATATATTGTGAGAGAGAGAGAGAGAGAGAGAGAGAGACATTTCATAAAAGAACTAAACTTATATTACAAAACGTCGCCATTAATTTGCTGGCTTGCAGTGGCGTTACGCCAATATGAAAAATGAGAAATAGTTACAGTGAATTTACGGAGATTAACAGACAAGCTATATATACAACTGGCCCTATTTATTATGCTTAAGATGACCACGTTCGCGTAAAATTCAGTACTCTTAGTTACACGCTTTCCTTCAGCTCGGCGTCTTGATATTAGAGGCACTTGGATCTTACATAAAGGAAGCACAGAAAGCGTGAAAGCACGCGGTTAAAACAATTTCAGCCTTTCAGAAAACAATAAATATTATCTTCTGCAACACTGCGATGAATAAACTGTGTCGTCACCTATATAAATGTTGGGACAACGTTAGTTATACTCGCGTTTCTCATGAAACAATCTAGCGCATGTGGGCTCATATGAAGAACAGTGCTCTGAATATCGTAGAGACTGCCGACAAAGCGACCGTATGATTTATTCACGATTTTGATACTTCTCCTTTCTTTGTAGTCCGCCAGTAGCCACTAATGATGTAGCGCAGATCAAAGGGCTGCTTGAGTAAGAAGCTAGGCGGATCCGCTCAAATTACGACTAAATGTGTTCTTTTTTTATTTGGTCGGTAAGTCTTTGAAACAGTGAATGTGTTGACGCAATTTCGGCGTACCTGCGTATTCACTTGTGCACCATGGCGCGTAGCAGGTGTGCATACACTTGCAAGGGCTCAGAAACGTATTAAACGCGCTAAAAACTAGCAAATACACGCTTCTGTTGGCTACGGCGCACGCGCTCACAATGCAGACGCTCCTAAGATCTTCACCGTGTGCTCAGATTTGGGTGCCCGTTAAAGAACCCCAGGTGGTCGAAATTTCCGGAGCCCTTCATTACGGCGTCTCTCATAATCATATGGTGGTTTTGGAACGTTAAACCCCACAAATCAATCAATCAATCAATCTAAGATCTTCAGTACCATTGACTACAGCGCCGCCACTACTGTCACCCGCCGGAGAATCAGCCGAGATGCGGCACGGCCTCCTCGTTTACTCTACTGCCCCCTTCGTAGCCGTAGTACCCGCGTACACACACCTTTCCTTCCTCCGTGCCGCGTACGTAACCAGCGTGAAGTGTGTTGTGCCATCTGGTAGATCAATATAAAAGTACGTGCTGTAGAAGGTCAATATGAGCCAATCGAAGTGTGCAAACCCGATTAAGGCCATATTTTAGCCGCTGTAATACGCTGTAGTACGCCTTCGCCTTTTATGCCGCCATTTTGCAAAACGAAATCTAGCGCTGTGGCCAACGTGTTGAGGAGCGACGCAACCACTTCCTACGTACGCACGCACGCATTGCATGCGTGCGTATAGCGACCACGTACGTAATGCGATACGTGCGCGTTGCATTCTGCGCATGCGCAATGTGCAAAACGTGGTGTCCTTATGTACACAACGCTGCCACGTACGATTTGGCGAGTACGTCGTACTCGGCGAGTACGTCTACTGATAACATATACGGAATGAAAGCGCTGCGTGTACGGAAGCCTGTCTGCAGTGACCACGGGGGAACAAATGTTACTTTCTCCGTGGCAGTGACTGATTAGGAACGCGCCCTCAAGCTGCAGGCCTGCAGTGGTCTCCTGGTTAGCAAGGTAGTCGCAGCACGCGTTGTTTTGTGCGGTTGATGTGAAATTGGCCACTCAAAGTTCTTCGCGCCAGTCCCGCTAGTCACGGCACTATTATCTTAACCACGTCAGCCCCTGGGTACCCAATTGGGTACCGTTGTTTCAAAGGCAACATAGCGTCACATTTCGGTATCAGTCTGTCCAAATTCGTCTTGGCAAAATAAGAGTCAAATGCTTTCACGAAGCCCTGAGAAATGGCACCAAGTGGCCAGTCATATTCGCAAAACGAGCGAATGAAAATGACTGAGCACTGCAAGAGCGCTCGGC
The DNA here is from genome assembly GCF_043290135.1 of Rhipicephalus microplus. Lineage (NCBI taxonomy): Eukaryota > Metazoa > Arthropoda > Arachnida > Ixodida > Ixodidae > Rhipicephalus > Rhipicephalus microplus. The sequence continues at coordinate 174,289,156 of NC_134703.1, forward strand.
TGCGTCCTCGGGATAAGTAAAATGTATTTTCCGTAGGTGTAGTGTGAACGAGAACGTCTACATTATTTTAACTGTGGATGCCCTGTAGAGCACATTGACAGTTATTTCGGTTTGATATATTTTGTTGCACTCAATCTTAGATACTTCCATAGACCAGAACTATGCAAACACTTTGAGAAAACCATTCAATTCCCCGCATTCTATTGCTCAGGCCTCACCTCAGGTTCTTCGAATTAATCCCCGGATTCTAAATTTTCTGCGTTTGTTTTTTAAGGCAGGAAGTCAAATGATACAGTTTTGCAGAAGTTATTTTTATTGGTACATTCTCTGGACTGAGGAGGTTAATGAAAACCTTGTGTCAAGATTCAAAACATTCTCAGCCAGTTTTTATGAACGATGTGAATTTCGAACGTGCGTCGCCTGCCGCAGCGGCGAAACGAGGCTGCCCAAGCAGATGGTCAAAGTTATTGATCCGAGAATCCAGAGGTGGGCACTGCTAAAGCATAATCATTTGCCTCAACCTATCGTATTGATTGATTGATATGTGGGGTTTGACGTCCCAAAATCACCATATGATTATGAGAGACGCCGTAGTGGAGGGCTCCGAAAATTTCGACCACCTGGGGTTCTTTAACGTGCACCCAAATCTGAGCACACGGGCCTACGACATTTCCGCCTCCATCGGAAATGCAGCCGCCGCAGCCGGGATTCGAACCCGCGCCCTGCGGGTCAGCAGCCGAGTACCTTAGCCACTAGACCACCGCGGCGGGGCTCAACCTATCGTAGAATCAAGAAACTATGCAGACGCTCTCAGAATCCGCACTTTGTAGTGTTGTAACCGTCGATGGCATTTTTTCCAGTTATTCAGAATTTCCGACACACGCGTCTCAGAAAGACTGCTTTTGTCACGACGCGTTCACGTCATGGTCACTGATTGCACAAGGTTACTTCTCACATATGTATTTAAGCGTTTGACTTAATAATAGGTAAAGTGGTGGCACCATCTGTGTGGAGCTGTACAAGAACCGATAGTGACGAAGTAATTTCTAACGTGTTGCTTGGGCATCAGAATGTTCTCCTTAGAGAGGACGCATTGATAAGTTTGGTTTGATTTGCAGTCTTCTAATACTTGTAGTCGAAGCCCTATACCCTCGTTTTGGTTGTAGTGATCGAGATATGGGCGCTTTTCTGTCATAATCGCTCATCGATATCCGAACATCTTCGTTGGCTAGAAACGTGAAATTGAGTCTTTCCACACTCAACAGCTCTGCAAGACCTGTCTCTCAAGTTCACGTTAAAGCATTGGATTTATTACGTACGTAACTCCAGTAATTAAAGTTTTTCTCGTATTTGTTTTAAATTGTTAAAAAATATGATGCTGTCTACGATCGCGTGTATAAACTTTGACCATGGATTAGCATTGTCCACGCGCAGACTTAATCACCTAGTTAAAGCGTCGTTGGCAACTGCAGACACTGAAGTGCACATGTTAAATTTATAACCTTGAATCTATGCGCTGTGATGCTTTAAGAAATAATAAGCTGGCAAGTATGTATTGGTAACATTCTTGGTAACATTTCGATGCGCACACTGCCGACGGGAGAACGGAAGGCTAGGAGACAAACAAGCGTGAATACACAACTCAATTTATTGAAAAAAATACGTGAAATATATATCCCTAGGTGGCTCAAGAGCGCATGTGTTAACGAAAAGCAAAGGAAGAGCGATAACACACCCTGACACTAATTTTTTACATAAGTGGTATATACAACGTGCAGCAGAATGTAGAAGTCAAGTATTGCTCAACAGGTGAATTCCTTGTCAGTTAGTGCCATAGATAGGCTGCTTACGTATCTTTCAGCGTACCTTCTGATATGAAACGCTTCTACTAATTCCCGAGTCAGCTTGTCTTTGTGAATAAACAAAATGATCGTGTCACACCAAGCTGAATAAAATTGGCAGATGCTGAAATGCTCGGCTAGGTTTAAGTGAATGCTATTCTTTAAAGTTTGGTCTATATATACGCGACCGCATATTAGGGGCAATGAATAAACTACCCCATCCTGTACTTTACAAATTGTCCACATTCCTTTGCAAGGCAAGCACATTTCTTCTCAACTTTGTCACATTATTGCCCACTTCACGCAAATGCATTAAATCTTATTAGGTGTCCTAAAAACAACGTCTACAGCAAAACAATTGGCTATATGCTTGAGCCCATATGAAAACCGGTGAACGTAAGTTAAAAGAGCAAAGTGTTTTCGTTGCGTCTTTTTATGTAGACTTGTGTTCTGTGACAATCTTTAAATCCTAATAATCTTTTTGACGGCTCTGCTCAGAACATTTTCTGGGAATGCAGCAATTATAGACTGATGATTTTGCGTGAAAATGCCAAATTCATAGTGTGAATGCAATACTTTGACAAGCCACTTCTTAAACAAGACACAGCGATTTTAATTTTTCCAATTTCGGAATGGCCTCAGCTAAAATTGAGAAGACATTTTACTGTCCTATGAATATACAACCAACAAATGTGTCCTGATTGTAGGCGCAGTGTTAGGTCAAGAAACTGCAAACTGGTTATTATGAGCAACCTCAGGTGTGAACTTCTGACCCATTCCTTATTCCCTTAAGACCTTCAGAACATACAGAACACTGCAGCCTTGTACGTCTCTCTCAGAGATAATTAAATCATTATCAATGAACCGAAAAAACTTTTTTGTCTAGACCAAGGAATTCTTTATGAATATTCCTGTCTATTCCGGCCAAGAAAATATCACTGAGAACCAGCGCTACTTTCGAGCCAAAGCAGACCCCTAAATTTTGGACATACATGTCACTCTCCCATTCAACAAATGTAGATTTCAAGTATCATTTGTGAATTTGACTTCATCTTTTTCATAACAGATACATGACTTGACACTTTTTATTAGTTTCGCGTGGAGGATAGAATAGTAGAGGTCTTGCACGTCAACACTGAAGGCACTGCAACTTCCCAAATTTTTGTTGCCCAAATATTGAACGACAACCTCCGAATGAGGTATTACTAGTGGGTCATAAATCTTCAACGTTGAAAGGTGTTTTTGAAGCTAGCAAGCAACTTGAAATTGCCACGTGTTTCTTTCAGAGACTATCACTCTTAACTGTTGATCCAGCTTGTGTGTTTTACGAGAAACGAATGCTTCTAAACGCGCACTTATTGCTCTTTTGACTGCTGAAGCCAAGCTTTCTAGGTTAAGCGAATCCGTAAAAGTTACAGCTCGTTGCTTACCCTTTTGGGGTTTTACATTAGTTGTTTTTAAATTTTAGTGACAGCTTGATTTGCTTTTTCACTAACGACACCATCCGGCATTGACGCAAAGCGCCCCCCTCTATCCGCCGTGACAGCACGTAGTCCCCTCGAAAAAAGATTAGAGGCATCTAAATCCACTTTTTTGGCAGTCCTCCTTACAGTCCTCGCCTTAGCTATTGCATCAACACACTCAAATACACACCTTGGGAGACCAGCCTGAAAATGGCTCTCGAGGCGGGTAGCATTTTTTTGGGGGGGGGGGGAGGGTTCAATAAAGGTTCCACTGCAAATTTTGGTCCAAGTCTCAGGAAACCTTCGTCATTTTCCGTCACAAAGTAGTTTCTGACACCAACTACTTATCCTTCTGCACTTGGAGCCTTCTTATAAGTCTGCAGGTGTGGTTAAACGGTATTCCAGAAAAACTCAGTGGACCTATCTGATGCCATGCACCAGCCTAGAAACATGCGTCTGCCAGATGAGTCCCCACATCTTACATGACAGGTTACGCGTAAGCATACTTTGTAAAAGTGTGGTTGTCTCCATGATTCAGTGGCCATAATTCTGCAGATTGTTCTACAGAATTGCGGGGATGATGTGGGGACTCAGCTACTCTGGGTTACATATTTTGTGTATTTCTTTCTCTGAACTGAGCTTTGAGTTCGCGCTTGTTCGTCTCCTAGTCTTCCGTTCTCCTGTCCTCTGTGTGCGCGCTGAAGTGTTACCAAGAATGTCGTCAAACCAACTGGCCCAGCTTTTGATTTTATTACATATGTATTTGTAAAATTGAAATTACAAGTATGAAAATACAGATGATGATGAAGACAGGATAAAAAAAAGAAGCACAAAGCTTGAGCCACACGTGCTCTGAGGTTCAGGAAACAGCTTCTATTCAAAGGTACACACGTTTTCGTAAGGTTTATGCGAGTTACCTGTGTGAGTCACATTAGGGGCTAGCTAATATCCCCCAAAACGCGATTTCAGCAAGTATCTCCATGATACTACTTCTCTTATCACTGTTTCCATCGTTTATTGTTCGTTTTTGTCAGGGTTTACCAGGAGTATCAGAGTAAAAGGTACCAGAAAAGTGATGTGCTGTGTTCGACAACGCCGCTTTTCAGCATGTCTTCTAGAATGGTCAGTATGTGCGGTGCCTCTTACGTGCAGCATTGAAGAAGCCGAAGCGGTGGGTTCACGAGTGCTGTTCTTGCATCGTGGACGTGCGCGGCGCCTGCTGCGCGAGGAGGAACTGTATCCAGGCGCGGAGCGCGGATACGAGATCACCATGTCTTTGGATGGCTTGAGTGGAATGACTGCTCAAGCTGCACAGCAGGAGATCACGGAAACCGTGCAGAGCCTGTTCCCGGATCGCACTCTCGGTGTCACCACCCTGCAGGTACTACTAGCTAAACATCTGCAGAGAGATTAGAAACGAGCAGCATAATTCCAGTGTAGTTATTCGAACCTCCACCACTGTCCTGTTGTTTAAAATGCATGAAAATTCGCATCCCGACTCGCAGAAAAAAACAAAGTATCTGCATGCACGTGTGTCCTTTGCTCTTTCATGCAAGACTATATCAGCTCTATAACTAAACAAGTAGGAAAGGATAATTATTATTGTTATCGGCGCAGCCGTGTGCAGTCTCATCCACGCACGTAGAAATCGAGTGTCTCATCCACTGGACAAGGCATGCCTTGTTAAGTATGCGGTGCAAACAAACCCTACTGTGCTCATATTCTTTAAGTAGAGTGTGTATACACACGCTACATATAAAACAGGAGTATATCTTAACGCCTAGAATACTTTTTGTACCACACTGGAAATCAAATGTACGCACGGTGATCTAGTGGCTAAAGCACTGGGATGCTCACCCCCAGGTCGCGGGATCGAATCCCGGTTGTGTCGACTGCATTTTTGGCAAATTCAAAAAGCAGCAGGCTCATTTGGTCATATTTGAGTGCCACACGTTAAAGAACACCAAGTGGTCAACATTTCCGGAGCCCTTCACTGCGGCTTCTCTCATAATCATAAGGTGGTGTTGGAACGTGAAACCCATGATGATATTAACAAATGTGTGCAAAAAACACTCTTTAGAAAGAGTTCCTGCAATTCTATGAAAGCGGACTGAAGGTCAACTGCAGCAGAAGGGATAAGAGTGGATCCCTTACACGCATTTTGTGGCGAATAGGCCGATCGGAAGATTTGATGCTTTGAAGGAAATTTGAGGGTTTATTGGTGGCGCCAGCACGGAATGATAGTATCGTTTCGGTAGCGAAAAACTCCTGAGCAGCAACTCCTTCCACTTTTTTAATGTTCAGCAAGCTCTTCTATAGAATAAAGAAAAATCTATGGTTCTGTTTAAAGTAACGACTGAGATTTAACACGTTTGGTATTAGTGCCTACCCTAGCCCATTGAAATAGCATTACAAAATTCAGCGGGTTCTTTATGCACTCGCCTAACACGACAGTAAGTTGAGAGCCATCATATCTTCCCTCCAAGTTGATGGACCTATCCTGTCCTGCCATCCTACTAAAGTTTGCTGTACTCGACCTAGTTTCTACACTACCGCCACGATCGGAGGCAGTGGGAAAATAGTTTGGCAAATCACTGCATCTCTGAACAGCCAACCTTTGAGCGAACTATGGTGTCATGAAGCGGCACCAACACGTTGTCGCTATGACGCCATTATGGCTCTATCATTTCGAAGATTGGTGGCGTCGAACTACGTGATATAGTGACTCCATCATGACATTATGATTTCAGATCACTCGTGTTGATCCCGCCGGCGGGAGACACCAACGCGGAACGCCGGTCAATTCTCGCGTTTGATGAGTCATCTCATTAGCACGGACAGTTAATTACCGACCGCAGCATTGGCGTCACTCAGGAGATCGGGATGGTCACCTTTGCATGAGGCAAATGGCGCTCTTACGGGCCTGCGAGCGCTATAGCGTTCGAGAAAGTCATTAAAATACCTATGATCACAGCAGTCACGTGGGGCGGGCGAATACTCTGACAGGCAAGGTCAAGACTTTGCCGGTCTGCGAGGCCACTCATTGGCACCAAAGCTTTCGCCCAAAACTGTGAAGAATACTTCATTTAACTAGGTTGTAAAAAAGTGGGATTGTCTAAATGTCTTACGCAGAATGTTTCCACCACGTGCTTCTTTCTGCGTGCCCTATGATATCAGCTTCAACAGCACGCGTGTTTCACAAGCTGCGGCGGCAAAACTCAAAGGCCACGCACAAAGGGCCCGAGGTATACACCATGGTAAACGGACGCCTACAGTAAAGGGGACCTCATTTTTTTTTTTTTTTTACTGCTAGCTCATAAAATAACACGTTCAAGAGACGCTATTTTCTGAGGATGTTCCTTATTCGTTGCCATGGACACGAGTGACACTGCACTCTAAGTCGAAAAAAAAAACAACTAAAGTTGAGTATACCAATGGTTCTTTAGGGGACTAAATGGACTGTCACAAATTTTAAAATATTTTGGACTAACTGCGGGAGACTCTGCAAGGGTTCAACTGTTACCCGCTAGCACTTACTCCACTGAATTTAAATGTTGGTCTCGTAGAATTATCCACTGGGACTAACTTTTCAACTGTCTGGACTATTGAAAAAAAATAGCGACCCTGCAATTGTGGAGTAGATTTTAAGTTTATTCCAATGTATTCAGCACTAGAGAATGCAGTATATTGGTTATGCAACACACACACTTCTATGTATACAAGTAAAACACCGCAAACACTGACCGCCCACGCTGCACTACAGAGATGAAACTATCGAATATATATAAAACAGTGTTTTGACCTGCCATGTAGTGCCAGTGGGCGACTTTTGCTCGGCTTAAAAAAACTATAAACATTCACACCGTAACGTGAAAATTTACACGGGCTCATTCATAGCACCGAAGCGCACTGATCTTTTATTATCTATTCATCTAATCTCCAACACCCCTCCAGTAAGAGAATACAAATTATCAGCTGAAATTCGATCATGTCGGCCGAAGTAGCGTTCGCAGTGCAGGTTCACGACTCCGGAAACACCAACATAGCAGCGGCGCTTATGCAGAAAAGCTGGTGAAGCAGTCAGGTGTCCCGCCGATGCTATACCGCGTCGGCTTGCTGACGGCCTCGCTAAGCTTACGAGGAGTACGGCTAAACGATCACCGGCGTTGGATTCCGTGCCATCCGGTTGTGCCCCCGCGATCTCATACGACAACGCAGCCCTGGCCGACCAGCACAGCCTCTGCCATCTCCTTAACGCCATAAAGCTCTCGCTGAGTGGCGCCCTGTCCTCGGACTCCTTCGACCGTGTCCCCATCTTTCTCTATCTTCTTTTTACTTCTGTATGTGGGTGTCCTAATCTCTATCCCTATCTCTTTTCTATCATCCCGATCCCTTTTAATCTCTACTCATCCCCTTCCCTCCTGAGCCACTTTAGAGGTGTCGCACTATATGTTGCAGACCGTTACAGGCTCACTTTTATCTTCTTTTCTCTCTTTTAAGAATCACACTTACACAATACACGCAACATGCGGATCATGCGTAACATTGGTCGTGGTTACTTTACAGTCACAAATTAACAATAGATAGGTGTCCACTGTTCGCGGTGTATTACGAGGTAATTTCGATATCTATATAGCCTATTTAAGGCGACGTGACCGTTCACAGGCACGGTTCTTTCATCGTGCTGGCAAGTCGCTCGCTGTGCACCGCCGGCCGCATGATTAGTTGCACCTGCGGTCGCCTTCGCCCTTATGCTTGATGATTGTCGCATGAAGGAAAAGACAAGTTTATCGGAGCTTTAACGCAGGAGACCTTATTTTCTGTAAAATAAATTGTCTCCGACGTTTGCTTCACGTATACCGGCAATGCACTGTTCGTCGTTAGTTTAACGACTGCAGTTAGTTCAACTTTGAAGAATTTTAGCTTAGTTTGCTTAACCCGTACAACGTTACACAAGTAAAGATGACGCAATGAAAGTTGAATTCAGTACGAAATAAACCGCGAAAATATTTTTGAAGAAACAGTAGTAATTCTGCTACTAGTTGGAACTGACAAACTCTGAGCAATTTGAATTAAGACGCAGTCATCTCTGATAGTGAAATAGTAACGCAATGGGAAAGCATACCTTTCTAAGGCAGAAATAAAAGTATGGAGGATCGACCATTAAGTGTTTTCAATGGATATTTAGCATAAAAGACCAAAGTAAGGGGGGGGGGGGGTAACTTGGAGGTAATGCCATCTTGATGCTTTGCATAACCGGAAGATGTTAACAATATTGAGGGTTCTACATCTGAAAACCACGATATCATTATGAGAGACAATGTAGTGGAGGTAGAGCGATATAGAATAGGGAGAGTGTCCAAAGCGCCACACGAATACATGGGAGGAGTGAGGGCCTTCTGCAGTGAACTCCCGCGCCCCGGCAATGCGTGCCGCACCAAGGGCTTTCTCTGCTGTGAAAGCCGCGTCGAAGCCGTGAACGCCAGCTGCGCGCCATATATTTTTGCCGCTATTAGCCAATGTTGTGGTGATATGGACTATATATATTGTTTCCTCACTCCAACACTATACTGTTGCAACTCACGACACAGATAACACGTTTCCTTGTTCTGGAGCCCGGATCTTGTATATTTTCTTTCACCCGTTTTGTCACGGCCGTCATGCACACTTAGGTACCCATTTGAAGAACGCATTCTGGGCGCAACGGTCGTGAGCGAAAGTACTTAAATTAGTTTCATTTGAAATGAGGAATGTAAACGTGCTATAGAAGAACTAGGCTGCAGATCGCAAAGATAACCAGGAGAGCGTAAGATGCGGTACGATGCGGGTTCGGTAGCCGTCCGACCGGTTCTGTCTGCGTTACAAACTGTCTTGCCTGCACGAGCCCCCTTATCCCTTTCTTTTGTCTCTGTGAATAGCGAGCTCGATCGGCTGCTCCGTCACATGCCCTCGCTGGCATGCCTTAACGCGCTTCGCACACATATGTGCACGTAGTAAATAGCTATCTCATGCTTAGGCGCTTCCACATTTCGGAATATATTTTAAATGCCGAGCATTTCTTAGCGAACTTCGGCGAGTTTGAACGTATCTATCTAACAAGTCGTCTACGAATTTTATCTCTCCTGGCTGTTTCGATAATGGTATCGATACCAAAATTGGTACGGCATAAAAAGACTGTATAAAAAACATAGTTAACTAGTCTTAACATGAAAATTATAACACTTATATCATGAATGTCATGATTCACATTTCATAGTACTGCAGCTCGTGCAGTGGTTTCGTTCACATGGCATTTTGCAGAACTGATATAGTATGGCATGATTGCATGGCGAACACAAGCCACACGCCCTAACATGAATTCATCACATGCGTATCACGTAACAACAACACTACATGCCACGCTCATGATGCGCTCGCGGCCATTATGCTAGCGTTACATGTACCAAATTCGGTATTATGTGACGCGAATGGACGACGTAGGTCAATGACGCATCCAAACATGATAATCACGACATGCGTGTAATGTAAGAACGTGACCACATGCTACGCTCATGATGTGCTCACGGCAGTTTCGCTAGCTTCAATTATACAAAATTTAGTATTACGGGACGTGGTTGATGACGAAAGTATAATACTGGTGAGGACATGATAAACATGAGATGCGTGTCATGTAACAACATGGCTACATGCTACGCTCATGATGCGCTTGCGGCCGTTTTGCTAGCTTCACACGTACCAAACTCAGTATTACCCGACGTGAATGGACGACATATGTAAATGACACATCCAAACATGATAATCTCGACATGCGTGTCATGTAATAGCATGACTACATGCCACACTGATGTGCTCGCGGCCGTTTCGATAGCTTCTCGTATGCCAAATTTGGTATTACGTGACGCCAATTGATGACAAAGGTATGTGACTGGTGAGTTATGATAATCATGAGATGCGTGTCATGTGAGAACATGACTACAGGCCGCAGTCAAGGCGCCAATACCTTTCGATGGGACGCGGTGCGCGTGCTCGCCGGCGTTCATTTTGTCGCGTCACGCCGGCGTTGCAACGCCAGGCGCCGGTCCTGCCATATACTCGCAGGCATGCGCCTCACTGGGTTGCTTTGACGCATGTGCGGTTTCAGCGCGTCCAGCGTCCCTCCATCACGAAAAAGGGCAGATGCAGTATTGTGTGGATAACGCATCGGCGTGAAATGCAGCATGTCGCATTTTGCGCCGATTTCTGTCGGGCCGCGCCGACGGATGCTAGTCGCGCCTGGCGTCAGACTATACAGTGCTCGCGTTTTGCTAACGTAGCGTCGCTGTGCCCAGCGTGCGCGCGTCATCGCTACATAGGAGTATATTGGGCCCTTCATGATGCGCTCGCGGCTGTTTTGCTAGCTCCATATTTTCACAACTCAAATGAACATGACAGGGCGCTACGGAGTTGCAGCATGGCGTATTCACGGAGGCCACCACGTCCGTTGTCGCTAACACAAATATTGAGTTTTCTGCAGTGTGATTGCAGTTCGCGCTGCTTTGTAGAAGGGAAGCGTGTTGTTGACTTGTGACATCTTATTTTAGTCGGCGCCAGTGGTCCCGCAAGCGCGAGCGGCTTTCTTGAAGTGGTCGCGTTGTGTGTGTAATGCACCTGGCGCGCCACATCTCTGCGAAATCTGCTTACATACTGCGTGTGCCGAAGCGACGTGTAGTCACTGGATACAATGGTCATTTAATAGGTTCGAGTTAACAATTCAACACTGGTATCTTACTTGGAAAGAAGAAATATGCTTGGCCATTCGTTTTTTTTTTTCTTTACCGGCAGCACCATCTTACCGTGCTCCTACCATGTACGACTGGCGCTTAGACTGTTCGGACCTCAGTACGCAGCGTCCCTATATTGCCGCTAGGTGCCGCATGAATCACTGGAGTCGCGATACCAAATTTGATGCTACGTGACGTCAATGGATGACGAAATATATGACTGTTGCAAACATGATAATCCTGACACCCATGTAATGTAAGAACATTACAACATACCACGCTCATAGCGTGCACGCGGCCATTTGAGCATGCTCGCACTCACTCAACACATTGTTCAGTTTCATGTTTCTCTCGCAATAATTTTGGAGCTTTATTTCCCCAAAATTGTGGAGCTTAGGCGCGGTTGAGTTTATGTATGGAAATTATCATTGCTCTCGGATTCAATCTTCGTGCAAAATCGTAGCAACAGGCTGTCGCACTCGTAACTACTAGCTTAGGTAGCCACCTCATAAATAACTTTCCTTGCAGCTGATTACCTGTACGTGGACATGACGTTCGAGACAAGTCATTGTCTAATTGAGGCGAATGTTGTTTAAACATTACTTGGAGCTCGTCGCTGACTGCGCCATTGATAATGTTCATTTCGACTTCCTGGCATTTGTGTTGGAATCGTTGCTATCAGCGGTTGTCCCCTGTGAAGTGATGATTCTTGCTTTTGACTCAACGGTAAATAACCACAACATTTCACGCAAATCAGGAATTACGACTACAAAATCCCTGGTGACTGTTGAGAAGTAACATGTATATATGATCCATGTAAACAGATATATCCAAAACAATTTCTGAAAACATTACGTGTGGCAGCAACGTAGTTTATCTTCCGAATGTGAGAAGCTTGTGCATATGATAGGCAGTCTCGCGTTGGAGCAAGATCAATTCTTTCAAATTATCTAGATTGTTCGCAGATGGTTGCGGCACTTTTGCGGTAAAGCCCAAGGTATATAGTGAATCGTAATCATCATAATTTCATTTTTGATACTTTGGCAGACATTTGTTCCCATACCTGAGCCTATACCGAATTATAATCACATTAGCATCCTTTAGCATAATTACTTATAGCACTCATGTTTTGGTGTACGCAACTTCCCGTTCGGACGAGAGTCTGCCTAGGCTAAGCTAAGTTATGCAAATTTCTTACAGCCTCGATATCTTTCACTGCTTATAAGCCTTTACCATAGTATGTAGAGAAACTTGTGTCACGCAATTGAGGAGTGACCACCAGCGTATTGCTAAAGAGCGAGTACGCGGTGGGCGTAGGAAAACGAGACAAGTGGCGGCGAAGAAGGCGAGTCCTTGCCGTGACGTCACATTGCCGCGACCACAGCAACGCCAGAGTTTGTCATCGGGGCTAAGTGAGACAAACAGTATGTCTTCTCTATTCTGCATATCACCGCCTCAATATGGCCTAATTTACTAGGCCCACGACTGGGTACTAAGCTTACATACAGTGCCTCAATAAACTTGAATGAATTTTTGTGCTGGAAAAAATGTTGTAAGGCACTCGCAATAATAACCTCAAAGGTTTCTTCAACAAGTTCTAGAAACAGGTGCTTGGCAAAAAGATGGTAACGTTGCACAAAAGGTAGTGACAATTGCAACCGTTAAGCGTCTATTTACCTAGGTAGTAAAAAGGTCTTAAAAGCAAAGAATGGCCCAAGAAAGTAACAACCCCTGTTTCTAATTACTCGTGGTACAAACTTTTCAGTAATTTTTTTAAAAGTGTGGGCGAATGGACAAGGGACGTTGCCAGTAACCCGCGACCTGTACTCGATTCTGCCACGTTGGACAGACAAACTTCGCAATCGCATTGTCTGACGTAACTTTCTGTGTCCCCCTTCACGTTCGCGTTTTCTTCAAATCTAGCCAGTTTGCCTGAGTGATCGGCGCATAGTACGGCACTTCCCCCAGTGCAGTAGTATTTCAGTCCTTTGAAAGCTTTAGCTCAGTACCTGCATGCACTGGGTCATCAGAAATCTCCACGCACAATTGAACCTAAATAAAAAAAATAATTAAGAAACTCAATACTGTGCGTCCGCTAAAACACTTCGTATAGTACCAGAGAGGCAGCTTATTATCATGTTATCAATGTGTTATCAATTTGGCATCTCATTAATGTGACAGACTGGAAAATACATTGCGAGTGCAAAATGAACAGCTGCGATTCTTGTCATTGTTGTCAATGCAGTCATACGTGCGATTTCGTGTCATGGACAACGCTGTCAACTGGGAGCTGCTGGTTGACGCCCTGGACGGCCTGCGGCTATCGCTAGGCCTGTCCGATTGCCGCGTATTGGTCACCACTGTACTGCAGTGTGCATTCTACCGGCGCCTCGTGGAGATACCGTCAACTCCAGCGCCTTCGATTCTCATGTCGCCGGCCTCGCCCGGACCTGGCCCTGCGGCTGCTGGAGGCGCCGGGGAGCTGTACGCTGGTCCAGCGCCACGCTCAGCATTCCCCAGCCGCTATTCATACCCGACGGGGAAAGAATAAATGTGTTGCGGCCATGCTATTTTTCTTCTCACTCACGTGTTCAAAATGATTCATAGAAAAACAACCTTCCTACTTATGACCGCTACATATACTTCATAAAGTAGTAATAAATTAGAATTGTTTAATTAAACAACTAACAACTAGGCAGCCTACAGTGCTTCAGATCTGAAATTTCAGTATGAGGAAGTGGCCATCAAGAAATACCGGGGAACACAATGCATTGACAATACTCTGCAGGTCGTAACTCCACATGGGGCGACAGTCATGTTTGATATATATTGTAGTGAGGAAGAGACAGACAGTATTGTAGGAGCAGCTAGAAGACTACGATACTGCCCAGCACCTCTACCAAATTATACAGGGTTTTAATGACCGCAATGGGCTGCGTGGTTCAGCTCTTTGTTGTAGTCTTGCAGCTGCTCTAAGATTCTGTCTCTCTTCTCCAATTCCAATACAGTACATATATATATATATATATATATATATATATATATATATATATATATATATATATATATATATATATATATATATATATATATATATATATATACTTCACTTGCCGAAGCTACCTTTATCTAGACATCTGCGCCTGCCAAACCACAGTTTTGAAAACATCAGCGTAACTCTTTTGCAGTCCGGTTTCTCAAACAGACGCGAGCGCGAACAGCGTGAGGCATATTTTATTTTCAAATTTCGAACATTAGTAGCCAGCATCAACGAGGACCCCGGAAAACTCAACTGCCTCGAAGAGGTAAATCAGGAGGAAATTGGTGACAAAGATAGATAGCTGGAGACCATGCTTTTTTCTGACTGACTCGTACGTGTACACTGTCCTTTCTTATTTTTGTTTTTCGTTTTTTTCTTCCTTTTTCTTTTCTTCCTTTTTTCTTTTTTTTTCCACATGCACATACAAAGTGTTTTCGTTCGCCTACCACTTGATGACCATTGAAGGGAAACGGACGAAGATTAAGGGTAAAAAGAGCCGACCGACCCATTAACGGGAAACCCTTCCTTTACGCACGCCGCACGCCGACCGACCCATTACGGGGAAACCCTTTCTTTACGCACGCCGTCACGGACCCTCCCGGCACCGCGGCGACAATCTTGGGTGGCCCGACACACGTCGAGAACTGAACAGCACGTGATAAGAAACGTATGTGGACGTACACGGACAGTTGGTTCCGTTCTCAGTGTTGACAGTGGTTCTCCCTCTTTTTTACTTTCTTTCTTTTCTTTCTTTTTCTTTTTTTCTCCCCCCTTTTTTTCCTTTTTTTTAGTTCCCTCTCACTCTCGCAAACATGTTTCAAGGCGAGAGGTACGCGGCAGCAACGAAGTTTGGAAATTCATGTCAGTATAACTCATCTCCTGATGAAGGGAGGACCCCTCCCGAAACTGTTAGGAAACAAATATGTTTATCCTTGTTGACAACGCTCCCGTTGTCCGTTGTGCCATATCCCATATATATATATATATATATATATATATATATATATATATATATATATATGTGTGTGTGTGTGTGTGTGTGTGTGTGTGTGTGTGTGTGTGTGTGTGTTTATTTTCACCCACTTTTCTTTCTTATTTACATTTATTGGTTCTAATAACATCCCCTATACATTCCTTGGCATTATTGTCTGTTAAATCTCATTATTATTGTGTGAAAACATCAAAAATGAGCCCTTAGGTATACACTTCTTTCCCCTATTCATTAACGAGGGTCTCATACTGGCAGACTTGGTTCCATTAAGTTGTATACGAAGGACTATTGGTCAGCTGCCCACTCGTAATAGGTTCACGTTCTACGTGACACCATACAGGCTCATAAAAGAGTGCGCCACACTCGCCGCCATGGCTACAGGTAGCGCTAACCGACACTCCCACGTATAAATTAACATATGAACCCAATAAAGTGGCCAGGGGGATAGCCGCCGTGATAGCTCAGTGGTAGAGCCTCTAACGCGTTATTCGAAGGTCGTAGCTTCGATTCCTGCTCACGGAGTTATTTTAGGCGCGAAGCTCCTTATGGCGTGGCTTGTGCGTCCCTCGTAGTACGTAACCACCAGTGGCACATACCCGAAATAGCGGTCCTTACGACTTCGACCTACAAGGTGCTTCCGGTGAGAGATTTCTTCTGTGCGTTGTTGAACAATAAAAGATAGTGTTCAATGCACATGTTAATGGCTGCTAAGGGGGAATGAGAGACAGGAGCATTCGGCTTTTAGGTAACGCGCACGCTGCGATTTTCATTAGCAGCTATTGGCATGTACATTGAGCACGATCTGACAAGAAAGGGTTGCTACGTTATACTCGCTGGGTGTAACCTCCTTGGTTTTAGAAAGGTTTAGCGAGCGTGGGCCGCATAGTCATGAACACAGTGAACTAGTATATACCATGAACTCGAGGTGGTTAAAGGTGAGAAGTAAACCCGAAGCGCAAGCCGTAAGGAAGTGTGCATGTGCCACCTGCCGTTTAGTCCTTGAAATGTCCGCTGGATGGCGGTGCTTCTATATAGAGAATATATGATGAAAAGATGCGAGATGGTGGTACTTGGAGTGCTGAATAGATGGACGAACGGACACACAGACAGATGCATGGATGGAGGCATGAACGGACGCAGGCGCGGATGCATGGACGAACGCAGGGACGGGTGCACGAACAGACGCACGCATGGATGGGTGGATGGACGCATGGACGGTTACACAGACGTACGCAGGAACGGACGAAAGCAAGAACGAATGAACGGACGAATGCTTCGCCCCACTCCCCATCATTCACTCCGTGGATATGCTGCCTTTTTTTTTCACCCCCTCTTCTTTCTTCTTATTTACATTACATCGGTTTATATAACTTCCCCGATACATTCCTTGGCTTTATTGCCTGTTAGATCTCATTATTATTGTGTCAAAACATAAAAAATGAGCCCTTAGGTATACACTTCTTTCCCCTATTCATTAACGAGGGTCTCGTACTGGCAGACTTGGTTCCATTAAGCTGTATACGAGGGACTATTGGTCAGCTGCCCACTCGTAATAGGTTCACGTTCTACGTGACGCCATACAGGCTCATAAAAGAGTGTGCCACCCTCGCCGCCATGGCTACAAGTCGCACTGACTGACACCCTTACGTTTAAATTCCCATATAAACCCAATAAAGTGGCTGAGGGGATAGCCGCCCTGATAGCTCAGTGGCTAGAGCATCGAACGCGTTATTCGAAGATCGTAGGTTCGACTCCTGCTTACGGCAAGTTATTTCTTTCACCCGCTTTTCTTTCTTATTTACATTACATTGGTTCTAATAAGTACCCCCATACATTCTTTGGGAGTATTGTCCGTTACATCTCTTTAAGATTGTGTCACAACACGAAAAAACGAGACCTTGGGTGTACACTTTTTTCCTTTATTCATTAACAAGGGTATCCTACTGGCAGACTTGGTGCCGTTAGGTTGTATACGAGAGACCATTGGTCAGCTGCAAGTTCGTAATAAGTTCACGTGCTACGTGACGCCATACAGGCTCATAAAAGAGTGTGCCACACTCACCACCGTGGCAACAGGTGGCGCTGACTGACACTCCCACGTTTAAATTCACATATAAACACAATAAAGTGGCTATAAACCAATAAGTTTCATCACTGTCATGTCGCAGTTTTTCGCGACCTTGAGTGGCGGTTCCAAGTTTACGACCAAACTGCCTACAGTCATCTGCATATCTCGCCACCTCGGACACCGGTGTGAATTCAGAAGCGTCGGGTCGGTATGGAAGCAGCGTGCGCAATGTGCACGAGAGGCTCTTGTCTGTACAGCAAAACAACGGCGAAAAACAAACCAGTAGCAGGTTGAGTGGCAGTGTTGTAGGCGTATCCAAATGGTAAAACGGAGTCTCAGCAACTGTGATACGATGCGATGTGCATAGTTATCATGTCACTAAGCATATGGTTGAACCTCTCTGTCCAGCCGTTCTTTTGCGCGTGGTATGTAGTAGATTTGTGGTGAATCATGTTGCATACAGCGAGAAGGGATTGAATAACGCCGGAGAGGAGCACGTGCCCTCCGTAGCTGAGCAGTTCTCATGGTGCTTCGTGTCCAACAACAAAATTCCGCAGAATAAAAAATTGGCAGCATATCCATGGAGTGAATGATGGAGAGCGGGGCGAAGCATTCGTCCGTTCATTCGGTCTTGCTTCCGTCCGTTCATGCATATGTCTGTGTGACCGTCCATGCGTCCATTCGCCCGTCCGTGCGTGCGTCTGTTCGTGCATCCATCCCTGCGTTCGTCCATGCATTTGCCCCGGCGTCCGTTCATGCGTCCATCCATGCATCTGTGTGTGTGTCCGTTCGTCCATCTATTCAACACTCCAAGTACCATCATCTCGCATCTTTTCATCATATATCACTCATATAGAAGCACCGCCATCCAGCGGACATTCCAAGGACTAAACGAGAGGTGGCACACGCACACTTTCTTACGGCTCGCGCTTCGGGTCTACTTCCCACCTTTAACCACCTCGAGTTCATGGTATATACTAGTTCACTGTACTCATGGCACTGTGGCACAAAGCTCACTAAACTTTTATAAAACCAAAGAGGTTACGCCCAGCGAGTATAATGTAGCAACTTTTTCCTGTCAAATAGTGCTCAATGTGCATGCCAATGGCTGCTAATGGGAACTGAGATACAGGAGAATTCGGCTTTTACTTTCTTACGGCTTGCGCTTCGTACCTACTTCCCACCTTTAACCACCTCGAGTTCATTCAAGGTATATACTAGTTCATTGTTTTCATGGCACTATGGCTCAACGCTCGCTAAACCTTTCTAAAACTAAGGAGGTTATACCCAGCGAGTATAAAGTAGCAACCCCTTCTTGTCAGATAATGCTCAATGTACATGCCAATGGCTGCTAATGGGGATCGCAGCGTGCGCGTTAACTAAAAGCCGAATGCTCCTGTCTCTCATTCCCCATTAGCAGCCATTGGTATGTACAATGAGAACTATTTTTTATTGTTCAACAACGCACAGAAGAAATATCCACCGACACCACCTTGGAGGTCAAAATGTTATACTTGCTACATACTACAACGAATTCGAGGGACGAACAGGTGCCGCTAAAATGAGCTTCACCCGGTTTGCAAAGTGCTAAGGACGTCCTTTATCGTTCTACGTCAGGGGCGTCCGTCAGTACGAGTGATAGTGCCCGTCGCGTCTTGGACGCCTTCGAAGGCGCTTGTCTTCGACGTTGTTGTCCCTACGAGGACTAGTGCCGAGGCCGTCGTTGATGCGACGGCCTCAATAGTCGGCCTCTCAGAGGTATACTGTGTGCAACATCAGGGCGCTCGAAACTTCCAAGTCACCGTGAAGAGCATGGCCTCCATGTCTGTAATCGCCAATGCTGGCTGCCTGGTGATTGGCGGCGAGCGTGTTCAAGTCGTTCCCGTTGGCCCACAAGTGACCAACGTCGCCTGCCTGTTCTTGCCATCGTTCGTCTCAAACGAAGCTCTCGTCCAAGCGTTAGCCTCATATGGCAAGGTGCTCACCTTCACCAGTGGTTTCATGAGCGGGCGACGCGGCGTACTCACTGGAACGTGGTATGTTCGAATGGAGTTGAACGCCGCTAATCCTGTGCCGAACTACCTGCGCATCTCCGGTCACCGTGCTACGTTTGACTACCGTGGTCTCCAGCGTGTATGTCGAAGATGCGGCTCAGGGGACCATCTACGAGCCCAGTGCATAACACCGTATTGTGGTCGCTGCGGTGTGCACGGTCAAGTTAGTGAAGGATGTGACCACCCGTGTCGACGCTGCGGGGACGGCCACCCAACTGTGGTTTGCCCTGTCCACCGCTCTTACTCAGACGCTGCCGCTGGTGCCTTTCCACCACTGACACCGGCAACGGAACCAACTACCGACTCGGGGGATGCAGAGCACGTCACCGACGCTGTGCTAGCCTCACCCCTACAAGTTCCTTCAAACGAAGCGCACAACGAAAGCGCGATTGTCGATGCGACGCTTGGCGCGTCGGCCTCCCCGCTGGTGCAGGAACCGTGCGCTTCGAAAGACGCAACGCACTGCCCTGAAAATGGCGTCAGCGTCTCTTCTTTGATGCCACTTGATGTTCAGTGCGCAAATGACCCCAGTTCTCAGGCTGCTGTTGTTGGAGTTTACCCTACGAACCCTGTTATTTCGGAAAACAGTGGCGAAAATACCACAGACTCTTCTGCTGCGGCCGCTCCGACCATTTCGACATCGTGTCGTACACGTAAAAAATCACCCACACAAAGGGTGCCTACACCGGCCTGCCAAGACGTGGACACTGCTGCCAGCATCAAGGATGTGGATCCAAGCTTGCCGGCGGCTCAGTCCCTACCTCCTCAGGACACGTCTTCGGAAGACGGCTTCAGCCTGGGACTAGATAGTAGCGTCGGACTGTCTAGTCTTGCCGATTTTGACGTCGAAATGGGAGCTCCACGTGAAACAAAGCGAGGGCACACTTCCAGCTCTTGCTCCGATGAACGCAGTGATGGACGTGGTAAATCCCAACGGTCCAAAAAACCTCGACCTTCTTCTGGAGGGTCGAACAGTGCGTTGTAATTTGGTTGAGCAAGTGTCCCCTTGACACTTTCCAGGACACCGTCTAGAACTATGTGTCCAGGTTAGTCTTTACTTTTTATTATGGCTACTACAAAGCATAAAATTTCATTGAACGTTCAGGGTTTTCACAGTCCGGCAAAGCAGGCTGAAGTGATTAGTGTCGCCCGCGCAGCAAATTGTGATGTTTTGTGCCTCCAGGAAACAAATTTCTTCTCGCCATCCGACGTGCTGGCTTTCAAACAAAAGTGCAACCTAGATTGTTATTTCTCTTTCGCTACATCTCGTTTTATGGGAGTAGGTATTATTATTATTTTTAATCGAGCTCTATTACGGGATCATCATGCTTTTTACGATGGCGTGGGCAGGATTTTGGCTTTAGACTGTAGCTACTTTTCTTTCAGATTGAGGATACTGTGTGTGTATGGGCCAGCGCAAGCTGGACAGTCTAATGACTTTTTTAGAGACCTGGATGTGTTTTTTTTGACAGTCGTGATGTCATTCTGATTGGCGACTTCAACTGCGTTCTAAATACGCGAACCGATGTACAAGGTCCTGGCCGGGGCCGGTCTGCTTGGAATTCACGCGAGCTGCGGCGCCTTGTTCACCACTTTTCATTACTAGCCGCGCACAATGTAGTGCACGGAAACACCTTTTGTTTCGACATAGCGACGTGGACGATCCTCCAGCAGGCTCGACCGGGCTTATATCACACGAGCGTTAGAGGCGTTTGTCTCCGATTTATGCGTTCTGTCCTTCCCACCTTCTCTTGTGTACGTATCTGATCATCGGCCTATTGTCTTGAAGCTCTAAGTTCCATTTCTTTTTCGGGAAAGCCATGGCGTCTTGGTGTTCGCGTCCTGCAGGACGCGCGCTCAAGATCAGAATTGTCACGCGCAATACGTGTATCGCTCACGTCATCTGGTCCTGAAGATTGGGATGCGCTTAAAACACAGTGGCGCCTGCGCTGCGCAGTAGAAGACGTTCGCTTCGTCGACGCGTTTCTGGAGAGCTTGCTGATACTGCGATGAAGTTATGCATTGCTTTACGCGCCGAGACGCCTTCTCCTCTGATGCGAGCGTGGCAGCGTGAACTGCGTGAACGCTTTCAACGCTTGACTGCTGCTTTGTCTCTGGCGGCAGCAGCATGGCGCTGTAGACACAACCCATGTGCGAGAAAATACAGTTTGCATAGAGTGGGAAGGAATGCGTAGCAAAGAGAACGTTGAGGTTAGCAGGGGTCTGAGACAGGGATGTCCTTTGTCCCCGCTGTTATTCATGCTGTACATGGTGAGTATGGAAAAAGCGCTAGAAGGTAGCAACATTGGTTTTAATCTGTCACACAAACAGGGCGGCATGATGATTGAGCAGAAGCTTCCAGGTTTATTTTATGCGGACGATATCGTCTTATTTGCGGACAGTCGAGATGATATACAGCAGCTGGCGAATATATGCGGAAGGGAAGGTGAAGCTCTTGGACTAGGATTCAGTGTAACGAAGTGTGGATTGATGGTATTCAATGATCCCTGTGATCAGACGGTGTCCATACAAGGCCAAGAAATACCGAGGGTAAGTGAATACAAGTACCTTGGAGTATGGGTAAATGAGAGTGATAGATACATGGAGGTACAGGAAAAAGCCTCGGCAGCAAAAGGAAAGAGGAATGCGGCAATAATGAAGCACAGAGCGTTGTGGGGATACAATAGGTATGAGGTGCTTCGAGGTCTGTGGAAGGGTGTAATGGTTCCAGGGCTTACTTTTGGGAACTCAGTGGTGTGCATGAGGGCAGAGGTGCAATCGGGAATGGATGTAAATCAAAGGACTGTGGGACGCCTCGCGTTGGGTGCTCACGGGAAGACGACAAACGAGGCTGTAAAGGGCGATATGGGGTGGGCAGGTTTTGAGGCGAGGGAAGCGCAGAGCAAAATAAGGTTCGAAGAAAGGCTAAGAAATATGAAGGAGAGTAGATGGGCAGAGAAGGTGTTCCGTTATTTGTATAGGAAGAGCGTGGACACACAGTGGAGAAAAAGAACTAGAAGACTCACTAGTAAGTATACGGCTGGTATTGTAAGCCATATGTCAACAAAGAGCGTTAAGGGAAAAGTCAGGGAGGCGGAGAGGATTTACTGGATGGCAGCTATGGAGAAAAAACCGGCTTTGAGTAACTACCGAAAGGGCAAAAATGAAATAAGGAGGGAGGCATTTTACGATAATTCAAGGGGAAGCGCTTTACTGTTTGAAGCGAGATCGGGTTGCCTTAGAACGCGTAGTTATAAAGCAAGATTCAGTAAAGAAGAAGAACAATGCACATGCTGCGGGAAAGATAAGGAAACGGCGGAGCATGTTCTGATTGAATGTGGAGATATCCACCCAGGTGTACGTTTGGGCACGAGCCTACAGGAAGCCTTGGGTTTTAGGGACAACAATGGAAAGCTGAACACACCCGCGATTGAAATAAGTAAGAGACGGTTAGAGTATTGGTGGCAGAAAATTAGAGAGAAAGGACAAAAATAAATATTGGAAAAATAAAATATGGACAGTGTGCCGTAAATGGCAGAGAACTTAAGCTGAAAATTTACCTTTTTTCCATTAAGATAGAATTTATCGAAGTAGAGGCATTAGGCCAACATAAAAAAAAAGAAAAAAAGGTTTTTTTTTTTGTCGAGCCTGGTGGCATACTTGTCACCACCCCGTTATAAAGGGGACGCTCATAGCATCCATCCATCCATCCATGTGCACATCCCGAGGTGCTGCGCTACGCGAGACATTCGTTTTTTGGGCAATCAGAGCCATCTGTCTCTATGAAAGCACAAATACCACCTGCGCAGTGGCTTCCTACGCGTGATCGATCTGTTTTCTTGGCGCATTTTGAAGCAATGTCGTGTTCGGCCATGCGGACTAACTGTGATGAAACACCGCTAATGCTTAGAAGTTTGCCCCGTATTCCTCAAGAAGCTGCGGATTGCCTGCACATCCCACCGTCGGCTGAAGAGGTAAAGGTGGCACTGAAATCTACGAAACGTGGAACGGCCCCAGGGCAGGACGGTTTTCCTGTTGAGTATTACTTGACATTTTGGGTTGAGATTGGTGCTACCTCTACCGCGGTGATCCGGCGATGCTACGAGGACGGTGTCTTTACATCAAGTTTTCGAGATGAACGCATTGTGCTTATTCCAAAGGGTGATGCTTCCTCTGTTAATCCTGAAGATTGGAGACCTATCACGTTCCTCAACGTTGACTATAAGATATTCGCGGCGGTAGCCGTTCAACGTTTGAAGGGTCTGTTGAACACCCCGGTTGGTCATCACCAGACTTTATCAGTGCTTGGACGAGAAGTACACAGCTTGTCATATACCCCACGGGATATCATAGCCTATACTCTGTCGCGATCTGCGCGTAGTATCCTTCTGTCTTTGGACCAGGAAAAAGCGTTTGACCGCCTAGAGCACGCGTATATCCTTAATGTGCTCACAGCCTTCGGCTTTTCTCATTCGTTTGTGGAAATGAATAAAAATACGTACACTGGTCTGAAAAGCACACTAGTTCTGGATGGCTGGGAAAGTGCCGCTTTTTCCATAACACGTGGGGTCCGTCAGAGATGTCCATTGTCTCCTGTGCTATTTGTCCTCAGCCTTGAGCCATACTTACGTGCTCTTGACGCGGATTCACGTGTCCGGGGTCTTGCGCTTCCTGGTAGCGGTGTCGGGAAAGTCACAGCTTTCACTGATGATATAACCTTGTACCTTTCAGATGAAGATAGCCTTTCACGCAGCCTGCGTGTATTTTCCCAGTGTGGCGACATTTCAGGTGCAGCGTTGAACATCTCCAAATCCCGGTATTTCTTCATTGACTCTCCAAACTCCAGGCTTAGCACCGGTTTTTTCATTCAGCTGGCCGCGTCCCTTTGTATTGTAGGTATTTTATACAACCACTACGGCACTGGCGAATCTGTTTGGTTAAACGCTCTCGAAGAAGTAAGACTGAAAATTCAGGATGCACGGGATTTCGACTTCCCGCTTTTTGAGCGGAGGTACCTAGCGCAGACTGTATTTTGCGGTCGCATTTGGTACCTTTCTCACGTCGTGCAACCATCTTTACGTATCGTGCGATCACTGCAGTCTGCTTTGTGTTCCTTTGTTTGGTCAGGTGGCACTGAGTTGGTCTCTCGCGTGGCACTGGGACAGCAGCGTTCTCAGGGAGGCTTTGCTTTCCCTTTAGTGCCCATACGCTGTCGGCTGCTGGCACTGTGCTTCCTTTTGTGCCTAGTGCAAGGGGAGGAATCTCCCGCACTAACGCTTGCATATTACTTTCTGGGTACTCACCTTCGGCATTTGATGCCTAATGTGCAACCTAACAGGGGGCCACAGTCAATAACACTTCCTGCGTTTTATGCATTTTTTTGCCATGTCAAGTCAAGCTGTCCTGGCATAGATGTTTTGAACAATCACATAGTTGAGACAACTGCTGCCCCGCCGCGGTGGTCTAGTGGCTAAGGTACTCGGCTGCTGACCCGCAGGTCGCGGGTTCGAATCCCGGCTGCGGCGGCTGCATTTCTGGTGGAGGTGGAAATGAAGGAGGCCCGTGTGCTCAGATTTGGGTGCACGTTAAAGAACCAGGTGGTCTAAATCTCCGGAGCCCTCCACTACGGCGTCTCTCATAATCATATGGTCGTTTTGGGACGTTAAACCCCACATATCAATCAATCGAGACAACTGTTGCTTTGTTGCTTCCGTTGGTCCCGCCAGCCCGCCACGCTCGCTCTAGATGGGTGTCTTGGAGCACCTTAACGGCTTCTTTCCTGCCTGGACACCTCCGGGACTTCATGTGGCGCCTGGGATGGGGGGCGCTTTCCACTCTCGACCGCCTCGAAAGGTGGAGAATAGTCCAGTCAGCAACATGTCCGAACTGCTCCCTTCGGGAAACAAATCAGCATTTTCTGAGGCATTGCGTCATTGCTCGCGTTTTTTTGGAGAGCCGTACATGCCGGATTTCACTGTCTCAGAGTAAAACGCTTCGTTTCTTCTGGGCGTTGTTCGCGAGGCCGCTTCGCTTGTCTGGCGCAACCGCTGTGAGGCGGTTGCAGCGGGCCGCCACCGCCGCGCGCTCTACCCGATCCTAGAACGATTGTACTCGGAGCTGCTGTCTGTTCTGTCGGAGGAGCTCTTCCTCCTCGGTGAAGAGGAATTTCTTCGGCACTGGTCTTGCCCTTTTAGGTCGGTCTATAACGGACGATTGAAACTTGTCTTTCGGCCGGCCTGGTATTGGTAGGTTGATCCGTCGATGCGCCGGCAGAAATGGCATGCCAAATGTAAATATGCAAAATCTACATATTTATGTTTTATTTGTGTCTCTTGTTTACCTTGAAGTATTTTTTGTGGTTGTGTTTGTGTGAACCATTGAATGTACATGTTCTTTCAACGTCATCTCATATCCATGTTCATGTCAATGACGTCTGTTTTGTCATCATTGTTAGAGTATGTCTAAGAAGGAAAGGTTCTGTTGAGTTTATTGACTTTTGTGGCAATAAATTTTTTCTAAACAAAATGCGACATTGCGGGCGGTGGCAGCTAGTAGGGATGCAGTGTCGGCATAGCACGCCCAATGATCGACGCCGACAATGATCCACCCTAGGAGCTGAAAAGAAGTGGGCCATACACGGGTAGATCTACGTCGACGTGATCGAAAGGATCGGTAGGGCAGGGAAGCGGAGGGTGCCGATGAACATTATATGATCAAATTCCATGCCATTTGAAACTTTATCTGAGCTGAGTGTAAGTTTTCAGTACGCCGGCGTGGCCAAGGTAAGGTGCAGCACGTATGTAAGCAGATAGGTCGGAACGCATCTGTCGTGGTATGATGAGTGGCCATTTGCGATCATCCGGCACATAATATTAGCGGTAAGGGATGTTGTTGCGCACAGTAAGGTGGGCTGCTTGGCGACGAAGTGTTCTCGAAGAAAGAGTGGCCGATGGATCTTGCAGGTAGATGAGCATAGTCGAAAGCCGCAGATCCTTGCTCTGTTCGACCGGCATATTCGTTGCGTTGATGGGTGGCATTGATGATGTGAAGAGCGTTCACAAGGAAACTACATCAGAAGAGAGAGGTGACCGTGAAACCGCATCGGCGTCAGTGTGCTTCCTGTCCGATCTGTACGCAACGCTAATGTCATACTCCTGTAAGTGAAGAGCCCATCTGCCGTGGTGGCCTGACGGATCTTTCAACAAAAAAACCAGCAAAGGGTGCAATGATCCATGACAACATCGAAAGGACTAATATACAGGTGAGGACGAAATTAACCAAAAAACCAAAGTGATGGCAAAACACTACTTTTCGGTAACAGAATAGTGTGCTTCTGACTTCATCGAAGTACAAGCAGCATACGCGATGACGTACTCCTCATACTGTGCTAAGACTGTGACCAGTCTGATGGCGCTAGCGCCGGTATGAATCTCTGTAGGCGCTGTGGGATCGTAATGCCGAAGCATTGGTGGTGAGGAAAGTAGCTGAAGTAGTGGCTTCAAGGCATCATCGCACGAGGTTGACCAGGCGGAAATGCCGATAGCAGCCTAAACTCGTCAGTGGTGCTAGGATGGTTGCAAATTTACGTACTAAGCACCGGAAGCAAGAGTAGTGGCCTACAAAGATGCGGAGTGCCTTAAGAGTTGTGGGCTTTATAAACTCTGCCCCGGCACGAAGCTTGTTTTGGTCATGCAGCGCACTATCCGTGAAAAGAATAAGTTCCAATACTGTTAGCTTGCAGGCCGCGAAACGGCACTTTTTTATGTTGAGATGGAGGCCGGCAGATGTGAAACAGGCCAGCACCTCACGCAAGCGAACGAGATGCTTCCACTATCCGTCAAAAGAATATGTTCCAATACTGTTAGCTTGCAGGCCGCGAAACGGCACTTTTTTATGTTGAGACGGAGGCCGGCAGATGTGAGACAGGTCAGCACCTCACGCAAGCGAACGAGATGCTTCCGAAAGTTTGATAAGAACATGACGACGTCATCAAGATAATGCCACATTTTCCCCTTGTAGTTACGGAGGATGGTTTACACATGTGCTCGAAAGTAGCGGGCGCGTTGCAGATGCCAAAAGGCATAACGTTAAACTAATATAAATCATCGGGCGTTACAAAACCTGTCTTGTCGCAGTCGCCTTGTGCCATCGGCACTTGCCGTAGCCATCAGCGAAGATAACAAAAATGAGTTAGTAGAGTGCATAATCCATGTGGGAAAGAGGGTATACGTTTTTACGAGTGATCTTATTCTGCTGGCGGTAAACCCCACAGAAAGATATTGAATCGCCCTTCTTGCGCACTACCGGAGACGCTCAAGGGCTCTGGGAAGGCGGAATGGCACCAGGTTGCCGCATTTCATGGACTTGCTTGCTAATGACACCCTGTTTGGCTGCCGACACACGGTATCGTCAATGACGTAATCGAGGATGTTGACATGTGTGGACGCTGTGGCTGACGTTCGCCCCAAGCGCGGCTGGTCGCAACCAAACGACGAGCAAAAACGCTGGAAAAGCGCGAGGACTCAAGTGTGGTACGGAGGCGGCCAATCAGTATCCACGACTGATTCAAAGATGCCTGGCGAAAGCGAAGTTGATGATGACGAAGGTGACGTGCGTTGGACGCGAGAAGTGAGGTCTCCGTGCTTAGCACAGTGCGTGTCATTGGATGTCTCGATGATGTGAAGCAGATCAACAAGCTGAACACAACGAAGAATTTCGCTGTGTTCCCAAAGCTGCTATTTTTAGTTTTCCGGGCGGTGGCCCGGGGTCGAGGTAGCTGCTCGTACAGGCGAAGAAGAGCGGCAAATCGGTGACGGAGAGCGGTGACGCGGAAAACGAGAAGGATCGGCTCCTTCGAAGCTCTGTGGGGATGGCGAGCGCTGTTAGTACCGTCGGTAATGTCGTCTGTTTTGTGGTATCGGACCAGGCCACTCGTCTCTTTCATAGTAGTCGTGACCCCGCCTTTCATCCTGTTGGTGACTTCGGCAAAAGCGGAAGATATGACCACGGATTCCACTTTAATAGCTTACAGGCCAAGGTGGCCACCAGGAGTTTGGAGGTGGAAGCGACGGTCGTGGTGAGAGAGTAGTCATCGACCCGTGAATTAGAGACGTGTTGGGCGGTGCCTGAGAAGAAGGCGCCAAAGCGGCAACCTAGCTGTGAATAAGTTGGCGTCGGTACAGGGTCATGCCTGGGGACTTCGGTAGGCCTCATGGCAACAAGTTCTCTGTTGATGTGGTGAAGGCTGCTGCCAGGCGACGACATACAGAGCTCAGGAGGGGTAGGCACAGCTTGTGCTTGGAGTTCTTCTCGTATGATGGTGCGGATCAAAGGACGTAGCTCGCGGTCAAAGTGTGCGCTCAGATGAAACGTGTCAGGTTGCAGACGTAGCAGATGTAGCTCACCAAGGCGCTGACATGTTCCGACAATTTGGGTGAAAGTAGCGGGGTTCCGTACCACAAGTGCATTGAATGGCGCAGCACTAATGCCTTTGAAGAGATGGCGCACCTTGCTGGTCACCGTCATTGAGTTGTTCACTCGACGACAAAGGGCGAGGACATCTTCAGTATTGAACGTGTACGACTCGCCATTTTGCTAAACATGCTCCGCTAGCTTCTTTGCAATGTCTGAGCGAATGCAAGCGTTCGCAAAAATCATTCGTAGCCGGCATTTAAATGAGGCGCAATCCAGAAAGTCCAGTTCATGATTAAAGAACCAAGTTTTTGCGACACCGGTCAGGTAAAAGGAGACGCGTGTGAGCTTCGCATATTCATCCCCGTCACTGAGGGCACTCGCGCGGTTGTACTCCTGCAACCAGTCGTCGACGTCGTCACCATGAAGGCCGACGAATACTGATGAATCCTTCTGCGGCGTGGTGATCAAGCAGGAACGAGGTGCTGTCGGGGCAGGCGTCGTGGACGCTGCCGCTGAAGAGCCCTCATCTTTTGACATTGCCGAGGTCAGTTGGGGCAAATGGCGACCGGAACGGAGCTCCAGGGGTGTATTTGGAGTTAAAAGCGTAAAGGTAACGGTAGAGCAACAGGATTGGGTGACTGGACAGCACAATGCACCACTTGAGAGACAATGTTTTTGTTTTGTTTTGTTTCCCTGAGAGGTTGGCTCATACCCACTCAGGGGGATTGGCCAAGAAAGTGTAGTGCAGTTTTTCTGTGATCATTTTAACTATGTGTAATGAATTGGTATTATAGTAAGACTAATGTAAAAATAAAAACAACATAAAAAGAGCAAACGAAAAAAAATCAAGTTGAGCAATTTTGAGATTTGAGGTGTTATGATTACCACTCAGCTGCGTTTACTTCACTCTGTCCTGGGGAGTAATAAATATTTTTTTTTATTGAAGATCACAAAGGTTGCCTGGTTGCCTGAATATAATCGCAAACGGCATTGAAAGCATCCCTGTGGCAATGTCCCAAAGCTGAGGCGCCAAAGCTTAGCGCCGTTTCCGCTGTCAATCTAAGGCCTATTTTCCGAAATGGCACCCAGCCCCAGTGTCCACCAAAGCATCAACGTCCACTCCCTCAACTGTGACTGCAATCATATTGTAAGGGCGCGCTGGAGGAATTGGAGTACTGTGTTGGAATGCAGTTTGTCCTCCAAAAACTGCATCGCTTAGTTTTCCGGACGCCGATCACAAGCGAGGGAAGCAGGCTGAAGAGGAGCGACGGTAGGGCGATGGTGAACGGCGTCGGGTTGATCGATGACTACTGAGCAGTTCACCGGATGCTGGCGGAGATGGAGACCGACGCGGCGGTGACGAATAACGACGGCCCTGGTACAAGGCACCTGCGGTATAGTCTCGTTCGCGTATGTCGTACCCTCGGCGCTCATCTTGCTGGCGCTTGCGGCAAAAGCGTGAAATGTGACCATGATAGCCGCAATAATAGCACGTAGGGCGAGTCGATCGATAAGGAGGGTAGTAGCTTGTGTGAGATGCACCGGGAGAGAGAGCAGTGAGAGGGACAGATGATGGCTCAGGCGGTGGTGATGGAAAGCTTGTGGGAAAGCTTCTGGGAGGTGCGGCAGCAACCGACGCGTACGTTCGTGGCGGTGACGTCGAGCTGACGGTGCCTTATGGTGCGGCGACGGCATGCGAGAACGATGGGAGAGTACGAGCGACAGTGGGCTGCAAGTGGGACATATGGGTAATGGACGTGAGCTCCTCTCTGATGACATCCCGCAATGACGTTGAAGAAGACTGCTTGGGACACACTGAAGGTAGTGTGAATCCCATTGATTCTAATTCTCCGCGTATAATCACCCTTATTGTGTCTCGTAGGTTTGGATCCGCCGTAATACGGGCCGCGTCACTGTCCGGTTGTAGGCGCATAGACTCCAGATTTTCGAGGCGCTGACAGGTTGTCGCAACGTCAGCAACGGTAGCCGGATTATGGATTACAAGGGCATTGAATGCGACGAGTGCAATCACCTTAAGAAGCTGGCGTACCTTGTCGGACTCTGTCATTGGGGTGTCAACCCGGCGGCAAAGTGAAAGGACATCCTCGATGTAGGATGTATACGACTCCCCGATATACTGTTTCCGAGTCGCGAGAGCTTTCTTTGCGAGAGCTGAACGAACAGCCGGTGTGCCAAAGACATGGCGAAGCTGATCTTTGAAGGCTGACCAGTCGGGGATGTCGATGAAGTGGTTGAGGAACCACGTCTTCGTGACACCCGTGAGATAGAATGACACGTGAGCGAGTTTGTAGGTGTTATCCCACCGGTTAGCAGTGCCTACACGTCAAAATGGTCCAGCCATTCCTCCACATCTTCCCCGCGCATACCAGCGAAGGGATGGGGCTTACGCTGGAGGCTGTTAATGACGTGAAAAGGCGCGGCACGCCATGGCGGAGTGGGAACGGCTGCAGCACCGACCTCTTCTTGGTGCGACATATTTCCGGACACCTGGCCCAAGCGGCGACCTGAACGTAGCTTCAGGGGGTAGAGTGGTCGAGAGAATAACAGAGGATCTAACAGCATGCTTCACCACGTATGAAGTCTTGGTTTGGAAGACCTTTATTAGGCCCGAGGAACCGACAGCCGACAGCTGAAATGAACGAACCAAGATGATGATGCTACGTGACAACAATGAGGATGCATGAGAAACACATGATAATGATGACAATGTACAGGTGAAGAGGATTGGTATACTAAATGCTCACAATATATATATATATATATATATATATATATATATATTGCCACCATTGATGAACGAGCCACTGTGGCTCATACGCGTTTTTGGGAACGAAGAAGAAGAGAACATCTTCGTTGCTCTGGTTCAAGTGAACTCCTGGCTGCAGGTCTTGTTTTGTTCGTGACATTACTGGTGGAGACGCTGGGTACGTGTACTTCGGCTGTGTCGGCCATCGTGGAGACAGCTACATCTCCCAGAGCAAGAATCAGCCGCCGCCTGCGTGGATTACCCCCTGAATTTGGTCCCTTGGCATCGACACCCAGAAAGATGGCAACTGCGATGACAAGCCAGGCGGTCCAAACCAGCGATGGCCATGATTCTCTTCTCGCCCATGTTTTTCACGTGCCACAGACACCAAAGCCGTTCCATGGAGACATTTTCGAGGACGTTGATGACTGGCTAGACCACTTTGATCGGGTTGCCAGTATCAACGAATGGGACGATGTTCGCAAGCTGCGCCGAGTTTATTTCTACTTGGAGGATTCTGCGAAGACGTGGTACGAGAACCACGAGGGCTCCTTTGCAACATGGCAAGAGTTTAGCCGACAGCTCCGTGACGCCTATCGCAACACCGAAAGGAAGGAGAGGGCCGAACAAGCCATATCCAGCAGAAACCAACGGCCGAACGAACGTGTATCCATGTTTGTCGAGGACATGCTTCGACTCTTCAAGCGCGCGGACCCTGCCATGCCTGAGGAAAAGAAGGTGCGCCATTTGATGCGCGGAGTAAAAGAACAGCTTTTCGCTGGGCTCGTGCGAAATCCACCGACGACAGTCGCCCAGTTCATCAGTGAGGCAGCTACGATGGAACGTACGCTGCAGCAGCGGTCGTCTCAATACGAACGCCAGATCCCGGCCGCCACATGCGCTATCGGCTCTGACAGCGAGAGACAGACCCTCGCAGACTTCATTCGGAGTATCGTTCGGGACGAATTGCGACAGCTGCAGGCAGTGGGATCCCATCCACCTGTGTCAGCCCTCGCAGATGTAATCAGACAAGAAGTCCGGCAGGCCGTCACACCCCTAGCCCCAATCGCACCGCCGATTCCCGAGGCCCCAGTCCTGACATACGCAGCGGCATTGCGATCCCCTGCGCCACCGGCTACAGATACTGCTATGCGGCCAAGGTACCAGGCTATGCAGCCATTTCACGACACTGCTTCAAGCCCACCTCTCGGCTCAAGGTTTTCGAGCCCACCCACCTATTCGCCGTCTATCTTAAGACAAAGTGGTAGCAAGGCAAGCATGTGGCGCACCTCGGATAACCGTCCGCTCTGCTATCACTGTGGCGAAGCGGGTCACGTATACCGGAACTGTCAATACCGGCAACTAGGTCTCCGCGGCTTCCACCCTGATGCTCGATGCCCGCGCTACGGTGAGCGCCCCCGCGAAATTGAAGCCTACCTCACGGGCCAACGTACTCCTTCAACTATTCGGCACCACCAGTCGAGATCACCATCGCCTCGCCGGTCTACGTCACCCAGTTTGCCCTCATCGTCTTCCGCTCCTTTCAGGAACCGGTCACCAAGTCCCCGCAGGGGAAACTAGGAACGGCGACTTCTGGGGGTGAAGTCGCGGCCCGGCGAACGGTAAAAGACCCTCCTTCGACGCAACGACCAGACGAGGGCGATTCCGGTTTTGCAGTGTTCTCCGACAGCAAAAAGATTGTTTCTGCCGAAATTGCCGTCTTCGTCGACAATCATGCTGTTAACGCCCTCGTCGACACCGGTGCCGACTATTCCGTAATGAGCGCAACACTGGCATCTGAACTGAGGAAGGTTACCACGCCTTGGGAAGGACCTCAGTTGCGCACGGCAGGTGGCCATCTGGTGACGCCTACTGGTATGTGCACGGCACGCATTCGAATACGTACGTCAACATTTGCGGGCTCTTTCCTCGTATTGCGCGTGTGCTCCCGGCCAGTCATTCTAGGAATGGACTTCCTTCGTGAATACGGCGCCGTTATCGACCTCCGTGAATTACTTGTGTCGTTCGAGGATCCTTTTTGCGCTGCAACTGACACTACGCAATTCCGGAAAAGAGCGCTCCGTGTTACCGACGATTCTCTGACTCTCCCACCTCGAAGCAGCCTCTTTGTCAAAGTAGAATTGGGACAGGACCTGTCTGACGCGGTAATTGCAGAGGCCAATTTGTCTCTCCTTATTTCACAACAAATCTGTGTTGCCCGAGGAATCATTCAGCCTAGCAATAGGCATGCTCACCTGCTGGTCACAAACTTCAGCGATGAATATCGCCACCTAACGAGACACACTGCCATTGCATATTGTGAAGAACTTGCCGATGCCGATGGTCCATCTACGTTAGCTTCATTTTCATCTAATGGGCACCCTGACGAGGCCTTCGTGAGCACTCTCGACGTAAACGAGAGACTACCTTCGGCTCAACGAGAAAGCCTTTTGCGTATACTCGGCTCATTTCAAGACTGCTTTGCCACTACGTCAAAGGTTAAACAGACACCACTTGCTCAACATCGTATCATCACGGAACCTACTGAGAGACCCATCCGACAACATGCCTATAGGGTGTCGCAAAAAGAGCGAGATGCTATACGTGACCAAGTCCAGCAGATGCTTCAGGACGAC
This sequence comes from Rhipicephalus microplus, assembly GCF_043290135.1. NCBI lineage: Eukaryota > Metazoa > Arthropoda > Arachnida > Ixodida > Ixodidae > Rhipicephalus > Rhipicephalus microplus. The sequence continues at coordinate 174,323,190 of NC_134703.1, forward strand.
GTCATTCAGCCATCGACCAGTCCCTGGGCTTCGCCAGTTGTGCTAGTAAAGAAGAAGGATGGTACGTTGCGTTTTTGCGTTGATTACCGTAAACTGAACAAGGTCACCAAAAAGGACGTTTATCCTCTACCCCGGATAGATGACTCGTTGGACTGTATACGCAACGCTAAATATTTTTCCTCCATGGATTTGCGTAGCGGCTACTGGCAAATCGCAGTGGACGAGCGCGACCGCGAAAAGACGGCGTTTATTACTCCCGACGGTCTGTACGAGTTTAAAGTGTTGCCTTTCGGTCTATGCTCAGCGCCAGCTACTTTTCAAAGAATGATGGATACGGTTCTCACGGGGCTCAAATGGCAATCATGTCTTGTTTACCTTGATGACGTCGTGGTCTTTGCAGACACGTTTGAACAACACGTCCAACGCCTTCGTGCAGTTCTTCAGGCAATTCGAACAGCGGGGTTGTCTCTCAAACCAGACAAATGTCATTTTGGATACGAAGAACTGAAGTTCCTTGGTCACGCTGTGAGCCATGCTGGCATCCGCCCAGATCCCGAGAAAACCCGCGCCGTTGCCACCTTTCCCGTGCCCACAAATAAGCGCGACCTACGCCGATTTCTGGGGCTCTGTGCGTATTACAGGCGCTTTGTCAAAAACTTCTCGAAGATTGCTGAACCCCTCAACAAGCTTACAAAAGACGGTGTCTCGTTTGTTTGGGGTCCCGATCAGTGCCATGCGTTCGACACCCTCCGAAACCTCCTCCAGGCTCCGCCTGTACTTGGTCATTTTGACGAAAGCGCTGACACGGAATTACACACTGACGCCAGCAACGTTGGACTAGGAGCGGTATTAGTTCAGTGGCAAAATGGCGTCGAGCGCGTGATCGCTTATGCGAGCAGAACGTTATCCCCAGCGGAGAAAAACTATTCTGCAACCGAAAAGGAATGCCTCGCTGTTGTCTGGGCCATAACAAAGTTCCGCCCATACTTGTATGGCCGCCCATTCAGGGTAGTTAGCGACCACCATTCCTTTGTTGGCTTGCGAATCTCAAAGATCCCTCAGGTCGTCTAGCACGATGGAGCCTTCGGCTACAAGATTTCGATGTCACCATCGTCCACAAATCTGGGCGGAAACACACCGACGCCGACTGTCTCTCACGTGCACCGGTCGAAAATGACAACACTGACCTTGAAGACGACGACACTTTTCTTTCTGCCGTATCAGCGACCAGCTTAGCTGAGCAACAGCGTCACGACTCGGAGCTCATCCCGCTCATTGACTACCTGGAAGGACGCAATTCTCACCTTCCTCGAAGCTTTGCGCGCTCACTATCTTCCTTTTGTTTCCGTGATAGAGTGCTTTATAAAAAGAACTTTCATTCTACACAAGCTATGTATCTGCTTGTTGTGCCAACTACGCTTCGTGGTGACATTTTACGTGCATGTCACGATGAGCCATCATCCGGACACCTCGGCTATACGCGCACGCTGCAACGGATTCAACGCTCCTACTACTGGCCACGTCTCGCGAAGACTGTGAAGCACTACGTTCGCACATGTCGCGACTGTCAGCGACGTAAGATTCCACCTTTACGACCAGCGGGACTACTGCACCCAATTGGCCCACCAAAGGCGCCCTTTCATCAGATTGGCATGGACTTGCTGGGGTCATTCCCCACGTCTTCGTCTGGAAACCGGTGGATTGTCGTCGCTACAGACTACTTAACACGCTACTGTGAAACCAAGGCACTTCCAAAAGCCACCGCAGCAGATGTCGCCCAATTTTTTGTTAACAGCATCGTCTTACGTCACGGTGCTCCAGCTGTCGTCATAACTGATCGTGGGACAGCTTTCACCGCAGAGATTCTGCAGGAAGTCTTGCGATTAAGTGGCACGGAACATCGTAAAACAACGGCTTACCACCCGCAAACAAATGGGCTGACTGAACGACTCAATAAGACAATTGCAGACATGCTGTCAATGTATGTGGACATCGATCACAAGAACTGGGACACCATACTTCCCTACGTAACTTTTGCTTATAACACTGCTGTTCAAGAAAGTACCGGTTTCACACCTTTTCGCTTAGTCCACGGTCGCGACGTCACGACGATGCTCGACGCCATGCTCCTGCACGACAACTTAGGAATATACCACACGGATTCCGCAAAATTCGCGCAGTGCGCAGAAGAGGCCCGTCAACTTGCTCGTCACCGTATTCAACGTCACCAAACCGCAGACGCGCGCCGCTACAATCTTCGCCACCGTGAAGTTATTTTTAAGCCAGGTGATGAAGTCTGGGTGTGGACCCCTATCCGACAGCGTGGACGTTCCGAAAAGCTTCTTCGCCGCTACTTCGGCCCTTACAAGGTTGTGCGACGTCTCAGCGACGTCACTTACGAGGTTCTACCACAAGGCAATTCGAGACGTTCCCGTTTCACCCCGCAAACTGAAGTCATTCACGTTTCACGTCTCAAGCCATACTTTTCGCGCTGTGAATCGCCAGTGAGTGACTGACTTTATTGGTAACTGCGCGTCTTTCTTTTTGTTTCATCTTTTCCTTACATTTTTCCTATTTTTCTTATTTCTCATTTAACTTTTGTCCCCACAACCAACTACGTTATCCGCCTTACGCCATTCATTTTGCTCGCATGCTAATTTTCATCTAATTTTCTTTTCTTTTTTGCCTTCATGTACAGCATCGAGACGATGCTTCTTGGGAGAGGGGGTAATGCCACCATTGATGAACGAGCCACTGTGGCTCATACGCGTTTTTGGGAACGAAGAAGAAGAGAACATCTTCGTTGCTCTGGTTCAAGTGAACTCCTGGCTGCAGGTCTTGTTTTGTTCGTGACATTACATATATATATATATATATATATATATATATATATATATATATATATATATATATATATATATATATATATATATATATATATATATATATATATATAGTGGGAGTAATAATTCAATGGGCCAGTTAGTCTTTGTGAAGGTTGTGCCATATCCCATATATATATATATATATATATATATATATATATATATGTGTGTGTGTGTGTGTGTGTGTGTATGTATATATGAACCAATGGCTAATTGGGGATTTTACATAACTCAATCTGAATAATCAGGGCTGTGTAATATTTTAGTAATGATGTATTATCTCTATATAACCAATTAGACGTGCAAATTGGCATGTTCAAGGGATATTTATCTTAAAAGCAATATTACAGTTCTGTAGCAATAAAACTGAATACATAAATAGAGACCAATCACACAATTTACAGCTTATCTGTCGGCAACATGACACATTTATATGCGCAATGTAACAAGTTCTATTGCAATAAACTCTATATTGTTGCGAACGACGGCGACGCCAACACGGTCCCGAAGGCGCCACTGCTTGGAACTCCGCAGGGAAGGTCACCAGCCGTTTGGTAGCGTAGGTTTCTCAGCTCGCGACTGCTTCTGCGCAGAGCTGATAGACGAGCGGACGAGACGACGGTGAGTTAAACAAGGTTTGTGTACAGCATATATACAGAGGCGTTACAAATTCGGCACTGGGGCCAACAGAGACGCGAAGAGCCGAGCTCTTCTCTCTAACACATAGCTCTACTCTCAAAGGGGTCTGCTCTCGACGCGCCGCAGGGCTTCTTTTATATGCACCGGGTCCAACCCAAATGTCCAACCAGAAGCGCCGCTGGTCGTGAGGTCAGAATCCTCCAATGGGGTCGCCGCTGGGCCGCGTCATTCTTTCTCATCGAATCTGGAGAGGCTGCGCTGCACGTGGCTGCACCCAAGAACGAGTGACGTCGCCAGCCATTGCGTCACCCCCCCAGACAGGAAGGCGTCGATTGCTTGCTTGACGGGCTCGCTTGCTGAGGTGACTCACTTACCTGCGCGACAGAAAGGCGCCGTCGCGTGTTGACGCAGTTGAGTTGTTCATCGCGTCAGGCGGGCTCGCGTGCTGGCCTTGACACAGATTTCCTTTTTTTCCGAAGCATGGACGTTCGCTGCGGACTCGCAGGCATAACAGCACCCCCGCCGCCAGACAATGCGCCGGAAAGACGAGCTGCTTCCACGGGGCTCGGATGTCAGGTGCCCTCGTTCGCCAGGTCCCTCCAGGTTCGCCTCCAGGGCCATGGGGAGAATGCAGCTCCAGACTCTGTTCCGGGAACACATCCCATTCTTGAGGACGGATCCCAGCTCCACTGGCTTGTCGCCACAACTTGTCGGCCAGCTTCGCTCGTCTCTGACGATCCTTGGTTTCAGCACTTGTCGATGGTTCTGCAACTTGTCAAGAACGGATCGACAACAGACAACACACGACGCAAGCAAGTGCCCTCGGTCACCCGACAGAACACCAGACAAAGTATAGTACAACATATACCTAGCTACGCGTCTATCGGAATTTCGTTCCCTCTACATCAAGAGGCACATGTGGGACACAAGACTCTTAAAATGAGAACTCAATTTTTTTACACGTACAACAACGTAACGAAATAGAATAGAACATAAAGTTGGCTCCTTGAGCTCATTCTGGACGAGAGTGCTCAGCTAAGGCCGTGATGAGGACAAAATTTTGCCCCGAATCACCAGCGAGAAACCGAAAGGTGGAGAAGGTACTAACTAAACGCACGGCTCAATGCGTCTGCATTAGCGTTTAGCTTTCCTTTTTTGTAGCGAACGTCAAAGTTGTGCTGTTGGAGTATCATGCTCCACCTCAGTAACCGGCCACTTTTAGGCGACATGTTATTAAACCAGGTTAGAGGACAGTGGTCCGTTTCAACCTCAAACCTCAAACCGGAGACATAACAAGCTAGCTTTTGAACGGCCCACACGAAGCAAGCGCATTCCTTTTCAGAGGTACTGTACGCCTCTTCCCTGCCGCTGAGTTTTCGACTTAAATACAAAACTGGCCTTTCGTTACCAGCACTGTCTTCCTGGCACAATACAGCTTCCATGCCGCGATCACTCGCGTCCCATTGAATCACAAATCTCTTAGAGAAATTGGGTGCCATGAGAACAGGCTTTTCGCTTAGGGCCTGTTATAGCTGGCAAAACGCATTCTCCTTTTTTGAGTCCCATACAACTTTAACCGGCTCGGATTTTCGAAGTGCATTAGTTAGAGGGCTGGCAATACTAGAGTAATTTTGCACGTAATGCTGATAGTATCCAGCCAGGCCCAAGAATGCCCTTATCTCAGATTTTGTGGTTGGTCGTGGATAGTTCACGACAGCGGCTACCTTAATTTCTGAAGGTCTACGCTGGCCACGCCCCACAACGTGCCCCAGGTAAGACACCTCGCCACACCGTGGTGACATTTAGTAGGTTTCACGCTAAGGCCAGCCTCTTTAAACCTGTTCAGCACGACGCGTAAATGCTCGACATGTTCTTCCCAATTGTTGGAGAAGATGGCGACATCGTCGAGATACGGCAGAGCGAACTCGGAGAGGCCTTTAAGAACGCGGTCCATTAAGCCTGAAAAACAAAAGGGTGCATTTTTCAATCCAAAGCTCAGCTCAAGTGGACGATACGTTCCAAATGGAGAAACAAATGCGGCATAGCGGCTAGCACGGTCTGTAAAGGGGACTTGCCAATACCCTCGCACGAGGTCTAACGTGGAAATATAGCTGGACTGTGACACAGTTTCCACCCTCTCCTCTAGGTTTGGTATCGGGTAAGTTTTGTCTCGAGTTATGGCGTTAAGACGCCGATAATCGATGCATAGCCTCGGATCTTTTCCTAGCACCTGAACCAATATTAGAGGGGATGTATAGTCACTCTCGCCCGGTACTATGACTCACAACTCCAGCATTTTATCGATCTCCTCTTTCATGATCTGCTTCTGCATGGGGGAACAACGATACGGCTTGCTACGGATTGGCTCCTCACAAGTTAGCTCGATATCGTGTTCGATCACCATCGTGTTTCCGGGACGGTCCGAAAACACATCTTGAAACTCGGAAACAATCCTTCTCAGGTCCCCCTTCTGGACTTCACTTAATCGAGGCTCTAGGTTCAACTGCGCCAAGATTACCTCCGATCCCCTTTCGATTACATCACTAGAACTCAAAATTTCTTCTCCCTCTTCCTCTGAAGCATTCAACAGCAGATTTACGACCGCTTGACGTTGAACGTATGGTTTCATCAAGTTACTGTGGTAAATTTTGTTTGGCCGCCTTCCTAATTTCACTTCATAATTGGTATCAGAAAGCTTCGATATTATTTTGGCGAGCCCTTCCCAATGAACCTCAAGCTTGTTCTTTTTGGACGGCCGCAGCAGCATTACTTGACTACCAACTTCAAATGTGCGCTTCTTCGCCAATTTGTCGTAGTACTCCTTCGACAACACTTGTGCAGCCTTCATGTGGCTTTCCACAAGATCTTTCATTTTTCCAAGCCTCTGAAGGAGGTCTAGAACATACGCAACTACATTAGGGTCCTCATAGAATCCCTCCTAGGACTCGCGTAGCATTCGCAATGGTGTTCTCAAACTCCTGCCATACACAAGCTCTGCAGGACTAAAACCAGTGCTCTCATGAGGAGCTGATCTCAAAGCGAACATAGCGGGAGGAATACACGCTTCCCAGTCGCATTTGTGCTCGTAGCAGAGAGCTCTCAGTATCCGTTTCAGAACGGAATGCATACGCTCTACCGGGTTAGATTGCGGGTGATGGATCGAGCTGTACACTACTTTTATTCCACATTTATCCATAAAGGTAGAGGTAAGGCAGCTGGTGAAGACACTACCATTGTCGCATTGGATTTCAGAAGGAAATCCGAAGCGTGCAATTATAGATAGCAGTGCATCCACGACATGAGGAGAATTGAGCTCCTTACGTGGTATCGCTTCCGGAAATTTTGTGGCTACACAGAGAGCCGTCAGGATGTACCGACAACCTTGCCTTGACTCTGGCAGTGGCTCGAAGATATCAATTTCTAGGCGCCGAAAGGTTCTGTGATAATTGGCACAAGTTTCATGGGTGCCTTCCTCTTGTCCGTGGATTTCCCCGCTCTCTGACAAGTGTCACATCAGCGTACAAAGTATTCGATATCCTTCCATCATTTCGGCCAATAAAACTAAAGGGAAACTCTAGCCTTGGTCTTTTTTATGCCGAGATGCCCTGCCCATGCGTTTTCATGCACCAGTTCCAATAGTTGGTGACGATACTTTTGTGGCACCAAGAACTGCTCATACTTGCGACCTTGCGCATTTGTGTAGCTCCGATACAAAAGCCCTGCTTTCTCAAAAAAAGAAACATTCTTTTTCTTTTTTCCCAAGTTTACGCTTTCCATTAGCACCTTAATCGAGAGGTCCCCACGCTGCTCTCGAATGAGTGTTTCTCGATCAACCCTCGACAGCTCACTCCAACTTTCCGCTACAGCCGAGAGCGTTGCAGCCCTCTCGCTCTGATTCAATGGCGCCATGTCGTCTACCCTTTCTACGGAAACCACGCCGGTTGCTTCGGCGACGGGCCGCTCGAGTGACTGCTCACATGACTCACGCCGAAAATTTCCTCTCTGAGGTTCCGTCGACTCGCCGCCAAGGTCACTTGAAAGTTCACCGCATTGAACAAAATCAAGCTCCTGCGAAAGCTTCCGCGCTTGCGATCGCGTGAGGGCCATGTACGCTAAGTTGGGGAAGAACGATTTACCCTGCTCTTTGAGAAGCTGCTCTGAGTTGTTAATGAAAAGATAAGGAAAACGATTCGGGAAGCGCGGCAGACACAGCCGCTTCGGTGCTAAGCTTACCGAACGGCCTTCAACGACAACCGTAGCGATTGGTAAGCAAGCACTCTGCTCCTCGGCGACTTGCCTGATCCACGCGCATTCTCCTGTAAAGTCATCCGGAGACACCAATGAAGGATGGACAACGTCCATGGTTGCCGCGGAGTCTCTAAGTGCGCGACACGTTTTCCCAATCACACTAATTTTTTGGATATACGGCTCTAACAACCGCATGTTCTTTTCCGATTAACAGATTTTTGCAAACGCAAACTTTTGCTTACAGTTTATCGCGATGTGCCCTTCCTTTTTGCAGTTGTAGCCGATTAGTGGCTTCCGTGATTCAAACGCCCGTATGGTATCAGTGCGTTGTTTAGGAACCTCACTCGATTTCTCCGCTGCCGTTTGGCCGTCCCCAACAGTGTCCTTCGTAAGAGATGGGTCTTTCTTGAAATTACGGTGCGGAGCGGGTTTCCATTAATCAGGTTTCTTTGAAAAGCCCTCTTTCCTTTCATCCTTTTCAACGCGCACTGCCCTGCTATGCAACTTTCGGCGAGTATAATACTCCTCAGCTAACTCTGCTGCCTTGTTTAGCTGTACTTGGCCAAGTTTGTCCTGCAGCCAAAGCTTTACATCCTCCTCGATGCAGCGGTAGAATTGCTCCAATGCAACGCATTCCACCACTTTATCGCGGTCGTCATAAACACCTTCGCCCTTGAGCCCAGGGGCGGTGCCAGGATGTTTTTTACTGGGGGGGCAACCACGAAAAGTGAGTTCCTCCGGGGGGGGGGGGGGCAAGCTAGCTCTGCTCCTACTAGGTTTTCAATATATGCTTCCGGGCACTCGGGTGGGCATAGGGGGGGCAGGCGAGAATTTTGGGGGGGCTCCAGCCCCCCCTTGCCCCCCCCCCCTGGTGCCGCCCCTGCTTGAGCCATTCAATTAAATCGGCTTTAAGACGAAACGCGAAGTCAACGTGTGACTCATTCCCCTTTTTAGCATACCGGAACCTTTGCCTGAAAGCCTCGGGTGACAACGTCTCAAGAGCACTTCCTTAACCTCGTCATAGCTCTCAAACGCTTGCCTCGACAAGCAAGTTATCGCGTCGGACACTTCGCCGAGAAGAAGAGCTAACAGGTTCTGCGCCCAAAGAGACCGCTCCAAAGTGTTTCGCTCACAGACGTGTTCAAACTTGACGAGATACTTCGCCATGTCCTCGCCTACTACGAACGGTGGCAGTTGGTCCCGAATTCTAAAACCGCTGACCTGAATCGTCGGAGAAGCTACGCTAGGTGCCTGCGAACACTGTAGGATTGCCAATTCTATTCGTTTCAACTCGAGGCGCTCCTGTCTCTCGGCCTCCTCGCGCTCGCGACGTTCGCGCCTTTCAGCTTCTTCACGTTCGCGAGTTTCTACTTCTCGCCTATCAGCCTCCTCGCAGCGTGCTTTGATATCTGCCCAGGCCTCATCAACTTCCTCAGCCGACACTCCTTCATCCTTCATGATCTCAAGGATCGCTTGCTTTCGTTTCGCACGGCCCAAAGTAATGCCGAGTTCCTCACAAATTTCGATGAGTTCCTTCACTTTAAGGTTCTCCATCGTTCACACTAGCCTCTTGCTGTTTGCCCCTGTTAAGAATCTACTTGCCGTACCCACTATAAGCCTACTGACAAGACGCGCAAGCAATTTTTCACACTCCCGTGTTTGCCCCCTCTGCATTAACTTTGGTTTCAAAGCGCTTCGACTTGGCTTGAAACGATCAAAGCTCACTCTAATGCTTCACACAGCCCTTCTCTAAACTACTACAACCTGAGCTAGAGTATTCTGGTGAACTGAGGGGAAAACATCAGGCACTCACCGCATCGATGTCGCTAACGCCGACCGATCCCGCAGCTGCCAACCACTGTTGCGAACGGCGGCGACGCCAACACGGTCCCGAAGGCGCTACTGCTTCGAACTCCGCAGGGAAGGTCACCAGCCGTTTGGTAGCGTAGGTTTTTCAGCTCGCGACTGCTTCTGCGCAGAGCTGATAGACGAGCGGATGAGACGACGGTGAGTTACACAAGGTTTATGTACAGCATATATACAGAGGCGTTACAAATTCAGCACTGGGGCCGACAGAGACGCGAAGAGCCGAGCTCTTCTCTCTAACACATAGCTCTACTCTCAAATGGGTCTGCTCTCGACGCGCCGCAGGGCTTCTTTTATATGCACCGGGTCCAACCAAAATGTCCAACCAGAAGCGCCGCTGGTCGTGAGGTCAGAATCCTCCAATGGGGTCGCCGCTGGGCCGCGTCATTCTTTCTCATCGAATCTGGAGAGGCTGCGCTGCAGGTGGCTGCACCCAAGGACGAGTGATGTCGCCAGGCATTGCGTCAGCCCCCAGACAGGAAGGCGCCGATTGCTTGCTCGACGGGCTCGCTTGCTGAGATGACTCACTGCACCTGCGCGACAGAAAGGCGCCGTTGCGTGTTGACGCCATTGAGTTGTTCATCGCATCAGGCGGGCTCGCGTGCTGGCCTTGACACAGATTTCCTTTTTTTCCGAGACATGGACGTTCACTGCGGACTCGCAGGCATAACAATATGCATTGGCTACATAACAATTTTATTCAGTAATCAAATGCCACATTGACTGGATATATTCGTGCATTTTAGGCTTGTGGGCACATAATGAGTGCATTATATATACTGAATGGATTAATTAGCTCAAAGAGCAGGCAAAGTGTCACAAAACAGTGCAAGAAAAAGTGAGTGAAATACAGAGCAGACATAAATAAGGCATTATATGAAACAGGCACATTGTGCTGAAAAAAAAAGAGCTCTAGTCACCACCACAAAGACTTTTTTCGTCGTTTAACCAAAACAATATGCTACCAGTCAATACAGAAATCATAAATTTAACAATTATGGGTTCTGTTAAACTTGAAGTTTCTTATTAGGATGTTCATTTTACAAATTCGTAATCATGATGGAATTAAGATGCTCTAAAATAAGCACAAAATCAGAGACACATGCATGAAACAGCATATTTATCAATCAATGAAAACTGTAACATAAGTTTCTAATTTGTCACCTATTATGCAGCTAAAATTTCAATCTTGTGATATGCACGATTATTTATGATAAGCATAGTGCACTCATAACTCACTTTAAGAAAAAAAATGTTATGCAGAACATTTACTGCATGCAGTGCTTCCAAAAACAGCATTCATAGCGTGAGAGAAAGCTGCTCATAAAACAAAATATAACAGTTCGAAAATGAAACATGTGGCACAGACACACACTTTGGTAGTCACCAAGCTAATAGTACATGAAGTATAATGAAAAAAACATCCATGCGGTCACTTCAAGATGGCGCTAATTTTGTTCATAACACCATACCTAGTGTAAACCTCAAACACAACCGTAATGTCTCATCAGCTAAAATGAAAAAAAAACATATATTATTCCTTTTCTGAAAAGAAGTTTCAGATAATTGCGCCATATAAAATGTATCCTTCAGCAATCACAAAGCCAGTGGTCCATCAGGTACAATAAAAAGAAACATGTGATCACTCCGAGAGAAGCTTTGCTTTCATTCAGAACATGTCACTAATAAGGGGAACTTCAGCACATGTCACAAACACACTGAAACACTCATCTGCAAAACATGGTGCATGAGGGTGCTCAAGTCCAACAATGGCCCTTTCTTTTCAGCAAATAAATTCAAACAGCTCAAAAAAGAATGGGGATTTAACACCAAACATTGAATTCCATGTGTACATAATTGAATGGACTAGCTCAAAGAGCAGTTAAAGCGTCTCAAAACATTGCAAAGAAAATCAAGTGACAAAGCAGGCATAAATGAGCCTTTATAAAATGCACATGGTGCCAAGAAACGAGGAGCCCAGGTACTAGCATAAAGGCTCTTTGTTGAACCATGACAATGCTACAAGTCAATGCAGCGAACTCCTAAAACTGTAATCATCAACAATATGAGGTGAAAGCTCAAAGCACTGGGCAGGCCGGAAGCAAAACGCATATGCAGACATTCGTGCAGCACCAGCTCCTGAATTCAAAGAAGGATTCATTGTCTGACTGCTCAACACTGAAAATGGGTCAACAGTCTCAGTACGCCCCAATAAGAGGCCCAAGGTCTCTCATTGGGAAGACAGCCAGGCAAATGTTAGAGAAGACATGTCACCAGAACTACCAAAGCCTATTTGGAAGGCAAGGGGCTGCACTTAATTGCCCCGGTCAATCAACCACACCCTGTTCGGCCAGAGGGAAATAGACTCTCCTCTACAGCCAGTGGGACAAACAATGGGGAAACTAGCATTAGTTCAACAGATTGGTCCCAACCTTACACGAGCTGGAAGACAGGTGAAGGCACCAGTATGAATTAATGTAATACAAAGAAAAAAAAGATGTAGCATGCGGCTGCATTGCAAGTGGCATCACTCTCTCTCTACTCTCCCAGGCACAAGGATTATGAATGGCCTTAGCAGTTATGGTGATGAATTGAAAAAACTGATCAAAGACCCAAAGAGTTAAAGTATTAAGGTATAAATAAATATGAATGTGCAGAAGAGAAAGATAATGTGGAACACTTGTGTGAAAGGTTTTGTGACTGGCTGTCAACCTCTGATGGCTCTAAAAGAGTATGAATAGTTAGCTAAATTACTGACAAGGGCCCCCCTCATGAGAAAAAGCTCAGCAGAGAATAATGATGTGTTGGTGGCCCAATGATTGTGTACTGCCAGTGGTGGCATATTAGGCCATACGAAAAAAAAACCCTCAACAAGCTAGCAATCAGTAATGTGGAAAGTTGGGCGAGTTGGTGATAGTTCGTGATTACTTATGAAGCAGCGCATGACAACACATAAGGCGGTATGGCTTAGAGTGTGGCTGCTCTCCAGTGTTCTCTGAGACTGAAATATTTTCTAGTCACAGAGATCAGGCGACCAGGGAATTATCGAGGCCTTCCACATCGTAAAAAGAAATGATTACTGCATTAGCCAAGCATCGATTACTTTAAGCAATTGCGAAGTGTGCGTTTTAGAAAATATGCTGTAGCATGAACATCACTGTAACACGTGGTACACCATCTTGTTGTATAATAACCATGTCCTTCCGTGAAATAAATTAGTTGAGAGTGCAGCAGTGCCCCTATCATTTCTTTTGTGCCTGTCGTCGTGCAGGTAAGAAGAAAAAATGCACTTGGAGAAAACACATAGCACAAAAGACAGATAAGTGAAGGTCAGTTAGTGACGGAAGGAATACCATGAGATGCATAACTGAGAATGGCAGAGGCCTGAATAATGTCACTAAATCAGGAAGTCATAGGCGTAATATGCAACCAGTTCCCACAAGATAGCAAAGATCAAAAAGCATTTGGAGCCCTTTTCATGTATTGGACATAAAATAGGTTGAAAAGAGTAGCAGACTAAGGCTCAAGCTTCTACAAATTCATCTCAAAAGAGTTTGGAGAAATTCCCACAAAGTCCAAAACTTTTACGCACTTGGTCATTTTAGATGGAGCCGGGACTACATCTAGGCGCTCACTCGTACGAACTTGTATAATGTGCCGTGATGTGATTGCTGCCTGCTCATCACCATGCTCATAAAGCCTCTTGACCACAAGAAACAACTGACCTTCCCATTTGACGAAGCAATGAACTGAAGCAAACATTTGTTGTTCTCCTACAATCCACTATATTGTAAAGTTGTTCCTTCGGAGCTGGTTGGTGCATAAAATAGAAGAGAAAGTTTCAGAGTTCACGGTGACTTTTTTGTAGGCAGTTACGTTGTCAGCAGTTTGGAAAAAATATGTAAGGGCTGCTTTCGCTGCTACATTTGTTTGGCAAGGTAGTTCATGAAACACAGTGCCATTGGGTACTTACTTTGCTAAAATGAACACTGTCCAGCTTGCTCAATACAATCTCAGCAGAAGAGAGAGGTCCGACTCGTTTGTGAAGTACACTCACAGCAGTGCTAACTCCAACCAATGTCGCAAGCTGCTTTTCAATTGCTTGTGTATCCTTTATAAGGCAAAGTAGCTGGCCATTTCTATCTTCAAACATAAATGCCAAAGTGGCCCCGAGGGGACCCTAGTTTCTCACAGAATCTGCTATGTATTTCAACTAGTGCATGTTGAAGTAACAAAATCTCTTCCCATACAATACTTTTTGCTCATTCACAAACTTCCCCAAAAGCTGCTCAGCAACATCCACCTGTTCCTGAGTAATTGATTCAGAGAGCAGTATGTAGATAGCACTAATAGGGAGGCTCAAGTGGTGAAGGTATACATCGGGGAGAACATTTCGTAAAATTGGAAATGAATAAAATAAAAGCCATGCACGCAACTCGCTTGCTTTCCAATAACGCCAGTGCTTAATTGACCACGGTGTTCTGGTGACATAATCTGGAGCTTTAATAGAAAGATTAGACCTCCAAAAATGCTGGCTATCAATCAACTTAACTTTGCCACCTAGGTACCATGGATTCTTATGATAATTTATCTCAAACCACAAGGAAATCAACATTCTCACCACCCCAAGAACATGCATGTAGTCTACCACAAATACAGCTCCACAATTGAAATTAGGCAAAAGATGCAAAATTGTTGGCCCTTCCACGCCTTTTACAGGGTGCCCTGTTTGAACCGCGTCGCAGCGTGTTGCCTCATTCGCCGACTATTCCTAGAGAAATACCTTTTCCCTGGTGGATAGACCCGTACACGTCCTTGTTTCCCCAGCGAATGAAGCACACCTGGGTGCTCACAAAAAGAGCAGCCATAAAGTCCATTGAATTGCTTAACGCCTTCAAACATTGCTCTTGCAACGGCATCTACAGATGATAACGGAGCAGTGACATATGAAATTACGCTCTTTCCTGTCTCCAGATGCCGCCAGGTCAGTCCCTCTGTTGCGAGTTCCATTACTTCTGCACAGAAAGGCTTTAAAAAGTATTAATCGTGGGTTTTGTTCCAAACCACAATAGAGTTAAAATCTGGAATTTCTCGCGCATGAGGGGTGACAGGTTTGGTATGATGCAGTGAAGTGGCCAGAGAGATTTTGCTGCACTCTTGAATACCTGGACACTGTCAGTATTCCAAAAAAGTGAAAAATTATATCTACAACGACCGGGATCTTCCAGGTATTTCGCACCGTCTGATATATCCTTCAACGGTCGCTCTCCTTGTTCCTTAGATGCTTTGGAAAAAACTTGTAAATCTGATCGTCTTTTAAAAATGGCCGCAATGTACCTGTGAGCCTCATCTGCAAAAAACTATCCTTTTTCTGGCAGCCCTGGTCACAGTTCGGACACGTAGTTACCACTTCTTCTGAGTATTGATGACAATTAAAACGAAAAAATGATTGTGTACACCAGTGCCCCTATGGAGATTAGACAGAAGCTGGAAAATTTGTATGTCGTGTCCAGGAGTGTGTTTGATGATGGCAAGAATGATGAGACGGCTGACAATATTTGCCCTAAGCACTCTCTTGTAAGGCGAAACTTGAAGAAAAGCATGAGAAGAACAAGGCAAGCCTAAACATTCCTGAAATTGCTGCCTTCATAAAGTTCTTTCTCATTAGGATGCCACTCTTTTGAGAAAGTTGAGGAGCTAGCTGGTCCACTGTTGCTGTCAGAGTCTGAGAACATCGGCATGTCTACCTCATTTTTTGGGTCAACATCTGATGCTGTGCTCGAAGATGAGAATTCTTCTAACCCTGAGGCAGAGTCATGGTTTGGGGATGTGGCACCGGGAGCTCCATCAGCTGTTCCAGTGGAGGCTGCGTCAGATGTTGAAAGAGCCCAGCGACGAAGGGTCTCTCGTGGAACCTTGGATGTAAGAAAAAAAATGCATTCAGTATGAAATATGCATTTCCGTTTCGAATTTTAGCAGTGACTTTTTTTAACTTTGCATGCAAGAATTCATGAAAACTAAAAAAGCATGGCATGTGAAGTGGCCTAATGTAGCTAAGAAAGAAAATAAGTCTGTAAATGGCACAGTTCAGATACCAAGGACAATGGAGGAAGCATAATTTAATCAGCCACTGATACCGGTGTGAGAACACAGTGAGAATGAAAATGTAAATATAGAGCTGAATATTTGCGAAATTTATAAGGAGAGACGGTCGCATTGCAATTTTGCATTGCAGCGCATGTTTCATTAGAGAACTTTCTAGCTTAGCGCACGCAACAGCCATGCGCACGCAACAGGCAAGAGGGCAGAAGACTGCGCATGTGCTTAACGTGAGAGAGACGCGTGCGTTTGCATGCAAGGGATGCGCGATCTCGGCGCTTAAATTACGCGCCCTTCGGCTCTCGATTTCTCGCGAGATCTCGACAAGACAAAAACAGACAAGATGGCCGCAACATCAGTGTACGGTGATTCAGGCAGCGAACGAGGCAAGGTTCCATTTGGCGTTGCATAAGTGGTTGCCAGACTGGAAGGGTGGTTGTTGCCAGACTGCCGCTAAATATGGCAGAAAAGTTTTTCTGTAGTTGTGGCTTCTCCGCAAGAGTTTGGTGCTATCCGCGGTGCACTTCGGTGCGGAGCCTAGCAGAAGTCGAGCGCGGTGCTGCTGTGCAATTAAGAGGCCGTTTCAATTCCGTTTTAATTAACGGAAGGAACCGAGCCTAGCAGAAGTCGAGCGCGGTGCTGCCGTGCAATTAAGAGGCCGTTTCAATTCCGTTTTATTTAACGGAAGGAACCGAGCCTAGCAGAAGTCGAGCGCGGCGCTGCTGCGCAATTAAGAGGCCGTTTTAATTAACGGAATAAACCTCCCATTACATAAGTCGAGGCGCGTTCTCTTGCTGTGTACGCAGCTGTGCGATCAAGATATCGCGTCTCAGTATTAGGGATTACGGGGAAAACTGATTAGAGTCGCAGGAGGGGATGCGCTGCCCCCCTTCGCCTTTACTTTTCTTTTTTTTCTCTCTCAGCTGATCGTGTCGCGTCGACCGCGCGCTACGACGGGGGACGCTACGCTTCCGCGGATAGCACCAAACTCTTACAAAGAAGCCACAACTACAGGAGAAAAATTTTCTGCCAAATTTAGCGGCAGCCTGGCAACAACCACCCCAAAGTCTGGCAACAAACTTATGCAACGCCAAATGGAACCTTGCCGCGAACGAAGCCCGTGTGAATTTCGGCATTGCCCTTGATTGGGAGCCCAAGTAACCTGAAGCCAATTAGTGAATACGTGCAGTAGATTGTGACTGGTTCTAAGTCGGAGCACAGCGTAGGACAATCGGACAACGTGAGTTTCGAAGCAGGAACCCAGTGTTGACGCGAAGCACCATGACGGATTTGTGGATTGTGTACGGAGCGTTGTGTGTGTGATCCTTTTGAACCGTGATGGCTTTTACGTGTGTATAACCTGCAGATGTCCGAATAATCGCCTGCAAATCAACGTGGACGATTGAACCAGTTGGTGATTTATGATCGATGTTTACGGCGCGGTAGAAAACATAGACGGGGGGAAGGCAAGGACTGCGTTTGTTGTCTTTTTCCCGTCCGTCTTTTCCACCGTGCAGTGTACATGGATCATCGCCTGCAAAAGCATGGCATGTGTTATGAAGTGAAAGTATAGTTCTAGCCATGCATTTGTAGCGCATCTGGATGCGTGTCCGTGTTCTACCAAGCTCAGGTGATTTTTCTCGCACATGTACGGTACGCATAGGCATTTGCACGAGAGGGGGGGGGGCGGTCAGCGTGGCAGCCCCACTCTTTATTCATTTAATTGGTGGGGGGGGGGGAGGCGTAAAGCCAGCCTCACACATTGACATAATGCCAGGGGGCTGCTGCGACTCGAATGGGAGGGGTGTGCAAAGTCAGCTCTATACCTTTACATAACGGGTAGAGGGGCGCTGTTACAAGCCTTCGCCCACCTGAAGGAGAGCCCTGCGCACGCCTATGCCCTCTCGGCCTCTTCATCATTATAAAAGCAGCTTTCATGCACGTAAGCACGCCAGCACCAAAAAGGGCATTTCTGTGGTTAGCGCTTAGCAATTCCTTTTGGTTTAGCAATCCTTTTTGGACAAAATGTCCGTAGCAAAACAATAAATTTTAGATTTGCAGTAAGCGCTGGTCTTCGTCGTCTCTGTGATGTCGTGCTGATACAGCTAGCTCCAACACGCCAAGCTACTACTCCTCGTTGGAAAAGATAGGTTTGTTTCATGCCTTGACTTATGTGTTGCGTCATCCAATATCAATTTTTATAGCTTATTGCTTCTCTATTAGTTGGCACAAAGCAATACTCGAAGGCTAAATGTTTTGAGGTGAGAGAAAAATAAGGTTTGAAGAGAGGCCAAAGAATATGTAAAGGAGTAGATGGGCGGTGAAGGTGTTCCGTTATTTGTATAGAAAGAGCACTGACACACAGCAGAGAAAGTAAACTAGGAGGTTCACCAGTAAATATACCGCTAGCAGTGTAAGTGGTGCGACAAGAGATAGCCATAAATGAAAAGTCGGAGAGACTGAGAAGATTTACTGGATGACAGCAATGGAGAAAAAAAGCGGCTCTGAGTCTATACCTAAAGTGCAAAATCGAAATAAGGAGGGAGAAATTTTGAAATAATTTTAGGAGAAGTGCTTACAATGTATATGCTATGGGCAAGATAAGGAAATGATGCAGCATGTTCTGGTTGAAAGTGGAGATATGCACCCAGGTGTATGCTTGGGCAATAGACTACATGAAGTCTTGGGTTTTAGGAATGACAATGGAAAGCTGAACATACCCGCAATAGAAGTAAGGGGCGGTTAGGGTATTAGTGGCAGAAAACTGGAAACAAAAGACAAAAATAAGTAGTAGGGAAACTAAGGACATTCTGTTGTAAAGGGCAGAGAATTGGGCGATGGATTTGAATTTTTTTCTCTTCACTTTGATAGGCTTAACTGGAATAGACAATTAGACATTAGGCCACCTTCACAAACAAAAGAGGAAAAGACCTTTTTTTTTTCATTTATTTATCAAACATGCTGGCACACTTCTCGTCACCCTGTTATAAAGGGTATGCTCATAGCATCTATCATCTAGGAAAGCCTGGTGACCCAGGGTGAAGCACATGTTTCGCATGTTGTGCATAGTAATGCTATAAAAGGCAGCCTCACACTTCGTGCATGCTGCGCACAGCATGTTGTGGGCGTACACTGAACTGAAATCCTGTATTATCTACATAGCAGGAGACAGAGGTGTTTTACCAGCTTATATCGATTACTTTCAGTTTGCTCAATTGTAATTCACCATTTTTGAAAATGACAGAACACCGCCCCGCCGCGTTGGTCTAGTGGCTAAGTACTTGGCAGCTGACCCGCAGGTCGCGGTATCGAATCTCGGCTGCGGTGGCTGCATTTTCAATGGAGGCGGAAATGTCGTAGGCCCGTGTGCTCAGATTTGGGTGCACATTAAAGAACCCCAGGTGGTCAAAATTCCCGGAGCCCTCCACTACGGTGTCTCTCATAATCATATGGTGGTTTTGGGATGTTAAACCCCACATATCAATCAATCAATCAAAATGACAGAACACATCACTTCAGGGAGAAGACGACTAAGCAGTGTGGATCAATTCCATTTCTGGGCATACTTGTTTATGAGCTTATCTCTTTCAATTAAAATAACATCTTTTTGAAAAATCTTTCACTGTCTTAAAAGTGCTGCTGCATACAAGCATGTTACAGTTTGCATGCATGTTTTCAATGTGCATTTCGAATGAGAATCGGTTGACTATTTTTTACTCCCATTTTCATTTATGAGGATTAATCATTGATAATCGCTGCCACTTGATTTTTGTGAATGGTCATAATCATCTATAATTACTTTAAAAAAACTGGTCTAAAATATTTTTGAAATGTTGGTTTAGTCAGTAATCAGCAATGAAAACTACAGGGTACTGAAGGTTTCATTTGTTTTTCTAGTAATGAGTCTGAAGCTTGGCCAGATTTTTTCTTTTACCCGCTTCAAGCTTGGATGACGGAAGGCTGAAAGCAGTGCTATGTCATGTTGATTTTTTTCGCTGCAAACTTTCTGTGCAAAACTCCGATTCGGCCTAGTTGGAACACATTCATCTTGAAATATTTCCACAAGCACACAAAGACACTGATAGGATACACACAAACAGACCTGTCTTGTGTCGATTCTGTGTCTCTGTGCTAACTTTATGTGAGTGCAAGACATATCAATTTGAAAAGGTTCACTCCTTTCAAGCATACGTGATGACAGGAAGAAGGCAGTGCTATGTCACATTTGTTTTCCTTCCAATGCACTTTATGTAAATGCAAGAGATCTTTTCAAAAGGGTTTCCTCTGTTCCAGTTATCGTAGGTATTTTGACACAAAGTGCCACATTATTTTACTTCCTATTTTATCAGAGATGTATGCTGCAACACCCTCCTTTGCTTCTATTGTGGCTACCGCTTCTTCAAAGTACTTATTAAAAGCTTTCTTTCCCCAAAAATTGAGCTACTGTCTCCGTACCGACACAAACTGAAATGCCATATTTTAACTGCAAAAACACTGTCATTTACTATACCCAATCCACCTCTTTTCTATGCCATTGAAGCAGAAAGTGCAAAGCTGTCTTACTTGCTCTGCTCAAAAACATTACAAGTTTTATGCCTTGGTTTGACTTCGATACAAAAAAATTTTATAAGCTATTGCCAACAAATAATCTTGAAAAAAATTTTTAACATAATTCTGCTTCGGTGCATAGTATAATTTTGCCCCGCCGCGGTGGTCCAGTGGCTAAAGTACTCTTGCTTATAACCCGCAGTTCGTGGGATGGAATCCTGGCTGCAGCAGCTGCATTTTCCATAGAGGCGAAAATGCTGTAGGCCCCAGCTTTGGGCGCCCGTTGAAGAGCTCCAAGGGGTCGAAATTTCCGGAGCCCTTCATCATGGCATCTCTCATAATCATATGGTGGTTTTGGGACGTTAAACCCCACATATCAATCGATAATATAATGTTTAGTTTCGGTAGCAGAAGACTGTAACTACAAGCAGCCCCGGCTTGACCGTTACTGTGGCGTTTGTAACCTGCATATTGGTTCTAACCAAGGCAACGGTACTCCTATACGGGAGATAGAGGCGAGGACAAAATATTCAGTAGTGCAGGACTATGTTTGCAAGGATGGAACATTACAGAAGAACTTCCCTAGTCACAGCTTGACATACTCACCGCTAACGAAAGACGAAGACAGAAAGAGGAAAAATGCTTGTTTTATCGTGTTGTACTTGAAAGCAGACTGTTTTGATTTTGCCATATTTTCGCCAGGCCAGTGGAAAGGAGCACCAAGTGTGGAGATAGAGCTGTTGCCTCCAAGAAGCAACCACTAGTGCTACATACCTAATGAATTCTGTGAGGCACTCTGTGCACGGGTTTGAATCATGTGTGGAGTTTCTTTGTAAATACCCTTTGACACAGTACTATTTCGTACCTGGTGTTTTTGTGGAAGTAATCTTTGGTTAAGGCATCATTTTTTTACACACTGGTCTTTCTTGTAAAGAAGCACATTAACTTAAATATGCAAGCTTGCTTCTCAGGTCTACTCACCAACTTTGATCCATCTGAAAGGTTCTGCTTGTATGGGCCTCGTCTCCGGCTTGGATTCATCTTTCTGTCGAGTGATGACAGGGTGTGTTTGCTTGTTCACTAAAAGTGAAACATCAGGTGCATCAGTTTTTACACTTTCTTATGGAAGAGGTATTAAATATTTCTAGGATTCAGAAAGCACAATGACAACATTGGATTGCATCTTGCCTGTTGCTGTAATGTCTACCAACAAAATGCAGTTGGTGTCCTAGCTCTGGCAGGAAATGTGACATGTGGCACTTTTTTAATGCATTTGTTTCCATGACAGTAACATAATTTTCCTGGTATAAATGCATGTCTTACGTACACTTTTGACCGCTTAACAAATTCATCACTACTCAGTGACATTACTGAAAAAAATTAGTAAATTTTACATGCACATGGTTGCCTATGTTAAATTTCATGCAAGAGTGCAACTACTTTAATTGAATATTTCTCTGGCTAATCACAGGCGTTAATATTCTTTTTTCGAGCATGTGACCGCGTCCTGACTGCACAATACCACAGAAATAAATTTGTTTCTTAATATGAAAAGCGCAACCAAACACTTCATTAGGATTTATTGCGCTGAAGTAAAAGTTCGCCAAAAAAATTTCACGTATACTGAGCCATGCTAGAGTGCCTAGAATATTTCTATATATTCTAGGCACTCTAGCCATGCTATCGACACAGTGGTTGTCCTTGCGCCGTTCGACATTGACAGCTATAGAAGGGCCGCATTAGGGGCTCGTTAGTTGTGCATATAGTCGACACTTTCAACGCACTGATCGAACACAAAGGCGCACAGAAGAAGACGCGTGTTTACACAGGACGAGTTCTCAGGCGATATCACTGTTCCCTCCCGACAAAATTCTAGTGAATGTTACAGCTCTCTCTGGACTAAACTGAAAGCATCAGTGGTTGCAGGATTGCTATTTTTGTGACGCGGAATGCGTTTGGTTATTGTTTGAAAGTGGTAATTAGCACCTCAATAATCTAGCACTTTCTAGGTTGAGTGACAGAGTGCGAAAAAATACTTACGTTTAACAGCGTCTTCGTTTGTAAGCTTGCTCAAGCAGACGTTGACGTTAACCACGATGCCTCCACCCTGACAAGACCGACACGTTGTTTCTTGGCGCCGGCCGTCTCGCAAACCGAGTGACGACGGAGCGCGCACGATCCCGACAGGCGCGATTGTGCCACTATGTTCGTGACCAGCAAAGACACCTCCTCCTCTGGTTTGTATGTGGGGTTTGAGGAAGGAAAGACACTGATATGCATGGCCGGATATTGCCTCTCCGAAGATGCGTCGCCTTTCGCGCTCCCCCCGCGGACAGTAATTCCTTCTTGGAAACGCTAGGGCTAACCACAACGTTCCCACGGTACTAGGTCCATTGAGCAGTCAGAGGACATTCCGTTTCTATACGAATGACACAAACTGTCCAGTTACTTTAGTCTGTAGTTTGGGGACCGGTGCCAATATTTTACCGGACCAGACAGATCACTGTGAAATATGATTCACCTTTAGATATTCCGTCTTTTCATTGAAAATGTCTTAACTCGACACTTGCGCAAGATATTTCGTGGTCAACCTTCTATAGCTCTTAACTTGAACCTGATGCGCACAATACTGAGGAAAAGAAGAAGAAGAAAGGCCTTTAACGCCTGAAAATTTATCAAAATGAGTAAGTATTATGTTGAGCTATAATTAAATTCACTAATGCGCAACAATATTTACAGCAAAACCAAGTCGATTGAGTGAGTTACATCGACACATTCGCAAAGCATGCAGGAACAAGTAAAGTATGGTTCTGTTACGATACGAACTGACGATCAGCGGCGTATCGTACGTTGAAATATGCACGGTTATTGTACTGATCAGGATGAGAACCATGTGATGATATAGAGTAAAACAGAGCAAAAATAATGATACCAACTCATATAAGCTGCAAATTCATCATTTATGGGTAGGCATGCCGCCTAAAGAACGTGACTTAATTTCGTGCTACGAATTCACTATCGTCTAGGAATCTGAACTCTGAAAATCTATATATTACATTATTTTATGTTTGTCAGTATTGTAAAAGCGTTTGTCGTAGTCTCGTCAAACAGAAAAGCGGTTGGCCCGACAATTGAATAAAGGACAAACAAGAACCGCAATTGGTTGGAAAGCATGCAACCAGTGTCAATTGAATTTTGTGAAATGTTTATTCCTGTAGGTTTAATTAAACCTGCAGTAATAAACATTACACAAACTTTAAACTAATGAAATGCAGCTTTTCTCAGGTAGGAACACTACTTCATGCAGTAATAACAGTTTAGCCTAAGCTTATCTCTGTTCACAACTTCGCCGATGACACACTAAAATGTATGACTGCGCAAAGTATACTCAAACGAAATACTCAAACCAACAAAACAGTGTCCCAATAAGTTGAAAAGGAAATTCAGTGATGCGGCACGCACGCGCTGCCTATAAAGTGAATGATAGCGACTGCACAAATCTGCAGCATGCACGTGCGACCACGGCCTCTACAAATATTGTCCCCGCAGAATGTACTGTATCGTGCTATACAATGAGGAAATATGTTTTCTTTCGTCGTCATTAGTGTGATATATTACTTCACTCGTTGTAATCATGGCAATATGCATATGATATAAAACATTGGCCGGTTTTTCGCCTTGTGGGAATCGGTTTCACGTGTTCCATAATTACCAGGAACGTTTTCTACACTGGCGTTTATAGGGTGACTTATGGTGTGATGATACTTGCCTCAATGTCAGCACTAACGTAGTTCTTATCGAATCGATGTTCTCTTTACGATGCGAAATAGATGTGTTTCATACGTATAGCATTCGCTTGCGTGTTCCTCCGGGGTCGAGCAACGCTTGAATATATGTTGCAGAATCACAGGGATACAAATTTAATGTTCATTAGACTGCTATATAAAAGCAGAGGTAACACTGGAACCGCAATTGGTGTAATTCGGACATGACGCCTCTATTATATAGGTATCGTATATAATGTTTTATGCTATGCTTATAAGTTGAGATAACCAGCAATGCAGTCGCAACCAACGTTGCACCGACACTACGCCCGCATACATGGCCGATTTTGTAAGCAGTTCAAGCTGTTCGTTAGAATATACCTGTCACGCAGATTGTGTTTGGTTCGTGCTGGATCCTGATTTTTATTCTTTGAATTCGTCGGGTGAACCTTGCCGATGTGGGCGTCGATTTTAACAATCTTTCATTTCAATTACCAATGTCAGTTCTTGCGCGCTTTGTACGCCGATACAAACTGCGAATCACCTAGCTGTAGCGGATACCCACCTACCGCGGCGGATGTGTACCCAATAGACGAGTTTGGTGAAAAGGGTTTGACGCCGTACGCGACAGGGTTTTCTCGTTGTTCATGTCACGACCTGACAGTTATATTTTTCAAACCTTTTTACCCTTGCATCTCAATTTCCATCTACTTAGGGAGGTGATCACGATAGCATCCTGACGCGTAGATAACAATGCTCAAATTAAGTGTATGTGATTCGCCGAGAAAATGGTCCGCATTTAAAGCTCTAGATTCATAGCCTTATTACATCAAATGTGACAATCATTATCATCATCATCATCAGCCTGACTACGTCCACTGCAGGACAAAGGCCTCTCCCATGTTCCGCCAGTTAACCCGGTCCTGTGCTTGCTGCTGCCAATTTATACCCGCAAACTTCTTAATCTCATCTGCCCACCCAACCTTCTGTCTCCTCCTAACCCGCTTCCCTTCTCTGGGAATCCAGTTTGTTACCCTTAATGACCAGCGGTTATCCTGTATACGGCCCATGTCCATTTCTTCTTTATTTCAACTATGATATCCTTAACCCCCGTTTGTCCCCTAATCCACTCTGCTCTCTTCTTGTCTCTTGAGGTTACACCTACCATTTTTCTTTCGATTGCTCGCTGCGTCGTCCTCAATTTAAGCTGAACCCTCTTTGTAAGTCTCCGGGTTTCTGTCCGTAGCGAAGTACCGGCAAGATACAGCTGTTATAAACCTTTTTCTTGAGGGATAGTGGCAATCTACCTGTCATAATTTGAGAGCGCTTGCCGAATGTGCTTCACCCCATTCTTATTCTTCTAGTTACTTCAATCTCGTGGTTCGGCTCTGCGGTTATTACCTGCCCTAAGTAGACATAGTCTTTTACAACTTGAAGTGCACTATTATCTATCTCGAAGCGCTCAAGAAGGGTGTAACCAACCAATCAGGAAGGGTGTAAGGCAGGGGGACACAATCTCCCCAATGCTATTTACCGCGTGCTTACAGGAGGTTCTCAGAAGCCTAGAATGGGAACAGTTAGGGATAAGAGTTAATGGAGAGTACCTTAGTAACCTGTGCTTCGCCGATGACATTGCATTGCTGAGTAACTCAGGGGACGAATTGCAACTCATGATTACGGAGTTAGACAAGGAGAGCAGAAAGGTGGGTCTTAAAATTAATCTGCAGAAAACGAAAGTAATGTACAACAAACGTGACAATAGTATTTGTAAAATATTTACTAAAGTTGAAATTGCGCGAATAAACGAAGCTTCATCTTCGACTGTTTATAAGGATTATGCTTGACATGCACATGCCGTCTTGATCGACAACAACACAATACATGGAATTGCCGTTTGCTGGGAGTGGTGATGTTTACAATTCTGAAAAAAAAAATCGAAACAAGGTGGGGGGGGGAGGGGGGGAGCGTTTCCGGTGTGCTAGTACGCCGCAAGTTGTGCGCTTTTAAACCTGCGTTTACGTAATCTCAATCTGTGCTACGTGTTTCATTTTTACTGGCTATTTGTGAACAGCAGTTCCAACTCCCCACTCCTGGAAAAATAAAAGGACAGAACATATATTTATTTAATTTACCATTTGCAGAAATCTGCAAGGTAGCTTTCCTGCTAGGTTGTTTTCCAACCATAAGAAAAACAAACAAAAAAGCTCTCGTGCTCAGACTGCTTGTTCTTGTTGTTGTTGTTTCCCTGTGCAAATACCGAAAGGAGGGGATTGACCGATTATAAGGTGAATTTGCCCTAAACTTTCAGCATTTCGTCATTCCTACAAATTTCTTGTAACTTAATTTGGGTTTAAAATACCGATATCAAGTTTGCAGAAAAAAAAAAGAAGAAAAATAGTGAGACAGTAATTTAGCAAGAAAATCGTTTGGTCGCAGTGATGTATTCTTGAACGGTGAATAAAACATCCCTGTGGCTGAAACCCAGTGTAGAGGCTCCAAATGAAAGAAGATCAGGTTGTGATAGTTGCAAGCCCAGTCTTTGAAGAGGTGGTGCTAGTATGCTTTGCCTGAATAAATCGAAACGGCGACAATGTAATAAAAACTGACTGATCGTTTCCTCTTGATTACAGTAAATGCACATAGGGGAATTCAATATGCCTGATCTGCTTATCTTGCTCACTGCGCTTTTACTACTCCGATTCCAGTGAAGGAACGTGAGTGCGGCCAATGCGTTGGTGCGACAAAACGATTTTTACTGTGTGGTTGTAGTTGCCCCACCTCGAACGTAACTACAGTACAGTGTTCTGGAAAGTGTAACCGCAGATCGCATGGCAGGTAATAGGCAGCCGTAGCCCGTAGCTCGTAAAAAGAAAGGATTGGGGCAATTGAGGCAAAAACACAGAGAAAAGCAGTCTGGGAAGGAGACCTTTTGGTTGGAAAACAACTTTTCAGAAAAGCCGGCTTGAAAGTTGCGCATATGGTCAATTAACGTCGCACGTTTTTTTTTTCAACATTTGTAGCACTTAGCTTTTGGCTTTAAAAAAAATTACATCGTTGTGTAATTTTTGCATATGCATGTTTTTATTTTATTTTCTGGCCATATTCTTCACAAGCC
Organism: Rhipicephalus microplus; assembly: GCF_043290135.1. Taxonomy (NCBI): domain Eukaryota; kingdom Metazoa; phylum Arthropoda; class Arachnida; order Ixodida; family Ixodidae; genus Rhipicephalus; species Rhipicephalus microplus. Next base: position 174,350,354 of record NC_134703.1, read on the forward strand.
AAGCCAGGATGAATCCAATCCGCTTTTTGAGTGGATGAGAGCGTTTTAGCGCCACACGTGTTTTGTTGCGTTGCTGCACCAGGCTGCACTTATTTTTATATTAGAAATGATGCAGTTATGCTTGGTACGTTTTGATGGCGATGCAGATAAGAGAACGACTTTCGACGTTGTTAATTATGACTCGCGTCATAAGTAAAGAAGAAGATGGTTCCTGCGAAGGATCGCAGGTGCAAGTTCGGTGGCGGGACAAAGGGTTGTTTAAGGCTACGCTGATTGCCATATCAGGTGAGCTTGAATTTTGGTTTTCTAACATACAAATACCGATGTCACACGAGCTGTTTTGATCACGATTTGGGCCGGATTTCGGCGTTTGATCCTGCTCGGTCAAATCTTATCCGGATCGAGCTTGGCGCTCATGTCACCCCAGTTGCGACCTGGAAGCCAAATCTGGATACACAGATCGCTGTCGGGCCGGACTGCGATTGAAAGTGACCTTGTAGCAGTGCCTGATGTGGATCGGCGATCGCCGTGACCAAAAGTGACCGTGTGACCCCGGTATGACTGGTGGCATTACCACAATGTCGGCCGCGCACCACGTTGGCCCCGGTGGTATTTCCTGTTGCTAGGATTTTTTCATTGCGTCAGGCCTTCATGCTTTACTTTTCAGTGTAACTAAGGTGTCCCATGAGCACTTTTTATTTCTATCAAGCCCGAATGGGAGAAAATGATGAACACATGTACATCGCGATCTGGCTGACTTCTGCGCCGAAACTGATCGGATTGATCTGCTCAATGTAGCAGCGACTTTTGTTAATCGTGACCGAGAAATATGGTCTTGATCGGCCCTGATCGCGACCAAACATGTCCGTTTTCACACTGATACTGTCCTGTCAACTGAGGAATGTGAATTTACGTAAGCTCTTAGGGGCTACCTTTTGCCATACCAAGACGTACACCGCGGGCGCTGAAAATGTCGTTAACTTTGTAAGGCCTTATGATTTATCGTAATTTGCGCCGCGTCTCACGGACTAATCAAATCGCATTCATCTTAATGGCATCTGTCACCCTTTTCTAGAACTTAAAACTTAGAAATACGTACTTTCGACAAAAATTTTGCTTTCTACACTACAAATGTAACATTTGTAATAGTATCTATGGTTCAGACATATTTTGTACGTCCCTTGTAACAAATCCCATTTGGCTCTTAAGGTTCACTTCAGTGAAATTCACTTCATAATTGCAACATCTTCAATGTGGGTTGCTGTAATATATGTTGCAATGTTGTGAAATATACAAAGTCAAGCTAATGGCACCACTTTGTGCTTGCTTTGACATTTCACTATACCTGAAAGAAAATTAGAGTTGGTATAATGCACGTTTATTTTATTATTAACCGAAGATTTTTCTTTTCAAAAGACACTGTTGTTGACATCATCAGCTGAAACATGAGTAACCCTTTACTGCCTAACATCACGAATTCATAACATAACACAAAACTTTGAGCAAGAAAGTCATGGAATGCATGCCTCCTTTAATGCCAGATGTCAATTACTCATGGGAAATGTAGGTTTTATCACGAAAAATCAAGCGCTATGTTGCACATTGTATTGTATGCTAGAATCAAATGTTTTTAGCTGGTGGCGGAGAGTGCGAAGCACGTGCAAGAGCGCTCACTTTCGCTCTCTTTATTTTTTCTCACATGGCTGATGGGAGTTTTGTCTTCGATAATTTTGTTAATTTGGTGTGTACGCACTCCAGGCATGGCACATGACATGTTGCGTAGTGCTGAAGTACGTTTTTTATTAGGAGGTCCTCACTTCCGTGGCATGTGGAGATTTTGCCACGTACGTAAAAGTATGTATTAAAGGTGAATTTTAGATACCTTGACTGTGAAATTGTTTAAAGGTTGCTATTTAAAGCTGAAAATGAAAACAATCTTCATTTTCTTCAGCAGTTTCATAATTTAAGCATTAAGGGGTTAAATTAGGTGTGCGGCACCTTGGACAAAAAAATGTTAAGCAACCTAATACGTCAACTTGTGAATGTTACTTGTGCTTGTGTAGAATGGGTATCTGCCGCAGGTTGCTAAGCCAGACTGGCCTATCGACTTGTGCCGTGGCTCTTTCTTGCCCACAATGAGTCAATGAGCAGGCCTTGAATGATGTTCAATACTATAGGCTGCATTGCCTTCATACGGCATGTGCTTTGCTTTTTTGTCCAACAGGCATCCAATATGTCTAATGTTTATATAATTTACTATTTATTTGCTTTCAAATAGTGCAGCAATCTAATTAGTGTTCATATAAGGGTTAGCTTACCACATGCAATCTTTTCCTTTTTGCTATCTAAAAAATATTAGTGCCAGTTGCCACGTGTGAAATATGCATAAACAACGGAGCAAGTGCCACCACCCTGCAATCGCAGATTGAGTTCTTTCATCATCTTATTCTGTTTTCTTCATCTCTTTCAACCTAGTCTTTTTTCTTTCATAATTTCTTTTTATTTATGTATATCTTGCACTCTCTCCTTTTTTTCTTTCTCCATTCCTGTTCACCCCCACTTTCCTTAACCACACCTGGTTATGCTGCACTGTACATGGTTATGCTATGGTTTACACTCTCACTTCATCAGTACTCGTCATCCTTGCTTCCCTTTTCTACCCTTTCGCTAAACTTCACAATACAAGGCTATATCATGCTGTACCCTCTCCGCTTCCTTCTTTTCTCCCCACCATTACATTACTCCTTATTCACTTCTTTCCCACACCATTTCTATATTATAATATGCATGGCTATGCTTTGCTACAAAAAAGTCTACTGTTAGAAGGGGTGGTGTTTTGACAAAAATCATCCTGAGTAGCACAACTAAACAGAGTATGCAGTAATAAACAAATAAGCACAGGCGCACATTAACTACTGATTTTATTGAAGGCAGATTCACACCTTTATACATCCAACAAGATGCGCAGGCACATCGTCACGATAAACAATTTAGATTAAAAAAAAACAAGGCACAGAAGGAATTGAATTTCAGCAATGCACGGCACAATAGAAATGTTGCCTATGTACTACTCACTTGCTTTTCTGATAAAAAGTGCTTCTAATATTTCGTGAGCCGTTTTTGTCCGCTTCTGCCTAGGTTATTTTGAAATTAGTATCATAGTTAACAATGTGAACACGCAATGCAGTGGTCAAAAGGCGACTTCTCTCAGTATTCAGATTTCTTTGATGTTCTCTGCGTCGGTCATTGAAGCAGCACCCCATCTAGCCGATGTAGACATATACGCAGCATAGCGGTCATGCCGTGCTAGAAGCTGCTTGGCACAAGCTCGTTTTCGGTGGTTCATACCTGATTAGTTTTCAGATATGACGGCTGGCTCAACCTCTCTTTCTAACAGCTCTGCTGTCAGAAAAAAAATGTTGGTATGTGTATTCGTTGCTAGTAATATATTATACGTGTAGGTGTTGTGAGCGTTTGTCAAAAAGTATAGGGATGCTTGTACCTACTCAGCTGGATGGAGATTGAGTTGCAAAAGGTATACATGTGAACGTGGTAAAATAATATGCCTCTTTTTTACCTTGCCACATTTATTCTATTTACTAAACACTGCAGGTTAGGCACTAGTTTGGCAGGAGTGCAGTCAAACTCAGTAGCTTTATTGCCACAATAAATGTTTGGTGATAGAGCTCTCAGTAGGATTGTTTCCCATGAAATACATACTTCTAATACCCATTTCAGAGGACCGTCTCGAGCTAATTAAGCAAATGGATAAAGCCATTGCAGAATATAACAGACAGGCCATGGCAGACCCTAATAAAAGTGTAAGTTGTTTTCTATCTATTGTACAGTCATTACTAGCTTCCACAAATTGTTTTGCACAAAACCCAAGCTCACACTTCACTCCCATTCTACTGAAAATTCAACAAGAATAAATATAAATTTGTTTCATTTCACAACTTCTTCAAATTGGACATTAAGTAAGTTATCAAGTTGGATGGTATCGGCTGACACATTCTGTGGGAACCATCTTGTACGCCGTTCTCAGGGCACCAGCCCACTCTCTGACGTTTTGTGATCATTGCTGATGGTGGGTATATTTTAGAATTATTCCGCTGGGGCACTGCCTGCCAATTTGCTGCTCTTTTACTTCGCTTAAGTTTATTCTAACACTTTATTATCAAGCAGTGTCAGGCAAGCACTCACTCTGTAAGCAAACAGAAGGGACCACTTCTTTGTCTGTTGATGCTTAAGTATTGTTGGTATTGTGTCTTGTAACAGCTATGCCTTTGGTTTATATAGCAAAATAATTAATACAATAATTAAAAGCCTGTCACGCAAATGCACTGTGCATTCTTATACCTTGAAGTGTACCTAAGGACGCTGCTATTCATCATCATCAGCCTGACTGCGTCCACTGCAGGACAAAGGCCTCTTCCATTTTCCGCCAGTCAACTCGGTCTTGTGCTTGCTGCTGCCACTTTATACCTGCAAACTTCTTAATCTCATCTGCCCACCTAACTTTCTGTCTAACCTGCTTGCCTTCTCTTGGAACCCAGGCAGTTACCCTTATTGACCAGCGGTTATTTTGCCTACGCGCTACATGCCCAGCCAATGTCGATTTCCTCTTCTTTATTTCAATTATGATATCCTTAATGCTGGTTTGTTCTCTGATCCACTCTGCTCTCTTCTTGTCTCTTAAAATTACATCTATCATTTTCTTTTCCATCGCTCGCTGCGTCGTCCTCAATTTAAGCTGAACCCTCTTTGTAAGTCTCCGTGTTTCTACTCCACAGCTAAGTACCGGCAAGACGGAGCTGTTATATACTTTCCTTTTGAGGGATAGTGGCAATCTACGTGTCATGATTTGAGAGTGCTTGCCAAATGTGCTCCACCCCATTCTTATTTTTCTAGTTACCTTAGTCTCGTGGTTCGGCTTCGCGGTTATTACCTGTCCTAAATAGACGTAGTCTTTTAGAACTTCAATTGCACTATTACCTATCTCGAAGTTGTGTTCTCTTGCGAGGTTTTTGTATGTTACTTTCGTTTTCTGCAGATTAATTTCAAGACCTACCTTTCTGCTCTTCTTGTCTAATTCAGTATTCATGAGTTGCAATTCGTCCCCTGAGTTACTCAGCAATGCAATGTCATCGGCAAAGCAAATGTTACTTAGGTACTCTTCATTAACTCTTTTCCCTAACTCTTCCCACTCTAGGCCTCTGAAAACCTCCTATAAGCACATGGTAAATAGCATTAGCGAGATTGTATTCGTCTGTCTTACACCCTTCTTGATTGGTACTCTATTGCTTTCTTTATAGAGCACTATGATGGCAGTTGATCCCCTGTATATTTCTTCCAGATGCTTCGTCGACGCCCTGATTCCGCGGTGTCTGCACGACTGCCTATATTTTTACTGAATCAAACGCTTTCTCGTAATATATGAAGGCTATGTGTAGTGGTTGGTTGTATTCTGAGCATTTTTCTATTACCTGGTTGATAGTATGAATGTAGTCGATTGTTGAGTTGTCTCTTTGAATCCTGCTTGTTCCTTTGGTTCATTGAATTCTAATGCTGATATGTAATGCCCACTAACCTCTCACCTTTTCTTTTACAGTCATCCTCTTTGCCCTCTCAATATTAAATCCTATATATTATGCCATCTCAAGGTCAAAATAGTGTGAGGAAACCATGCTAGTGAACACTATAGAATAATCTTTAATAAAAAGTAAGAAAACAATGCTCATTGAAAGCAGAGCTGAAATGACCAGCAGCATAATTGAGCACAGGCAAGGCACTTCATTTTTTGTTGGTCCTTGAAGCCTGTTTCATATGCTAGCTACTGAGGGGTGGCAGTTGCAGCGATGAGTGGCAGCAGGACGCGTGTATGCAGCTTTATTTTACATGCTTTACTTTTTCATGGCACGCTTTTGCAATGCGCAGTGATACTTGTGGAAAGCGAGCGTTCGCACGGGTGTGTTTCTCCAAGTTGGCTTGTTATGGTGAGCTTGAGTTTCAGGTTTCAGCAGCCTTCTACATTGGTGACCCGATTTCAAGCGTCTAAACCTTTCATGTTGTAAATATAGTGTGTCACAGTGCAATTAAACAACCTCCACAGCCATGTTTATTTCTGTTCCAGTCTTTTTTTTTCATAACTTTTGTTCTATGATCGTACAGTTGGTCATGGAAGAGCACTAGAAAGAATGAGCTTTTGTAGTTTCAGGCTTCTGAGGAGCGTTCGGTGGCTTTTGTTCTCGAGTGGTGCAAGGCGTTGACGCGCCGTCTGGGCCGACAACTAGTTGTAAGCGGATTGGTCAATATTGTGAAAGTAGCCCTTCTCTCCACATTATAATTTTTTCAGCACACACAAAATAAAAAACAACAAAGAGAGAGACGAGCGCTAACTCTCAACTAATTTATTTTTAAAAGGAACAAAACACATAAGTACCTGGAAACCAGCATAGTGCATGTGCAAGTCATGTGACAGGCAAAAATAAAAAGATAGGGCTAAGCAGAATTTAAAAAACTGTTCTTCCTATCTGTTAGAGCCACTGAAGGTTGACTGATGCATTTGTTTTTACATCTATTTTATGGAAGGCTGCCGTAAGTTCATGTGTTAGTTTATCTCCATGTGTGAACACTATATCTGTATCGTGAAACAGAGAAATGCAATGGCATGATTTACAATGCTCTGACAAGTATGACAATGTTTTCTTTGCTAGTGACTTAGTGTGCTCTTTTATCCGTGTATTGATGCAGCGGCCATTCTGTCCTATTTACACATTTCCACAGGTTAGTGGTATCAGATATACCACCCCTTCTCGTCATTTCATGAACTTTGATTCTTCTTTCAGGGGAAAGCTACGTTTTTTCTCCCGTTTTTAACTTTTTGCCAACGGCCTTACACAAAGACACAAAATAAGAATCAAAGTTCATGAAGTGCGAAGAAGGTGTGTTATATCTGATACCACTAACCTGTGAAAATGTGTATATAGAACAGACTGGCCGCTGCATCAATACACGACTAAAAGAGCAGGCTAACTCACTAGCAAAAAAAACATTGTCATACTTGTCAGAGCACTGTAAATCATAAATTAGTTGAGGGTTAGCGCTCGTCTCTCTCTTTGTTGTTCTGTATTTTGTGCATGCTAAAAAAGTTATAGTGTGCATGCATACCAACTCGCCCACCTATCTGTTTTACAACCATTCTATCTTTTTTTTTGTTCTTTTCGGAAAGCTAATGGAGGAGCTGGTCACCTTATTATCAGTCGCATACACACAGCTGGGTTCTCCCATTTAATTTTGTGCATTTTGTTAGCACTGAGGCGTTGTTGCATTTCACAGTGGTTGTCTGCTAATTCTGCAGGATTGATGCGAATTATTAATGTTAAGACGAATTTGGGCAGAACCCCTGTAAGGTTATAACTACATACTGTTTTAAGAAATGTTAATTCCGAAACTATATGAGGATTTTTTTCTTTACTGTGCTTGTGTTGAAGCTTAATTACTGAAGAACTAATTTCACAGCTTATACCTGTATGACTGTTCTTTTTTCGTTGTTTAGATAAATAATACTGAGAGCATTTCGTACATGATATTTATAATAGATGTAAATGTTTATCTAGCTTTTTGTGAAAACCTAAATACTGTTGTACCTTCTCTTAAAATCTCTAAACAAAATCTGCCATTTGAAAAATTGCTTCAAATAAGTTCACTGATTACCTAGACATACTAATATATTAGCTTGTGCTTGAGGAACTATATAAATGATGACTTCACTATAAACAAATTACATCATAGTTTAAATGTTTGCTCTCATTTTGTTACTATAGAAAGACAGACAAAGAAGAAGCCAAGATATGGAGCTGCTTCAAGAAATACAAAACACCGACGTGAGCAGCCTTCGCAAAGAAAATGCGTCTTTGCAGAAGGAAAATGAAAAGCTTCGGGAGGAGCTCAAGAAATATAAACGTAAGCATTATACAGGCTTTTTTGTCACTTACACAAGCTTAATTACTTCAGGGGACTGACAACTGGCCAGAGCATGTCATTAGACTCTGGTAGAAATAAAAGTACAACTACAGCAAACGGAACCTCGAGTGACCAAAAAATGTGTTCAATTTAACGGGAGTTTCTTTGACTAGGAGATAAACAAGGGTGGAGAATCTGAGTATGAAATCAATTGTGCTAGATGCAGTTGTTTTATGTAAGCAGCAGTTCCATTTAACAGATTTTGTTTTACTGGGAGTCTATTGTAAATTGGTGACAGGTCTTACGATCCTCTTTGCGATTTGAGCAGGATCATATCTTTAAAAGTCACGAACTACCCCTTGGGCTTGTTGAATAAATTAAGACATCATGAAGATGTACATATGAGGACCTCAACCAAATCCTACAGTTGTGCAATGAAATCTGCAGATTAAAAAATTTATTATAAATGAATCACGGTATTTTCCACTGTGCCATTTTATGATAAGGCACTCTGATCTGTAATCGTTAGATTCCTATAAACAAAACAGGTTCTGTAAAAGTTTGTTGTTGGTCCCTCACATCTGCTGCAAAAACCTAGTGTAGGCACAATGTCGGGGCATAGCAGACAAGCACTTGTGTCCTGTGCCCCTACCTTTTTTTCTTTGCCTATTTCACACCGTGAGTGTCAATTACTGAAAATTAGCTTGCCTAAAACAGCATCTTATTTAGCGCATTATATGTGAGGTCGTTAAAAAGAATTCTAGCTATAGCTACGAGTCATTCTTTTGTAATTTTCAGCTGCAGTAAGATGAGCACGAAAAATCTTGAAACATTGCTTTATTTCAAAGGTGCTGAACTTTTTTATTGCAGTGGTGGAAGAAAGTTTACAATGTGGTTCAGTTGCAACAGCTTATTTTGTACTGAATATGTGTAATACATTCAATGTGTTCTGTGGAGTCAGCAGGAATAATATATTGTGTTCAGTGCAACATTGCAGGAGTTCAACAACTGTTTGCTGCTTTGTTTGGTGGTGTGCATTATTTGCTTCCCATTATAGCTATCATAATCACCTAAAACTCGAGTCATTTGCCACAAACCACAAGAATAATGTTGAAATTGTTATTTAAAAAAAACGTGACAAAGGCACTACCAAATGTGCGACCATTTCCTAGTGCGAAGTAGGTAATGGTAGCAGCTTTACTGTTTCTTGTGGCACTAATGGCGGTGCTTTGCCCAGAGGGACTTTTTTCCGATAGCAGTTGTTCAATGACTTTCTGAAAAGAAGCTGCTGCCTCAGTTTCATATTCTACAGAGTCACCACATACCACTACAGACACAGTGGTGCATAAGAGGGCATGTAAACAGTGCGGTCCTTTTGCTTCAGATAGTGCTCTTTGAATTTCTTAGCAAAATGGCACCATTTCTCAGCAAGATTTCAGTCGAGTTACTGTAAGAATACAAAAATAAATGCTTTTGATTGGGCTTTTTGTGTAGAATTATGTGAAGCTTTACGTTAACAAAGTGACGTGTTGGGCTATTTGGTTTCTGGAAAAAATTGCAATACCGTTGCGGCAGAAAACGAAGTTAGGGAGGAGACAAAAAAAGAAGTGGACAGTACAAGCTCAAACTATCAACTGAAGTTTATTGAATAAACTTGGAAGAATGAAGGCTTCCTGGAAAGAGAAAAATCGGTTTACGAAGAGAGTGGGGCTCGGCGATCTTGCTCCACGGTTTTCAGATGCAACACCTGGGGTGATTACAATTACCAGATGTGGTACTGATTCAAAGTTCTTATCCATTCAAGTATTCTGTATAAAATGCTATTTATGGCTTCTGATTAATTCGTTTTCCCGTGTGCTCAGATTTGGGCGAATGTTAAAGAACCCCAGGTGGTCGAAATTTTCAGAGCCCTCTATTACGGCGTCTCTCATAGTCATATGGTGGTTTTCGGACGTTAAACCCCATATATCAATCATCAATCAATCAATCATGAATTAGGTTTCCATGGGGGTTAGTACAATGGAGCTGGAACTGATGCATGCGCTTCTTTTGTCTGATATGTATCCTAAATTTGGCGTGTTGTCTTATTTTTTAGTTGGCCAGAATTGTAGTTTTTTCGAACAGTGGGCGGCACCCACATTCTCTGCTGTGCATAGAAAGGTTGCCTGTGATGGCTGTCTGCTGGCATGCATAGCGATGCTTTTTGAGCCGCACGTTGATAGTTTCTTTCTGCAGCAATCGTAGCACAATTTTTTCCAGTCGTGAAGCCTTGCGACATGCGTAGGGGGAAATCAAGTGTATTGTAAGGGGGCGTTTGTCATAGTGAGTGGTATTCTATGGTTTTGTAGATATGTCAGAAAGCTCGGCACTTACTCACAGCTCATATTTTTGATATGCGAACAATGAGGCTAGGCTCCATAGTTTGCAGCTACTTTCTAGAGGTTAAATATTCTTATTAGTTTAAAAAGTAAACTGCATTATAATTTAATCAGAAAAAGAAACACTGTATTGGTTTGTTGAGGCATACTAAAAGATCCTTCAAAAATTTTTCAGAGATCCTTTGACCTTCTGCTTGTCCCATACTAAGGACAGGACAAAACATAAATCCTTTGCAGTGATGATGCCTGTTGCATCAGTAGTGTTTCACTCACACACTTGTTTATTTAGATCTAAAGTTGAAATCACTGCTGGCCTGCAATGGTATGGCCCTCTTTGATTTCTCATGCTGCTTGTTTTACTTGACAATAATTTCCAATGGCAGAGTAGGGGCAAGTTTATTGCAATTACAATATAAATTACAATTTATAATTACAATTTTAAAGGTGGGAGTGAAATGTCACCATGAGAGAGAGTTGGTGTCGCTCTGTGAAGCAGGAAAAGTTGCTCCACCTAAATCTGTGGAGTAGACTTGGACGCGGCATGACATACCCCCTTTCAAACACCTATTTTCAATTTTATTCTTTGTAAAACACTCGCTACCATTCAAATACGGGGTGGGCCAGCATGGGCCCCTAACCGCGGTATTTATGAAATCATCTTTAGTTGTGACGGTAAGGATACTTACGAAAGGATGAGGAAAGTGTAAGTGTAAGAAAACTACAAGGTGCATTTCAGGAACTTCTCTTATCCTGTCATAAGGGCACCTTATCAAAGGTGTCCTTAACTCGTTAAGTGTAGGCCCTGGGCGTGAGGGTAGGTGAATGTTTGCTACCAAATCATTACTTAAAGCAGCAATAAATTAGCCTTACTACAAGAATCAAACAACAATATGCACAGAAGCAGCCAAACACAAACAGCAGAAGTGTTTGTTTAGGAGCCTGCAGTTTTCGGTGAAATACCGTATTTACTCGCATAATCGGCGCACTCGCATAATAGGTGCACCCCTAGTTTGGTCGCGGAAAATTCGATTTTTTTTTAATTCCGCGCATAATAGGCGCACCCCGAACTTGGCCGTGATCAGAAACGATTCTACCCCCCAGCGGTACAGTTGGAACGCGGTCCCCGTACCCTGAAGAAAAAAAGGCAAATCGACGAGCAAATAAAAAAAATTCGAAGTGCAACGACCTAACCAACGTGTTTGTCGAAATAAAACTTGAAAAAAAGAAAGCGTCCATGAGCGAAAAAAAAAACCGGCTGTTTCATCAATTACTGATACCCCCCAAATCGCCGCGCTTTTTGGAGGTCACGTGTACAACGCCGGGGGCTCGATCGCCATCACCACCATCAGAGAAAAAGAAAGAAACGCCATTTTGCAAGCGGTGTGCGTATGTTGTGGTCGTGTATTGAACTTTGGTTCCACCATGGGGAAGTGCGCGAGCTACACGGCTGGGTTTAAACTGAAAGCAGTGCAGTATGCGCTGGAGCACGGCAACCGGGCTGCAAGCAGGCATTTCGGCGTTGGAGAGGCCAGTATTCGGTACTGGAGGGACCAAGAAGAAAAACTTAAGGCGACGAAGAAGACACGACGGGCTTTCCGCGGTGTTAAGACCGGCAGGTATCCGAACGTCGAAGAGCAACTGGTCCGGCATATACGGGAGCTACGACAAGACGGCTGTGCTGTGTCGTTGGATATTGTGCAAACTGAGGCGCGCAGAATAGCCCGAGCGCAGGGCATCGAAGCAAAAGAGTTCAAAGCCAGCTCCGGATGGACAACTCGTTTCATGCGGCGTCATGGCCTCGCACTGCGAAGGCGGACCACCTTGTGCCAGCGCTTGCCCGCAGCATATGAGGACAAAGTGGTGGACTTCCACAGTTTTGTTATAAAGCTCCGACAGCAGAAAGACTTCATTTTGTCCCAGATCGGCAACGCTGATCAGACCCCCCTTTGCTTTGATATGTTGTGGAACACGACAGTGGAGGAGAAAGGTGCACGGAGCGCCTTCGTCAGAACGTCTGGCGCTGATAAACAACGATTCACCGTAATGCTGGCGGTGACAGCGGATGGGCGTAAGCTACCGCCTTACGTTATTTTTAAACATAAGACGCTCCCAAAGGCAAAATTCCCTCAAGACATCTACGTCAGAGTCCAGGAAAAAGGCTGGATGAGCGCGGAACTCACGGTGAATTGGGTGAAAACAGTCTGGGGTCGGCGGCCGGGTGGTCTGTTGTCGCCGTCCATGCTTGTCCTGGACAGTTTTCGTGGGCACCTAGTAGACCGCGTACGAGATGAGCTAAAGGAGCTGCGCACAGATCTGGCAGTGATTCCGGGCGGCCTCACATCGATACTGCAGCCTTTGGACATGTCCTTGAATAAACCTTTCAAGGACAATGTTCGAAGGCTGTACACCACCTGGATGGCTGGAGGACAACATCAGCTGGCGATCTGCGACGAAGTCGTCAGGAAAAGCTTCAAGAAGACGGGTATCTCGAACGCACTGAATGCGAGTGAGGATGACATGTTGTGGGGTGCAGATGATTCGGACACCGAAAACGAATCCCCGCTCGGCGAGGATGAATGTGTGATCTCCGACTCGGACTCCGAATAGGGAAAAGGAGGAACAGCTACGACTTTTGTGTAAATAAATTTTACGTGTGTATGTGCAGTTGACGGCTCTCGCTTGTTCATTAAAAGGTACGTAGGTATGTTTGTTTTATGCTGAATTAATTGGTAAACGATAAAGTCGCCTTTTACTTGACAAGTGTGCAGATTTAAAGCGCGAGAACCGAGTTGAAAAAATTTTCGAAACTTTTACCCCGCGTAATTGGCGCACCCCTAACTTCAAGCCGGATTTTCTGAAAAAAAAAGTGCGCCTATTATGCGAGTAAATACGGTACATATTTTTGGTCTGGCCACTTTGCTGCAACTCTAGTCGACACAGTTTTTGTTGTTGTTGTTATTTCGACGTTTTGTATGTTTTCGTTGTATTCGGTGGTGTTATCGGGCTCACTGCAGTGTTTGCTGTTTTCTTTCGATTTTTTTTAAATTTCACTTCATTTGTGTCATAATTTGAGTAGCATAACAGCTTTTTTTTTTTACGAAGTTGCACTGATTGTGGAATGGTGCACTGAAGTGAACTTCACCGACAAAGTAGCTACGTCCTGACGGATTTTGTGAACAAGTACCAAGACGGATGCCGTGTGCCTTGAGAGAAAAGGGAAAACGTGGAAGCAGCTCACAATAGAATTCAACAAACCACACACTGTAATTATGTGAAGGACTGACCAAACAACTAGAAAAGTATTTGCACCACTTCGAGAAGTTTTACCAGTATGGTAAGAAGTGTTTTCAACCATAGCAGGTATTCGCTCGACTGAGTACTTGTGACATGGTTGGCTACGAGATATTGACAAGCTCGTTACTTCCAAGGTGGAGCGTGCCAACTCCATAAAAGCGCGATGTGATGAGCAGCTGCATGAGACATGGCACATTGAACCCACGACCATGGATGTCTTTCTGCAGAAACAGCATAGCGAGCAGATTCTTCACGGCACTTTTTGTAAAGCGGGGGCGGCACAAAATGTCCTGTTTGTCATAGGTCTCAACCAGGTCCCACCCATCGATCAGGACTCGCCGTGTCAGTGACGTGTTCGCGAACGCTGTGCTTTTCAATGTTTACTTTTTGCAGTCTACATAATAAACAAAATACGCAAGTTGTCGTCCCCCGCCATGTTGTTTCAGAAAGCCTTAAGGTAGGTCATAGGCTACCTTAACTGAATTTTACTTAGGTACAAGGAAAGTTTCGCGATAAGTACAAGGTAGGTACTTGAAACGCGCTAAGTGCGGACTTATGGCTAAGCTTGACTAAAGTCATAAGGATATGGTTAACTTAGGCTTACGAATATGGAGATAAGGTTCTGGTTGTGGGCCTGCTTCCATCAACAAATTTATCCACTTGGGGGCACCGGCAGTATTGGCGAGTGTGGTTATAAGTTTCCATAGTAAGGACATAGAAAATGCACGGCTTGGAAAATCTTGCAGCATTGCTTCTGTTGCTTAATAGCAACATCTTCAAGTGAAGAGCTTGATTCTTGAAAGATGGAGCTTCCACCAGCTGCCTTGTTGAAGTGGTGTTTGTTGTTTTTCAGTTGCGGATATGCAGGTACTGTTCTATGCCAGGGTAGGAGTTCAGTGGCTGCTTTGATCTAGCTGCCATTACAATTAAACACTGGGAAAGCAATGTTATTTTTATCATTATCCTGCAACCTGAACTACCCTGGTATGCAAGGCACCCTTAGCATTGGCCCAGCCCAACGTTCGAACTAAGTAGAAAAATGACAGCATACATATTTACTCACATAATGTGCGCACCCCTAATATTTAGTCAGCTTTACTAAAAAAAGATTTATTAAAAAAATGTTTTGCACTTCCTGACCCATCTTTCTGTGTGGTCTCGGCGCACGCATGAAGTGACTTAAGACCTTCTGATACTTTGGACGGGTGTGCCCCTCATCGAACAGGTTAGAGCAGTCAAGCATACAACGGGCTGCAAGTGCGAAGTCCCTTCTTTCAAAGACTTCTCCCGAACGACGGTCCCGAGAATACCATACCTTAACAGTGTGGCTTACCGAAACACCTACACCTGTTGCACAACTGCTCGAGTTTCTGCCTCCATATATTGCACCATCTTTTCTGCCGTGAGAAGGCAGACTTGCGACACGGCACAGACTATTCTCTGCATCGAAAAGATTTGATTTCTTTTTCTTTTTTATCAAAGGGACACAAAGTCAAATAACAATTTACGTTAGAGTGAAAGCTCAATGTATGACAATACCTAAAACGACAATATTATCAACAGCAGTGCCCTACTTATCGAGAAATTAAGGTAAATGCACAAGAACACAAGCGTTTAAAAATGATCCCGATGACATCAGACGGACCGCCAACAATTATTCACCAGTAATCAATCTAACTGCACTAAATAAAGAACTTTCCGTGCATCAAGAGACTCAATAAAATGCTGCTTGTTTGTTTATGTTTGATTCATGGAAAAGGGAACCGCCGGACGTTACTATTGCGAATTGCGCGAGTGGTTTAAAAATTCAATTTTCGCGAGGGTACACGAGACAGGTGGTGCCATCTAATGGGGCGCAGTTGAAACAAAAGCGTCTGCAATCTCGGAGCCAATGGAGGGAAATTGATCAACGGCTGTTTTTGCTGCTGTGGTTCCCACTGCTTTCGGTTTGCTGCTACTAGCGCAGTAAAGTCTGGCAACGTTGTGCACGGCAACAGTGACGTGAGACGGACCGGTCAGTGCACTGCTTGAGACGGGTAGTTTAGAGTGCGCTAACCCGATGCGGACCACTAAAACGTGATTTTATTTCAAAATAGGCCCTTCCTCGGCACAAAAGTATTACTATGAGGTTTCTTGGCCACCATTTCAACAACCGTCGGCTTAATAAATAGTTGACTTTAGTGTCCCTTTAATGTCGAGAATGAAGATTCGCTCACACCTCCTTGAACTAAATTCTTAGCTCTGATTTGAAAAATAATAGTCTATTCTACCTTCCTTGGTTTGGGCAGGGTCATGCTGCAGGCTTAGGGATAATGTTAATTGTTGGGGTTGACGATCTCAAAGGTCATGCTTATTGAGGCAGCTTGTACCCATTTTTTGGCCACAGCTAAATGTAAGTTCCAGTGTTCTTAATGCATCGATTATACATCTGAATTATAGAATGGTTTTGCATGGTCACTTCACATTCATAATCAGGGCTGTACTGTGTTTGCTTGTTGACCAAGGGCAGCAATTGATGCAGCCTGTACGTAATGCACTGCTAGTATAGACACTGATTACTGGCCGAGTTGCCTTTTTTAGTCTAGTTGACAAGAATCATCTTTGTATTTTGTTCGGCACCAGCGTTTCATTTAACAATAAGTATTTAGCTGAAATTGTCAGCTTGACATTTTTTTCCACTGGCACTTACATTCACATGTTTATGCTGACAGTGGCCTTTTTTGGTTTATCCAGAACTTGATGGCTATTTAAAAAGTGCGGAAGCACTTTTGAAAGAACTGACAAAATGCACATCTTGTCGAAGTCGCGGGGAAGCAGAGGAGGAGAAGCGCGGTGCGGCCGAAAAAATGGGCGCCATAGACCGGCCTGTCGTGCTGAAACAAATTGTTTCAGCAACGCTGGCAACATCTGCAGACGCTCGTGGACCTCAACGGACCTGCGACCCACACCACGAGTCACCGGACTTGCGAGTCACCCCACACCTGCAGGCTGAAAAACAGCAGGGGCCATGTTTGGCCTCGAGGACAAGCAGCTGTTCACCAGCCTGCCTTGCTTAAAAAGAAAGGCCTGTTTATAGCTGCAGTCCTGCGGGCCCAAGCAGGTAACCTGGTTCTGGGACAGCCACGCAGTTGCTGTTCTGTTGGAGTGACCCTGATGTAAGTCTATTTATATAAGGCTTTCATTGTGCACAGGTGTAGTTAAAGTGGAGAAGAAGGCTGTGCTGCAAAGTTGAGGACGAAAAACGGGACTGACACAGCGAAAATGCATCGAACAGCTGAAGGTAATTGAAAAAAATAGCCAAAAAAAAGAGGGTAGAGTAACATACAAGGGAGTGGCTACTGGAAGCAAACCACGCATGATCCTACTGATATGCTATCTATGCCGTAATACACATGCTTTTATCAAACTCCTATTTTTTGCTTATCTCATTTGTCATGATCTGTAAACGTGCCACTTGTCTATCTGTAAGTGCTATCTTAGGTGTGCGCCAAACTTCCCTTGTATGTTACTCCACCCCACTTTTTTTGGCTATTTGTTTCAATAAAGTTCAGTTGTTAGATGCGCTTTCCCTGTGTCAATCCAAGTTTTCGTCGTCAACTTTGCAGTGCAGTCTTTTCCTGCAGTATGTTCCAACTAGCCTCTACACAAGCTTTTCTAATTAAAGTGGAGACAGTCTCATTGACTTAATATGAAGGCCCTTGATGACAGTATTTGTAGCCGCTGATCGATAAAAGATAAAGCCCTGTGATAGCTCTGGTATGAATTAGGTGGATAAAATAATATTTAGGGGTAAGCATAGTTTTTTGGAAATTGACCTATCTTCTTATCATGTTTGTTAATGTAGGCCTTGTGTGCCGGAGTTTTCAAATGCCACTGCGTAGCTCCAGAAAGTAGTCTATTCGCGGCGAGACCAAGCAGAGTCATCGCCTGGCGACAACTGGCCAAACGGTGAAGTGTGGATTGCTCCTTGGGTCGTCTGCTAGCCACGTTGCGTTTCTATGTGCGCGTAGGTCATGCACATTCTAAAAGTGTGGTCTGTTTGGTCGTGTCAGCGCGAATGTAACCGTTTTACATATGACTGAAACAACGTACAAAAGCATTTGATCCTGCTCGGCTGCTAATGCATTGTAATAAGATCGGCGAGTGCAACTTTCCAGAGTGCTGTTAATTGTTGTCAGACCCTCCACATTCATCAGAATAATTTCAAAATGGGTGCCGCTTTCTGTGTCAAACATATTGCAAAATGCTCTTGACATACTCGCAAACATGAGGACTATTAAATGCTGTGTGAGTGCAGCGTTCTATAGCGACTCGGCTGTAAAAAAAACAAAAAATTGCCACAGGCTCTAGGCCATGTGCTTGCGCACTGTTGGTAGTTGTACAACTACGGCACTGTAGTTCATCGATCATGGAAGGGGGCTTAGTTCTGTTTATCTGGCCCTATAGAAATACAGTCGAACCCCGCTACAACGAAAAGGACGGGACGCGGAAAAAATTTCGTTGTTAGTGAAATCGAAAAAGATATTGCTGATCTGAGCTAGCTAAACAAAGAAACGTTTATTCTCAAAATTCAGAAAATGTCTGTTGCTTCCTATTCTTTCCCAGCAGCGTCACGTCGTGATTTCACCACAGACGATGGTGAAAGGCACGCTGAAACAACGCCTACAACCGCTTTCATGAACGAGCCGAACAGTTGCATTAACACGTTAGCACCGGCAGCTGTCCGCCGTCAAAAGTATCCGACAACACCGATATGGAGGCAGGGTATCGTGGAGCGGCGACTTTTGCATTATTCTAGGCCATTCTTATCATCCATCACTCGCAACTGGCTCATTTTGTTGATAATGCGGAGGAACAGCCACTGAATAGTTATCACACTGGCCAAGCGCGAAGATAATGATAAGCATCGGAATCGGAAAAGGCATCGCCCCGGGGTTGCACTCAGCAGCTGCGAGAAGGACACCATGAACTGAGCGACTGAGCTTCAGCTTCAGACCGTCTGCGGGTCAAAAGCAAGTCAGTGGCAAAACAAAAGCAGGGCAGTCTCATTGCCATCACTATCGAGCAATGGCGGCGCCCATGCTTGCTGAACAGCGGCGGTATAGCGGCGGTTTCTGGTGGTGCCAACAAGTGTTTTAGACTTTGTTGACGCATTTTAAGGCTCTGAAAATGCATCAAATTGTTAAAGATTGGGTTTATAACATAGCAATAAATATCTGAGCCTGGAATTTCATCGTAAAATTTCGTTGAAGTAGACGATCGAAGAAAAAAGTGTTCGTTGTGGCGACAATATTTATGCATTGACTCCTATGGACTGCTGATGGGGAATCATGAATTTTTCGTTGTAGTGGAAATTTCGCTGAAGCGGTGTTCGTTGTAGCAGGGTTCGACTGTAGTACTATCACATACACTGCGACACATTGGTACTTAAACTGTACTTGAAATATAGTTGCTGTGCTCAACTGTATGCTTAAATTTAAGACCGCTTTAGAAAGCCGAGTCGTTGAAAATTAATTCAGATGGCATGGCCTATATATAATGTTGCATAATTTCGCTGGAAATTTCATCTTTTTTACATTGTCTTTAGGGTTTATGTGGCATTGTTGGTGACCGACGAGAGGCAGTGGTCATTTGTTGTCTGAAAAAAAAAAACATGCTTGTCCTATTAACCAGGCCTTTGTTGTAGCACTGTCATGCACGTAATCCATCGATGAAAGCTAGGTTTTTATATTCTTACTGGTGCAAGAACATGTGCGCACGCGTGGTAGATGCTGTGTAGCGCAAAGTGCTGTCAGCTACTAAGCTTTTCTGTCTAGGCTTGTCGACTGTCTCACATTTCATGGCGAACAGAATCAGAGAAAAAAAAAATCAGGTGTATAAGGTGTGAATGGTGGTATTGAATTAATCGCACAGATAGGCGGGCTTTCTAAGATGTTTCTTTCTTTCTCTCTTTTTTGTAGTATGCAGATGACAAAGATGTAAATAAGTACAGCAGTGCATAGTAGGTGGAACACATGCTAACCACATACAAACAACACAGCAAAGACATGATTTAGTGCGAAAGCGTGAAGAGTCGCCCAAGGCGAGCATGAAAGGCAGAATGCGCTTTATTCTCGGGTAATGTTGAACGTTGCATAGGTGTCATGCACCAATTCAGTAGAGAAGAGTGTAACATTAGTTACAATGCTTTAGGCTACGTAGATCTAACTGCGTGTAATTTCAAGATTATCGAACGAGCACATTCCAAGCTGCATGGCAGAAAGACCCGCATGACTTGTGTTCTTTGGCTCAGCAACGTACCACTAGCATTTTTTTGATGGCACGTCATTTCTTGATTTGTCGATTTTGCGACAATTACTGGGGCAGTTTTATCACAACCACTTTTTTTGTGGAAGTCTATTTGTTTTGAATAATCGACCTACAATCGCTGAGGCCAGGTGGCTACCTGAACACGTACATTCATCGTGATTCTTCTTTAAATGAATTTTTTTAAAACCGACAACCATTTTACTAAAAATGGGCACATTTTTGGCATATCGCCAGTGGTGGCTCGCTGCGCTGAAAGGAACTTATGCTATCATGCCGTGCTTCTAGATGTACAAGACGTTTATTTCCACTTTCTCTTTGTGTTGCTTCTACGTGGGATTTCAAGCTCATTCGTCATACACCCGTTCGTTATCCAGTGCAGTGATTACGCACAAGCTTGACAACGACACGAATCAACACACACATCAGTGTTTGTGATTTCATCGTTTCATAAACTTTGTATTGCGACATTCTGAGCTGAACTAAATGATCTTCTAGCGATTGTAGAATTACAATAAACTTAAAGAGTGAAGGGAAATAAGCAAAAGAGTTATTTTAAACACTAATGCACACCTTAAGTGCCGCTAGACAACGGTGTACGTATTCGCTCGTCTCGATTTACGTTTCACCCATTACTTCGACAGTTGTCCGTAAATTTATTGCTAGTGCTTAGTGTACGTACGATGTCCATGCATGTTAAAGAGCTCCAGGTGGTCCAATTTTCCAGAGCTAAACTTTCACTACGGTGTCATATTGGGTTTTCAGGGCGTAATCTCAAATATTAGTATTAATATTCTTTTTGTCATAAATGTGTGCACTATGACAGGACTGCACTGCGATTCATGCATGTCTCATTTTCGTTCCCCCTAGCGTTAGCAACATTAGTCAACCAGTCAGAGCTATATAGCTTGCGTTCTGGCCCGTGGATGGCATCTACAAAGTGTTCAACATGAGCAACAGTGCGACATGATGTATATATGCATTAAAAATTTAGTGATGCACTAGAAAATTATTGTTCTTGAAGAAACCAGCTGGCTGCCGTATAGGTGGAGCTACTGATTAGTATGTGCATGTTTGCGTAACTAAAACAATTGACAAAAAATGGTGTCTCGATGCATGTGTTAGCAAGTCACCTTCCTAGAGTTTTTAAGTAAGGACCCCAATAGTTCGGATCCCAAAAGTGCTTTGCGTGCGTTGACTGTGGGCCTTGCAGGATCGTACAATATTGCCCTAAGGGCAAGCTATATATACAAGAATAATTAATAAAAGCTGACACTTGTCTGCTGCATGAGTTTGGCCTAATTTTCTTTTTCTTATGTGTCCACAGGTTGTGGAACTGCAGCCGGGGAGCTCGATTTTTGTGGAGCAACGGGCACTGCATGCTGTGCTGAATTCAGCAAAAACACCAACTGCATTGGCCCGGGGGCTCCTCCCTGCAGTCTTCAACAGGCATGCCCTTTTGACTTGTTCAATGAAGGGCCAGAAGGCCAAAGGGATGCACAAACCAGTGGCCTAACGGCCTCCTCTTCACGCTGCTGCTATTGATGCTATTTTAGGTAAACATATTGTCGCAACGTGCAAAGAACAGGACACAAGGCTTCCTTTCGACGTTAACAGCAAGTCTCTATTGGCACACAAAAAACAAAGCGCAAGAGCAGACGCGCAACGTCGTCTTCCTATGCGCCATCGCTTCGTATGCGCCATCGCTCCATCGCTTCGTATGCGCCAGAGTGCGAAGGGTGTCCCGCCGTGTCGTCGGCGAAGGTTTTGTCCTCAGTGACAAAGCAGGAGAAGGAATTTCGCGCCAGAGTGCGTAGGGTGTTCCGCCTTGTGGGCGAAGCCTTTTGTCTTCCGTGACAAAGGGGAAGAAGAAGAGGATTTCCACCTGAGGGGTGAAGACTCGAGCTACAGGCAAGAGTGTGTGTCTACCGCCAACGAGCGAAGATGCATGGCAGCAGCTGCGTGTGGGAAGCTGTTACCAGCGAAGAAGTTGGGTGCTTGGAGGGCGGCCAATTGAAGACGCGAGGTTTCCTGGAAGAGAAACTTCGGGGGCAGCGGAATGACAACGCTGGACTTGAGTGATTCTCGGAAGAGTATCATTCAGACTTTTGTTCCAAGAACTTTGGACTGAATAAGTTTTTTAACTCTTTAGTCTTTAAGTGTCTTGGTTGTTCGATGCATGCGACTGCATTGTAGTGCGTATCGTTGTCTGTGTCCGTTGTTTCGAGTGTGGCTGATTGTACTGTGCTGTACGTTGTTTGATTGGTGACATATCATATTCAACTATTGTCGAGTGTGCATATTTGTGTATCGTATTGATCTGCCATTATTGAGAATATAATTTTTGTTTTGTTTATCAACTCTTGGCTCTGACTTGTTCTTTGGGCCACTGCCGGCGTCCGCTGGCGCACCAAATAGGACCACTTCTAAATTGTTCACGCTTCCGTGGTGCGGTTCGGGGGGCCGATACTTCGGCCCTTGGAATTAGCCCGGCGATCGCCTCCCTAATTAACGGGACCCGTGACAATTGATCTGGCGTCCGCGACAAGGACCTCTTTGGTGCACAGTGTGTCCCAAAGTAGTGAGAAAGAGCCTCGAGTTGTTGATACTGCTATCGGAACGATTTTCTGTGTTGCTCAGTGTTCTCGTTAACGAGTACAGGGGAATGTTCCGATAGACTGATTTAGGCAGATACTTTCTGCACGCGGCAAGACTTCATTTGCGAGACACAATGGATCTCGAAAAGTTAGTAGCTCTTGGTGTCTTGGTGGATGGGTCTTTCTGGCGCCGAACTACGAAAGTGGGTAAGCCAGAAGGAGAAAGAGGCAGCTGAGAGGGCCAAGGAAAAAAAAGCAGCTGAGTTGGAACGAGAGAGGTCGGCAGCTGAGAGGGTCAAAGAAGAAAAAGCAGCTGAGTTGGAACGAGAGAGGTTGGCAGCTCAGAGGGCCAAGGAAGAAAAAGCAGCTGAGTTGGAGAGAGAAAGGCTGGCCGCTGAAAGGGCGAAAGAAGAAAGAGAGCAGCAATTGAAGTTGGAGCTGGAGAGAGAAAAGTTGGCAGCTGAAAGGGCGAGAGGAGAAAGAGAAGCAAATGAGCGACAGCTGAAAGAAGAAAGAGAGGCAAAGGAGCGACAGCTGGAAGAAGAAAGAGAAGCGGAGATGGCTGAAAGGGAACGGCAGCGGCAGCACGAGATGGAACTCGAGCGGCTCCGTTTGCAACAGCGAAGTGAAACTCCGGTCCAAGCTAGAATTGAAAGCAGCGAACGGGAGGAACATGGCTTCGGCTTGAACCCAAGCAAGCTGCTCATAGCGTTTAATGAAAGGAAGGACGACCTTGACGCGTATCTTCACAGATTTGAGACGATTGCGAGGAGCCAGAATTGGCCGGAACATCAATGGGCAACTGCTTTGAATACCTGCTTGAGTGGTGAAGCGCTCAGTGTGTACGGTAGGCTCACGCCGACTGATGCAGCCAACCATGCAAAGGTGAAAGAGCTTTACTGAAGCGATTTAGAATTACTGTGGAAGGATTCCGGGACAGATTTTGGACAGGAAAGACAGCTGATGGTGAGACGGCTACGCAGTATGCCGTCATACTTTGCCATTATTTCGACAGATGAATTGAACTTTCGGGGACAGCGCAGGAGTACGATGAGCTTAGAGAGCTCCTTATTAGAGAGCAATTTCTTACTAGTTGCCATCCAAGCCTGTCGCTGTACTTGAAAGAGAGGAAGGCTGAGTCGCTTGAAGGCATGCTTGAATTGGCCGACCAATTCTTGGAAGCACAAGGTGGCACAAATTTGGCCAAAGTCAAGAAGGAGTGTCCAGAAGATTCGAAAAATTTGGCACCCGAACAAAGGAAGCGTGCACCAGAGAGTGTTCCGCGATGTTTTCTGTGTAACCGAGTGGGTCATCGCGCGAACAGCTGTCGAACGATCTTTACGAGCCCTACGGTCATAAAATGTTTCAAGTGTGGTCAGACTGGGCACAAAGCAGACGCATGTCGTAACGGAGTGAGTCAAACTCACCAGGTATCCTGTGCGCTAGTGGCACCAAAAACCGTTGATGACAACGTCACCGATGGATTCGTAGAGTTGAAAAATGGGGAGAAACTTCCTATTGTGAGTGCTGTAATGACAACACAGCCAACCGGTGTTACGAAAGGAATGCCAGCACTGCCTGGAAAAGTAGCGGGCAAGAAGATTACGGTGTTAAGAGACACCGGTAGCTCCATGGTTATCGTGCGGAGAAATTTGGTACGGCAAAGTGAGTTAACAGGCAAAACGAAACCAGTTTGCCTAATTGACAGTACGGTTCGGATGCTTCCCGAAGCAGAAATTGAGGTTGAAACACCGTACTTCAGCGGGAAAGTTGCTGCTCTATGCATGACGACCCCCCTGTACGACCTCGTCATCTGAAACATCGATGGGGTGCGAGGGCCGAATGATCCAGAACGTTTGGGAGAAGACCCTAAGATAGAGCCCTCGCCAACCCAGTGACCGCGAGATACAGTGGAGGAGCGTCCCGTGACGGATCTCACTCGAGCCCAAGGTGAAGCCGCGGTGCAAGAGACAGTGAATGAGGAGATTATCGGGTTGAATGAGTTCACGTTCTGGGCAGCTGGACTTGCGTCGGCACGACCTCAACCGAGCGACAGGGTAAAGGTGACGGAGTCGGCCAGCCAGGCCAAATGTCGTGACATGAACAAGCGGGTGAGATCGATTGAGCGTTATGACCCGTTAACAATGTCAGAAGTGACAACGATGGCTGAGACGCCGCCTCAGACACCGTTGTTGGAAAGGGCCCCTCGGAACAGAAACAAGATATATAAGAGATCGAGCGAGCACCGCAAGAAAGGGCGCAAGCGCCACTATAAGTACACAGGATAGGTGCTGAGGTCGAATCAGAATGTGTTTGGCAGTGTTGAGTGCCATATGTTGTGTTAATGTTGTTGTTATCCTGTGTCACAAGTGTATGTCGAGCGAGTCAAAGTGTTTGTTGCGGTGATGTGATGTATAGTATTGTACAATTTTTGTAATGACAGACCTTTGTACATTCGTATTGTTTGGAATATGGGATGGAGTGTTGTACTCATGTACCTGTGGTTATATTCTATGTGTTGTGAGATTGAATTGCAATGTACATTTGTATTGAGTGTCCCATTGTGATTGTGACGCGCCATGAGCGATGGACTATGTTACAGCCTTTACGTATGTGGGGACTGTTCGCACTTGCTCGTGTGGTTTTGAATATCATGAGATAATATTCTTAAAGGGGGGGGCAGTGTCACAAAACGAGCGCTCAAAAAGGGCGCGCCGCCAAATCCTCGCGACGAAGTGCCGGAGAGACGCCCCGAGGTCAACGATAAAAAAAGAAAACAAACATCCAAAGACTCCCCGGGAGCGCGTCTCTCTCCCTCAAAAGCGAAGTTCGCCGAAGAACCTCCTCACATCGGCGGCCGAGCAAGCCCTGGAAAGTTCTCGATGGAAAGGGGCGTGGTGATGTAGGGTTGCGTCATCTGTCGCGGACGGCCCTCGTACCGTCTCGCGCTTTCCCCAGCCTTCGCTGCGTATCGCGCCGACGAAATTATGAGGACTTTCTGGAATATGCGCGGAAGGTATTAAACTGGGCAGCAGAGATGGGAGATCAGGAGAAGAAGGAAGTTAGCGCCAGTGTGCGTGGGGTTGTTCCGCCACGTCTGTCGGTGAAGGTTTTGTCCTTAGTGACAAAGCAGGAAAAGAAGAAAGTATGCGCCAGAGTGCGCAGGGTGTTCCGCCTTGTGGGCGAAGCCTTTTGTCTTCCGTGACAAAGGAGAAGAAGAAGAGGATTTCCACCTGAGGGGTGAAGACTCGAGCTACAAGCAAGAGTGTGTGTCTACCGCCAACGAGCGAAGACGCGTGGCAACAGCTGCGTGTGGGAAGCCGACGTGTTACCGGCGAAAAAGTTGGGTGCTTGGAGGGCGGCCAATTGAAGACGCGAGGTTTCCTGGAAGAGAAACTTTAGGGGCAGCGGAACGACAACAATGCTGGACTTCGAGTGAGTGATTCTCGGAAGAGTATCATTCAGACTTTTGTTCCAAGAACTTTGGACTGAATAAGTTTTCTAACTCTTTAGTCTTTAAGTGTCTTGGTTGTTCGATGCATGCGACTGCATTGTAGTGCGTATTGTTGTTGTGTCCGTTGTTTCGAGTGTGGCTGATTGTACTGTGCAATACGTTGTTTGATTGGTGACATATCATATTCAACTATTGTCGAGTGTGCA
This sequence comes from Rhipicephalus microplus, assembly GCF_043290135.1. Taxonomy (NCBI): domain Eukaryota; kingdom Metazoa; phylum Arthropoda; class Arachnida; order Ixodida; family Ixodidae; genus Rhipicephalus; species Rhipicephalus microplus. Next base: position 174,376,554 of record NC_134703.1, read on the forward strand.
TATTTGTGTATCGTATTGATCTGCCATTATTGAGAATATAATTTTGTTTTGTTTATCAACTCTTGGCTTTGACTTGTTCTTTGGGCCACAGCCGGCGTTCGCTGGCGCACCAAATAGGACCACTTCTAAATTTTTCCATGCTTTCGTGGTGCGGATCGGGGGCCGATACTTCGGCCCTTGGAATTAGCCCGGCGATCGCCTCCCTAATTAACGGGACCCGTGACAACGGTTGCCGTCAGTTTCGGCCAGTAATACTTCTGTCTCACTCGGCATAGCGTTCGTGTGTGGCCTAAATGACCAGATGTCGGTTCGTCATGGCACGCCTCTAGTACTTCTTTCCTGAGTGGTGTTGGGACGACAAGGAAGTGTTGCCGCTCGGAGAAAAGTTCACCTTATAAAGGACCTCGTTGCGCACACAAAACGATGCTACCCCTCTTGCGAAGAGCCTTAACGTAACAGATGTGCGTCCTTCTAAGAAATCAATAAGGGGTTGCAACTCGAGATCGTCGTGTTGCTGCTGTGCGATTGTAGACGTGTTGACTACACCGACAAACGCCGCATAGTCATCATCTTCAGCATTAACGTCTTCTAATGGGGCGCGAGAAAGACAATCGGCGTCTGTATGTCGCTTTCCGGATTTGTAAACTTTAGCCATATCGAATTCTTGAAGCTTGAGGCTCCAGTGCGCCAATCGTCCTGACGTATCCTTCATGTTCGTCAACCAGCAAAGCGAGTGGTGATCACTGAGGACTTTAAACAGGCGGCCGTATAAATATGGACGAAACTTCATGACCGCCCACACCTCCGCAAGACACTCTTTTTCAGTGGTAGAGTCATTCTCCTCTGTACGGGAGAGAGTCCGACTTGCATAAGCAATTACTCGTTCGTTGCCATCTTGCCACTCAACGAGTACAGCTCCTAAGCCGACATTGCTGGCGTAGGTATGAACCGCTGTCGGAGCGTCATCGTCGAAGTGTTCGAGAACTGGCGGGCTTTGAAGACGTTGTCGCAGCTTGTTCAACGCTTCCTGCTGCTCTTCACCCCACACAAACGTGACGTCTTCTCGGGTGAGTTCTGTTAAAGGTGATGCGATACTCCAAAAATTCTCAATGAAGCCGACAAGAGTGGCGATGTGGGCTTGTTGGTGAAACATTTTAAAGAAATTTATGTAGCGCGAGGCGAAAGAACAAACTGAGAAAACAGCGCTACTATCAACATGTTTATTTTCGACCTCCAAGCTGCTTTTAAGCAGTAATCGTCAAGTGACCACGCAGATAAGCACGTGTAATTCAGATACATGCACGACCATGCCATCTACCTACAAGAAAAAACGATAAATAGGACACCGAAAAACCTCACAGATAAAATCACGTATCACTGCGTACGCAGGAACGCCAGTTCCTTGGGTGACAAGGCAATTGAAGGCTTGCTAATACATGCATCTCCAAGAGCGTCAATAAGTTTGGCTTCTATGATCACCCGAGTCATCTAATCCTTATGCCGACCAACAATGATTGTATTCTGGAACAAATATTCGCGCGTGAATGTATTCACATTCACGCGTGTGGCTGCCGGCCTTTGTTCCAGAATACAATCATTGTTGGACGGCATAAGGATGAGATGACTCTAGTTACTTCAATCTCGTGGTTCGGCTCTGCGGTTATTACCTGCCCTATGTAGACATAGTCTTTTACAACTTCAAATGCACTATTACCTATCTCGAAGCGCTGCTACTTGCCGAGGTTGTTGTACATTACTTTCGTTTTCTGCAGATTAATTTTAAGACCCACCTTTCTGCTCTCCTTGTCTAACTCCGTAATCATGAGTTGCAATTCGTCCCCCGAGTTACTCAGCAATGCAATATCATCGGCGAAGCGCAGGTTACTAAGGTATTCTCCATTGACTCTTATCCCTAACTGTTCCCATTCTAGGCTTCTGAAAACCTGTAAGCACGCGGTAAATAGCATTGGGGAAATTGTGTCCCCCTGCCTTACACCCTTCTTGATTGGTATTCTGTTGCTTTCTTTATGAAGCACTATGGTAGCAGTTGATCCCCTGTAGATTTCTTCCAGAATGTTTATATATACTTCATCTACGCCCTGATTCCGCAGTGTTTGCATGACGGATGATATTTCTACTGAATCAAACGCCTTCTCGTAATCTATGAAGGCTATGTATAGTGGTTGGTTATACTCTGAGCATTTCTCTATTACCTGATTGATAGTATGAATGTGGTCAATTGTTGAGTAGCCTGTTCGAAATCCTGCTTGTTCCTTTGGTTGATTGAACTCTTATGTTTTCTTTACTCTGTTAGCAATTACCTTTGTAAATAGCTTGTATACTACAGAGAGCAAGCTGATCGGCTGTAATTCTTCAAGTCCTTGTCATCTCCTTTCTTATGTATTAAGATGATGTTAGCGTTCTTCCAAGACTCTGGTACTCTTCCTGTCAGGAGACACCTCGTAAACAGGGTGGCTAGTTTTTCTAACACAATCTGTCCTCCATCTTTCAGCAGATCTGATGTTACCTGATCCTCACCAGCAGCTTTGCCCCTTTGCATGCTCTACAAAGCTTTTCTGACTTCTTTTATCATTACTGGTGGGGTGCAATCTTGGTTACTGCTAGTTCTTATAGTATTAAGGTCGTGTTTGTCTCGGCTACTGTACAGATCTCTGTAAAACTCCTCCGCTATTTTAACTATCCTATCAATATTGGTAGTTATTTTGCCTTCTTTGTCCCTTAGTGCATACATCCGACTTTTGCCTATCCCAAGTTTCCTCTTCAATGCTTTGACACTTCCTCCGTTTTTCAGAGCGTGTTCAATTCTCTCCATGTTATACCTTCTTACATTGCATACCTTACGTCTATTAATCAACTTCGAAAGCTCTGCCAATTCTATTTTGTCTGTTGTACTTGACACTTTCATGATTTGACGCTTCTTAATTAGGTTCTTCGTTTCCTGGGAAAGCTTGCCAGTGTCCTGTCTAACTACCCTTCCTCCAACTTCCACTGCACACTCTGTAATGATACTCGTCAGATTATCATTCATTGTATCTACGCTAATGTTGGTTTCCTCACTAAGAGCCGAGTACCTGTTCTGCAGCGACACTCTGAATTCCTGTACTTTCCCTCCCAGTGCTAGCTGATTGCTTGGCTTCTTGCGTATAAGTTTCTGTCGTTCCTTCTTCAAGTCTAGGCGAATTCGAGACCGTACCATTCTATGGTCACTGCATCGTACCTTGCCAATCACTTCCACATCCTGCACGATTCCAGTGTGTGCACTCATTATAAAGTCTATTTCGTTCTTATTTTCGCTATTAGGGCTCCTCCATGTCCACTTGCGGTTTTCTCGTTTTCGGTAGAAGGTATTCAAAAACCGTAAAATATTGCGTTCTGCGAATTCTACTAGTAGCTCTCCTCTGGCGTTTCTAGTACCAATGCCATAATCTCCTACTGCCTGGTCTCCAGCCTGCTTCTTCCCTACCTTTGCATTAAAGTCGCCCATCACTATAGTATACTGTGTTTTTACCTTACTCATTGCCGATTCCACGTCTTCATAGAAGCTTTCAACTGAAGCGTCATCATGGCTGGATGTAGGCGCGTAAGCCTGTACTACCTTCATTTTGTATCTTTTATTCAGTTTAATTACAATACCTACCACCCTTTCATTAATGATATAGTATTCCTCTATGTTGCCAGCTATGTTTCTGTGAATTAGGAACCCCACTCCCAGTTCTCTTTTGTCTGCCAAGCCCCTGTAGCAAAGGACGTGCCCATTCTGTAGCACCGTATAGGCCTCATCTGTCCTCCTAACCTCACTGAGCCCTATTATATCCCATTTAACACCCTCTAGCTCCTCGAATAGTACAGCTAGACTTCCCTCACTAGATAAGGTTCTAGCGTTAAACGTTGCCAAGTTCAGGTTCCAATGGCGGCCTGTCTGGATCCAGAGATTCTTAGCACCCTCTGCTGCGTTGCAGATCTGACCGCCGCCGTGGTCAGTTGCTTCGCAGCTGCTGGGGACTGAGGGCCGTGAGTTATTTGACGTAAGCATGTGGGAGGTAGTGGCCAGATACTGCACCAGGGTGGCCAATCCTTCTCTGGTGAGGGAGTGCGTTCTCGGCGGTGTTTTGCCGGTGAGGCCGCACCCCAGGCCTCTTAATGCAGTTCCATCAACACGCGGATTTTTTTTTAATCCGGTTGGGAACTGCGCGGTACCGGGATTTGAGCACTGGCAGTACGGAGGGACAACCCCTTTGGCGTCGTGGTAACCTTCCGAAGCAGGCGGCAAAGTTTTAAATCAATTACTGAAATGGCAGCACCAGTGTCCACAAGCGCAAGGGTACGGTAACCATTGTTATGCCAGCGAGTCCTCGTCAAACGTCCGTGCCTCTGAAAAAGGCAATCTGGGTCAAGGCCAGCCCGCAGTCCGCCTGGCGCGAACAACTCAGCGGCGTGAACACGCGCGGCGCCTCTCTGGCCCACGTGCATTGAGTCAGCAGCGCACGTGACAGCGAGCCGGCGTCCTCATGTCTGGTGGTCTGACGCATTGCACGGCGACCCCATTGGAGGAGTCTGCCCTGACGACCAGCGGCGCTTCTGATTGGACATTTTGGTTGGACCCGGTGCAAATAAAAGAAGCCCTGCGGCGTGTCGCGATCGGCGGTCTTAGGCGAAAAGCTGACCTATGTGTTAGAGAGGAGAGCTCGGCTCTTCGAGTCTCTGTCGGCCCCAGTGCCGAAATTGTAACGCCTCTGTATATATGCTGTACATAAACCTTGTTTAACTCACCGTCGTCTCGTCCGCTCGTCTTATCAGCTCTGCGCAGAAGCAGTCGCGAGCTGATAAACATACGCTACCAAACGGCTGGGGACCTTCCCGGCGGAGTTGGAAGCAGTGGCGCCTTCGGGACCGTGTTGGCGTCGCCGTCTTTCGCAACAGTGGTTGGCAGCTGCGGGATCGACCGGCGTCAGCGACATCGATGCGGTGAGTGCCTGATGTTTTCCCCTCAGTTCACCAGACTACTCTAGCTCAGGTTGTAGTAGTTTAGAGAAGGGCTGTGTGAAGCATTGAAGTGAGCTTTGATCGTTTCAAGCCAAGTCGAAGCGCTTTGAAACCAAAGTTAATGCAGAGGGGGCAAACACGGGAGTGTGAAAAATTGCTTGCGCGTCTTGTCAGTAGGCTTATAGTGGGTACGGCAAGTAGATTCTTAACAGGGGCAAACAGCAAGAGGCTAGTGTGAACGATGGAGAACCTTAAAGTGAAGGAACTCATCGAAATTTGTGAGGAACTCGGCATTACTTTGGGCCGTGCGAAACGAAAGCAAGCGATCCTTGAGATCATGAAGCATGAGGGAGTATCGGCTGAGGAAGTCGATGAGGCCTGGGTGGATATCAAAGCACGCCGCGAGGAGGCTGAAAGGCGAGAAGCTCGCGAACGTGAGGAGGCTGAAAGGCGAGAAGCTCGCGAAGAAGCTGAAAGGCGCGAAGCTCGCGAAGAGGCTGAAAGACGCGAAGCTCGCGAACGTGAAGAAGCTGAAAGGCGCGAAGCTCGCGAACGTGAAGAAGCTGAAAGGCGCGAACGTCGCGAGCGCGAGGAGGCCGAGAGACAGGAGCGCCTTGAGTTGAAACGAATAGAATTGGCAATCCTACAGTGTTCGCAGGCGCCTAGCGTAGCTTCTCCGACGATTCAGGTCAGCGGTTTTAGAATTCGGGACCAACTGCCACCGTTCGTAGTAGGCGAGGACATGGCGAAGTATCTCGTCAAGTTTGAACACGTCTGTGAGCGAAACGCTTTGGAGCGGCCTCTTTGGGCGCGGAACCTGCTAGCTCTTCTTCCCGGCGAAGTGTCCGACGCGATAACTTGCTTGTCGAGGGAAGCGTTTGAGAGCTATGACGAGGTTAAGGAAGTGCTCTTGAGACGTTATAAGTTGTCACCCGAGGCTTTCAGGCAAAGGTTCCGGTATGCTAAAAAGGGGAATGAGTCACACGTTGACTTCGCGTTTCGTCTTAAAGCCGATTTGATTGAATGGCTCAAGGGCGAAGGTCTTTATGACGACCGCGATAAAGTGGTGGAATGCGTTGCATTGGAGCAATTCTACCGCTGCCTCGAGGAGGATGTCAAACTTTGGCTGCAGGACAAACTTGGTGAAGTACAGCTAAACAAGGCAGCAGAGTTAGCTGAGGAGTATTATACTCGCCGAAAGTTGCACAGCAGGGCAGTGCGCGTTGAAAAGGATGAGAGAAAAGAGGGCTTTTCAAAGAAACCTGATCAACGGAGACCCGCTCCGCACCGTAATTTCAAAAAGGACCCGTCTCTTACGAAGGACACTGTAGAGGAAGGGAAAACAGAAGCGGAAAAATCGAGTGAGGTTTCTAAACAACGCACTGATACCACACGGGTGTTTGAATCACGGAAGCCACTAATCTGCTACAACTGCAAAAAGGAAGGGCACATCGCGATAAACTGTAAGCAAAAGTTTGCTTTTGCAACAATTAGAGAATCGGAAAAGAACATGCGGTTGTTGGAGCCGTGTATCCAAGAAATTAGTGTGAATGGGAAAGCGTGTCGAGCACTTAGAGACTCCGCGGCAACCATGGATGTTGTTCAGCCTTCATTGGTGTCTCCGGATGACTTTACAGGAGAATGCGCGTGGATCAGGCAAGTCGCCGAGGAGCAGAGTGCTTGCTTACCAATCGCCACGGTTGTCATTGAAGGCCCGTTCGGTAAGCTTCGCACCGAAGCGGCTGTGTCTGCCGCGCTTCCCGATCGTTTTCCTTATCTCTTCTCCAACAACTCAGAGCAGCTTCTCAAAGAGCAGGGTAAATCGTTCTTCCCCAACTTAGCGTACATGGCCCTCACGCGATCGCAAGCGCGGAAGCTCTCGCAAGAGCTTGACCTTGTTCAAAGCGGTGAACTCTCAAGTGACCTTGTCGGCGGGTCGACGGAACCTCAGAGAGGAAACTTTCCGCGTGAGTCATGTGAGCAGTCGCGCGAGCGGCCCGTCGCCGAACCGACCGGCGCGGTTTCCGTAGAAAGGGGAGACGACATGGCGCCATTGGATCAGAGCGAGAAGGCTGCAACGCTCTCGCCTGTAGCGGAAAGTTGGAGTGAGCTGTCGAGGGTTGATCGAGAAACGCTCATTCGAGAGCAGCGTGAGGACCTCTCGATTAAAGCGCTAATGGAAAGCGTAAACTTAGAAAAAAAAAGAAAAAGAATGTTTCTTTTTTTGAGAAAGCAGGGCTTTTGTATCGGAGCTACACAAATGCGCAAGGTCGCAAGTATGAGCAGCTCTTAGTGTCACAAAAGTATCGTCGCCAACTATTGGAACTGGCGCATGAAAACGCATGGGCAGGGCATCTCGGCATAAAAAAAAGCAAGGCTAGAGTTTCCCTTCAGTTTTATTGGCCGAAATGCTGGAAGGATATCGAAGACTTTGTGCGCTCATGCGACACTTGTCAGAGAGCGGGGAAATCCACGGACAAGTGGAAGGCACCCATGAAGCTTGTGCCGATTATCACAGAACCTTTTCGGCGCCTAGTAATTGATATAGTCGGGCCATTGCCAGAGTCAAGGCAAGGTTGTCGGTACATCCTGACGGCTCTCTGTGTAGCCACAAAATTTCCGGAAGCGATACCCCTTAAGGAGCTCAATTCCCCTCATGTCGTGGATGCGCTGCTATCCATTTTTGCACGCGTCGGATTTCCTTCTGAAATCCAATGCGACAATGGTAGTGTCTTCACCAGCTGCCTTACCTCTACCTTTATGGATAAATGTGGAATAAAAGTAGTGCACAGCTCGATCCATCACCCGCAATCTAATCCGGTAGAGCGTATGCATTCCGTTCTGAAACGGATACTGAGAGCTCTCTGCTACGAGCAAAAATGCGACTGGGAAGCGTGTATTCCTCCCGCTATGTTCGCTTTAAGATCAGCTCCTCATGAGAGCACTGGTTTTAGCCCTGCAGAACTTGTGTATGGCAGGAGTTTGAGAACACCATTGCAAATGCTACGCGAGTCCTGGGAGGGATTCGATGAGGACCCTAATGTAGTTGCGTATGTTCTAGACCTCCTTCAGAGGCTTGGAAAAACGAAAGATCTTGTGGAAAGCCACATGAAGGCTGCACAAGTATTGTCGAAGGAGTACTACGACAAATCGGCGAAGAAGCGCACATTTGAAGTTGGTAGTCAAGTAATGCTGCTGCGGCCGTCCAAAAAGAACAAGCTTGAGGTTCATTGGGAAGGGCCTGCCAAAGTAATATCGAAGCTTTCTGATACCAATTATGAAGTGAAATTAGGAAGGCGGCCGAACAAAATTTACCACAGTAACTTGATGAAACCATACGTTCAACGTCAAGCGGTCGTAAATCTGCTGTTGAATGCTGCAGAGGAAGAGGGAGAAGAAATTTTGAATTCTAGTGATGTAATCGAAAGGGGATCGGAGGTAATCTTGGAGCAGTTGAACCTAGAGCCTAGGTTAAGTGAAGTCCAGAAGGAGGACCTGAGAAGGATTGTTTCCGAGTTTCAAGACGTGTTTTCGGACCGTCCCGGAAACACGACGGTGATCGAGCACGATATCGAGCTAACTTGTGAGGAGCCAATCCGTAGCAAGCCGTATCGTTGTTCCCCCGTGCAAAAGCAGATCATGAAAGAGGAGATCGATAAAATGCTGGAGTTGGGAGTCATAGTACCGGGCGAGAGTGACTATACATCCCCTCTAATATTGGTTCAGGTGCCAGGAAAAAATCCGAGGCCATGCATCGATTACCGGCGTCTTAACGCAATAACTCGAGACCAAACTTACCCGATACCAAACCTAGAGGAGAGGGTGGAAACTGTGTCACAGTTTAGCTATATTTCCACGTTAGACCTCGTGCGAGGGTATTGGCAAGTCCCCCTTACAGAGCCTGCCAGCCGCTATGCCACATTTGTTTCTCCATTTGGAACGTATCGCCCACTTAAGCTGAGCTTTGGATTGAAAAATGCACCCTTTTGTTTTTCAGGCTTAATGGACCGCGTTCTTAAAGGCCTCTCCGAGTTCGCTCTGCCGTATATTGACGATGTCGCCATCTTCTCCAACAACTGGGAAGAACATGTCGAGCATCTACGCGTCGTGCTGAACAGGTTGAGAAAGGCTGGCCTTACCGTGAAACCTACTAAATGTCACCTAGGGTGTGGCGAGGTGTCTTACCTGAGGCACGTTGTGGGGCGTGGCCGGCGTAGACCTTCAGAAATTAAGGTAGCCGCTGTCGTGAACTATCCACGACCAACCACAAAATCAGAGATAAGGGCATTCTTGGGCCTGGCTGGATACTATCAGCATTATGTGCAAAATTACTCTAGCATTGCCAGCCCTCTCACTGACGCGCTTCGAAAGTCCGAGCCGGTTAAAGTAGTATGGGACTCAGAAAAGGAGACTGCGTTTTGCCAGCTAAAACAGGCCCTAAGCGAAAAGCCTGTTCTCATGGCACCCGATTTCTCTAAGAGATTTGTGATTCAATGCGACGCGAGTGATCGCGGCATGGGAGCTGTATTGTGCCAGGAGGACAGTGCTAGTAACGAAAGGCCAGTTTTGTATTTAAGTCGAAAACTCAGCGGCAGGGAAGAGGCGTACAGTACCTCTGAAAAGGAATGCGCTTGCCTCGTGTGGGCCGTTCAAAAGCTAGCTTGTTATGTCTCCGGTTCGAGGTTTGTGGTTGAAACGGACCACTGTCCTCTAACCTGGTTAAATAACATGTCGCCTAAAAGTGGCCGGTTACTGAGGTGGAGCATGATACTCCAACAGCACAACTTTGACGTTCGCTACAAAAAAGGAAGGCTAAACGCTAATGCAGACGCATTGAGCCGTGCGTTTAGTTAGTACCTTCTCAACCTTTCGGTTTCTGGCTGGCGATTCGGGGCAAAATTTTGACCTCATCACGACCTGGGCTGAGCGCTCTCGTTCAGAGTGATCTCAAGGGGCCAACTTTATGTGGTATTCTAATCCGTTACGTTGTTGTACGTGGGGAAAAAATTGAGTTGTCATTTTAAGGGTCTTTGGAACTAAATTCCGATAAACACGTAGATGGGTATATGTTGTACTATACTTTGTCTGGTGTTCTGTCGGGTGACCGAGGGCACTTGCTTGTGTCGTGTGTTGTCTGTTGTCGAACCGTTCTTAGCAAGTTGCAGAACCATCGACAAGTGCTGAAACCGAAGATGGTCAGAAGAGACGAGCGAAGTTGGCCAGCAAGTTGTGGCGACAAGCCAGTGGAGTTGGGATCCGTCGTCAAAAATGGGATGTGTTCCCGGAACAGTCTGGAGCTGTATTCTCCCCATGGCCCTGGAGGCGAACCTGGAGGGACCTGGCGAACGAGCGCACCTGACATCCGAGCCCCGTGGAAGCAGCTCGTCTTTCCGGTGCATTGTCTGGCGGCGGGGGTGCTGTTATGCCAGCGAGTCCTCGTCAAACGTCCGTGCCTCTGAAAAAGGCAATCTGGGTCAAGGCCAGCCCGCAGTCCGCCTGGCGCGAACAACTCAGCGGCGTGAACACGCGCGGCGCCTCTCTGGCCCACGTGCATTGAGTCAGCAGCGCACGTGACAGCGAGCCGGCGTCCTCATGTCTGGTGGTCTGACGCATTGCGCGGCGACCCCATTGGAGGAGTCTGCCCTGACGACCAGCGGCGCTTCTGATTGGACATTTTGGTTGGACCCGGTGCAAATAAAAGAAGCCCTGCGGCGTGTCGTGATCGGCGGTCTTAGGCGAAAAGCTGACCTATGTGTTAGAGAGGAGAGCTCGGCTCTTCGAGTCTCTGTCGGCCCCAGTGCCGAAATTGTAACGCCTCTGTATATATGCTGTACATAAACCTTGTTTGACTCACCGTCGTCTCGTCCGCTCGTCTTATCAGCTCTGCGCAGAAGCAGTCGCGAGCTGATAAACATACGCTACCAAACGGCTGGTGACCTTCCCGGCGGAGTTGGAAGCAGTGGCGCCTTCGGGACCGTGTTGGCGTCGCCGTCTTTCGCAACACCATCCACAAAAACGTCGATGAGGTTTGTCGGAGAAATGCGAGGACTTGATTCTTTCGACGACGACGCTGTTCGTGCCTCCAAAACTGCGGCATCTAGTTTTCCGAGTGTGAAAGGCAGGGTCGACGGCGCATAGGCGACAGGGAGCGACGCCGGGGAGATGGAAATCGGTGACTGACAGAGGGAGGGCGGTCGGGTGAAGAGGATCCTTGTTGATGTGCCGTGTTGTTGAAGCGCCGAGAGTCGTGCGAGAATCTTTGCATGGAGTCGCTCCGAACGAGAGGGCGGCGGCGGCACAAGCGAGCCACATGTCCTGCGTAACCGCAAGAATAGCAAATCGGGCGATTGTCTGCGGTGCACCATGGATTCGGAAACGCTGCAATCGGCCGGCTGAACGGAACTGGTGATGACCGAACAGGGATCGGTGAGGTAGTATAAGTGGGCTGTCGAGGTGCTCTGGCTGCAACGACTTGCGCATACGTCAAGGGTGCGGCCTCCAGAGGTGGTGAACGAGCGAAATGCCTTTCGCTCGTTATGAGGTGAGGTAGCGTCCGCTACCTCATCTTGTATGACGTGCCTTATGGCCGGGGCCAGATGATCTGGGGCCAAAGGATGCGTTTGTGCTGGCTCGGGCGCGCTCGATAAAATGGAGAGCTGCCGAGCGACCTCCTCCCGCATGAACTGCTTTATGCGAGCCAACATGTCGTTCTGGTCTCCGAGAGTCAAGGCCGCGATCGAATCACGTTGTTCCAGAGAGCGCCGTGTTTGGGCGCGTTGCTTGCGCAATTCGTCAAAACTCTGGCACAAGCGGACGAGTTCGGCAATGGTTTGTGGGTCCTTGGCTAACAACATTTGAAATGCGTCATCGCATATGCCCTCGAGGATTTGTTTGATTTTGTCGGCTTCGCATCGCTGGGTTTACTCGCTTGCACAAGTCAACAACGTCTTCAATGTAGCAGGTAAAGGTCTCTCCATGCTGTTGAGCGCGCTCACGAAGTCGTTGTTCTGCGCGGAGTTTTCGCACAGCAGGGCGATCGAAGACTTGCGAAAAGGAGGCCTTGAATGAATCCCAGCTGGCAATGTCGGCTTCGTGATTGCGCAACCAGAGACTAACGACGCCGGACAAGTAAAAGCTTACGTAGGTCAGCTTAGCCGCATCGTCCCACTTGTTCGCTGCGCTCACCTTGTGGTAAGTAGCCAGTCACTCCTCAACGTCTTGGCCATCATTGCCGCTGAAGATCGGTGGGTGACGCAGTGGCCATACGCCAGGACATGTAGAGGAGGGAACTTGCGAGGTACTTTGGGTGGAGGGTTCTTCCGGCATTGCTGGCACTGCAGGTAAGGTGCGACTTCGTAGTTCCAGCTTTGAAGACTACCCAGCACCTCCATCAAATTATAAGGGGGTTTATTGAATAAAGCCAACTGCCTGGTTCAAGAGGCGTCAGTCACTGTCACGAGCTCAGCTCTTCGTCGTAGTCGTCTTTCAGGTGCTCCAACTAGATACTGTCTCTCTCCTTCTTCCCCACTACATAAGGTATAATTTATGCTTGATTGAAGTAATGACATTCAAACTACATAACCAAGAATTTTTCGTTGTAGGGGTTTCGACCATATGCACATATTCAAAGTATATGGCCAGAACCAATCATTCATTTGATCTCATTCAGGCCTTGTATTCATTATTAGGGGCTATTGCAATAAATTTAATAGAGCTTATTGGTGGGGCTTATCTAATGAGTTTGTGTACACATCATGGTACATGTTAATCTGATTTTCAATTTACAGCGTACACAAAAACCACTGCCACAGGGAAAGGCTGGGAGTGCCAAGAAAAGCTTCTTGTGCCTTCAATGGGCACCAAGCTTGCTGAGCGGCGAGCAGAGGAAAAAAAAGTGCGGTCCTCCAATAAAGATAGTCATTTTTGCAGCATTATGTGTTTGTGAGTTTTGTAAGTATAAAAAGAGGAACGTGCCTGTGCATGCGTGGTGCTGCCATGTGTGCATCGCCATGCAGCCCTCGCGATCAATGCACACATAAGCCATTGAACTTAGCTTTATTGTGCTAATTATTAAATCCTGCCTGCTGCTGTCCACGCAGTGCTTGCCACTGTTCAAATGCTGTGGCTGTTGTGTAGCATATCTTACACTCACCTGGTACTTTAGCAAATTCACCTGCTGTACAGGCAGATGTGACTGTGTTTATATATATATATTATGCAGCTGGCTTGATCATACCTGCAGCAATATGATTTGTGTGTGCACGTACGTCAGACAATTTTACTGTTGTGTTCCCCAGCTTTCTAGAGCTTCAAATCTAGAGTTGATACTCTGGTCATACATCCACCTTTGTTATAAACATCAAATAATAGACTAATTAAACTCGATCCTTCATCAATCTTCATATAAACCGTCGACACCAAAGTTTATAAGGTTAGCAAATGGATATATAGGCTGAATTCACTGGAAACCATTGGGGGCACCATTAATTATCAGGCAGTAATTATTATGGCTGTAGAATGATCCGTGAAACTGTTGTGGCCATGTATGGCAATTTTTATATATATCCATATAAAGGATTTTTGTAAGGGTGCTCTAGTCGACACTGGCGCCGACTACTGAGTTATGAGTGCTCCACTCGTGGCTGAACTCAGGAAGGTGACGACTCCTTAGGGGCATGTGTGAAACCTTCGGACAGCAGAAGGTCACTTCTTGACACCGATAGGGTGATGTACCGCAAGGCTGCAAATCTGTGAATCAACGTTTTGTTTCTTTCATAGTGCTTCCCCAATGCTCCCTGAAAATTATTCTTGGCGTGGAGCTCCTTCGCGAGAATGGCGCTGTTATTGACGTTCGAGACTGCCTCGTTATGTTTGCTGACGACTATGCTCCAAAACCTAGAGATACCATTTTCAGAGAGGACTGAGCTTCGTAGTGTCGACGACACCATCACACTTCCGTCACGAACCAGCATGTTCGTTACTGTACAGGGTGATATAGATCATTGCAGAAGTGGTGTCGCTGAAGAAAACCTTTCGGTGCTCTTGGCTCAGCAAATCTGCGTTGCCCGCGGCATAATCCAATATAAACGTGGGATAACTGAGTTGTTGGTCGAACATTTTCTCAGATAGGGGTCACCACTTTTAGCAGAGCATACCAACGTTTGGCCAAGCGAACAACTATCGCTCATTTCAAACCTATTGGCGCCACACCGCGGTAGTTCAGTGACTAAGGTACACGGCTGGTGACTCGTAAGTTGCGGGATCCAATCTCAGCTGTGGCGGCTGCATTTTCGATGGAGGCGAAAATGCTTTAAGCCCATGTGCTGAAATTGAGGTCCGCGGTAAAGAACCCCAGTTTGTCAAAATTATCGGAGCTTTCCACTACGGCATCGTTCATAATTATACGTTGATTTTGTGACGTTAAACCCCGCATATCAATAAATCAAACCCATTGACAATGGAGTGTGTTTGACGATTGCCCCGATTTCTGCAGCAGTTAAAACTAACACCATGGTGGTCGATACAGTTGATATCAATACGATGTTGTGATGTGGGCAAAAAACAAAAACAAATGCGCTTTATTCTCTGTACGTTTAGCGACTGCATGTTCATAAAGCGCATGCTTCTCAACATGCGCTCAAACAATATATATTCCACAGATACGATGGAGCCGCAGTTTTCAATACGGACTCGCTGACTGACAGAAACGGTACCGTAGGCTGATAACATAGACCCTGTTTAGACGTAGGCGATGAAATAACGTTTCCAGATGGCGATGAATTTCGAATGAGAGTCTTTTTCTCAGATAGGGGTCTATTGAATGAAGGAAGGCATAATGATGTGTCGGAAGGTACCAGTGTCTTTTATTTTCTTCAATCGCAAGTCTTTCGGCCATCTGAGCTGCATCTAATTTAGTGAAATAAGTTCGTCTTGAATTGTGTTGTCGAAGACCTTTGCGTGCTGCTTCATCTGCTCTTTCGTTGGCGGGAATGCTATAATGATCTGGTATCCACTGAAATTTGATAGAGTTCTCTGAGGTCACAGCCAGGTGATGTAGATATACTATGTCAAATGAAACGTGGTGAGAATTTGTTTTCTTTAGGAGGTTGAACAATATTTGTTGTGCTCCCTTATAGACGGGGAAAATTACCCATCAGTCCGGCATTCGGCGCAAGATGTAAAGGACAGCTTCTCTGATGCCACGAAGTTCTGTTGCTGTCGAGGATCTCCGTTGCAGTCTACAGGATAGCATTTGTCTTGTAGAAGAGATATAAAGTCTATAAGAGAAAGTCTCTTGGGTGGTTAAAACGTCGTTGTATATATGCGAGTGCTGAGCATAGTTGTCGGCTAAGAAGAGGAGAGTAGACTGCATTAGCGCAGCCTGTGACAATCGTCTGTTTGCCCCATTGATGCCATGTACAAATTTTTTTATAGCTAGAGGCGAAAGTATCCAGGGAAGAAATATTGCAGGCATTAATTTTTGTGGCTGATTAAAAGGGGAGAGTTAAAGCATATGCACAGCTTGGCCGAACGAAGAATAGCTGTGCGTTAAGTGAACTCGGTACAGGAAATACTTTTTACTTCGTAATACATGTCGAAGATGATTACGCATGTTTTTTTGGATAGAGATGGCATCCAGTGGGAGACATCCTGCTTCCGCTACACTTCCCAATGATGATGAGCTCTTCGGGAGCCCAAGACATATTTGTAGGCAGCTGTTGTGTGCGGCTTTCCGAATTCTCTTAATTACTGGGGATAATTGGTGAAGCACCAGTAGACAATAGCGTAATATTCCTTCAATGTATGCTTTCTGAAGCAGTACCAGTGAGCGGCAACTACATCCCCATCGTGTTTCAGCCACGACTTTAAAGAGTTGAGTTGCTGCTACTATTATAGTTCGAAGTTTCTTCACCTGAGGAGACCAGGAAAGATTTCTATAGATGATGAATCCCAAAAATCTTCCAGACCGTACATAGATGCCGACATTGGACTACACACAGACGCCAGTAACATCGGTCTTGGTGCTGTCCTCGTCCAGTGACAAGGCAACGTTGAACGTCCAATTGCTTATGCTAGCCGGATTTTATCATCTGCACAGGGGAATTACACGACCACTGAAAAGGCGTGCCTAAAAGGGGTATCTGGGCAACAGCTAAACTCAGACCATATTTGTATAGTCGCGTGTTCGAGTTGTTACCGATCAACATGCACTCTGCTGGTTGGCGAACCTCAATGACCCTTCCGGACGTCTAGCCAGGTGGAGCCTTCAGGAGTTCGATTTCACAGTCGTGTACAAGTCTGGAAGGAAGCATATTGGCGTGGACAGCCCTTCCCGAGCGCCTCTTACGTCGGCCTCAGGTAATCAGGAACTCGACGGCCGTTTTGTCTGCGGTGTTAAGTGTATCTGACTTGGCTGAACAACAGAAGAACGATTCCGAGCAACAAGTAATTGTATATCCTGAAGACCGCAGTGTGCATCCACCTCGAGCACTCACATGCCATCGTTCTGCTTTCATAGCAATATCCTCTATAAAAGCAACTTGGACCTTACGCGACTGAGCCCCTGCTTGTCGTCCTGCCTGCGTTACGAGCCGATCTTTTTGTCTGCCTGTCACGATGAGCCTTCCTTTGGCCACATGGGATTCACATGAACCTTGGTCCGAATTCACGAACACTACTACTGGCCTATGCTCAATCGGGACGCAAGAATTACATGAAAATGTGTCAAGAGTGCCAGCGCCGTAACGCACAACATCCGTGCCCAGCTGGCTTTTTGAAGCCTGTTTCTCTTCCGACAAAACCATTCACACAAATTGGTATGGATGTGCTCCAACCTTTTCTCAAGTCTCATGATGGCTACCGCTGCATTGCAGTCGCTACTGATTACATTACGCGCTACTGCAAAACAGAAGCATAAAAACGTGAGACTGCCTACTTTTTTGTGAAAAAGGTTGTCCTCCGTCGTGACGTACCAGCAGTTGTCAAAACTGATCGTGGCACAGCTTTACCGCCCTGATAAACCAAGACGTACTGCAGCTTAGTGGAATAGCGCATCGAAAAACTGCTGCATAATAATCACAAAGCAACGGCCTTACAGAGAGACTAAACAAGTCGATCGCCAATATGCTATTCTTGTACGTTAACCAAGACAACAAAAACTAGGATGGCATCTTCCCCTACGTCACGTTCGCTTACAACACCGCTCTGCGAAAACAACTGGGTTCACACCATTCTGGTTTCTTCACGGCAGGGAGGTCACTACAATGCTGAATGCCATGCTTCTACCATACGGAAACCAGATTATTGTCAAGACGAACACATTTATCAGGCTGGTGGATGCAACTCGCAAGCTTGCAGTCGAACGAATCAATAAGCAACAACGCATTGACTCGCTGTGGTACAACGCTCGTCGTCATGACGTCTGCTACTAACCCGTAGAGCGAGTATGGCCATGGACTCCCACTCGACAATGGGGCTGGTCGGAAAATTTGTTACACTGCTCTTTTGGTCCATATATAGAGCGCTAAGTTGTCTAAGCGAAGTGAACTACGAAGTTCTTGACGAGGACACGGCTCGTCAATCCCACCGTTCACAACAGCCACACGTCTTCCATGTTTTGAGAAAGAAACCGTTTTACCAACGCTGACTATTCGTCAAACTCGCTTAGGTAGACTTGCAGGTATTGTGAACACCCTCTTGTGTACTGGTTATTGTATGTGTTTTCTTTTCATTTCGTAATCTCTGGGGAGGGTGGTAATCACTAGTATAAGTTCTGCAAGCATTGTTTCTGGAGATGCTGGAAGAGTTGTATGTGCCGCTGTACAAAAGAGGACGAAGATGAGCTTGCGGAAAAGACAATAAAGTCATAATGTCGGCGGTCGTACCCACATTACGTTCTTGTGTGCTCTTACCTACAGGTTGAAGTTACGGTGTAACGTGACAATGTGTTCGCAAACGATCAACGAGAGGACAGCTCATTGCGTTTGCCGTGGGAGCAGGCGCGCGAGGGAATACGCGGAATGTTCATAGAGGGCGCTTATTGTTCCACCGGGAATTCTCGAACGAGAAGCAGTATATTGAACGTGTATTACCTTAAGAACGCCACGAAGTGTTAGAGCTCATTTATGATGCACCTTTTGGCGGGCATTTTTCAGGAGAAAAAAAGAAAGAGCGCGTTCGTGGTGCATTCTTTCGGCCGACAATGGCGTTGGACATAAAAAATAGCAGATCCCATTACATTGGGAATTGATGATATGCGAAGCACGATTAAGAAAGGTTGATATGTCACTTTAAACTCAACACAACGTTGCGAAATGCGGGTAAATTATGGCGTACATGACTTATTTATCATGATTATTATGTTTGGACGCGTCATCTACCTTCGTCGTCTATTCACGTCACGTAATACCAACTTTGGTATATGTTGAGCTAGCAAAACGGTGGCGATCGCGCTATGGGCATAGCATGTAATAATGTTTTGCATGGCACGCATGTCATGATTATCATGCTTGGACGTGTCATTTACCTTCGTGGATTGTCTATTTAATTCACGTGATAGTAAATTTGGTATATGTTGAGCTATCGAAATGGCCGCGAGCGCATCATGAAGGGCCCAATATACTCCGACGTAACGTTGCCGCGCACGCACGCTGGGCGCAGCGACGCTACGTGAGCGAAACGCGAGCACTAGGCGGGACCGGCACGACCAGCGTCCGGAGGCGCCATAGAGTTTCCTAATATCCAATGGAGGGAACTCTGGCGCTAGTCTCTGTGAGAGCTGGAACGCACGGTCCCTCAGTGAGCATGGGAATGATGGGTGGTACACAGATTTGTCTAACCTTCGTACTTCTGGCTCCGTGTGCTCGTGTTGCTTGGAGCTGTTTTCTCACGAAACAAAATCAACAAATGTTCAGCAGTTGCACTTCAGCACCTTATTCTTTTAGACTTACCATTTCAAATCAGGTCACAATATTGAAAGGAAATCGTTCTTTCCTTCAAAGCGAAACAGAAGTCATCAATAAGCGAAGCGGCAAGTGCGATTCGCTGCCCGCAAGTATGAAGATTAGACAAATCTGTGTACGACCCATCATTCGGGTGGTCGCTAAACGATCGCAGCGCCAGAGTCACCTCTAGTTAATTTTAAGAAACTCAAATGTTGGCGCATGGCCTCCGAGATTGCGGGCGCGCAGCGAGGTTCTCTCCGGCCGTCCCGATCGCCGCACTCCCCAGCGAAACCAGCGAGTCTTCTCTCCCGCGTCCGGCTACCGCTAGAGGGTGCGGTTAATGGGGGTGTGGAGAAGAAGAAGAAACTGCCGAACACTTGATAATGTTCTGTAAAGGGCTTCACCCTTATGATGATGGCGCAGAGCTTTCAAAGCACTGGGGTTTAGGGACCGGGAGGGCAAAATAGACTTTAAGCGGATAGACTTAACTAGAAGGAGGTTATCTGATTGGTGGCTAAAGTGAAGGCACGAGTGAAAATTAAACCCCTCACTGCAAAGTACGAATCCTCAAACTCACTTTTTAAAGAAAAAAAAATAAATCTAGTTTTTGGTTCATTAAGTATTACGGCTTGGTGGCGCTAGCCACCGCCCGATCTAAAGGGTACAGCCATATCCATCCATCCATCCATCCATCCATCCATCCATCCATCCATCCATCCATCCATCCATCCATATCCATATTCATATCCATATCCATATCCATCCATCCATCCATCCATCCATCCATCCATCCATCCATCCATCCATCCATCCATCCATCCATCCGTCCATCCGTCCGTCCGTCCGTCCGTCCGTCCGTCCGTCCGTCCGTCCGTCCGTCCATCCATCCATCCATCCATCCATCCATCCATCCATCCATCCATCCATCCATCCATCCATCCATCCATCCATCCATCCATCCATCCATCCTCGAGTGGTGGAGACCACAGCAGAAAGCAGCGTGCGGGTTTCCTGCGTGCGCATGTTTTTTTTCCTTCGCGTGCGAGCAAAAATGACCGACAAATTCTTCTGGCTGCACTGAAGGCAAATATATTTTCAGTTACTTCTTTTATTTTGGTCCGATTGTCCAATAAAAGCATGACAATTGCTGATGTTTTCTCATATAGATCATTGCTAGGAGGTATTATTTAGTCTGTGACCGAAGCATTCTAGCATTCCCCCTTTCTGGAGACGCGTATACGGGTGAAAACTGGGTTGATTGTCGTCGTTGAATTACTTTGCCCTCCTATCATTAGAGATCGGACTACTATTTTATCGCGTACCGTTATTTATCAGGTGGTCAACCGAATTTGACTTATGCTCTAGAAAATTAGGTGCCGTGATCGTGCAACTCATGATTGTGATGTTATTTTTCTGGAATATTGTGAAAAGCTACTTTTAGCCGACCTACATTTACTCTCCACGTCCTTCACAGTGAAAGTGGTTCAGTTATCAACGTTCCCTTTTTTCGTCATTTGTCTTTGATTATGTTTTGGTAGCACAATGGCAATATCAGTATCGTGTTCATTTACAGTAATATCGACTGCATCTAAATCAAATGGTCGCACATTTGGCGAAACGGTATCTTTCAGAAAACCAAGTATTCGTCGAGGTATACCATTGAAGAATAGAAAGTTTGAATTGCCTCTGCTATGCAACGCGCAGTGTTTTATACCTGATACACAAAATTCTGAACGCGCGCGGCGTTCTTCTACAACAAGCAAAACATCTCGATGTTCGTTCCTACATTACCTAACATATCCACTGAACACCTTAGATCTCACAGTGCGAGTGGGTGACCGTAAGGGACGAAAGCGCACATGTAAGCAGCCCGTGGTTGTCGCAGAGCCGGTGACGTTCAGTCTGGAGTTCCTCCCTGTCTCCTGCTTCAGTGGCACGACGGGATATAGTTGGAAAGAGAACCTTAGTAGCCTCGCGGGCGAGTGCGAAGCGTTCGATGCTTTGAGAGCTCGTTTTTCGCTCCATACATGGAGGAAGGAAAAATATAGGAAAGGCCATGACGTCATATTCGTGGAGCCGCTGCATCGCAGACACCCGGACTACGTCCCAGCGGAAAAGTAAATAAACTCTTCACGATTTGCGGCGAGCAACCGCGGCGGCGGCCTTGGAAGCGGCTCCGGCGGAGTTGTAGCTGATAGGTGTTCTTTAACGGCAGCGAGACAATTCGTGAATACTGCTTCTTTTACGCGTTTCTGAAGAAAGCTGTGCGATGCCCAGATGTAGTGTATACTCGGTGCGAACCGCGTGCCCCGCCGGATGTACCTGGTGGCACTTTTCACATATGTTCGCTTCACTGTTGATAAATAATGCATAATATTTGCATGCGGGGCTCTCAGCTGTACGCTCAGTTGGTTCTTACTCATTGTGTCAACTGAAATCACAAGCAAACTTTCGTTTTTAGTGTTGCAGACATCGTGTCGCGTTTGTAGAAGTTGTATCGTTCATACGGAAGGACAATAATCTTTTCTAGTTATCGGACTAAATGTGTATGTATTGTACGGTGAGCGCTCGCTGCGTGTTAGTTGTGTGCGCACTGGAATTACACACTTTACGTGCATGATCGCATGTACACTACAATTATGCCTTCTTACCGACGTGAAGTACGTCAAGCACTAGGCTGGCGTTGCACGGAATAGCTAAGAAGTAAACTCTCAAAATTGTGCATTGCCACACTGACAAACATACGAGCAAAGAACTGCTAATCGGCCCGTAGATCGAGAAATCTGCCAAAGAACAGAAAGGCCTTACGGTGAGCAGATTGCGTAAGTAACTGTTGGGTGAGTTTGAACACGATGATGTAGGGGCTGAATGAGTTTGGTTACGACACGTACCGGTGCTCTGTGCTGTTGCACAAAAACACTCCACGAAGTACTTCACCACGGCGCGCTTGGGCCTGCCACGCGCTAACAGTATCTGAAAGGTGTGCTCGCAACATTTGCTGCATGCAAACCGTACAACAAGCGTTAAGTTTACGCCGGGGCTATAAGTCCGCGGAGCGTCTGATGTTTTGTTTGCCTCATACCAGTTTGTTTGCTCCATAAATTGGACGTCACTTACGCCACGTTTCTCGCAATGCATTGGGATAAGACAGGGCCTCTCCTCAGTTTTTCCTGTCTCCATGATGCCAGACTTGACGGCGTCAGCACATTGCGAGAAGAGAGCAAAACAGTTGCTGATGCCGAGCGCCGAGTTTGCTTGGTCCAGCGACCGTTCCTCTCCAGCGGG
The DNA here is from genome assembly GCF_043290135.1 of Rhipicephalus microplus. Lineage (NCBI taxonomy): Eukaryota > Metazoa > Arthropoda > Arachnida > Ixodida > Ixodidae > Rhipicephalus > Rhipicephalus microplus. The sequence goes on from NC_134703.1 coordinate 174,398,786, forward strand.
TGATGATGATGATGAACAAACTTTATTTAATTAGCAGAAAGGTCCTCTTCCCCTTTCAGGTGCGAGAGGAAAAGGGAGGACCAAACCTAGACGACGGCCAGCGGGTGTTATTATTTTAAGTGTGAATACACTTTATAAGCGACCCCAACCCATCCACCGCCGTCGGCGGCGTCCGCAGTCTTCTCTCTATCTTTAAAAGAAAGAAGACTTGGCGGGCCGCAGCGCGACACTCTACCGAATAAAGCCTGTTTCACATGCGAGCGATTTTGCTCCAAGAGCGGAGCGGCAGTTGCCACGCCAGGCCAAAACAGGTTTTTACCGCGGCGACTAGACGCCCTTGTGAAATTCGCCAGAGTTGGAAAAATTCGCTAGCGGCACAAGCGGCAGAGCAACCAGTGACGTCGTTTGACTCGTGATGACGTGGGTGGAGTCGAGAAGTTTACGCGCGCGCGGCGAGGAACTGGTTCCACAGAACAACTCGCTCCGACTGAGTAGCAGACGACATTCGTCCTCTCACCGGCTCAGAAATGTTTCACACTGCTTTCAACAAGTCGCTGATAGAAGTGTTGAAACAATCTATTCTTTGGGACGTCAAGATGGAGGATTTCCGCAAGAACCATAAGAAGAGCATTTTTTGGGAAGACATTGCCGAAGTCGCATACTTCGATAAAGTAAACGTCGCGGCTTGAACTGGCCATGTTCACTGGTGAAGTCTAAGTGCAGCTGTTTTCCTTTCGTTGCTCTCGACGATGCTTTCGCCGTAGTAACAATCGCGTGCGGTGCCTTTTTTTATTTCAATAACATTATTACTACTTTCTTTTTTCTGTTTTTGCGTTTTCATCGAGAGTTATTCCCACGTAGAGGAGCCGCATGGCACGCCGTACTTCTATGTAGCAGCAATTGTTGCTGGTTTAACAAATGATGACATTTGGTGTCGCGGTGCAAAGATGAAAGGCTTCACATGAACGAGAGAGCAAGGACGTCTTCTACGGTAGTGGACTTGAGATGTAGCATTCCACACAGGTCACTGAAAAGGAATTTCGTGATGTGACTCAAAAAAAAAGGGCGCGAAGCCTGTCATGGTTCGGGGCAATAAGGCACTCATCAGAGGTTTTTATATTTGTTCTCCCCTTCAACACCTGGATTTCTCACTAAAACCCTGGCTGACTTGTCCGCGTCCTCTGCGACGCTTTTCTCGCAATGAGCAATTGCACCGCAGAGCGCTGAAGTTTGCAGGCTGTCGACAGGTCCTGCCACACTGGCCAGCTGCTCTCCGTGATATTCAGTGCAGGAATGGGCGGCTGGCTAGGCGAAAATAGATGTTCGGTCGCGAGCACAACATACACTGCGTAGATAACGAAGAACATCTGTTGATTTCAGGCATCAGGGCAGCAACACATGCCTAGAAACATGCATCTAAATTACATGGTCGAATGCTACCAATTGAATGTCACTATGTCCCGACGGCAAAGGTGTGTTGTGTGAAATGACGTCATACTTCGGCTTTTCTGCTCACCACCGCAGCATTTATGGACGCAAATGCAAGCTAAAGCAAGAATTGCTGCGTAGTCCCTAACCTGCGCCGTGCACAAGTGTATATACAGCAGTCAAAGAACCGGAACAACGAGCGTATCACGTATATTATGCTACCTGCCGTTGATGAAACTCTTCATCCTGGAGTGCTTTACTGAATTATTGAAAAATTTAAGAGGCTTACTCTTTAGGGTGGAAGCATACGAATTCGAGCGCCAGAAGAGATGTAGACCATTCAGAAAACCCCAATGAAGGATGTGTTCGCATGAGCCAAAGGGTGACCACAAACACTGTCGAAGCTTACTACTTAGAGTTTTTATCAAAACTCTTATTTTGACTCGAGCGAACAGGTACAAAAATTTAGGTATAAATTTTGCGAGTTGTGTATACTGGGCTGACAAAAACCTCGTTCAGTGTCCCAATGTTGAATCGCTGAAAGCAAAAGCAATGAATCGGAGAAACATGGGAAGTGCTGCGCAAAACGCGCTCGTAGTTCTAAGCATTCACTTAGCTGGAGCAGCTGTATAATAAAACTATACAAGCAAACTCTTTTTTTTTTTGCTTCTCCATGGTCAGTTATATCAGTTATATGAGCGCGCAACAAGAATCATACGTGACAAAGCCAGGACAAAACAAAAAGCAGCTGCAAACGTTGCTTATTTGTTGTAAAATACATGTTAAAACTAGTTCAATGAGTGTACAGATGCGTAAAAGTCGAGCGGCTATTGATGATGAACCTCGTAGCACAGGGGCGCCAAATGAAGCACACTTGGAGGAGAGCAAGGCTTTCAGATACTACTGAAAACAGCGGTTGACCGGCGCCTTCCGCGGACAACACTGGCCGCTAGAGCGGCGGGCGTCGCGCAACAGCAGCGGCGCATGTGAAACGAACGCGCGTCCGCGCGTCCTCCCGCCGCTCATCGCTGCGACCGCCGTCGCTCGTTCGCTCGCATGTGAAACAGGCTTAAGCCACGGACGCGACGCTGATATCGGTGTCGCTCCTCCGCTCTCCTCGTTCGCTGCAGCTGCGCGCGCACCCCTCTCTCTCGCGCGCCCACCTTCTCTCTCAGTCTCCCGTCGAGAGCGGGTCGTGCGATGGATGTCCCGGAGGCAACGCTACCATCTGGATATAAGGCGCGTTACTGACACCGATATATATATATATATATATATATATATATATATATATATATATATATATATATATATATATATATATATATATATATATATATATATATATTGTTTTTTTTTTTCGTAACGCGCTCATGCTGCGGCGTTCGCGTGGTTACCTTGCGTGCATGCGTCGCTGACATGCTGCATAAAGGACAGAAAATTTTGAAGTGGTAGTCAAAATGAATGTTTGATTCAATAGTAGCGATTTATTAATTAAGTCGCCGACTGCTTACGGTTTGTACAATTATGGCTATGTTAATGCTGTAGTTTATCCCTGTTAGAAAAAGTGACGTCAGTTCTTGTTTTTTCAACTTAATTTCAGGAATATGTCATAGTGATGCGTGCCCTTCTGCATATCAGGAAAAAAAACTTGGGCACGAGGTGCCAGCATGCGCAGTGGCGGTGTCAACGGCGCTGCAGATGCCGGATTTGTGAGTAGGCGCGCAAATAAAACGCTTCACATTTATTAAAAACAGACAGCCCAAGCGACAAGCGAAATCATAATGCCGCATACTGCGCTCACGGTTACACGCAAATGAAAGGGTCACTTTCATGTTTGTTTCGTGCAACTACCCTTGATTGAGATTAGACGCTTTTAAAAGAATTTTTACAGGCGCGCTGGCGTAATCACAGCTGCAACGCATAGCGCGACGTCGTTTTATTGCTTTAAGGAATGAAGCTTTTTATAGCATCACTTGGTTGGTCTTCCTTCTAGCCAGCGTAGCCAGCATATCCACAGACTGAATGATATGATGAGTGGGGCGAAGCGTACGTCCCTTAGATGTGTGCTGTAGTGTGATAGAAGTCGACGGACGCATGGACGAATGAACGCAAGGATGAATGGATGTTACGCTTCACTCCAATAATTATTCACCCCGTGCATATGATGTGATTTTGTTTTTTTTTATTACTCGCGCTTGAACAGCGTTTTGCTTGTCGTTGACAAGTCCCCCTGAAAGTGCCTCATCTTTAGGGAAGAGCAGTTGGGGCGAGCACTTCTGGACGGCCGGCGTACCAGCCTAAGAAGCGAAGAACGCTTCTAAAAAGCAATAACACCACGTCGTGGTGCAGCTGTGATCACAATAGGGCGCCCGCAAGAATTCTCGAAGCAGCGTTAGCGTTAGAAAGAGAAGCAGCGCTAGTTCAATGAGGGCAAGAAGAATCCATTCAACCGAGTGTGAAAAGTAATCCATGGACGTAGAACGCTGCAATCGTTTGACCTCGCTAGCGGATCGGGCTGCCATTTTTCTTTTTTCTTCGCAGCCCGAGAACTTTGAAGTTTAGCTTCGAGCGCATGCGGATCTCTTGCAAAGACATCGCAATTTCAATTGATCTAATATGGGCGGCGCCAAAATACAGCAAAATAAAAACCCCACTTGAAAATAAAGCGCCCCAGCATTGACTTTGCCTCTCGTACTCCTTGATCCGACATTTCCAAACGAACACAAATCTATATAAAAGCGCAAAACCACTTTTTCTCGCCACATAAAAGCTTCGCCCACAGCGTGGCAGCCTTTTCGACCGAAAGAAAGAGTGCCGCGGTGCGGAGAAAAGAGCGCGCCACGCGTACGTCAGCCAACACGTGCTCTCTGTGCGATTGGGACGGCTGGAGAAAAAAGCCCAAGCATTTCCCCAAGGGTGAACATGGTTAAGTGCGAATACATGGGTTGATGCTATGAGGGGTATTTATTAATTCGCACTATTATATTTATTAATCACACTATGGTGCCTTTATGGTGTAATGGTTCCTGGGAATCGCAATTTGATCACACGGGGGAGTTTACGTTAACTCACAGGCGAATGCCAACGGATTTTAACTTTACTCCCCCCACGACCCGCGCTCGACGGGAGACTGAGAGAGAAGGCGGGCGCGCGAGAGAGAGGGGTGCGCGCGCAGCTGCAGCGAGCGAGGAGAGCGGAGGAGCGAGCGAAGGGGGAGGGGGTATAAGGCGCGTTATTAACACCGATATCAGCGTCGCGTCCGTGGCTTATTCGGTAGAGCGTCGCGCTGCGGCCCGTCAAGTCCTCTTTCTTTTAAAGATAGAGAGAAGACTGCGGACGCCGCCGACGGCGGTGGATGGTTTGGGGTCGCTTATAAAGTGTATTCACACTTAAAACCCGCCGCGCGCCCGGAATCTCGGAGGTCATGGTCGGTGCGGCCCGACAGCAACCGGCGCAATATGCAACATGCTGAATTTCACGCCCACTGCCCAAACAGGGCTGACCGCCAGGAGGCGCCAAGCTGCGAAGACATGTTCACACTGCGCTCCGCTTTCCCGAAGCTTTTCTAAGAGCAATTTCGCGCAAACTCATCTAAAAATCTTATAGTCTGCTTTGTGAAGTTCTCCTGATTCCACGGATACCCAAAGCTTGGGCCAGGATCAACTTTACGAGAAGAAACCATCGCAGGCAGATTGGATGACCTTGTTGAGACGCTCACCTTAACGACCACGGCTGGCGTCGCGCGTCCCGGAAGGTACTACGACGTGCGGAACACGACGGTGTTGTGTGTTTGTGGGAGCACGGACTAGCAGATAGTGAACTTTGGACACTTGCTTTGCTGCCACGGGACAAAGATCGAAGGTGAGCGATGTTTACCTCACTTTTTTGACCTGTTTTGTGACATGACAAAATGCCGGCGGGAAAGCTCTGTCAGCCTAAGCGCTCCGACTAACTTGGCGGGCGTGGCGGTCACTTTTATTTTGTTCTGCCAAGCATGGCTGGCCGGGGCTGATCGCCTTTTTTCGCCATATGGAAGTTGACAAAGCTTATCCCGGCCCTTCTCAGGCACCGGAATCACTCACCGCTGACACGGACGCGAGTGGCGTCTCGTCTCGGCAGGCAAAGGATGACGAACCAGCGTCTGTTGACGCGACTCTCGGAAACGAGACTGGTGACGCGACTTGTTCGGAACGCCATGGATGGACTGAGGATGCCTGGCATACCGTTTTATCGCGCAGGCAAAAGAAAAACCAGTTTAAAAAGCAGCGATCCCTGATGGAGAAGGCTGTGAAAGCGAAAGAGAAATCAGTGGCGCAATTATGTAAAAGTTCCAAATCCGGACAAAGGCGGTCTCTTCCATTGAGTCGCACGCGATTGGCCCATACAAGCTGTGACGAATGCTGTTACGTTATTAGTGACGTGGACTGGGGTGTCACGTGACTCTTTTTTTTCGGTTTTCGGAGAAAGGCGATGGAACGGTCGGAGAGACTGTCCGAAAGCAACCGGATGGATTGAAATGGCTGCAAGGTGGCCTGGATTGGATTGAAATGGAAAAAATGCGCGACTTTTCGGCACCGGGGCACTTAGACAACATGGCGTTTCCCACATGACACGGTACTTCGCCTTGCCTGTGCGGTATCTTTAACCGAGCAGAGGCGACGACGCGAGGTAAAAGATGCATTTGAAGAGTTCAGCCAAGAAGAGTTCCGGCAATGTTTTCGTCTGTCCAAACGAACAGTGCGTAGCTTGTGCGACGAACTTGACCCTATCATCGGATGCCAGCGAGCCAGTGGCCTTTCCACAGAGAGAAAGGTGTTGTGCGCGCTGCGATTTTTCGCCACCGGTAGCTTCCAGAAGAGCATTGGTCGCGAGGAACACATCGGCATGTCTCAGCCGGCGGTGAGCAACACCATCCACGAGGTGACGGAGGCGATCATTACCGTGGCTGCTAGAAAAAGGGTGGGGGACTTCCTACTGACAACAGCTGCTAAGGATGAGGCAAAGGTGGAGTTTGTGCTACGTGGTTGCATCCCAGGGGTGCTGGCGTGTGCCGATGGCACGTTGGTCACCATTCGCAAGCCAGAGGGATTCAGACTGGCCGACACGGCGAGCTTCATGTCCAGAAGGGGCTATTATGTCCTGAACGTCATGATCGTAAGTACTGTTAGGATCGTTTATTACTCGCCCTTCGGAGCAATTGTTCAGTTGTGACGCCAAAGCTGGAAAAAGTAATAATGCAACGAATGAAAAAGAACCTGCAGGGAATTGGGTGCGAGCTAGATGGTGACTCGCAAGGCCTCGGTAATAATAAGTGGCAAGTGTTTTGTGCGTGAGCCAGTTGCCGTTTTTGCACTGGCATGCATACGCAATTGAATTGTGCATTTTAGAGATAATCGGTAATATGGGCAGCAGACGTAGCAGAAGTATATACACGACAGGGAAGTATTTCCAACACGAAAGTGCTTACAATCACAATTGGACGAGCTGGCTTTGGTATTTACGAGTGTTCTTTCCCAAGAGCAACGCGTAGCTTTTCACTTATCGATCATTCAGTGGAAGTCGTAGCCATGTGTACAGCAGAGGTGGGGTCGTTGCCCCCACACTCCCCCCTCCTCAGTGTGCTACACCCTGTGTTTCCTTCTAAGTGAAGCTCTTTGTACCAATGACTGTACTAGTACGCATTGTTTCCTGCATATGCGTAGAAAAAAGGGATTTATTCTGAGTATAAATGCAGTACTATTTTATATCGCTCCTCATCGCAGATGTGCAAAGCGTGGCTGCGCATAATTGTCATAGACCCATGATTCCCAGATTCATGCCACGACTCTTGGGTGTGGGAACACAACCCACTGCGTGCACGCCTAGCTGCACATCTACAGCCTTGCGAATATCTGCTTGGTAAGTATTAATGTGTACTATCTGGGCAGAGCACTCAGCTTTTATGCTTACATTGCAGGAGACGCAGGCTATCCCCTCAAGCCATGGCTCCTAATTCCAGTCCTTGGCAGTCAACCGTGCAACACTTCCGAAGGCCGATACAACAAGGAGCACGCATCCATGCACAATGTTGTGTAAAGGTGTATCGCCGTGTTGAAGAGCAAGTTCCGCTGCTTGCAGCACTTTCGAACGATGCTCTACAACCCCGATCGGGCAGCGCAAATCATCTATGCTTGCTTTGCTCTCCACAACATTGCGTTGCATGCAGGCGACTGGACCTTGGACGAGTATGTCGTGGACATGCCACCAGCTGAGGATGACGATGGAGAGCCAAGGGGGAGCCATATGCTCACACCACGCAACGTGCTGCTCAGAGACGGCAGCAGCGCTGTCTTGGACCTTTTTTGAAGTATACAGGAACGGTGAGTTTTCATGTTTTCATATCCCACACATAATTTATTTACACTGATTCTAGTGCATCTAGACATGAAAGGGCTGTGTTTGCCACATTTGAATACACAAAGTACTTACTTGTGCTTCAATATGAAGCAAGGTGGCAATGTCAAAATGCTGCATTTTCTTTAAATGGCACATGAAATATGCAACAGAAACACCCTTTTCCATATTAGCGATCACAGTCACAACAGAGTAGATTGGAGCAAGCATATATGAGCGGCACTCTGTGCTGAATGTTGCTATCACAAAATTGTGCGAACAATGCAGCAACGTCTCAAAATTCTTTTCACCAGAACGCACAAAAATCGAGATTCTATTAGTAACATGTTGTATGAACACATGATACATAAGTCCATATCTTGTCATAGTGACTGACTACAAGCATTCAATTGTGCACGCCAGGCTTGAGAAGCAATTGTGCTTGTCAAGTTGTGCTGTTTTTTTGCTCATTGTCCTAAACATTGTGTGAATGTTAAAATAACATTTAATTTGAATTCACGACTGCAGTCATGCTGCAATGCTAAAAACATGCAAATCAAGATGGCAAACAACAGGCGAGTTGTTTTGATAACATACAGCATGAATAATTCGCTCAGTTATCTCGCGGCTCCCAAACCATACCACTTTCGAAATTTATTCCCGCAAAGAGTCGTTTACAATGAAAACTAGATGAAATCAATCGCTGGCATGTTGCTGTGATGACCATTTTCCTTTGTGAAACTGTGCGAGATGACCACTTACTAGCTTAGCGCTCCCAAACAAGATTCGCAATGTAGTTGTTGCATCTTAGCCTCATTGTGCTGAAATGAAAATATCACAGTGAACTGCAAAACAGTGTGATGCAAAAAGATATCACATTACTACACTATGTGGTAATGCTGAATAAAAATCACAGTGAGCTAGAAAACACAGTGGGACAATACAAATATCAAAGAAACATTAACAGAAAATGTCAACTATACACTCGTGGTCTCCGTGTGAATGACTAGACACCTTTGAAATGTGGGTAAAAAACACTGCCACTAGAACAGCTCGAACATACATTAAGAAATGCATATATAGAACATAAAAAATGCTGCACTCCTTATACAAAGTAAATGCTAACCTAAATCTAGTAATATGTACTAAATGCAAATAAAAAACGAATAAAATAGAACATGAACAGCAACACGTAAACATATAAAAAACACTAAACCAATTATGAATGATAAAAAGTTGAAAACATGGCGAAAAAAAAACTAAACTATGTGTATGTCTCCCGAAGCGTATAAAATTGAACATGAACAGCAGCACCTAAACACATTGAAACTGACAAATCTATAATGAATGATGACAAGAAAAAACATTGAACACATGACGAAAAATTAAACTAAACTACGTATCCCTTTCTCGCAGAAAGCCCTCAGCCATGGCCAGTGCCCTCCTGCACCGCTGCCGCCTTCTGTGCCGCTGCCACACGCCGTGCTGCAGAAGCGATGCGGGTGGTTGATTTTTCATCTCCCACAGCACCTGCGATGAATCGTCATGGTGTAAATGTTTAAGTGAGCTGCCGGTAAACCCTTAACCATCTCGTGGCTGGAAGCTGCTCCTGCTGCCAAGAATTGCAACGGACACAACAACTTCCCCTCAGTTGAAGATGAACTGGCCTGATGGCATCCTTTGAAAGTGGGAAGCTTTGTGTACAAGCTATGCCCTGCTCGTGCGGACCTACAAACATTTGTTAAAACTGCTCTTTATTAATGTCCTCAAATGCATCTCTCACCATAAAAGAGCCCCAGGGCTAACCAACCTTTTGCCCGGCAGTTTATCATTGCAGATACCCGATACCACGCCCTCAATACAATGCATGGTTCTTGTTTACAACCCAAGTTGGTTTCAGTCATCATAATAGAACATGGAGAATGCTTATGCCCCTTATGTAAAATGTAAACAAAGGGTCTACTCACCTTGAGCACCTTGTCGCCCTGCTCAAGGTTCCAGTCCTGCACTCAATAAAGCACCAAGTTCTCAGATGCTTGCGTGTTACTGTGTCACTGCCATCTACAGCCGCTTCAGTGGCCTCCACATCCATTTCCACTGCAGCAGTGGGAAGATTCGCCTGCTGGAAAGTGTAGTAAGCATGATCTTTCAGAAAGTGGGTATTCGTTACTCTGGCTATTTTGCAACCTTAAGTACTAAACATCTGCGAAAATGTTCTGCAGCTATTCAGTGGTCATTGATGTCATGTATTACCATTTTAGTGCATGCACTTGCCCGCAGTCATTACGTGTTTTATGATAAATTAATACCCCTTGTACTGCAAGGGCTGCAAACTGATATTTTAGTTAAACCTACCCACTTTTGATTACTTTCTCGTGTGCTTTATTCCCGTTTAACAAGGTTCTGCTAAAGGCACCCCTTCAGATCTGTCATGGTACCGCTCAGGAACCCGTGATACTGCGGCGGCAGAGTGCTTACCTGTTGATAGGTGAGACCAAAAACGCCACTGAAGTGTGTCATTCCAGTCAACTGTAGAACTCGGCCGCGGAAGCCAGGCAGCCAACCCCCTACAGTGCCCCTGGAAATATACACTAATGTCACAGAACAAATTGCCCGTGCCATTCGACGGTCACTCACGTTTGTGCGTCTCTGATGGCGGCGGTGTCACGGCGGGCCTCGTGCACCGGCCTGCGCCACCAAGCCTGCCATTCCTGCGCAGGCACTTCATGGTTCAGCGCGTCGCTGAGCTCTTGCCACCGGTCGGTGATAGTGACGCCGTGCCGCAGCTCGATGGCATTCGCCACGAGCTGGGGATGTTCGTCCATAAAGGCGAGCACCAGCGCGCGCTGAGCCTCGGATAACGCCGATGAGCCGCTGCTGCTGTTGACTACTGGAACAGTTGACCTCCGCCACGATTGCGCTCGACTGAGCCAACAACTTCGAAAGTTGCGCCGTTTAGGTTTGTATAGTGGAGGAGATATGAAAACAGTAACTGCTTGAAACGAGGTTGTACTTAGCGCCACCACGTACCGTCCCGCTAAATTTAGCGTTATTTCATAACAATAACAAGAAAAATACGTTTATATTGTGCCGTATTCCTTAATAAACGTTTGAAAACTTGTTCCAACACAATTTGATAATGAATAATAGTAGTTAAACATTTTTCAACACGTTACAAACACTTTTCACTTTGCTATACGGTCCCCAAGTCCACGTCAAAATGATAACGCGAGGCTTCATTTCGCTCATTGGCTGTTCACTTCCCTTCGTCCTCGCGACCGCTGCGGACCGCCCATTTTTTGACGTCACCGACAGACCGCCTCCGTCCGGATTTGGAATTTGTATATAATTGCACCATTGAAAGCGATCCGCCCGCCGAAAAACAAAAACGTGAAGCCACGCAGGGTTTCAGACAGAGAAAGCGACGCGGCCCGCCTCCGCTACCGAAAGAGGACATCAAGATTATTCTGAGGCCGCATAAGGGTCTCTGGGTTAAAAACATATTGGGACTGGAACTCTCCAGGGCTGTGATAGATGCCTGCCAACGAAGTTTCAATGGCAATGACTTTCTGTTGCGGGTTCACCCAGGATCGAACATTGTAATCCTATCTACGCCAAGCATGGAGGTAGCGAGTAGGCTGCGAGGTATCAGTCAACTAAAGATCAGGGGACAAATCCACGCTTTCAATGCATACGTGGCCGACCCCGAAGGCGTCTTGCGGGGAATTGTACATGGAATACCGGCCGGGACTTCGCAAGATGAACTAATGGAGAACCTACGTGTTCGGACTCAAGGGGTGAATATTGAGAGAGCAAGAATGTTGGGCTCGTCTAAAACGGCGATTATCACATTCACGGGCAATGTGCTACCGAGGAGCGTATACATAATGGGTGCCGAGTTAATATGCTACCCATACAAGCCAACAGTACAGGTGTGCAAGATATGCCTCCAAACCGGACACCGTGCCGGCGTCTGTCCAACTCCAAATGTCAATGTATGCCTCAAGTGCGGGGCAAGGGAACCAATGCCAGGACACGACTGCATCCCCAAGTGTGTCATATGTGACGGTGAACACCTCAAAGGAGATAGTCTGTGCAAGAAAAACTTAAGAACGTCGCTACTCCCAAGAAATTGAGGACAGATCTGCCAAAAGACTGGGTTAGCCAACCTGAATATACCGGCGATGCCAAGTCGTCAGAAGAATTCCCTCCACTAAGGATGAACATGCCTCGATGGTTCAGCTCGGACCGGATGGAACAGCGCCAGTAAAGGTCACGTTCACGATCTCGATCAAGATCCCAGTCTAGGTCGCGATCGAGATCTCGTTCAAGGAGGGATAGACATCACACTAACACGGCACCACTGGCCCCTGGGAAACCCAGCTTAAAGAACCAACAAAAGCATCGCGGACCTCCGGCCGAGATGGGTTCCTGCGAGGAATCACAAGACGCCCTAGCCGCCGGCCGGACAAACATAAATCAGATGAGCTTTGCGGGGTCAGTGTCCTCCAATGCTCCTATAACAGAAAATCCACAATACAAGAAAATATTGCAAGAAAATAAGAGATTGACCCAAGAGGTCAAACAGCTAAGAAAACAAATGGCCGAAGAGCGAAATAACTTACAGGCAGCAATATCTTCATTAGAGAGACGGCTAGAGGCTAAACTACGACCGCAAAACCCGACAGGAATAGCTGGAGGATGTAGTCAGAAAACGACATATCAACAGTCAATAAAACCCACCCTTTCGGGGGGCAGCACGGCGTCGGTTGAAGTTGAGGAAGGGATGGTGTACGCAGGTACAATCACCCCTACCCCAAGCACGACAGTAAAAAAACTACGACCAAATAACGCAGCAAATACAGGCACAGTTAGACAAAAACAGGGAAGGTATAGCTAACGTTAATAAACTGCTAGTCGATTTCATGAATGAGATAAAATCTTTCGTCTGCGAAGAATTAAAAACTCAAAGGCAGTACGTGAATGACGCTGTTAGCAGCTTGCAAAGGGCGATAAACGAGTGCTCTCGCTCGACCTCCGCTAGAAATAGCAAACAATCTAAGGGGAATCGCGACGACGCGGAAGCACCCATGCATCATGGCCAAAAATAACCAGAGAAGTGTGGAACAATTAGAGATCTGGCAGTGGAATTGCCGCACTTTTCACAAATGCGCCGCAGCACTCCAGAGTTATATCAATGTGGCACCAATTAAACCCGACGTTATATGCTTGCAAGAAATTGGTGCCAGAATAGTGAAGCTTCAGGGTTATTATATTTTTCATAACCCAAATTATCCCCGCGTAGCGACGCTGGTGAGAAAGATGATTGCGGCAACAGATGAGTACAAAGGAACGCTACAGATCAATCACCAAATCATCAGTTTATTCCCCCAAAAGAGAGGCAAAGCGAAGACTATAATAGTGAACCTATACAGTCCTCCAAAAGACAAAGGCGAAGACTTCAATGAGCTCCTTGCTGAGACGGTTGAAATCGCAGGCAACAAGGACCGCCTATTGGTTTTGGGTGATTTTAACGCACCCAGCACCACATGAGGTTACCCAAAAGACTCGCCGAAGGGAACGCGTCTCGAACATGCTGCGTCTAGGCTGGGCCTGAGTTTAATAACTCTCCCAATTGCGCCCACGAGAGTGGGCAACAGCGTATGTAGAGACACGTTCCCGGACCTCACTTTCACCTTCAACCTCAAAGACGCATCCTGGACAAACCTGGAGGAAAATCTAGGAAGCGACCATTACAATATAAGCGTCTCCATATCGACACCCAAAATGCGTAGATTGATAGGCGATGCGGCGATCACAGATTGGACTGAGTTTAGGAAACGAGATCCTCCACCCGACTCTGTACCGAACTCAATAGAGGCATGGTCGAAGTACATAAAGTCGGTACACGCCATCACTACGAAGAAAATAGCCAGAACCGTAGAGACGCCAGCAGTAGACAGCCGTCTGCTACACCTATGGGAGAGCAGGCGCAGCCTACTAAAGCGTTGGAAACGTCAACGCCTGTATAGGACACTACTGCGTAGGATCGCTGCTCTTGCAGAGGAAGCAAACGACTATGCCAGCAAATTGGCTACCGAGGGATGGATCAAGTTCTGCAGTTCGCTTCAGAACACACTGAGTACCGCGAAAACTTGGTCCATCCTAAGAAATATTCTTGATCCAGACAAGTCCAAATCCACGACAAGCAGAACGCTGCAGAAAATCGCAGAAACATTTCCGGACACGGACGATGATCTCGTGAAATCCCTCAAGGAGAGATATATTGGCGATAGTCCACCAAGTAACTCGGCTAATCACATGAGTTACAGTGGAGCTAGAAATGAGAAACTAGACGAGCCGATAACGAAGGAGGAGGTCTTTGCGGCAGCTCAGGCAGCCAAGAGGAACACAGCCCCCGGTGAAGACCAAATTACGAATGCTATGATAAGAAAACTTAGCGACAAAGCCATCGAAGGCAAGACAAAACAATTCAATGAACACTATTGGCTCAAAGGAAAGGTCCCTGCAGAATGGAAAACCGCCAAAATTATAACCATTCCGAAACCCGGAAAAAAGCCCTCCCTGCAGGCGCTCAGACCTATATCACTTACGTCATGTATGGGGAAGCTTTTCGAACGGGTCGTTCAGACCAGACTTCAGAATTTCATAGAGGACAGGGGGCTGTTTCCGGCCACCATACTGGGCTTCCGCAGTGGTCTCTCAACACAGGACGCTTTCCTCCTGATACAAGAAGAGGTACTCAAGGGTGTTCCCAAAGGTGGAGAGCATTTGCTGCTTGCTCTAGACTTAAAGGGAGCTTTTGACAATATCTCTCATGAAGCTATACTCTCAGAGCTAAATATAATTGGTTGCGGGGAAAAGATATATAACTATATAAAAGATTTTCTCACCGATCTCGAGGGCGACAATCGGTATCTCAAACGTTAGGTCTGAGCCATTCCGAATGCCAAACAAGGGAACGCCTCAAGGAGCCATAATATCTCCTCTGTTGTTTAATATCGTCATGCGTCGACTCGCTCGGGCCTTGGATTGTGTACCCCAGCTAGGTTATACCCTCTACGCCGACGACATTACTTTGTGGGCCACATGGGGGTCCCTGGCCAGCAAAGAGCAGACTCTGCAGGAGGCGGCACAGGCTGTCGAAAACTTTGCCAGAACCAGTGGTCTCAGCTGCGCACCCGAAAAATCGGAGGTGATCAGAATACACAGCAAACGCTACAAAAGTAACGGAAGAAATTGAAATCGAAAAGCAGAAAATTAAAGAAGTCACCGTCGCCCGGATCCTGGGTTTCTGGGTTCAAAGCAACGGTAGGGCAAATCACACTATCGGTCTTCTTAAATCAGCAACTAAACAAGTGGCTAGGATGATTCAGAGGATCACCTTCCACAAAAAAGGCATGAAAGAAAGTGATACCGTCCGATTAGTGCAGGCGCTCGTAATGAGCAAATTGACATACAGCTTGCCTTTCCACACGCTGAACAAGAGCGAGGAAGAGCAAGAAGATTCTATCATCAGAGGGGCTTACAAGGCAGCATTAGGCTTACCGATAAGCACTCCGACACAGAGGCTTCTCGAGATCGGCCTGCATAACACGTATGCTGAACTGAAAGCAGCAACATTGATCTCTCAGCGCAACCACCTCAGACAGACGAAGTCGGGAAGAGAGATACTGATGAGGGCGGGCATAACACCCCAACCCCAAAACTTGGACGAGGAGCTGGTGGACGTACCAGACCCAGTCCGACGACATATTTCGATCGCCCCTATCCCCAGGAACTTGACCAAGGAGCGGCATCACGAAAGGCGAGAGGAGCGTGTAAAATGGATCAGAAAATTAGAGGCAATGAGAACGTGCTATACGTTGACGCTTCCAGGTAAAACTGGAAGCGCTGCGTCGTCACAATGGTAAGCAGTGACACGAGAAGCATGGCGTCCAGCGCATCACTGTACACTACATCGATCACCAAGGCCGAGTGTTTCGCCATCGCATTGGCGATTAAAAGTCGAGAGCGCAGCGACGGCCAGACGTACATCACCATACTCTCAGATTCGCAAGAGGCGTGCCGGCTATTCACGAAAGGCCGCCTCCCATTAAACATTTGCAAATTTTTAGGCGGCGAATTGAGCAACACTTACAGGTTGGTCTGGTGCCCTGGACATGCAGGCCTAGAGGGTAACGAGAGGGCGGACGCTCTAGCTCGAGCGCTCACGAACCGAGCGGAGCAGCAGCCTTTCTCGCTGTTACCACCACCAAGCAACGACGGCTTTCGCAAGGAGGAGGAAAACGACCCGGCTCGGATAACTCCGCGAGAGCTTCTTGCTCACCAGCGATACACGCGGCAGAAATATGGCGCCCCCCACAAATCTCTTAAAGGGGAAGATGCCATAGACCTCCGTAAAATTCAAACGGGAGCTTATCCAAATTTATTACGACTGCACAAAATTCATCCAACTTTGTATGGGCGCGATTGTCCGTGGTGTCGCGACTCGCCACCGACCCTTTACCATATCTCGTGGAGTTGTGCTAAACGGCCAAATGAACTTGATCGCTTACAGCGTATGTATAGAATAGAAAACTCTTTGGAGCAATGGGAGGCACTCCTCGCTAGCTCGGACCCGGAGGTGCAACTAGCACTCCTGGACCACGTCCGGCAGGCGGCGCAAGCCAGTGGAGCCTTGGACATGGGGCCCCACACATCTAGCTCCTAAACCCCTTCTTTTTCAACCCAATAAAGTTATTTCTCTCTCTCTCTGCCCAAACAGCACTGCGTCTGCCTCTCTTCGTGATAAAGGGACGCCTGGCATGCTAGAACGCGCATGCGTCAAAGCAACGCAGCGCGGGGCGTGCCTGCGAGTATAGACACCCGACAGCGCACCAGAGGCCGCCACGGAGCTTTTTGGGCCGCCTCAGCATTGTTGGTACTACCGCCATGGATACCAAGAAAATGAAACCTATTTACACAGATATATCAGCGCAAAAAAGGCGGAACATTTTGAGAAGAAACACACACACACACAGTGCTGTACTCTAAGCTGTTTTACTGTTTCAAACTCAAGGCCTTTTTGTAAGCATGCATTGAAACAACAGAAGATAACACGAAGAGGCGATGAAAACCACGTGACAACCGCTTGTCAAAAATACAAACAACCGAAGGCAATCACGTTGTCTAGATTTCCCACGCCACAAGATACACCCCCAATATGAAAGGGGAAAAAGAAAAAGAAAAGAAAATGAAAAAGAAAAAAACATGTACTTGATGCTAAAACCAACCTTGCCAAACACGTTGAAGCCATAAAACCGAGACAGCCACACGCGAAAGACAAACAAGATCTAAAGCGTTAAAAACTAAAAAGAATTATAAGAACAGTGTAAAGCACAGATTAGAACTATTAAAAAGGCATGCGCCTTAGGTAGCTTATGTCCGTATACTTGACAGAGAAATTTAAGGCCTGCCTAAACATTCGTCCCTCAGCCTCTGAATTTCGGCTGCTTTTAAAATTTCTCTAACAATTCGTTCGCCATGCCTGGCTAGGACAATTGTGCCCTCAAAATGCGGGGAGCAGCCGCAGGCTCAGCAATGCATCGCTAAATGACTGCAGGCGACCGCTGAGAGGCTCAGCAGGTGCTCTATGAGACGGACATTAAGGCACCTGCACCTTTTTTCCAAAATAGTATACATGCTGCACGAGAGCGGCGTGGAGTATACTACTCCTTGCTGACACGGCACAAAAGGATGCCGGTGCTTAGTTTCACACAATTCCTTGTTCCCATGGGGAGCGTTGACCACTCGGCACAACCTGGAGAGCTTTTCAGGGGCAGAAAATGCCACCCTGATGTCACAACGCTGAGCAATCTTTTTCAGGTGGTGCGAAAACCTGTGCATGTAAGGCGCCACAACATTCCTCTTCCTTTGGGTTGGCACCTGCTCCTGCATCCGGTCAGCATCCGGAATGAATTTGACTGGCAGAGGTAATACAGCAGGTGCGACAAGACAGCTGCATCGTTAGGCTTCGGAGGGTGCTGATAATTGGGTCCACGCCCATTTCCTCAGAAAGTACTATGTCAGGGTACATAACGAAGCAGCGGAGTTTGAGACAGATTAAGAGTATGGCCAGTTAGAAACAATTAGCTCCGCAACGTAGAGAAAGAGACAATGATGTAGTTAGAGCGCACCAAAGGAAGCACATACCTGGTGAATACACAGACACGTGAATTGAAGGACGTAGCGGAAAGGTATGAAAGCCCTTTTGAAGAAAATCCTGGTATTTCTAAAGTCGCGAAACATAGAATCATTTTGCTCCCAAGCATGACGCCGGCGACGTCATACCCGTATACCGCGTGCCAGTAGCACTGAGAGGAGAACTTGAAAGACAGGTATCAGAGTTGAAAGAATGGGGCTTGATATATCCAATTAAAAGCAGCTTTGCGCACCCGGTGGTGTGCGTCGCAAAGAAAGACGGTACGGTGAAAATGCGCATTGATTACCGCCAACTGAATGCCGTCACAGAACCAGACAACTTTCCAATGGAGAAAACGACAGAATTGCTTTGTGAAGTAGTAAAGGCTAACTCCACAACGCTACTTGACATGACTCGAGGATTGGCAGATACCGGTTGAAGAGAGTTCGCATGGCGCATGGGCTGCAGAAATAGACTGCGACTTTCCAAATGATTAATAATGAAGTACTTTAACGGCATAGAGGCTATACGTGCGTTTACATAGATGACACAGCAATGTACTCGGATAGCTGGAAGTCTCACGTATCTCACCTGGACTGGGTAATGGCCGATATAGCGGAGGTAGGTCTTACGATTAACCCGCAAAAGTGCCAGCACGCACAAGCGAAGATTAAGTACTTTAAACACGCGGTAGGTTTGGGGTCTCACTCCCCTGACCCCGATCGAATTAGTGCGATATAGCGCTACTGAAAACACCACGGACAAAGCGAGATCTAGGAAGTACGCCAGGACTTTTTGTTATTATCGGGAATGCGTTCCCGTGTACTCCTAGATAGTTCGCGCTTTCACTGACTTCAGGAACCGCCGCTAAATACCGGGGGATCGCTAGGTGGCGTCGAGGAGCGCGGACGTGAAAACGTCGGCTCCCGCTTTTCTAAATGTTTTCGGTCGTTTCTTTGCTCCAAGATCACTTGGCTTTGTGCTTATTCGCACCAGCAAGTTCTGCGGTTTCAGTGAAGACGCCATTTTTGGCGGTGAGTGAACTCTTAGACATATTTTTGGACTTTAAGGTTGCGACGCGGCGAGCGTCCCCGCTAACCCTAACCACACCTAGGGTTGGCGAGGAGTACGGCCGTTACACGTAGCCAAGGGCTCGGCCAGACGCGGTAGCTACTGGATCAACCTCCGTACGTCGCAGCCGACAACCAGGCACTCAAAATGCCTTCCACCATAACTGTGGAGGGAATGGAAGTAAGCGCGGAGATCTTCGACGGACCAGGATGGGCCACCGCCATGGGACGCCGAAGACAGACGACTCCGCCGAACGAAAAGCTGGCCGCTGGGACGGTCGAGCACAGCAACCAGCCGAAGCACCCCAGGGGCTTTGAAAAAAGTCAGTCGGCACTACACCGTGTGGTATCCGCTTCCAGGCTACCCCGCCTACCCAAGGACCAGATAAGGGTAATTATGAGACGCAGAGGAGGATTGGACGTAGCCTGAGTCGACCTCGTTCTGCTGGCGAGAGCCGTCATCATGGCCGCCAAGATCACCGACGAACAAGCACGGGAGGACACGATCTGCCCCAACGATATGCAAAACATCATTGTTATTTCTACGCCGTACCAAAATAATGCTACATCATACGTGAACGTGCAGAAACTGCAAACAAACCAAGGCTCGTTCGAAGTTGCCGCATACGTGGCCGCGCCCGATAATACATGCAAGGGCGTCATAAAGAACGTTGACCTCTCCCTTGACGACGCAACGCTCAAACGCCTGATTGTGCACGACCGAAATCCCGCTGTCATCGAGGCAAGACACATTAAAAAGACCAAAGTAGTCGCAATCCTCTTTGAAGGGTTGCGCGTTCCGAGCACAGTGATATGTGGAACCGCCATGGTTCCCTGCTTGGTCTACAAGCGACAAGTCGATGTTTGCAGAACATGCGGAGGAGTCGGCCATCGCGCCGATGTTTGCCGGCACACAAACGCAACGAGCAAGAAATGTCACAACTGCGGTGAAACGCTACAAGAAGACGGCGTGCATCACTGCGAGCCGAAATGCAAGCTTTGCGATGGAAATCACCCCACCGGAGATCGCGAATGCAAAAGACGCTTCCACATTCTATACATAGTGAGAAGGAGAAGAAGACGCAGAAACCAAGAGTGGCAAGCACAACAACGTCAAGACACACAAACATCTGTCACGTTTAAGGAACCCTGACACAATCAGGTGCCGGGACGGGAGAATGCCTCGAGCGTCCATCACCGTTCTCCATCCAGGGGGAGATCCCGATCCAGAGGGCGTTCCCGATCCAGAAGGCGTTTTCGATCCAGAGGCCGTTCTTGTTCCGGAGGGCGCCCCTCGACCTTGTCGAGATCCGACAACCGCCTGTCATCTCGGGAGTGCTCAAGATCCCGATCTACAACGGGACCAACAGCCACGCAGCAGCAGCAGCCGAACAATGGCTCCTGGGCCAGCAGGGTTGCAGGTGAATCACGAAGCACAAGTAGCCAGCCCAAAGGTAAGGCACAGCCAGAGCATGCTCCCGATTCTCGTATTGTAGCGCTTGAACAAGAAAACAGGGCCCTCAAGAAGGAGCTTGAAGAGCTCCGGGCCTCAATAGCTAGAATAGAGAGCTGCCACGGAATTAATCTGTCTAGCTTACCGGCACCACCGACAACACGCTCACAACAAACGATCCACAACACTCACAAACGCAAAGCCGTAGACGGCGACAGCGACCCGACGGAGGAGATCGAGATGGTCTCGATAGAAAAAGAAGCCCCACTGACAAATGTCGAGTCCGCGACAACTAAGCTCAACGACAAAATTGATACGTTGGCGAACACGCTTGCCAAGTTTATGGAAACTTTTAAGACTTACACTGACAAAGCTGACCAGAGGCTCGTGAGTCTGGAGAAGATGGCAGCCAACCCACCTGTGGCAGGTGCTTCTCAGAAGCTAAGTGCGGACAAACCAGCGGTTACGGCAAGCGTGCCGAGCATAACTTCTAGAGCTAAAGTCCGACCAGTCAAAGCACGCAATCTCGCGGAAATAACGAGCCGCGACGCACACAAGCTACCAAGTCAAAATGGCTGTTGACCGTAACGAGATTAAGATCTGGCAGTGAAACTGTAACTCACTTCAGAAACGCATAGCAGCGCTAACACAACTATTGCTAGCCTGTAAAAAAAGCCGCATATAATATTGCTACAGGAATGTAGATAAAGCAAAACTGCTAAAAGCATTGGCATTCAGGGGTACAGGGTAGCCAGGCCGACCCTGCACCCCGAGCAGAACAAGACGCGAGGAGTGGCTACCTTCATCCGGAAGGACATATTGTTCGCCGAAAGGGACGCCCCCGTATACAAAAAAGGCCTGGAAACGGTCCTGGTGGAAATCTAACCACACAGGGCTGTTAAAAGAAGCATCTTTGTGCTCAATGTTTACAGTCCTCCATCAGATAAGAAAATAGATTTCAACAGAGTGCTTACCTCGGCGGTGAAAATGGCGGGTGACAATCCGCTCATAGTAGAGGGTGATTTTAACGCCAGGAGTACTGAATGGGGATACTTAAAAAGCGAAGGAAAGGCAAAGGCACCATGTTAGCAGAAAGCGCGAATGCGCTGGACCTGCGGCTGATAAACAACCTTGCCCTCCCTTCAAGAAGAGGTAATTCGGTACAGCAGGACGCAATGCCGGACTTAACCTTCACCAATAACGTCAGAGCTACCTGGGATAACCTCGCCGAAGACCTAGGTAGCGACCACTGCATCCTGGAAATTACTGTTGAGAACGAGGCGAAAGTGCCAAGAAAATTCAAAATCAGACTGGGACCAGTTCCGTAAAATACGGGAGCAGAAGGGCAATACAGGACTATCATATGAAGCCCTCTTAAATGAATTAAAAATGGCAGCGAATGAGGCCACCAAAGAAGTTGAGACTGATGAATCTATCCAGGCAATGGACTCTCATCTGCCCAGTTTGCTGCAGAAAAAGCATGACCTAAAAGAAGCGTGGCGTAAAAACAAGCTCAACAGACACTTACGCACAAAAATCGCGGACCTTGGCCGCGAAATCGAATCTCACGCCAAAACACTCTGCGCCCAGCAGTGGAACAACACATGTGACGAAGCAGATGGCAAAATGAGGAAGGGAAGCAAATGGGGGCTGCTCAAACACCTTATGGCGGACAGCGATAAACCCACCAGAGGCGGCACCTAGCTGCAAATTGAACTATTGGTGCACAAGCACGCCCAGGATAGTGGTGGATCCCAAGCTCTCCTCAAAACGCTAGGCCAAAAATATCTCCCACTGGAAAGCAAATCAGTAGCCTGGGAAAACAAAAATCCCTCATATGGAGGTCGACCGCAAGAAAAGCTAGACGAACCATTCAGCGAAGCTGAAATATGGTACGCTCTACAACAACTCAATGGCAGATCGGCGCCAGGGCCAGATGGAATGGACAATAAACTGCTACGGAATCTAGACGATAAAGCAATTGTAATCATTACTAAGAAGATAAATAAGGCATGGGAAACGGGTACCGTGCCCAAAGAATGGCGTAGTGCCAAGGTTTCGCTCATCCCGAAACCTGGAAAACCGCCGAGCATCGATAACTTAAGGCCCATATCACTCACATCTTGCGTTGGAAAAGTAGCTGAGCATGCAATACTCAACCGTATCACGGACCACATTGAGAGCAATGGGCTCTTTCGACACAACATTATAGGCTTCCGCAGGGCACTGTCCACACGGGACGCCATGTTGATGTTAAGAAAACACATATGTTACGGCCTCCTTCACACGCCCAAAGCCATATTAGCCCTGGACCTCACCAA
Source organism: Rhipicephalus microplus (assembly GCF_043290135.1). Classification (NCBI taxonomy): domain Eukaryota; kingdom Metazoa; phylum Arthropoda; class Arachnida; order Ixodida; family Ixodidae; genus Rhipicephalus; species Rhipicephalus microplus. The sequence continues at coordinate 174,421,637 of NC_134703.1, forward strand.
GGCCTTTGACACAGTAAAACATGAACACATACTGGGTGAAATATCGCACATGAACCTACGCGACAAATTCTACAACTACATTAAAAGCTTTCTGGCGAACCGAACCGCCACCATATGCACAGGAGAGCAATGTGGCGAACCCAAACGACTCGGAATTATTGGCACCCCACAAGGCTCAGTGCTCTTGCCATTGATCTTTAATGTGGCGATGCACAGGTTGTCGGAGAAGCTCGCTCAAATCCCATCCGTGCACCATGCCATATACGCGGATGATATTACCATATGGGTCCCATGTGGCCACTCATATGGTGCCTTGGAAGGAATTATTCAACAAGCACTGACTACAACTGAAGAATTTCTTGAGCCAACTGGACTCGCACTGTCCCCCACTAAGTCTACTCTAACGGTCTTTAACCCTCGACGAAATTCGGGCAAAGAAGAGCAGCAAGTAGTGCTCAAAGCTGAGCCCAACCAAACGATACCGCAAGTATATACGGTCAAAGTACTAGGGCTAACGTTAAGCGCCAAGGAGGGCCACAACAAAGAAGCACTCAAGCGTCTTGAAAAAAGCACGAACAATTTTTCAAGAGGCATTGCTAGAATCGCCAACAAGAGAGCAGGCCTCTTAGAAGACAACATAATGAAGGCGTATCACGCCTTTCTCGTAAGTCACTTAGCATACGCGTTCCCGTTTCTGAAACTTACGAAGGCTGAAATCAAAAAGGTCTACTCCATGCTCCGCAAGGGACTGAAAACGGCACTCGGCTTGCCCAATAGCACGAGCAACGAGAAACTCGAGCAACTTGGTCTGCACAACACAGCCGAAGAAATTTTTGAGGCTCAGAGAGTGGCACAGATCACACGCCTGTCGTTGACACAGGCAGTCCATCTCATCCTACGAGACGCCGACATTTGCCCAATTTTCCAACCAGAGAAAAGAACACAACTTGGTAATGACGTGAGGAAACACATTAGGGTTGAACCAATCCCCCGCAACGTTCACCCTACGTTCAACAAAGGGTGAAGGAAAGACAGAGTGAGGGCGCTGATAAACAAGGAAAAAAAACACAACACCCACGCGCTATTCGTAGATGCCGCCCGCTACTATGGCAGGGAGGCGTTTGCCATAGCGGTCGTTGATATAGACGGAAACCTCATAAATGCGGCAACCGTCCAAACAAACCATGTCCACGAAGCAGAGGAAATGGCGATCGCGCTAGCCTTGCAAAGCTGCCAAGCCTACTCCACAGTATACACTGACTCTAAGACGGCGGCACGAACGTTCGCGGCTGGCCTAGTAGCTAGAAGCACTGGAAAACTCACCGTCAACGCAATAAGAGAGTACGAGAGCAAAGAAACCCTTGTTAAGGAAGAGAAAGCTCAAATCTACGTATCCTGGTTCCCAGCCCACATGGGACAGTTACCGGGACTCGACCACTGCAATCCCAACGAAGAGGTCTACCGCCTGGCGCGTGAGCGCATATGCCGCGCCGCGGACAACGACCCCTCGATGAGTGAGCGGTGCGAGAATCTCTGCAGCCAAGAAAAAGCACTCACATACCACGAGATCACTTCACATTACCGGGGACAAAGACGTGCCTTCCCAGCACCGCACCCAAAACTTAACAAAGCACAAGCTCTAACTCTCAGAAGATTGTAAACACGTACGTACATAACACCATCCACCTTACACAGAGTCGACCCCGCCACACCACCCACATGCTCCCTTTGCAACCATCCCTATTGCAATTTCGAACACATGCTCTGGCTGTGCCCTACCAATAGCACAGCACAACTGATTACCCAAGAGGCTTGGCAGGAAGCCCTCAAGAGCAATCAATACAAGCTGCAACTACAGGCGGTCCAGAAGGCCCGGAACATCGCTACAAGCCTTCGGCTGCCAGCGCCATCCTGGGCGGAGCCTCCAGGTATAATTAAGGGTCGGAATGGCCCTTTCTCAACCTCCTCAGGATATGTAAATAAAGTCAATCTCTCTCTCTCTCGCTAAATACCGCCATCCTGTGAAGCGTAGAAAGTGAAAGCGTTTTCAATGCTATTAAGCTGGTCCTGAAGAATGTGCAATCATTAAGTACTCACCACCTGGACAAGGAGTTTGTGCTAACTACTGATGCTTGTTCGATTTAGGCAGGCAGCACAGCATGTCTGAATGTTAATTATATGCCATGGTGCACCAAAGAATGTACGGGATAAGTTCAACCTGCGAGCTACGGTCCGACCAGTGCGCGGTTGTGGCTACTTGATCGCGTTTCGCTTCAATTCTTCATTTTGTGTATGTCTCCTCCGCATCGTATTCTGCGTGAGTGTGCGTTTGAATGACCACAAAAATTTTGGAGGGGACACTTGTGTGATAGTGATTTTCAATAATGTAATGACGTTAGGTGAACCCCCTGTACTATGTTGTTTTTGTTGTTGTTGTTTTGTTTATTCTTACATGATGTTTACGCCCGACTCAAAGTGTCGGCAGTGCACCTAAGTGTGACCACCCTCCTCCCATATGTATGATTCTTGTAGTTGTATGTACAACAAGCGTCCACACAACATTCTTGGGTTGCAAGGAATTATGTTTGGGGTAAGTGAAGAATGGCCAGTTGGTGGACGGGGCCTGACAAAAAGGGAAGCTGAAAAGTCACAGCACGTGACAAACGCCGGGGACTCGAATTTAAATTTGTGCGCAGAAGCAGTCAAAGAGAGGGTAATAGGTGACAAGAAGGTTTTAGTAAGGACGTTCCCAGGACGTAAGCTGGAAGCAGTCATGAATCAAGCGAGTGCAAAACTCACAACTGAAGCTGATGGAAGAAACCACGTGATAATTGCAGGCGGTATAAAGGATGTCTACGATGAAGAATCCACAGGAATAGTAGCTTTATAGGCAAAAGGGGTCGATGATATGCGTGCCATTTGCCCCCAGGTACAGGTAGTGATATGTACGATACCGGAGGTACCGGTGCGTGACGGCAACCTACAAAGAGCGGTCGTCGATGCAAACAAAGAGATATGGCTGATTAAACGGAAGGAAGGTTTCGCGTAAGCAAAATTAAACAGATACGTAGGTGGGGTGTTTTTTAGAGAGACATAATTTACTTCGATAGGCGGCTAGGTCATGAGGTGGGTTGGCGACTTGCAGGACCCGCAGTAAAATTTTTGGGGGCACGCGGGCCCAACGGGGTACAGGTTTGCGAGTAACCAAGAAATTAACCTGGGGGACTTTTTTGACAGGTGGTATAGACCGATGCAATTTTAAAGTAACACCAATACCTAAGACACGTAGAGTCCAGGGAAGACATCGACGAGAGCTGAGCGAATCCAGACGTAGGGTATATTAACCTGCAGGGTTACAGGAAAAGGTTGAAGTGGGCAGAGATATAAGAACAACTAGTGGAGGAGTAGCTTAAGGTATGTGGGTTTTTGAAGACACATCTTGGGGACATCGAACAACCATCTACCAATCCGGACTAAGCATGGGAATATTGTAATGAATAGAATGCAGCAGAAATGGGGTGGTATTGGGGCATTTATTCTTAAAAGTACAGACTGGCAAAGAGTCAAGCAGGAGGGTAGGGAAGATTTATGGCTAAAAGGAAAAGTGGCAAGGCAGATGACGCTCCTGGGTTTTGAATACTTGTGCACAGGGGCAAAAGACAGAGAGGAAAAGCAAGAAATGCTGCAGTGCACAAAAATGGCAGTGATGAACAAGGAGAAGAGTGAGAGGCAATTATATTAGGAGATATGAATGCGCACATAAAACATATGGCTGTATATACTGACGAAAGAGGCAGAATGCTAATGTACCGGTGCGAAACTCATGGCTAAATCATTTGCAACAGTACATAGAAGGGAGAAGGGCAGTTAACTTGGGAGATGGGAAGGCTGCAGTCGACGATATATTACGCAATGATGACACGTAGGATGTATGATCGGCTGAGTGTGATGAACTTAGATCAATGTGCGTCTAAAGGCTTAGGTACTGATCACAAGCGTATCTAGCTGAATTTTCGAAAAGAAATGAAAATGGGAAGAAGGCATTATGAGTAACCACATGGTAATGTTTATTCAGAAAGACAAATAGAAATGGTAACTAAAGAGATTGAGAAAATAATTACTGACGACACTAAACAGAGATGACGTACTCAAATCTAGCTCGATCATTTGAGTTAGAGCTTGCTAAGGTACGAGCCAGATCAACCGGGAAAAAGAGACACAATCCTGAGAGCTGGTGGAATGAGGAAGGTAAGAGAGCCATAAAAAGACGTCATGAAGCCTCCAGGGAACACAGGTATGCTAAACAGAGGAGTGAACCGGAAGATGATCTCGAAAAAAAATGGGATAGCTTTCTGACCTGCAGAAGGGAAGCGTCAAATCTGATAAGTGAAAAGATTAGAATAAAGAGGGCCCAATAGATGGCGGAACTAAACAAAAAATAGCAAGACAGCTGCAAAGTTTTGGAACTATCTCTATTGTTTAATAATAAACAAGCATGGAACAGAGGTTATGACTACAATTCAAGGGGTTTGGCTAGAAGGGGCTGAAGCAATAGAATATCTAAACACAACGATGACAAAAAAATGTAAACACTAAGGAAGCATTGCATGCACCATACCGGATGAGGTACGACGAAATTAGCGCAGTGGCTCCACTGGGACAACGAGAGTGAGAAAGGACAGAGAAGATGGTTCCTAATAGCACATAAACAGACCCTGGCGGCCTCCCAATTATGCTTATAAAAAACTAGGACAAAACTCTGAGCGAACAACAAGAGAGGCAGTGAGAAAAGCAATAGTGGGTGGTGAAGCAGCCAATCAGTGAAAACTAAGCAGGATGAGCTAGTATATACAACTACCGTCTTATAGTGGCATCAGTAGTTTACAGGATAGTAATACGAATAGTAAAAGAAAGGCTACAGTCATGGGTTGAGAATGAAGGGGTGCTGGGAAAACTACAAAATGGGTTCCGTAAACGAAGGAGATTGGAGGATTTATGTAGTGTATTGAAATAGCAAAAAAAAAAAACACCGGCCCCTGTGGCTGGCGTTTCTTGGTATCAAGAGAGCTTGCGATAGCGTGATTCAGGAAGACCTGCGGGAATATTTGAGACACTAGATGCGGAAGATGGAATAACTAATCTTCTACAGGGTATTTATAAAAGTACCAAGGTAGTTATAAAATGGGAAGAACAGGTAGGTGTGAACCTAAAGAGATACAACGCGGGCGTCGACAGGGATGTCCCTTGTAAGCTTTCTTTTTTATGCTGTATCTACAGGAACAAGAAGTCAAAATAGAGGGGAGTGAACTCGACTTCAGCCTGTGTTTTTCCATGCAAGGAAAACATACTGAACAGTCATTACGAGCATTTATTTATGGAAACAATATAGTTTAAGGAGCGGACAACAAGAAACATCTGTAGATTTCAGTAGGAAAAAATTGGCCATTATGATATTTAATGATAACGAAGGCAGTTAGCAAAACATACAGGAAGTCATGCTAGAATTAGTGGATAAGTACAATTATTTGGGCGTTTGAAGACACAACGAGGCTGAGTACCTATGGGAACACTAAAGATACGTAATGACTAAGAGTAACAGGAATGCAGCTGTAATGAAAAATTGGGCACTGTGGAACTACAATAGGTATGACGTTATCACAAATACTTGGAAAGGTGTTATGGTCCTGAGTTTGACGCTCGGCAATGTGGTCTTGTGCATGAAATCAGAGGTTAAAGCAAGATAGAAAATTAAACAACGTGGCATAGTAGACTTGCTTTCGGAGCACAAGGTAATACCCTAAATCACGGGGTACAGGGTGACCAGAATGTAAAGCCGCGGCCACGTCTCTGTATAGCACGCGAGCAGCCAGTTCTTGCTCTGCGGGGCAAAACGTCCAGGCATTATCGGGCTCTGATGTGATCAGCCTGACAGCTAGGTGGCACACGTTTCTGATACAGCACTTCAGAGCCCGAAACTGCTTCGAGCTTTCGCCCTTAAGGGCAAGAACTGGCTGCTCGAGAGTTATACACAGACGTGGCTGCTGCTGTACATCGTTCGCGTGCAGGGAAACTAGCAGCAAGATAGAATTTGAGGAGCGATTGAGAAAAATGGAAGAGGAGCGTTGGGCTAGGAAAGTTTTCAGCTATTTGTACATGAGGAATGTTGATACTAGATAGAGGAAGTGAACTCAAAAGTTGTCAAGCAAGTATTTAGACAACAGCAGAATACCAAGCTAAAAAGAAACATCGCTTAAGAAGAACATGAAGGAAACAGAGAGGAACATGTGGAAGATTGGAATGCCTACGAAATCATCAGTGAAGACCTATCAAACTTCCAAGCCGGAAATTGCATAATAAAAGACCTACAATAATTTTTGGAGTAGTTCTCTGCTGTTTGAGGCCAGAACGGGAGTCTAACGGAACAAGATGTACCGAGCCAAATACGAAGGCACAGACACGTTATGTAGTGCGTGTGGAGAAGAGGAAGAAATAGCTGAGCATTTAATATTGTTCTGTGAAGGGCTCAGCCCCATACTTCGATACAGTGAGATGGAAGTTTTCAAAGCATTGTGGTTTAGGGACCTAACAGATTGGTGGCTACAATCAAGGTCCGAGTGAAATTCAATCCTTCAACACATAAGGATAGTACTTATATTATGGCTAGGTTGTATGAGCCGCTGCCCGAAAAAGGGCACAGCTGTATGTATGTATGTATGTATGTATGTATGTATGTATGTATGTATGTATGTATGTATGTATGTATGTATGTATGTATGTATGTATGTATGTATGTATGTATGTATGTATGTATGTATGTATGTATGTATGTATGTATGTATGTATCCATCCATCCATCCATCCATCCATCCATCCATGCATCCATCCATCCATCCATCCATCCATCCATCCACCCACCTACCCACCCACCAATCCATCCACCCATCCACCCACCCACCCACCCATCCATCCATCCATCCATCCATCCATCCATCCATCCATCCATCCATCCATCCGTCCATCCATCCATCCGTCCGTCCGTCCATCCGTCCGTCTGTCCGTCCATCCATCCATCCATCCATCCATCCATCCATCCATCCATCCATCCATCCATCCATCCATCCATCCATCCATCCATCCATCCATCCATCCATCCATCCATCCATCCGTCCAGATAATGAATAGTCACCCGCACGGCGGAAGTGTTGTCACGGAGAACTAATCTGAGAAACATGTGGTCCCTGTCGCAACACCACTCCCGACAGGATATTGTGGTGGCGTGTTTTAAAAAGACGGTAGCATCGTGTGTATACAGATGACCGGCTATCTGGTCAGGCTTGTTGTGGCGTGAAAGTATTTTGAAGCAGTACGTTGACAAAATGACGTAGCTCTTCCTTATCTCATTTTTTGGAGGATGAGAATAGCAAAGTGTGGGAACGCAGACGTGGAGACACGTCTCTGAGCAAAAGAGAGTTGTTTGCTGCACTGGTTGATCATCAAGAAGGGGTTCGTCCCACGAGATAGTCTCAGATGAGACTAGATGTATTTATTAGAGAGAAATGGAGAGGAGGTTAGCTTAGTGTTCGAGGACAATATCGGGAAGCATGGACAGAGTTCATACTTGGCGCCGACTCTGATCTAGGGTTTGATCAGAGGTTGTTGTTGATGTGTGCAATGTACTAAGGGCTCGGCAAGTAACGCCGACGTTAATACAACCCAATGTTTACTGTGCAGTAAGTTTAGTGGACTCCCCGGCCTTTGATTGTAAATAAGTGTCAGTGTATCAATGAACTGAAGTTTGCCAGGAACTGAGCAACCGGGCCTGTCCAGTCTTTCAACGAGTCATCGTGGTCATTTCAACCATTGGGATTATCTTCATCATCACTATCGTAACTCCTCCGAAGACAACACATCAAGTTTTGGTGCTTTAAAGATTTCATTGATGATCTCAGGGTTTACTTAATAAGCAACTTACCTCGCGAAAGAATGTTGAGAAGACTGATTCACATTGCATTCCTCTTGTAGTGAACGTACGCAAGGGACACCGCTGCGGCAGTGTGCATTAATGGCTAGGGTGCTGGACCGCTGATTCTAGAGGCTGTTTTTCTTCTTCACTGCAGCGGTGGCATTTCAACAGAAATTAAATGCTGGAGGTCGTGTAGTTGTACTTAAATGCAAGTAAAAAATACCGTGCCATAAAAATTTCCGAATCCCTTCGCTACACAGCCCCTCAAATCATTTTCTGGTTTCGTCACGTGACACCCAAGCAGTAATTTATTGATTGACTTTGCTTACATTACACTCACAACTGCATCAGAGGCCTTGAGCAGGAACACAGCATAGGCGGGCTCACACATCACATATAACCAGTAAATACAAAATATCACCAGGTCTGCGCGGAAGGCGCATCACAGTCACAGCGAAAGCTGGAAGAGCGCCATTTCTAGGACGTGTTTTCAACTTGGAGCAACTTGTACAGGTTGGCTTGCATGGCACCCACTACAACATAACTCCTCATAATTTTTGTGCAGTGGCGAAGCATCCGCTTTGCCATTGTTCTTTATTCTTCAGAAAAGCGTGGTACCCGCTACCCACTTGTGAGGCAAAATCCCAAAAACAATTTTTTCTGGCGCTTTTGTATTGGACTGGGGCATTCAACGACCAACTCGCTGCGCAATAAGCATCGTGCGACACCTGGTTGTTGTTTTACTGTGCTAAAACGCCGTATTTTACATTTTAACAAAATTCCTTACTGACGACAATGTTAAGAAGTCATAAAACTTCTAATTTCATATTTCATTTTGCTTTGGCTATACATGGTCATCATAGCCATTGCACCATCAAACAACAACAACAACAACAACAACAACAACAACAACAACAACAACAACAACAACAACAACAACAACAACAACAACAACAACAACAAGAACAACAACAACAACAACAACAATAATAATAATAATAATAATAATAATAATAATAATAATAATGTAAAATTAAAATACAATACAACAATAATAATAAATGATTACTACAGCAGCGGGTAACCTATTCCACAACCATGTTCTTGAAAATAACATTCTGAAGGATCCTGAGACGAAGTTTCACGCAGGTTACGTGAATAATTGCCACGTGAGGATACATAAGGTTCTAATACATACTGTTTCCGATCAACGCCAACCTTTAGTGAAAAATGTTGTGAAAGTGTTGTGGAGGAAGTTTTTTGAATGCGATCTAGGAAGTTTTTTCAGGCAATTTTTTAGTGACTCCCATTCCATATTCGCCATCACTTGAATTACTCTAAATGTCAGTGCGTAATTTTTCTGTTACGCACACTTCGCGGACATATTCTGAAATTGATCTCGAAGTGCCTTGAACGGCAGTTCTCACGTAGTCATACTAAAACGTCTTTCATTGGGCCGTAAAAACCACAATGACTTCCTTGCACTTGGGTCTGTGTGATCTGTATGGTGATTCTATTTTAAGTCATCAGTAAAGTATACCCCAATATATTTATGTTCATACATTTGGAACAAGCGAACATTATCTAAAGTATACTGCAACATACGTGCAATATTTTCTTGTTAACTGACATGCAAACAGATTATCCAGATTTTAAGCCATATTTCACTTGTGGCAACATTGACTGTTGAGGCTTAGGTGACATCGCAAAGTGCGGCACTCATGTTTACTTGTGATATTCGTAAAGAAAATCCACTCGTCAGCGTGCCATTTTTGGTGACATAACTTTTCACCACTGTCGTTCATAAACAAAATAAGCAAAAGTGTCCCGAAACAGAGCCATGAGTGGCTCCAGAAGTGACGTGTCCTTTTCAAGATTCAAAACCGTTCATAACTACGTATAGGTGGCTTCCACCGGACGTACGTCACGAAAACGCAGTGGCGCTGTCATTGGGCGTTTGGTTGCTTGTAATATAGCCGCCATGCCTAACGGAGCTGCTGCTGCGTTGTAACAGGTGCGTGCTCTGTTTGTCACCGTGCAAAGATAAAAATGGTGTACCGACAAGCTTTCACGTTGATTTGCGCGGGAAAGCACTAGAATGATAGGCCAGGTTTTATTTTTTTCAGTTTTCTGTCTACAAAATAAAAAGAAAGAAAACGTCGCATGATTAGCCGCGAGGGAACATGCTTTGGAAACCGTTTCGTCGGTTATGTTTTGGAGCGGCTTACTATACAAAACAGATGAGCTCTGTCAATCGTTTTTCATTGTAATGTGCTGCACCACATTTTTTTTTTGAATGAGCCTTGTATGAAGGCATAGCGAGCATATTTATCTCAAAGCGCGTGAACGTTGTTGATACCATTGCCATATGCGAGAAAATGCAAAGACTTTTTGTTTTGCGTTTGCCCTTGTAGCTCTAGCCAACGCCTACTAAAAAATATGCCTTGAACGTCGCTCTCTTTCCGATTGGGAGCTTTCTGCCAGCGCAAAATCTCGGAGGCCATGCCTCCTGCCGCGTGTTGCGACCGTCCGCCGCGTGGAACCGCTTACCTTCGTATCGCTCAGTCACGTGACATCTCACCACTGTCACGTGACATCACAGCTACTCGGAGGCCACTGTGATGCCTAGTTCACACTGAAACATCCGCTTTCTACAGTGACCGAAATTCCCCTGCCGCCGAAACGCAGCGTCGTTCGCACTGGACGCGCCCCGCGCCGCCGAATATGCCATCTACTACGGGGCGAACGCGGGATGGATGCGCTGTCACCTGGTTGTTGTCGCGGCTCGCAAACGCTACTACGCTATCCGGTGGTGTATACTTCGACGATTCTCGTACGCACGAAGAAAGAAAAGACAGTACTGCTTACTTTGCTGGCAAGTGGCTGTCTTGTAATGCACGAAGAACAGAAAAAACCACCGACGCCAGCGGTGTTGGTGGGTTCGTTTTGCTCTGCAAGTTCGCAACAAGCACAGGAAAACAACAACAACAACAACAAGCTCGGTCACGCCAACAGCAAGATCGGTCACCTCTTCCACGAAATACGGACGCGAAGTAGGCACAGAGTAGGTTAAACTCCCATTGTTTTCAACATTCAGTTACGTGCACTGCAGCATAACAAGTGAGTAGGGCTTGCCGCCATTTTTCAAAATTCCTTGACTAGCGCTGCTGTTGGTCCGCGGTCACCGATTCGGCGGCAGACGCCGCAAAAATCGGTCCGAGAGCGATCGGCGCGAAGAGGGCCCTTTCGGCGGAACTCGCCGCCGCCGAACCGGATTCGGAGCACTTTCGGCGGCCGGAATGCTCAGTGTGAACGCGGCCTGAGAGCGTTGCTGCGTTCACAAGGGTTGACCGCCAAAGGCATTCGCCTCCTTACCGGAGGCGGTGGGTAAAATCCGAGGGTAGGGCCGCACGTTCGCGGCTCACGTTCCAGCAATAATTTTTCTAGGAGGCGTTGCTATTCAGAACAATTTTGTTTTGTTTTTCACGTTATACTTGTGAATTCAAGCTGTCATTTGGGTCATTAAGCACGCGTTTGCTTCTGCGTGGACACGCTTAATCAAAGCAGCGGCGCACTAAAAGAGGACTTATATAGACTACGCTTTTCTTGTTTATATGCGGCTGCGATTACACAGCTGACATGTACACCGTGTGTCCGGCAGGGCTGTTCCGCTTCCCGAGGTTTTCAGGTTTGTAAGAATTTACAGAAAAACAATATTCGGGAAACTTTCCTAGTCTGTTTAGGGTGTGTATGCATTTCGCGGCTTCGTCTCAAGCGTAAAAATTGAGCCACTGACTTAAACGGCATGTAACCGCATGTAGATGAAGCGTTATCGCTAGCGTATTGAAAATCAGTGTCCCCGAGATCACCCCTGATCATTTGCACGAATAACTTTTTCGGCATATTTGTTATATGTGAAGACTTACCAAAAGAATCGGTGGATAGGTAGTTTTACACCGCGCATTTGAATATCGTATCTAGAGCTTCTTGCTGCACTGCGTCTGTCGTTATTGTATTAGTAAACAAATTAAAATGTAGACGTGTGACATAGACCGCCGCAACGGCGATCAGATTTCGCATATGAGCAACATTCCCACCCTTAGGATACTTCATGTATTGACGAGGTTCTCAAAGCTAGGACTACATACCAACAAAGCCTATGTGTTCATATCAGAGCCCTTCTTACAGCTGCTGCAAATATACCTCCGTTGTCGCCACCACTTGTAAGAAAGTGAAAGGCGTCCCAACGCCAAGCTTAGAGGAAGCTTTGCCTCTGATTCGCCTGTCGTCACGTAATCATAGAGGGTGGTGGTGCGCTTATGGCTGGGACAGCTGAGTGGAGCACACTGCAATGTCACTACAACAGACTTACTTATATCGACGGCACCTGCCTTTGCATACAAATATGAAATAGGTCTATAGTTTGCTTTTTTCATGGTGTCCAATAACTAAGGAAATAACTTGTGTACTTATGTTGGAGGAATGCAGTTTTTTTAACTCATAGTGAATCATACATTGTGTCGAACGCCTTCCTGAAATCAAGAAAGAAGAGTGCATATATATCTATAGAGTCGCTTTTCAGTAGCAGTGCTGGTATCATGAGTGAGTTACGTAATTTGTGTTGTACAAAAAAAACACAATTTTCGAAAGCGGTCTTGCCACGAAATAAATCTAGAATAGACATTCATGTGTGCCACATTACAAGAATATAAATTATATTGTTATACTTCACATGCTACATACATTAATGAAATGGGACGGTAATTACCCACGTATCTATTATTTTCAAATTAGTCGCCTGTTACTCTAGCATCGCATCAAATGGTACTGTGTGCTTTCAGAATACTTCTCAATAACATAATATTACGACACACTCAACTACACTTGAGACAGTTCAATATATATACTAGATAAAGGACAGTCAGTCAAGAACTTCAAAATGAAACGTTCTGAGAAGCTTAAGCCGCCGTGTGATCTATAGATGTGCGATTCGTTGATTATGAACAAATCAACACGTAAGTGTTGATTTGTTCTTTATTTTTATCTTATGTCAGTATACTTATATTACGCGAAACCGACAACTCCAGTTACAACGAACCCTTCCAGCGTGCCAAATACATTTGAAGGTGACGGTGCAGGCATCCCGGTAATGCTTACCGCAATTTTCCGATCTCGCGGCCGAATATACGATGAACTAGAAACGTTATCCCGAAACTTTGTGTGCTGTTTTAGTACGCCTCACGAAAGATGACATTCATGCGTTGCTTGTTTTTCCGCTAAAAAGTAAAAAAAAAAAAACTTTACTAACTTTTAGGTCCCTTGGCGCATTTTCTATTTCGTACGCAACCTTAAAAAATGAAGTGTGAAATCCGTAAAGAAAGTTCTTCAACATTCCTGCAAATTTTTTTCTTGCTTGCAGGGATCGCAAGCAAGAAAAGGATCGGGGGGGGGGGGTGTAACAGGCGCCGTGTACTACACACTGGTTGCGCCATTGCCGCAGCAGAACGAGCCGCGCGTCAAGTCGAAGTGCTTCGCCGAGGAGCACATTTGCAGATGCTCTGCCCGCGTAGCTTTCCCTTCATGGCCAAGAAAAGTGGTCCGCGTGTATAGAATCATTCATAAGGCTTTTGTCTCATAACGCGGAGGGGCGGTAAAGGATACACCTGCCAATTTTCTTTGAAGCAATGTTGGACTTCAATAGCGCAAACTCTTTGAGCAGATTTATAACCACGATAGGACGACCACGCGCGCTCTCTGTTGGCTCGCATTTGTCCACAACCAGCGGTCTCACTCTATTACATGTAGCTTCAAGTAGCGCCTTACGTGAGCACAGCAGCACTCGTCGAGGGCGTCCATCAGCGCGCGGTCGTCGTCACGTGGCTGACAAGTGACAGACACCTTGACCACACTGACCAGTCGCATGATCTCATGCATACCTTCGATGCTTCGAAAGCGTGGTCGCACGGCGACTGCTGCGTCGGTTTCGAAGATGGACAGTGCCTTGGACAGCTCTGCGATGAGGGCTTGGTGGCGGTGCACTCGATTCAAAGCTGCAGCGCAGGACCTGTAGAAAAACCAAGCTTCAGTACACTGAGAAAATGCTGGCTTTAGTAATGCGTTGATATGATGGAACTAGCTCAAAATTATACAGTTTGATTGTGCAATAGCGTCAGCGAGAACACAACAAATGTACATGCTTTCACGGGTTACTCAATCGACTTTTTTTCTTATTTTTAGACACAACACCTGGTTTTATTTGTTTTGACTTGATCGCGAAAGTGTTAAACCTTATTTTATTGATCGTTAGTTCGCGTTATTATCAAATTCCCTTTATTTCATAGTCTGTTAATCCACGTTATACGTGCATCAAGCAAATTACGCTTGAAGTTTGCAAACGCGAAAGGCTGAGTCACTGATATGCATATACTAATGAAGTGGTATGCATTATTAATAGTGCAAAGTTTGCTGTTATTTGCTGTTGCTCCTATTTAGTGTTGCTCGTTCGCTCTTATTTTGTTGTTCTCGCTTCCGTTCTACCTACTTATGTTACGAAGTGATCTAGCATTGACATGATGTATAATATATATTTATTGTGTTAAATATACATCATGCCACATTAAACGTCACGTTGTGTTAAATTGTCAATTGTGTCAAATAAAACGTCATTAAGTGTCATGGTAAATGTCACGTCATGTTAAAATTTGATGCGTTGGCGTTAGAAATCGTCCAAGCATTCAAACTAACACACAGGAGTGGTCACTTGGTTACACTCCAATGGATTCCGGAACACTGCGGCATGGTTGGTAACGATATAGCCGATAGCGAAGCAAGAGCGGCAGCATACAACACTCCTATATACGTCAAAGTACCGTATTCACGAAGTGACGTCAAAACTTTGTTGAGATCGCTCATGCGCGAATTCGCTGCCACCTACTGGTGGCTACCAGATCATTGGAACAAGCGCCTGCGGGAAACAGACCCTGATATGTCTTTTTGTCATCCAAAGACATGCTAATATACTGCACCGGAATTGCCTGGGCGTCGCCTTCACTCGCCACTACACCCACCTAATCGGCCGTGCGGACAGCCCGAAATGTGAGCGCTGCTAAGTGCGCGAAACTTTAGCTCACATATTTTGTGACTACTCATTAGGCGTGGCACAAAGAAAAATGCTAATTTCAACATTGGCAAGCATCGGACGAACGCTATTGAGTGAACGCCACATGTTATCAGCAATGAACGACCAAACATTGTCAAAACTGCTACCAAGGCTGTTTTAGACTTCATCAAAACACTGGACTAGATACTAGACTGAAGGGTGCTATGCTAAGTGGCTACTGCACATACGCATCACCTCTTTTTGTCCTCATTATCATCCTTTATCTGTCTTTCCTTCTTCCTTACTTTATCTTCCTTGTAGCGTAGCAGGCAAGAGCGAACTAGCTCAGGCCAACCTCTCTGCCTTATTATAAATTCTCACTCTCGCTCTCTATTGTGTTAAACACGTCTGTCTCTGTACTGCCGTGAAACCTTGTATCGAGAGAGGCGGGCTCGTCAGGCTACCGAAAGAGAGCTTTTATTCACCACTCTTCTATTTATTTTGAAATTGACTAAATAAAATTTATTGATTGATTTATTTCCATGCACACTTTGCATATACTAACTAACCTCGATTTCTCAGTTATATGATTACCCTTTAAAAACATTGCAGATGCAAGCGAAATTCTCTAATGTGATTGGCATGATAGTTCGGCTGCAGCAAGGCATTCATAATCACGGATTATTTTTCGTTACCTTTGCAGCTGGCGTGAACGCTTTTAAGTGCAAAGCGTTTCTTATGGAAATTCGGTGACTTTGAGCCTATCTATCTATCTATCTATCTATCTATCTATCTATCTATCTATCTATCTATCTATCTATCTATCTATCTATCTATCTATCTATCTATCTATCTATCTATCTATCTATCTATCTATCTATCTATCTATCTATCTATCTATCTATCTATCTATCTATCTATCTATCTATCTATATATCTGTCTATTTATCTATCTGTCTATCTATCTATCTATCTATCTATCTATGTATCTATCTATGTATCTATCTATCTATCTATCTATCTATCTATCTATCTATCTGTCTGTCTGTCTGTCTGTCTAACTATCCATCTATCTATCTATCTATCTATCTATCTATCTATCTATCTATCTATCTATCTATCTATTCACTTAACGTTTGGGTGCTCCCGTGGTGACCTCCTTAACTTGGCGTGAACCAATAACCCACGGGCGGGTGTGTGCCACTGCTATGCGGGTAAGTGCCACAGGCGACTGACACTGTCTATCTACCCAAGAACGACGAGTGAGTGAGTGACATTTAATTTATTGAAGATATTATTACGAGGCAGTGGGCATTGCTCCGCCCCGTCGTAGACGCATCGATGAAGAAGAAGTGGATTCGGCGCGCGAGATCCTAGCAACCCTGAGGTGTCACACCTATCTGTAAATATTGCAAATACACTCCTTTCTATCTTCCGTGTATTTGTAATCCCCATAACAAATTGGTGGAGGTGCTGGGTAACGAAGCGCACTGCAACGGAGCTCCGCAGTGGTCGTCAAATCGAAGTTTC
Source organism: Rhipicephalus microplus (assembly GCF_043290135.1). NCBI lineage: Eukaryota > Metazoa > Arthropoda > Arachnida > Ixodida > Ixodidae > Rhipicephalus > Rhipicephalus microplus. Next base: position 174,438,229 of record NC_134703.1, read on the forward strand.
CGTGATGGAACACGGGACTGATCCCACGGTCACCTCTCCATCGGCCTCGGCAACGCCTGCCCTATCTACGACAACGCCTCCACCGGCCCCACCCCCCAACCACGTACGTGCTGACGCATCCGAAACATCCAGGAACGTTCTGTGGTACGGACGAAGTTGATGTTGACGACTAGATGGCCGACTACGAACGTACCAGTGTGCTCAACCGGTATGACCCGACTCTCATGCTGGCCAACGTGCTGTTTTGTCTGAAAGGCACGGCCAAAGTCTGGTACGAGAACCATGTGAGGAGGAGATCGTCAGTTGGGACACGTTCAAAGAGAATCTTCGCGATTTATTTGGGAAGCCATCGGTCAAAAGGCGGCTGCAAAAAAGGAGTTGTCTATACGTGCTCAGACGTCCACAGAGCCGTATATCTCGTATATACAGGACGTGCTGGCTCTATGTCATAAAGTCGACAACGACATGTCGGAGTCGTATAAGGCTGGCCACGTCCTCAAGGGGATAGCGGAAGATGCGTTCAACCTGCGAATGTGCCGGAACTGCGCGACCGTCGAGAAAATTATTCAGGAATGCCGGCGTTTTGAACAGGCCAAAAGCAGGCGTATTTCAAGATCTTTCACTCGACTGCCGAACACCGCTGCGACGTCCTCCTGCGAAGATGTACTGACCTCTCATCGGTAGTTTTCACCGGCGCCGGAAATTACGCGAATCGTTCGGCGGGAAATCGAAGCAATTACACCTGCCCTTTCCAGCAACGGCCACGTCGATTCGCAAGTACCTCAGGTTTGCTTGGTACAGTCGATTGTGCGGGAAGAACTCAGCAATTTGTTGTCTGGGCCGTTGCTCAATCTAGACCTTTTGGCTTCCGTTCAAGCTCGCCGCCTCGCCCCAGGTCACCGCCCCAGGAACGGTCTTTTCCACGCTCTCGCAATCCGGCTGAATGGCGAACGGTGAATGATCGGCCGATCTGCTTTAACTGCCGTCGCATAGAGCACGTCGCACGGTATTGCCGCAACCATTGGTCATCGTCCCCAACACAATATAACACTGCTCGCCGCGCCGACAGCTACCACCGCCTTACACCCTTCGATGCCCCTAATACGCAGCACAGCCGCTCACCATCGCCTCGACTTCATCAGTCTCGTTCGCCGCCTGCACGTCACCCATCGCCCCCTTCTCCTCTATGACGATGCCCGACCTCCCCGCTCAATTCTCATCAGGGAAACTAAGTGGTGCAGCTCTTAGAGGTGAAGCTGCATCCTCGATACCAACCTTAAATCCTCTCCTTGTACTGCCGACACGACGAAATTCGATCGACGTAGACGTTGACGGCCTGACTGTTTCTGCACTTATTGACACCGGGGCGCATATTTCTGTGATAAGTGCCCGACTTCGTCGCCGCCTGAAGAAAGTTCTCACACCGGCTGCTTCTGGCATTATTCGTGTCGCCGACGGGAGAAGTCTTGCCATCATAGGAATGTGCACAGCACGCATCACAATCGCCGATCACCCCACACCTGTTCTCTTTGCAGTTATTGAGCAGTGCCCCAATGACCTGATTCTTCGATTGGATTTTTTTGTTCACTCATGCCGCTCTCATCGACTGTGCAGCCGGCGTTCTCCAACTTGAACTGCCTCGACTTGGGGCTGTGCCATCCTCACCGTCACACCAATTGTGCGCTGTTGATTATGTTCGGCTGTCACCGCAAGCCACGACGTTTGCGGCCTTAACAATATTACCAGATCTTTCTGACGGTGACTACACAGTGTCTCCATTAGTGGATGTGCTCTTGGCGCGAAGTGTTGCTGTGCCACATACCATCGTGACTATCGTGGACAACTACGTTCAGCTTCCGCTTCTCAACTTTAGTAGTTCGACCCAAGTTCTCCCGCAAGGCATTTCGTTAGGCCATGTTTCCCCACTTGATGCATGTAACATCATGGCATTAGACCCTGAAGACTGCTCGTCCCCCATTGCAGCCAGCCGAGCAAACGCACCTACCGATGAAATCACGATGATGATTGTCCCTGATCTTCTGCCCTGTCAGGCTGCGCAACTCCACCACGTTCTGACCACCTACCGAGATATTTTCGACATCGATTACCGCCCTTTAGGTCAAACGTTCGTCGTGCGTCATCAAATACATACCGGTGATGCTAGTCCTGTTAGACGCAACCCTCAAGACGGTCATTGAGCGAGTATCTTCAGGACATTCCGACCCTTCGCTCCGTCAATATGTCCTCCGCAACGAAATTCTGTACTATCGCAACATGAAGCCAGATGAACCGGATATTTTGTTGGTTATCCCCCGACACCTGCGTGCCACCATTCTTTAACATCTGCATGACGCTCTGACGGCAGGACACCTAGGTTTTTCACGCACCTATCAGCGCGAGCGGCAATGGTTCTTTTGGCCTGGCCTGTATAAATTTGTGTTCCGCTATGTCGCTGCTTGCGAGCGCTGCCAGCGTAGCAAACATCCTACTCTCCGTACGGCTGGCCTGCTCCAACCTATCGACATTCCCCGGAACCATTCTTCCGCGTGGGCCTCGACTTGCTCTGACCTTTCCCAACGTCCGTGTCAGGTAACAAATGGATCACTGTCGCAACAGATTATGCGACCAGATACGCTATAACTCGTGCCTTGCGAAGTAGCTGCGCTACAGACTTTGCAGACTTTCTACTGAATGACGTCATTTTGCGGCATGGGGCTCCGCGCCAGCTTCTGACGGATCGTGGCCGCTGCTTCCTCGCAAAAGTTATCGACGAAATCCTCCGCAGCTGCTCTACCGAACATCACCTTACCACTGCCTACCATCCCCAGACCAACGGTTTCACAGAGCACCTCAACCGAACTCTTACATACATGTTGTCCATGTACGTCTCTGCTGATCACCGTGACTGGGACGCAGTTCTCCCCTACGTTACGTTTGCGTACAATTCATCAAGGCATGACACCGCCGGCTATTCTCCGTTCTTTCTTTTGTACGGCCGCAGCCCTGCTTTGCCATTCGACACACTCCTTCCTTCTGATACTACCGAACCAACGGTGTAGGCTCAGGACGTTGCTTCTCCGGAGCGCGTCGCTCACCAAATCGCGCACACTAGGCTCACTGCTTCTCAGGCCTCACAAAAAGTCCACTACGATGACTGGCACTGCGACGTTGACTACCGTGCTGACTCTCTCGTCCTACTTTGGACACCGCATCGACGTGAAGGCTTGTGCAAGAAGCTCCTTTCACGATACACCGGGCCCTACAAAGTTCCTTGCAAGGTCACTGACGTCGACTACCTCATCACTCCCGTTGAACCACCTTCATCTTCTGCCACAGCACCTACTGATGTTGTCAATGTGTCGCGACTTAAACGCTACTACACTGCCAGTCGTGATTGACTTAGCGGCACCGTGACGGCGCTTCGTCCGCCGGGGGTGATATTACGACGCAGTGGGCATGGCTCTGCCCCGTCGTAGACGCATCGATGAAGAAGAAGCGGATTCGGCGCGCGGGATCCTAGCAACCCTGAGGTGTCACACCTATATGTAAAAATTGCAAATACACTCCTTTCTATCTTCCGCGTATTTGTAATCCCCATAACAAATTGGTGGAGGTGCTGGGTAACGAAGCGCACTGCAACGGAGCTCCGCAGTGGTCGTCAAATCGAAGTTTCCGTGATGAAACACGGGACTGATCCCACGGTCACCTCTCCATCGGCCTCGGCAACGCCTGCCCTATCTACGACAACGCCTCCACCGGCCCCACCCCCCAACCACGTACGTGCTGATCATCCGAAACATCCAGGAACGTTCTGTGGTACGAACGAAGTTGATGTTGACGACTAGATGGCCGACTACGAACGTACCAGTGTGCTCAACCGGTATGACCCGACTCTCATGCTGGCCAACGTGCTGTTTTGTCTGAAAGGCACGGCCAAAGTCTGGTACGAGAACCATGTGAGGAGGAGATCGTCAGTTGGGACACGTTCAAAGAGAAGCTTCGCGATTTATTTGGGAAGCCATCGGTCAAAAGGCGGCTGCAAAAAAGGAGTTGTCTATACGTGCTCAGACGTCCACAGAGCCGTATATCTCGTATATACAGGACGTGCTGGCTCTATGTCATAAAGTCGACAACGACATGTCGGAGTCGTATAAGGCTGGCCACGTCCTCAAGGGGATAGCGGAAGATGCGTTCAACCTGCGAATGTGCCGTAACTGCGCGACCGTCGAGAAAATTATTCAGGAATGCCGGAGTTTTGAACAGGCCAAAAGCAGGCGTATTTCAAGATCTTTCACTCGACTGCCGAACACGGCTGCGACGTCCTCCTGCGAAGATGTACTGACCTCTCATCGGTAGTTTTCACCGGCGCCGGAAATTACGCGAATCGTTCGGCGGTAAATCGAAGCAATTACACCTGCCCTTTCCAGCAACGGCCACGTCGATTCGCAAGAACCTCAGGTTTGCTTGGTACAGTCGATTGTGCGGGAAGAACTCAGCAATTTGTTGTCTGGGCCGTTGCTCAATCTAGACCTTTTGGCTTCCGTTCAAGCTCGCCGCCTCGCCCCAGGTCACCGCCCCAGGAACGGTCTTTTCCACGCTCTCGCAATCCGGCTGAATGGCGAACGGTGAATGATCGGCCGATCTGCTTTAACTGCCGTCGCATAGAGCACGTCGCACGGTATTGCCGCAACCATTGGTCATCGTCCCCAACACAATATAACACTGCTCGCCGCGCCGACAGCTACCACCGCCTTCCACCCTTCGATGCCCCTAATACGCAGCACAGCCGCTCACCATCGCCTCGACTTCATCAGTCTCGTTCGCCGCCTGCACGTCACCCATCGCCCCCTTCTCCTCTATGACGATGCCCGACCTCCCCGCTCAATTCTCATCAGGGAAACTAAGTGGTGCAGCTCTTAGAGGTGAAGCTGCATCCTCGATACCAACCTTAAATCCTCTCCTTGTACTGCCGACACGACGAAATTCGATCGACGTAGACGTTGACGGCCTGACTGTTTCTGCACTTATTGACACCGGGGCGCATATTTCTGTGATAAGTGCCCGACTTCGTCGCCGCCTGAAGAAAGTTCTCACACCGGCTGCTTCTGGCATTATTCGTGTCGCCGACGGAAGAAGTCTTGCCATCATAGGAATGTGCACAGCACGCATCACAATCGCCGATCACCCCACACCTGTTCTCTTTGCAGTTATTGAGCAGTGCCCCAATGACCTGATTCTTCGATTGGATTTTTTTGTTCACTCATGCCGCTCTCATCGACTGTGCAGCCGGCGTTCTCCAACTTGAACTGCCTCGACTTGGGGCTATGCCGTCCTCACCGTCACACCAATTGTGCGCTGTTGATTATGTTCGGCTGTCACCGCAAGCCACGACGTTTGCGGCCTTAACAATATTACCAGATCTTTCTGACGGTGACTACACAGTGTCTCCATTAGTGGATGTGCTCTTGGCGCGAAGTGTTGCTGTGCCGCATACCATCGTGACTATCGTGGACAACTACGTTCAGCTTCCGCTTCTCAACTTTAGTAGTTCGACCCAAGTTCTCCCGCAAGGCGTTTCGTTAGGCCATGTTTCCCCACTTGATGCATGTAACATCATGGCATTAGACCCTGAAGACTGCTCGTCCCCCATTGCAGCCAGCCGAGCAAACGCACCTACCGATGAAATCACGATGATGATTGTCCCTGATCTTCTGCCCTGTCAGGCTGCGCAACTCCACCACGTTCTGACCACCTACCGAGATATTTTCGACATCGATTACCGCCCTTTAGGTCAAACGTTCGTCGTGCGTCATCAAATACATACCGGTGATGCTAGTCCTGTTAGACGCAACCCTCAAGACGGTCATTGAGCGAGTATCTTCAGGACATTCCGACCCTTCGCTCCGTCAATATGTCCTCCGCAACGAAATTCTGTACTATCGCAACATGAAGCCAGATGAACCGGATATTTTGTTGGTTATCCCCCGACACCTGCGTGCCACCATTCTTTAACATCTGCATGACGCTCTGACGGCAGGACACCTAGGTTTTTCACGCACCTATCAGCGCGAGCGGCAATGGTTCTTTTGGCCTGGCCTGTATAAATTTGTGTTCCGCTATGTCGCTGCTTGCGAGCGCTGCCAGCGTCGCAAACATCCTACTCTCCGTACGGCTGGCCTGCTCCAACCTATCGACATTCCCCGGAACCATTCTTCCGCGTGGGCCTCGACTTGCTCGGACCTTTCCCAACGTCCGTGTCAGGTAACAAATGGATCACTGTCGCAACAGATTATGCGACCAGATACGCTATAACTCGTGCCTTGCGAAGTAGCTGCGCTACAGACTTTGCAGACTTTCTACTGAATGACGTCATTTTGCGGCATGGGGCTCCGCGCCAGCTTCTGACGGATCGTGGCCGCTGCTTCCTCGCAAAAGTTATCGACGAAATCCTCCGCAGCTGCTCTACCGAACATCACCTTACCACTGCCTACCATCCCCAGACCAACGGTTTCACAGAGCACCTCAACCGAACTCTTACATACATGTTGTCCATGTACGTCTCTGCTGATCACCGTGACTGGGACGCAATTCTCCCCTACGTTACGTTTGCGTACAATTCATCAAGGCATGACACCGCCGGCTATTCTCCGTTCTTTCTTTTGTACGGCCGCAGCCCTGCCTTGCCATTCGACACACTCCTTCCTTCTGATACTACCGAACCAACGGTGTAGGCTCAGGACGTTGCTTCTCCGGAGCGCGTCGCTCACCAAATCGCGCACACTAGGCTCACTGCTTCTCAGGCCTCACAAAAAGTCCACTACGATGACTGGCACTGCGACGTTGACTACCGTGCTGACTCTCTCGTCCTACTTTGGACACCGCATCGACGTGAAGGCTTGTGCAAGAAGCTCCTTTCACGATACACCGGGCCCTACAAAGTTCCTTGCAAGGTCACTGACGTCGACTACCTCATCACTCCCGTTGAACCACCTTCATCTTCTGCCACAGCACCTACTGATGTTGTCAATGTGTCGCGACTTAAACGCTACTACACTGCCAGTCGTGATTGACTTAGCGGCACCGTGACGGCGCTTCGTCCGCCGGGGGTGATATTACGACGCAGTGGGCATGGCTCTGCCCCGTCGTAGACGCATCGATGAAGAAGAAGCGAATTCGGCGCGCGGGATCCTAGCAACCCTGAGGTGGCACACCTATATGTAAAAATTGCAAATACACTCCTTTCTATCTTCCGTGTATTTGTAATCCCCATAACAAATTGGTGGAGGTGCTGGGTAACGAAGCGCACTGCAACGGAGCTCCGCAGTGGTCGTCAAATCGAAGTTTCCGTGATGAAACACGGGACTGATCCCACGGTCACCTCTCCATCGGCCTCGGCAACGCCTGCCCTATCTACGACAACGCCTCCACCGGCCCCACCCCCCAACCACGTACGTGCTGATCATCCGAAACATCCAGGAACGTTCTGTGGTACGAACGAAGTTGATGTTGACGACTAGATGGCCGACTACGAACGTACCAGTGTGCTCAACCGGTATGACCCGACTCTCATGCTGGCCAACGTGCTGTTTTGTCTGAAAGGCACGGCCAAAGTCTGGTACGAGAACCATGTGAGGAGGAGATCGTCAGTTGGGACACGTTCAAAGAGAAGCTTCGCGATTTATTTGGGAAGCCATCGGTCAAAAGGCGGCTGCAAAAAAGGAGTTGTCTATACGTGCTCAGACGTCCACAGAGCCGTATATCTCGTATATACAGGACGTGCTGGCTCTATGTCATAAAGTCGACAACGACATGTCGGAGTCGTATAAGGCTGGCCACGTCCTCAAGGGGATAGCGGAAGATGCGTTCAACCTGCGAATGTGCCGTAACTGCGCGACCGTCGAGAAAATTATTCAGGAATGCCGGAGTTTTGAACAGGCCAAAAGCAGGCGTATTTCAAGATCTTTCACTCGACTGCCGAACACGGCTGCGACGTCCTCCTGCGAAGATGTACTGACCTCTCATCGGTAGTTTTCACCGGCGCCGGAAATTACGCGAATCGTTCGGCGGGAAATCGAAGCAATTACACCTGCCCTTTCCAGCAACGGCCACGTCGATTCGCAAGAACCTCAGGTTTGCTTGGTACAGTCGATTGTGCGGGAAGAACTCAGCAATTTGTTGTCTGGGCCGTTGCTCAATCTAGACCTTTTGGCTTCCGTTCAAGCTCGCCGCCTCGCCCCAGGTCACCGCCCCAGGAACGGTCTTTTCCACGCTCTCGCAATCCGGCTGAATGGCGAACGGTGAATGATCGGCCGATCTGCTTTAACTGCCGTCGCATAGAGCACGTCGCACGGTATTGCCGCAACCATTGGTCATCGTCCCCAACACAATATAACACTGCTCGCCGCGCCGACAGCTACCACCGCCTTCCACCCTTCGATGCCCCTAATACGCAGCACAGCCGCTCACCATCGCCTCGACTTCATCAGTCTCGTTCGCCGCCTGCACGTCACCCATCGCCCCCTTCTCCTCTATGACGATGCCCGACCTCCCCGCTCAATTCTCATCAGGGAAACTAAGTGGTGCAGCTCTTAGAGGTGAAGCTGCATCCTCGATACCAACCTTAAATCCTCTCCTTGTACTGCCGACACGACGAAATTCGATCGACGTAGACGTTGACGGCCTGACTGTTTCTGCACTTATTGACACCGGGGCGCATATTTCTGTGATAAGTGCCCGACTTCGTCGCCGCCTGAAGAAAGTTCTCACACCGGCTGCTTCTGGCATTATTCGTGTCGCCGACGGAAGAAGTCTTGCCATCATAGGAATGTGCACAGCACGCATCACAATCGCCGATCACCCCACACCTGTTCTCTTTGCAGTTATTGAGCAGTGCCCCAATGACCTGATTCTTCGATTGGATTTTTTTGTTCACTCATGCCGCTCTCATCGACTGTGCAGCCGGCGTTCTCCAACTTGAACTGCCTCGACTTGGGGCTGTGCCGTCCTCACCGTCACACCAATTGTGCGCTGTTGATTATGTTCGGCTGTCACCGCAAGCCACGACGTTTGCGGCCTTAACAATATTACCAGATCTTTCTGACGGTGACTACACAGTGTCTCCATTAGTGGATGTGCTCTTGGCGCGAAGTGTTGCTGTGCCGCATACCATCGTGACTATCGTGGACAACTACGTTCAGCTTCCGCTTCTCAACTTTAGTAGTTCGACCCAAGTTCTCCCGCAAGGCATTTCGTTAGGCCATGTTTCCCCACTTGATGCATGTAACATCATGGCATTAGACCCTGAAGACTGCTCGTCCCCCATTGCAGCCAGCCGAGCAAACGCACCTACCGATGAAATCACGATGATGATTGTCCCTGATCTTCTGCCCTGTCAGGCTGCGCAACTCCACCACGTTCTGACCACCTACCGAGATATTTTCGACATCGATTACCGCCCTTTAGGTCAAACGTTCGTCGTGCGTCATCAAATACATACCGGTGATGCTAGTCCTGTTAGACGCAACCCTCAAGACGGTCATTGAGCGAGTATCTTCAGGACATTCCGACCCTTCGCTCCGTCAATATGTCCTCCGCAACGAAATTCTGTACTATCGCAACATGAAGCCAGATGAACCGGATATTTTGTTGGTTATCCCCCGACACCTGCGTGCCACCATTCTTTAACATCTGCATGACGCTCTGACGGCAGGACACCTAGGTTTTTCACGCACCTATCAGCGCGAGCGGCAATGGTTCTTTTGGCCTGGCCTGTATAAATTTGTGTTCCGCTATGTCGCTGCTTGCGAGCGCTGCCAGCGTCGCAAACATCCTACTCTCCGTACGGCTGGCCTGCTCCAACCTATCGACATTCCCCGGAACCATTCTTCCGCGTGGGCCTCGACTTGCTCGGACCTTTCCCAACGTCCGTGTCAGGTAACAAATGGATCACTGTCGCAACAGATTATGCGACCAGATACGCTATAACTCGTGCCTTGCGAAGTAGCTGCGCTACAGACTTTGCAGACTTTCTACTGAATGACGTCATTTTGCGGCATGGGGCTCCGCGCCAGCTTCTGACGGATCGTGGCCGCTGCTTCCTCGCAAAAGTTATCGACGAAATCCTCCGCAGCTGCTCTACCGAACATCACCTTACCACTGCCTACCATCCCCAGACCAACGGTTTCACAGAGCACCTCAACCGAACTCTTACATACATGTTGTCCATGTACGTCTCTGCTGATCACCGTGACTGGGACGCAATTCTCCCCTACGTTACGTTTGCGTACAATTCATCAAGGCATGACACCGCCGGCTATTCTCCGTTCTTTCTTTTGTACGGCCGCAGCCCTGCCTTGCCATTCGACACACTCCTTCCTTCTGATACTACCGAACCAACGGTGTAGGCTCAGGACGTTGCTTCTCCGGAGCGCGTCGCTCACCAAATCGCGCACACTAGGCTCACTGCTTCTCAGGCCTCACAAAAAGTCCACTACGATGACTGGCACTGCGACGTTGACTACCGTGCTGACTCTCTCGTCCTACTTTGGACACCGCATCGACGTGAAGGCTTGTGCAAGAAGCTCCTTTCACGATACACCGGGCCCTACAAAGTTCCTTGCAAGGTCACTGACGTCGACTACCTCATCACTCCCGTTGAACCACCTTCATCTTCTGCCACAGCACCTACTGATGTTGTCAATGTGTCGCGACTTAAACGCTACTACACTGCCAGTCGTGATTGACTTAGCGGCACCGTGACGGCGCTTCGTCCGCCGGGGGTGATATTACGACGCAGTGGGCATGGCTCTGCCCCGTCGTAGACGCATCGATGAAGAAGAAGCGGATTCGGCGCGCGGGATCATAGCAACCCTGAGGTGGCACACCTATATGTAAAAATTGCAAATACACTCCTTTCTATCTTCCGTGTATTTGTTATCCCGGTAACGATATCTTGAGAAGGTTGAGAAGAGGGCATTCCGACCCATAAGTCAGCCAGGAGGCTCCGCCCAGGATGGCACTATCAGCCGAAGGCATGTAGCGATGTCCCGGGCCCTCTGGACCGCCTGTATTGCTGGTTGTTTTCGTTGCTCTTGAGGCCTTCCTGCCAAGCCTCTTGGGTGTTTACTTGTGCTGCGTTGTGGGTAGGGCACAGCCCAAGCATGTGTTCGAAATTGCAATAGGGAGGGTTGCAAAGCGACTATATGGGTGGTGTGTTGGGGTCGACTCTGTGTAAGGTAGATGGTGTTATCTACGTACGCGTATGCAATCTCCTTAGTTAGAGCTTGTGCTTTGTTAAGATTTGGGCGTGGTGCTGGGAAGGCACGTATTTTTCCCCGGTAATGCGAAGTGATCTCGTGGTATGTGAGTGCTTTGTCCTGGCTGCAGACAGTCTCGTACCACCCACCTCTCGAGGGGTCATTTTCTTCGACGCTACGTGAGTTCATGTGTCAGTTGGTTGACTTCTTCGTTGGGATGGCAGTGGTCGAGTGCCGGTATCTGTCCCATGTGGGCTGGGAACCAAGATACGTGTATTTGAGCATTGTCTTTTTCAATAAAGATTTCTTTGCTTTCGTACTCTCTTATTGCAATAACGGTGACTTGTCCAGTGCTTCTAGCTACTAGGCCAGCCACGAACGTTCGTGCTGCCGTGTTAGAGTCTGTGTGCATTATGGAATGACTTGACAAATCTGCAAGGCTAGCGCAATCACCATTTCCCCTGCTTCGTGGACATGGCTTGTTCGAACAGTTGTCGCGTTTATACCGCAACGGCATACCGCTATGGCAAACGCCTCCCTGCCATAGTAGCGGGCGCCATCTACGAATAGCGCGTGCGTGTTGTGGTTTTTTTGCCTTGTTTATGAGCGTCCTCGCTCTGTCCTTTCTTCGGCCTTTGCTGACCATTTTGTGAACGTTGCGTGGGATTGGTTCAACCCTAATGTGTTTCCTCACGTAATAACTAAGTTTGCTTTTTTTCTGTGGTAGAAAAATTGGGCAAATTCCCGCGTCTCGTAGGATGAGATGGCTTGCCTGCGTCAACGACAGGCGTGTGATCTGTGCCACTCACTGAGCTTAAAAAATTTCTTCAGCCGTGTTGTGGAGACCGAGTTGTTCGAGTTTCTCTTTGCTCATGCTATTGGGCAAGCCGAGTGCCGTTTTCAGTCCTTTGCGGAGCATGGAGTCGACCTTTTTGATTTCAACCTGCGTGGCAGTCAACCATTCTACCACATAGATACGCCAGGTCTCGGAACTATTTTTCAAATGAACGCTAATCTTCGTGAAACGTCAGTAGCGGTTGCAGTGCTGCCTACCCAAGTTTATAAACATTACATATGTCCTCCTTTGATACAGCCGTCACGTCTGGTTAACGTCAATTGTGGTTAGGTGCCATGCGCTGAAGTTGATTTATGTAGCTGTGTTCAGGGCCAGCATCTTTGCGAGCATCAATGCTTCATATCACCTTCTGTTGTTGCTAATCCGCAGGTTTCAGTTGTCATCATTGCACAAATGTGAACAACTAGTAATATAAATATCTGCAACTCTTCGACATATGTCGGTGCGTGCAACATTTGCACATATATTTAGCATCATTTCATGACGTGCCCCTCTACAAAAGTAATCGCAACACGGTCAGCTTCCCTCTGCGTGCTTCACATAACACCGATTCCCAGGTACGTGGGATCTGGCGAATTGTTTTCGTTAAATGTTCTGTTGGCAGATGACACGTGTCACTCCAGGCCTGTTTCAGGAATTGAGCCACTCATGCCACATAGACTGAGTCCCAGTGTGACGTGTCACGCTGAACCTTGCAGTCGGCTGCCCACGGCATTTGAGCATGCATGCCTCGGGTGCAAAGTGGCGCTGCATAGAGCGTAGTTTTCGGAGACACCAGAGGGCACGCCTCGAAGAAAATTGCGGTCCGCATATGAAAGCCATAACAGTAAACAAATCTTAAGGGTCCTCTTGCTTCGTACGATAGCTTCACCGAGACATTCAAGGTCTTTGTAGCGGTAAACGCAAACGCTCAGGCTCAAATCTATGGTGCCCTTGTTGCGCAGCAACGACTGTGAAAAATCTAGCCACCAATCATACCATTCGGTCGGAAAGCTCCTCTGAGTCATCCCACAGAGAATAACGTCCAACGTCTGAAGCGTCAGCGTCGTTCACCCGTACTAAAACAATAGCCAGCAAAGCTCCTTCAGCCACTAGCTAAGCAATATACACTGTTCAAGAATGTGAAGGGCGATGTGTGTAAGCTTCGAGTACTGAGCCTTATTGCAAGGCCGATACCGGCGCCCACAGTTCGAAATAATTCTTGCAGTCCGCGAGAGAGAACTTATGGTCGCAAGCTTAGGATTCCAAATAGGCTTTTTCTACACACCCGATTTCTTCAACAGTCCTAACAATGTTGGTTCGGCGACTACGTTCATATTCCAGCACAACAATAGCCACCGCCTTCCGACTGCCATGTCGAGACAAGAGATGAAGGAATTACCCCCAATACTCATCCGCCCAGACGTTAAAGCTCTAAGTCATATACTGGAGCACTTTATTGTTTGATAATGCCCATAGTCAGGTGGCGGTGTCTCTATATTTCGTGCTATTCCTTCGTACAATACGAAATTCAAGCTGTGGCCAAGACTGCAACAGTATAAAGCTCCGCAACACTTCGTTTTTGCCACCTATAGCGATACAAATTTAGAGTTTTCTTCATCCAGAGAACGCTCGTTCGCTTCCAGACTGCTGACCGTCCCCTTCTAGAGCATGATATGGAAAAACCATTCTAGGGTATCGTTTCTGTGATAGGCCCTGACGACAACACGCAAATGTTTTAGGACTACCGCAGCGCCAAAAAAATTGCCCGATCCCACGCAAAGTGGAAATCAATGATATGCGAAGCACGGATGAGGAAGGCTGACATGTCACTCTAAAATCAGCACAATGTTACCAGATGGAGGTAAATTATGCGATACATGACTTACGTGTCCTGATTATCATGTTTAGATGTGTCGTTCACTTCCGTCATCTACTCACGTCACAAGACACGAAATTTAGTATATGTGGAGCTGGCGAAACGGCCGCGAACACGTAATGAGCGTGGTATGTTGTCATTTTCTTAAATGACACGCTTGTCAGCATTGTCATGTTGTCACAGAACGAGCGCTAAAAATGGGCGCGCCGCCAAATTCTTGCGATAACGGGCGGGAGAAACGCCGCGAGGTCAAAAGAAAAAAAAAGAAAACAAACATCCAAGGCTCCCCGGGCGCGCGCTCTCCCCGCAGAAGCGTGGCTTCGCCGACGAACCTCCTCACCCCACAACGGCGGCCTAGCAAGCGCTGGAAAGTTCCAGAAGGAAATAGGCGTGGTCATACCGAGCTGAGTCATCTGCCGCGGAGGGCGTTCCAACCGTCTCGCCCTCTTCCCAGCCTTCGCTGCGTATCGCGCCGACGAAATGACGAGAACCGTCTGGAATGTCGCGTGCAAGGTATTTAACCGAGCAGCCGAGATGAGAGATCAGGAGAAGACGGAAGTTGCGCCAGAGTGCGAAGGGATCCCGCCGTGTAGTCGGCGAAGGTTTGTCCGTTGGGACGAAGCAGGAGATGAAGAGGATTTCCACCTGAGGGGTGAAGGCCCGAGCTACAGGCAAGAGAGTGTGTTTACCGCTATCGAGCGAAGACGCGTGGCGACAGCTGCGTGTGTGAAGCCGACGTGTTCGGGCGAAGAAGTTTGAAGCTTGGAGAGTGGCCAATTGAAGGCGCGAGGTTTCCTGGAAGAGAAACTTCGAGGGCGCGGAACGACAACAACGCTGGACTTTGAGTGAGTGATTCTCGGAAGAGTATCATCCAGACTTTTGTTCCAAGAACTTTGGACTGGATAGGTTTCCATCTCTTTAGTCTTTAAGTGTCTTGGTTGTTCAATGCATGCGACTGCATTGTAGAGCGTATCGTTCGTTGTCTATGTCCGTTGTTTTGAGTGTGGCTGATTGTACTGTGTAGTACGTTGTTTGATTGGTGACGTATTGTATGTAACTATTGTGGAGTGTGCATACGTGTGTATTGTTTTTGATCTGCCGTTAATGAGAATATAATTTTGTTTGTTTATCAACTCTCGGCTCTGACTTGTTCTTTGGACCACAGCCGGCGTCCGCTGGCGCGCCAAAAAGGACCACTTCTAAATTGTCCACGCTTTCGTGGTGCGGTTCGGGGGGCCCATACTTCGACCCTTGGAATTAGCCCGGCGATTGCCTCCCTAATTAACGGGACCTGTGTGTGACACATGTTTGCACCAGTCATATACTTTTGTCACCCACTGACGTCACGTAACACTAAATCTGCTGCATGTGAATTTAGCAAAACGGCCGGGAGCGCATCATGAACTGCTCAATATACTGCGATATAGCGTTGGCGCGCTTGCACACTGGGCACAGCGACAGTATACGTTAGCAAAACGCGAGCACTCTGTAGTCTGGCGCCAGGCGCAACCAGTGTCCGTCAGCGCGGCTCGACGGCAACCGGCGCGAAATGTGACATGCAGCATTTCGCACCGATGGGTTACCCAGACAACACTGCGTCTCCCTCTTTTCGTGACGGAGGGACGCCGGACGCGCTGAAACGCGCATGCCTGAAAGCAACGCAGTGCGGCACGTGCCTGCGCGTATATGGCAAGCCCAGCGCCTAGCGTGACAACGCCGCGTGATGCCACAAAATGAACGCTCGCGAGCACGCGCACCGTGTCACGTCGAAATATATTGGCGGCTTGATTGTGGTATGTAGTCATGTTCTCACAAGACACGCATCTCATGATTATCATGCTTACCCTAGTCACATACCTTCGTCATCAGTGACGTCCCGTAATACAAAATTTGGCATACGTGAAGCTAGCGAAATGACCGAGAGCACATCATGACTGTGGCATGTAGGCGTGTTGTTACATGACACGCATGTCATGATTATCATCTTGGGATGTGTCATTTAGCTATGTCGCTCATTCACGTCGCGTAATACCCAGTTTGGTACATGTGAAGCTAGATAAACGGCCATGAGCGCATCATGAGCGTAGCATGTAGTCATGTTGCTACGTGACACGCATCTCATGTTTATTATGTTTGCACCAGTATCATACCTTCGTCATCCATTCAAATCTCGTGATGCCAAATTTCGTATAAGTGAAGGTAGCGAAACGATCGTCAGCGTATCATGAGCGTGGCATGTGGTCATGTTGTTACATGACACGCAACACAGGATTATCGTGTTTGCACCAGTCACATACCTTCGTCATCCATTCACATACCGTAATAGCAAATTTGGTGTATGCGACGCTAGCAAAATGGCCGCGAGTGCCTCACGAGCATGTCATGTAGTCATGGTGTTACATGGCATGCATGTCGAGATTTTCATTTTAGGGTCGGTCGCTCATATTCGGCAGGCAATCATGTCATACCATACCAGTTTTGCAACATGCCATGTGAACGAAACCACCGCAAGAGCTGCAGGACCATGAAATGTAAATCATGACATTCACGACATATATCATGATTTTCATGTTGACTTGTCGAATATGTTATTCATATAGTCATGTTATGCCATACGAAGTTTGGTATTGATACCATCATCGAAACGGCCAGGAGAGCTAAAAGTCGTAGGCAGCTGGATAGCTCAAAGTCGCTGAAGTTCGCTTAGAAATGCTTCGCATTTAAAAAGCCATGAACAGTTTTCGCTTTGGCATAACCACACAAGAACATAGCGTCAAATCTCGCAACGTGGAGTTGTCCTTAAGTGAATTGAGTATGATGATGATATTTGATGTTTTTTGGCGCAAGGGCCAAAGAGCGCCAGTTCATCTTACTAAAGATATAGACAATGATTGCCATAAGCGGCTGTATAAGGGCTGTAAAATTACTCGCGCTAATGCGGGTAAAACATAGAAGTAATAAAATCATGACCATGACGTGAAAGGTGTGTCGTGTTAATGGATGACAAAACTTTGTTGTAATAAAAACGGTGCACATGTGTGGCATTAGCACAAATGCCTCACTCGTTCACACCCTTGCGTCCAAGGATCGTGAGGCAAGTGCTTTATTGAGTATAGCCACCGCAGCGGAGACCTCTCTGAAGAGGTCGTGCTACGGAATGCCCGGGTATATGATATGAAAAGTACGAATTTCTTTTAAAAACGCTAACATTGACTTATGACTAAAAAGTGGTTCCCTACCGACTAACATTGCAGGATGGAGTAGTATCTGTTGTCGGTAGCGTTACGGAATGTGTTGTCTTCTGAGCGTGTCTAATTCTTTACACTGGGTTAAAATGTGAAGTACCGTGAGTGCTTCTGCATATCTAGCACACAAAGGTGGCTCGCCCCCAGACAAAAGAAATGAATGTGTTGTATGTGTATGTCCTCTTCTTAACCTTATAAGGAATACTTCTGTGTGGCATGACTTTGATACCGGCGGCCAATGACCAAGTTGCGGCTTGATGACATGCAATTTATTATCTGTGTGTGTGTGTGTGTCATGTGGTCTGCCAATAGCCTCTGAGCTTTCGTTTTAAAAAAGGTTTCAAGTCAAGTGCAGGAGTTGGTATCGATGTATTGGAAGCGGTTTTGTTGGCGGATCTAGCTATCTGGTCCACCAGAACGTTGCCTTGAATTTCGTGGTGTCCTGGCACCCAGCAGACTACAACAGGCTGCTTAGATTAGTAGACTGTGCATAAGAGTGAATAGAGCGAGAGAAGGACAGCGTTCTTGTGCTTTTCAAGAGTTTTCGGAGCTTTTACTACGCTAAGAGAATCTGTATATGTTATTGAATTCTGTAGTTTTATTTGCGTAATGTGTTTGACGGCCGCGAGTATCTCATAATCTTCACCGGTGAAAATGCTTGAATCAGAGTGCAGAGCGTCGGCTTCCGAAAAGGATGGGCCGACGGCTGCGTACGAGACAGAAGTGTCGGACTTGGAAGCATCCGTAAAGAACTTAGGAAGTGTGTATCTCTGTTGTAGTTCTAGGAAGTATGTCTGGATGCGTGAATTGGTGCATGTTTTGTAACCTCCAAGAAAGACAAGTCGCAATTTATTGCCTGCCATTGCCACGGTGGCAGGTACACTGTGGGAGCCTTCAAACGGTGTTCAAGTGGCACGCCGGTTTCCTTCGCTAGACCCCTCACACGGAGTGAGTAGGGCTGTCTCACAGAAGGCCATTTTTCAAACACAGCAAGGCTTGACATGTCATTAATTGTGGAATGTGATAGGTGACTCTTGCCTGCGTTTACATTAGGATACTTAAAAGACATGTAACATCTCTCTGGGTAGAGCAACCATTCGTTAGATTCCATGTGGAGGCTTTCCACGGGGCTAGTGCGAAAAGCGCCCGTGGAGAGACGGATCCCTATATGATGAGCAGGGTCAAGCATTTTAAGGGCAGTAGGTGTTGCAGACTGATATGCTATTGCCCCATAGTCTAGGCGGGTACGTACGAGGCTTTTATACAAATTCATTAGACACTACTTGTTACTTCCCCACGTAGTGCGTGACAGCAATTTCAGAACGTTCATGGCTTTAATGCACTTGTTTTTTAAATACTTAATGTGTGGTATAAATGTTAGCTTGGTGTCCAAGATGAGGCCTAAGCATTTATGTTCGATGTTAACAGAAAGGCGTTGCCCATGCAGTTGAATATCAGGTTCGGAATTAAGGGCTCTCTTCCTGGAAAATAAGACACACGTGCTTTTCTGTGCATTCAACTGCAACCCGTTTTCTCCCGCACAATTGAACTTTTTTCAAACCAAGCTGAACATGGCGCTCACGCAAGGCCACATTGCAAGATCTAAAGCCAAGCTGGACGTCATTGACATATGTGCAATAAAACATATTGCGAGGGATGTACAAGCGCAACAAACTCATTTTGATAATAAAAGTGTGCATCTAAGTACACCACCTTGCAGCACGCCTGTTTCTTGGACAAATGTTTGGGAAAGAATGCTGCCTACTCGAACTCTGAATGTCCGACTTGACAAGTAACTTTCGATTATGTTAAACATTCTTCCGCACACGCCAAGATGAGACAGGTCTCTTAATATTCCAAAGCGTCATGTTGTATCGTAAGCTTTTTCGATATTGAGGAACACAGAAAGAAAGCATTGCTTATGAACGAAAGCGTTTCTGACCTGTGCCTCGATACGAACAAGGTGGTCGGTGGTGGATCTACCCTCTCGAAACCCGCACTGAAATGGGTCGAGCAAATTATTTGTTTCAAAGAAACGTACAAGTAGGCAGTTGATCATTTTTTCGAAAAGTTTGCACAGGTAGCTTGTAAGCGCAATTGGCCTATAACTCGAAACTAAACAAAGGTCCTTGCCCTGTTTTATAATGGGAATAGCAGTAGCTTCTTACCAGGAAGTAGGGATAGCGCCAGAGAACCAGATAGCATTGTATAAGCAAAGTAAGGTTTTTTGTGTTTCAATTTGTAGGTTTTTTAACATTTCGTACACCACACGGTCAGAACCTGGAGCGGAGTCACTGCAGAAGTTCAGTGATGTTTGGAGCTCAGGTAAGCTGAAAGCATGGTTGTACGCCTCGTATCTTGTACATTTGCGTTCGAGTTTTTGCTTTTCTATTTTCGTTCTGTATTTTTGGAAAGCGTCGGTATAGTGCGACGAGCTAGACACCCGCTCAAAGTGTGCACCGAGGAAGTTCGCCTGATCTTCCAAGGTGTCACCCTGTGTGTTTATGAGGGTGAGTGTGTTTACTTGTCTTCCTGCTACCCTAGCAACCGTGCTCCAAATTTTAGCCTCCTGTGTATATAAATTTATCCCCGATAAAAACTTATGCCAACTTTCTCTTCTGGCCTGCCGACGCGTTCGCCTGCTCTGAGACTTCACTGTCTGAAAGATTCGAAGATTTTAGGCTGTCAGTGAGTTCCGAAGCAACCTCCATGCTTTGTTTCGCTGCTTGCGTGCATTTCGGCACTCAGGGTTCCACCAGAGTACACGTCGTTTTGCAGGATGTCCATTCGTTTGTGTGATGCATTTTGTTGCTGCATCAATAAAAAACGAGGTGAAGTAGTTGACATCAGCATCAATGCTCAGAGCACGTATGTCGCGCCAACTTAAATGAGTGATGATATAAAACTGTTCCCAATCGGCTTTACTGAATAACCATTTGGGAACCTGTGGCGAGCATTCAGTTGATGTAGGTGCGCTCAAAACTACGGGAAAGTGGTCACTTCCGTAGGAATTAGTGGTGACTTTCCATTGAAGTAGAGGCACAAGCGATGGAGATACTATGCTTAGGTCTATTGTGGAATAAGTATTGTTAGCGAGGTTATAATAAGTTGGTTCTTTTTGATTAAGAACACACGCACTAGAAGAGAGAGGAACCTGTTCAATCAGTCGACCTCGGGCGTCAGAACGAGAGTCACCCCATAGCATGCTATGCGCATTCAAGTCTCCAAGGAGAACAAAAGGTTCCGAGTGTTCATTGATTAGGTACTGGAATTCGTGTTTTTGTAGGTGATAGCTTGGAGGTACGTAAAGAGTGCAAATTGTTATGATTTTGTCGAAAAGCACAGCTCGAACAGCCACTGCCTAAAGAGATGTTTGGAGTTGAAAGTGTGTGCATGCAATCCCTTGATTCACTATGATGGCAACATCTCCGGATGATGTCACGGCATCATCACGGTCTTTTCAGAAAATAGCGTATTTACGTAAAAAGTTCATGTGTTTTGCATTTAGGTGTGTTTCTTGTACACACAGCACTTTTGGTGAGTATTCGTGTATAAGTTCTTGGATATCATCAAGGTTCCTTGATTGATTGATATGTGGTGTTTAACGTCCCAAAACCACTATATGATTATGAGAGACGCCTATCATCAAGGTTCCTGAGAAGGCCCCTAACATTTCATTGTATAATTTGAGTGTTCATGGTGAAGGTAAAGTAGAGCTGTGGGTACGAGGAGCGAGTTGCTGTTTAGGCGGAGAGTTTGAATTCAAGTAACGGGACCATCACCAAGCCGCGTTATTTGCTTTTTTTGTTTTCTTGACGCGCTCTAAAGAGCCACGCCACTCTTTCGGCACCAAGGGTACCGACGTATCCATTGCCTCCTCGGAGGCACTGGATGCCCGCACGTGCGAGCTGGTTGTTCAAAATCTGGGCATCGCTTGGTGAGGCGAGGCAATGAGACCGGATGACCCTGGCCTCTCCGGTCTCTGTTCGGGAGTAGGCGGTGTAGTCGGGACTACAGCTGCCTTGGGGGCAGGTGCCACAACTTCCGGCTCGATATGCGCAGGCCGAGGGAGTGGCGACGGCTGGTGCGGCGGTGCCCCCTGACGCGACGCATCAGCATACGCTGGGCCACAAAATGGCGAGACTCTTTTTCTTGCTTTCTTAAAAGAAATGTTTTCTTTCACTCTCGCCGTTATTATCTCCTTTTCTTCATTTCAGTATGGACAGGAACGTGAATATGCAGCATGGTTTCCGTCACAGTTTACACAGTACGGCTGCTCTTTGCAGTTCTCAGACACGTGGTCCAGGGCTCCACATTGTGCACAGGTCTGGCAATCCCGACAGCTTTATAAGTCGTGGCCATACCTCTAACATTGGAAGCAACGACGGGGGTTAGGTGTGTATCGCCTGGTTGAAGTTTTCGTGTACCCTGTTTGAATGGTTTCTGGCAATTTACTGGAAGCAAACGTGAGTATTAGGTGTTTCGTTGGTGTTCCTTTTTCTCTTCTGATGATAATTATCTGTAAATTAGTCACATTTTGGCTCTTCCACCCCTCCAAAAGTTCAGTCTCGGTCAGGTCAAGTAAGCCTATGTCAGATACCACTCCACGAGTTGTGACGATTGATCTGTGTGGTGTTATGGCTATTGGTATGCCACCGAAAGCTGAGAGATGGTCCAGCTTTTCAAATTGTTTTTTTTTGTCCCGTATTTCGAGGAGGAGGTCTCCACTAGCCATTTTGGTTACCTTGGATTCTACGCCAAGAGTTTCGGTAAGACATCTAGCAACTACGAAGGGAGAGATGGTCCGGGCTTGCTTTCCAGTTTTTTCACAGTGGATGACATGAAAGTGAGAAAATGTTTCTATTGGCCCGTTGAAAATGTTTATGTCATCGGTGCGTACCCGCTTCAAGCTGGTACGATCGGTAAGTGAGGGAATGCTTTATGCATGTCTGGTTTCATTTTTATTCAGCAGCGTTGGTGACCACCCAACATGGAGCCCAACGAAGGGACGCTACAAGTTCGTAAATACTAAAATCTTGCCGACGCCAGCCGTACAACGCCACTATAACCCAATGCGCCTAGACCAAGGTAGGCTATTTGCACAGGGTTAATCCTCGTCGCCAGGAAAATTAGAAGTAAAAGAAAGGAACATGTAGACAGGAAAGATAAAAAGTGATGGCAAAGACGAAGATGTAGAGAGAGAGGGAGGGATAGGAAAAGGCGACTACCGATTTCCCCTGGGTGGGGTCAGCCCAGGAGTGCCATCTACGTGAAGCCGGGGCCAAACGGGTGTGTTGCTTCTGCCCGTGGGCCTTAATGGTCCAATCATCCGGCGTCCGCTCAACCCCCAGGATCCCCTTTTCCCCGGACACGGCAAAGCCACGCACGGCTAGGCGTGGGAGGGAGTCGAAAACCCCACGTAAGCTCGGGCCCGAGGTGTCGCTACATGTCAAATGCCTGCGTAAGTAGACGCCCTTGCGGGGAAGTGAATTGAGTAGGTACTCCACTAGCACGTAATGTGCGACGCCTTGAAATAAAGCGCGGTTAACGTCGGAGTGGAATGTAGAAGCACCAAAATCGCCTTCGGAATCACCCTCTCGTGAGGAGACCTTATAACTGAGTTCCTCGAGATGCTCTATGGACAAGAGAACCTCGCAAAAAAGTTCGCTTTGCGCCATTCAGGAATTCAGAGCCAAAGAATTCACGGAATCGTTTACTTTCAGCACGTCGCAAAGTAACGTGCAACACCGTTCGGCAACCTGTGAACCGTCCGTGTTATCTGGTACGCAGACGGGCACTGCGCAATGATGCGTCTTCAGCAGCCAGTACAGGATGGCGGCGGCCTGATGTATTGAGCTCTGGGTGGGCCACGTATGACAAATTTCGCGGACTTTCGCAAGTCTGTGTGGTCCCTCTTTTCCGAGCAACTGGCGCAGCTCCAGCTCAAGCCAGCAGAGAAAATCGTTCCATATGGAAATATTGGCAACCATTTCGCAACTTGTGTCTTCGGAGGCCATGCAGGGGATTCGGTAGTCGGTGAGACTTCCAGAGAAGCAGCCCCTGACGCAATCCAGACGAACAAAAGGTAGCTGATGTTGCCAGCGATATCCTGCTCCAAGGAAGCCATTGCAACGCTTCCCGTTGTGTCCATATCACCTGCGTAAAAAAAAAGATCACATAAAATGAAGATGCACGTAGACCATGATTCAGATGACTTTAAGAAATGTATACTAACTCAGAGAACGCCAGCCGGGGGTGCGGCAATAACAATGGTGTTATCAAGATACTGTGGTCCAAGATGCGAATAAAAACGCGACTGTTTTGTAAAAAAAATACATTTCGAAACGTGTTTTTGTCATGCAGACACATGATTGCAGGTTCAAATCACATCTTGGTCCTTGGACTACTCACATCTCAAAGAAATTCGTACGTTATAAAATTTTATCTGGAGGTCCTTCTTTTTGTCCCAGAAAAACGGGTGTGATTTCAGTAGTTTACGTAGGGTCCCATTGTGCAAACTTTATTTGTCGTGGGAACAGCTCTGACGTTATTGATGATGAATTTTTTATGTGCAGTACAGGTGTTTTAATGTGTGCCTCTAAAAAACTTTAGAATCGCCGCCTCTGCAATTTTTATATATACCCAGTCCCATTGAAAACTTGAAAGCTTCCAGCCAGGGCCGTTAGGAGCGCTGATCAGTCAGTGAGTTATAGCTTACTAAAATAGGAGTCAAATCAACCGGAAAAAGGAGACGCAAGCCCAAGAGCTAGTGAGATGATGAAGTGAAGAGAGCCATAGTAAGACGTCAGGAAGCCTCCAGCAAACAGAGGCATCCTAAACAGAGAGGTGAACCGGAAGATGTTGTCGAAAAAATGGAATAACTTTTTGAGTTGCAGAATGGAAGCGTCCAATTGGATCAGCCAAAAAATTATAAAAGAGCCCAATGGATGGCGGAAGTAAAAAAAAAGAATACACAGGCAGCTGCAAAGTTTTTGAACCATCTCAAATCTCTTAGCAAAAAGACAAGCATAAAACAAAGGATTATAACTACAGTTGAAGAGGTTAGACTAGGAGAGGATGAGTCAATCGAATATATACGAACAATGATGACAGAAAAATTTTAAACAGCGAGAAAGCGCGGCATGCAGCATACTGGACTAGGATGGTCGAATCAGCACAGTGCCTCCACTTGAATGACAAAAGTGGGAAATGGCAGAAAATAGGGTTATAATAGCACAAAAAGCGGCCTTGATGACATCCTAAATATGCTAATAAAGAAACTAGGACCAAACACTAAGCAAACCATAAGAGAGGCAGCGAGCAAAAAATAAATGATGGTGAAACCCCTAAAGGGTGAAAATTAAGCAGGATGAGCATAATCTATAAAGGAAATTGGGACAAGGCTATAGGCGTATCAGCCGGGGGGTCAAGTGGGGTGCCAGCCCCCCACTAAGAAAAGGGGGGGGCTGAGCCCCCTCCCCACTTTCTGCAGTGCACCATGGTCACTCTTGACTGCACGCTGGGGAAACTAACAAGTAAGGCGAAGTTTTTCGTCACAGTAGTAATCACTCAATTTTTTCTTACGGAAGAATGAGAATGCTACGAGGCAATGTTACAACAGAGCAAGATTTCGCCAACATTTCCGCTGTGATAATTTTTTTTGTAGGCTCTTTGCGGTGCGGGTCGCCTATGCGACGCTTTCGCGTCTAGTTCTGTAGTATTGCCAAGCAGGCAAGCGGTGAACCGGGGCCCCATAATATTACATCACTTGTTCATGCTTTTATTCTGCTGTGACTTCTTGATGCAGTTACGGATAGGAACGAGCAAACTGCTTATAGATCGGTCAAAGCATTTACTGCTTCCAGAAAATAATTGTCTTTGTAAAGGATATGCCAGCAACGCTGCTCTGTCAAAGCTGTATATTTAGGTTTTTTCGTACTGAAAGGCCCAAAATTATTGCGCCTTAGTCTATGATAAAACCTGGTTGGCCTTGCTTGGTAACTAGGAGTCATAACAGCAGCTTGCAAAGTGGTCAAGAATAAAGCAGTGGACTCGAATTCAGTAGGAAGCTCAGCTTTTTAGCTTGCCCCCAACTTGATCCACCAGATCAGGGAGAGGTTAAATACCATGGCTTTTCGCACTTTGGAGGCTTAGTTAGGAATCAGGCTAGTTAGTTTTCACTGAACTTGAATTGTGCTTCAGAGCTCAAAATTCAACTCGAACAGAAAATAAGCAAACACATGCAGCGCTGCTTATTTCTCTCTATTTCCCTGTCTCTCAGCAAGTACAAGCTCACAAAGATGTACACGCGCACAAATAACTAAGCACCGTTATGCTGCCTGTGGAAATATTTTATTAAACTGATAATCCATCTCGCCAGCTGCTATATCTAGCCGCTGCTTGTGTGATTGGCAGCTAGCCTACTTGATTTACATTTAGAAGAAGATGCTCTCCGGCTTCGTCACGTCATACAAGCAGATGATTTTCTGGCTCACAGAAAATTAGAAATGCCGAAGAACCAATAGCAAACAAAATGCCGTACCTAAAATAGTTTATGCTCCTATTTTTTACGTGGTCGTGCATAAGTGGTCATTACGCGATGGGTCATTTTCGCGTCATTGGCTGCCTCGCGTAAAAAGGCGGTGCTGTGTGCACGAGTGAGACTGTTTACACTAATATTCGCTCAATGTTCCCTATAAGCTGCTCAGTGCAGCTTTTTCGCCTGATTTCCTTGCAACCTTGTTGCGCAATAATCTCAATTCAGTTCAATATACAGCTAACGACAACTTCAAAACGAAGCAACCAGGGATAGTTTAACGCCATAAACAGCCACGATTTGTTCTTTTGAAGAAAAATTCTGTTTACACCTTTTGTATACGTGTACCTATGCAGGCGCCTGGGGCCGTTCAAGAAATTTTGACACAAAGATAATGAATGTAAACAATGTATTGCCCCCCTAACACTACAAGCGCAACATTTTTAAAGAAAAAGGTTGAGAAGTTGACAAAATGGTCACAAAAGTAATATAACCATATCAATATCATTATTATTTGCATGCTCTCCATACAGTATTCAGACTATTAGCAAATTAGGCAAATTTTGATACACGTAAGCCTGAACATATGAAACAAAAGTGTGATACTTATGAAATAATATAACAGCAATCATTCCCTGAAAAAAACATGGTTGATCCCTCAATCAGGGAAATCGGCATGTATCACGAAATTAAAACGCACCTTTACGGGGGTAGTGTAATGCTTCCTTTCACATTGATAAAGGAGAGCTTAGCGAATGTATGTTTTGGTGTTTGGCAGCTATAGCCCCGTTCAACGTAGATGTATCCTCGTTGGCGCTTGGTACATCTCTATCCTGACAACTAACATTCATGATAAATATAGTAGGATATATATATATATATATATATATTATGAGACCACGTCCGGTACGGCAGCAACCAGGTTCTCTTTTTTAATCCAGACGCACGAGCTAGAGAGCCAGCCCGCGTGACATACGATGATGATCACTACAATGGTTTGGTCATACAGATGAAGATGAAGTACATAGTCAACGCTCACACTATTTTCCCCCCTTCGCGAAAGAGGGCAGCAAGATAGAAAGGGTTGGGACGCCTAATATATCGTTTCAGTCGAGAGACGTGGGCAATCTCGGTGTGGCGGCGACGACGATCAGAAGCCGCGTTGACAGGAGCAACGCGATAGTTGACTTCAGATGTTCGTTCCAGGACGGTGTATGGACCGAGATATCGGTGAAGGAATTTTTTCGCAGAGCCCCGATACACGAACAGGTGTCCACAAAAGGACTTCCTCGCCTGGGCGGAACACAACAACTCGACGCTTCGCATCTATGTCGATTTTGCTTTTCTCCTGAATGGTAGCAGTGTTGGCGCGGGCGATTTCATGGCAGCGGGCGACGCGAGCGGCGAACTCTTCCGGGAGAGATGAAGATGGATTGGAAGATGCGAACAAAAAGGTGGTGTCCAGAACAAAAGTCGGTACACGGCCATACACGAGAAAAAAAGGGCTGAAGTTCGTTGTACGCTGTATGGCAGTGTTATATGCGAACGTGACAAAAGGAAGTATTGTTTGCCAGTTTTTGTGATCTGGTTGCACGTACATAGAGATCATGTCGGACAAAGTTTGGTGAAAACGCTCAGTCAGACCATTAGTTTCTGGGTGATACGCTGATGTGGTCTTGTGGATGGTGTTAGAGGCCTGTAAGACTTCAGCAAGGACATGTAAAAGAAATGTCTTGCCACGGTCACTAAGGAGCACACGCGGTGCGCCATGTCGTAAAATAATGGCGCGAAGGAAAAAATTGGCTACTTCAGACGTAGCACCAGATGAAAGAGCTCCCGTCTCCGCGTAGCGAGTAAGGTGGTCCACGGCAGTAACAATCCAACGGTGACCGGCTGGCGTAAGCGGAAGAGGTCCGTATAAGTCTATGCCCACAAATTCAAAGGGAGTGGGACGGGCACGGCAGTGGTTGCAATGGCCCCGCGAGAAGAGACGTGGTATGTTTTCGGTGCTGGCATGACGCGCAGGAAGCGACGTACTTAGCGACAGAAGTGGAGAGGCCAGGCCAAAAACAGCGAGTCCTGAGGCGGTCGTAGGTCTTGTGGAACCCTAAGTGGCCAGCTGTAGCATCGTCATGAAACGCTTGTAGAATTTCCAGACGAAGTGAGCGAGGAATGACGGGAACCCATTGGTTACCGAGAGGATGGTAAATTTGCCGACATAATGTTCCCTCTTGAAACTCGAAACGGGCAAGTTGTCGTCTTAGGCGGCTGTTTGGAGCACGCGATAAGCCAGTGAGCTGATCGATGATTGTGCGGCAGTAGGTATCGGCATGTTGGAGCGAGGTGAGATCTGTAGACGAAAGAAGGTCTGCCGAGGCAACTAACTGTTTCGAAGCAGCAGCCGTTTGTTTGGTCACTTTGGCGGGCGGTGACGAACAGATGGAAGGTGATACTTCGGCGCTTTGCGAGAGCGGGCAACGGGACAAAGCGTCGGCATCTTGGTGCTCTCGGCGCGACCTATATGTGACGCTGTAGTCATACTCTTGCAATCGTAGTACCCAACGGCCAAGGCGTCCCGACAAATTTTTGAGAGACGATAACCAACACAGAACATGATGGTCAGTCACCATTGTGAAATGCCGGCCGTATAAGTAAGGACGAAACTTTTGTATGGACCACACGATGGCGAGACACTCTTGCTCAGTGATGCTGTAGTTTCGCTCTGCAGGTGACAGAGTACGGCTCGCGTAGGCCACGACTTGTTCTTCGGAAGCGTGGTTCCGCTGAAGAAGGACAGCACCGATGCCAAGTCCACTTGCGTCAGTGTGTAGCACAGTAGGTGCTGCAGGGTCGAAATGGCGAAGCACTGGTCGTGATGTGAGGCATCGCTTGAGGGCGTGAAAAGCGGCTTCGCAGTCATCCGACCAGACAAAGGGTGCGCTCGTGGTCAGAAGTTTGTGCAGAGGAGCCGCAATAGTAGCGAAATTACGTACAAACTGTCGGAAATACGACGCTAAGCCAAGGAAGCTGCGGAGGTCCTTCTGTGTGGTTGGTGTAGGAAAGTGCAGCACCGCGGCAACCTTGTCGGGATCGGGCTCAACGCCATGTTTACTGACGACGTGACCTAATACCTTGATGCTGTGACTGGCAAACCGACACTTCTTAGTGTTGAGCTGGAGACCGGCCTTAGCTAAACACGTGAGGACTTCGTCTAGCCGTTACAGGTGCTGTGAGAAGCTGGACGAAAATATGACAATGTCGTCCAGGTAGCGAAGGCAGGTCTTCTATTTTAATCCCCGCAGTACCGTGTCTATCATCCGTTCGAATGTGGCTGGGGCATTGCACAGGCCGAAAGGCATCACATTGAATTCAAAGAGCCCATCTGGCGTAGCAAACGCAGTCTTCTCTTCAGTCTCGTGCCGGTTCCGTGGCGTAGCATCGTGGCACGTGCAGGACGACATTACATGGGGAGGCTTTCTGGCTACTCTTCATTCAGTCAGGGTCCTCCTCGTTTGTGCTGTTGATAGGCTGCATCGCGTCTAATGTCGTTATTACTGTCCGACCATAAACAAGTTGAAATGGCGTGAAGTGGGTTGTCTCTTGTACTGCGGTATTGTATGCAAATGTAGCATACGGTAATATGGTGTCTTGGTATATGTCAGACTTGGTATATGTGAAAAACGAGCCCTTAGGTATACACTTCTTTCCCTTATTTCATTGAACGAGGGTCTCGTACTGGCAGACTTGGTGTGTTTAGGTTGTATAAGAGGGACAATTAATCAGCTGCCCGCTCATAATAAGTTCACGTGCTACGTGACGCCAAACATGCGCATAAGAGTGTTTTCACACTCGTTGTTTGGCTTATAGATGGCGCTGACTGTCGCTCCTACTTCTAAATTCACAGATAAACCCCAAAAAGTGGATGGAGGGAGTGCCGCTGTAATAGCTCAGTGGTTAGAGCATCGAACGCGTAATTCGAAGGTCGTAGGTTCGATTCCTGCTTACAGTTGGTAATTTTTTCATCCACTTTTCTTTCTTCTTATTTACATTCCATTAATGTTAATAACTTCCCCTGTACATTCCTTGGCATTACTGTCTGTTATATCTCATTATTATTGTGTTAAAACACGGAAAAACGAGCCCTTAGGTATACACTTCTTTCCCTTATTTCATTGAACGAGGGTCTCGTACTGGCAGACTTGGTGTGTTTAGGTTGTATAAGAGGGACAATTAATCAGCTGCCCGCTCATAATAAGTTCACGTGCTACGTGACGCCAAACATGCGCATAAGAGTGTTTTCACACTCGTTGTTTGGCTTATAGATGGCGCTGACTGTCGCTCCTACTTCTAAATTCACAGATAAACCCCAAAAAGTGGATGGAGGGAGTGCCGCTGTAATAGCTCAGTGGTTAGAGCATCGAACGCGTAATTCGAAGGTCGTAGGTTCGATTCCTGCTTACAGTTGGTAATTTTTTCATCCACTTTTCTTTCTTCTTATTTACATTCCATTAATGTTAATAACTTCCCCTGTACATTCCTTGGCATTACTGTCTGTTATATCTCATTATTATTGTGTTAAAACACGGAAAAACGAGCCCTTAGGTATACACTTCTTTCCCTTATTTCATTGAACGAGGGTCTCGTACTGGCAGACTTGGTGTGTTTAGGTTGTATAAGAGGGACAATTAATCAGCTGCCCGCTCATAATAAGTTCACGTGCTACGTGACGCCAAACATGCGCATAAGAGTGTTTTCACACTCGTTGTTTGGCTTATAGATGGCGCTGACTGTCGCTCCTACTTCTAAATTCACAGATAAACCCCAAAAAGTGGATGGAGGGAGTGCCGCTGTAATAGCTCAGTGGTTAGAGCATCGAACGCGTAATTCGAAGGTCGTAGGTTCGATTCCTGCTTACAGTTGGTAATTTTTTCATCCACTTTTCTTTCTTCTTATTTACATTCCATTAATGTTAATAACTTCCCCTGTACATTCCTTGGCATTACTGTCTGTTATATCTCATTATTATTGTGTTAAAACACGGAAAAACGAGCCCTTAGGTATACACTTCTTTCCCTTATTTCATTGAACGAGGGTCTCGTACTGGCAGACTTGGTGTGTTTAGGTTGTATAAGAGGGACAATTAATCAGCTGCCCGCTCATAATAAGTTCACGTGCTACGTGACGCCAAACATGCGCATAAGAGTGTTTTCACACTCGTTGTTTGGCTTATAGATGGCGCTGACTGTCGCTCCTACTTCTAAATTCACAGATAAACCCCAAAAAGTGGATGGAGGGAGTGCCGCTGTAATAGCTCAGTGGTTAGAGCATCGAACGCGTAATTCGAAGGTCGTAGGTTCGATTCCTGCTTACAGTTGGTAATTTTTTCATCCACTTTTCTTTCTTCTTATTTACATTCCATTAATGTTAATAACTTCCCCTGTACATTCCTTGGCATTACTGTCTGTTATATCTCATTATTATTGTGTTAAAACACGGAAAAACGAGCCCTTAGGTATACACTTCTTTCCCTTATTTCATTGAACGAGGGTCTCGTACTGGCAGACTTGGTGTGTTTAGGTTGTATAAGAGGGACAATTAATCAGCTGCCCGCTCATAATAAGTTCACGTGCTACGTGACGCCAAACATGCGCATAAGAGTGTTTTCACACTCGTTGTTTGGCTTATAGATGGCGCTGACTGTCGCTCCTACTTCTAAATTCACAGATAAACCCCAAAAAGTGGATGGAGGGAGTGCCGCTGTAATAGCTCAGTGGTTAGAGCATCGAACGCGTAATTCGAAGGTCGTAGGTTCGATTCCTGCTTACAGTTGGTAATTTTTTCATCCACTTTTCTTTCTTCTTATTTACATTCCATTAATGTTAATAACTTCCCCTGTACATTCCTTGGCATTACTGTCTGTTATATCTCATTATTATTGTGTTAAAACACGGAAAAACGAGCCCTTAGGTATACACTTCTTTCCCTTATTTCATTGAACGAGGGTCTCGTACTGGCAGACTTGGTGTGTTTAGGTTGTATAAGAGGGACAATTAATCAGCTGCCCGCTCATAATAAGTTCACGTGCTACGTGACGCCAAACATGCGCATAAGAGTGTTTTCACACTCGTTGTTTGGCTTATAGATGGCGCTGACTGTCGCTCCTACTTCTAAATTCACAGATAAACCCCAAAAAGTGGATGGAGGGAGTGCCGCTGTAATAGCTCAGTGGTTAGAGCATCGAACGCGTAATTCGAAGGTCGTAGGTTCGATTCCTGCTTACAGTTGGTAATTTTTTCATCCACTTTTCTTTCTTCTTATTTACATTCCATTAATGTTAATAACTTCCCCTGTACATTCCTTGGCATTACTGTCTGTTATATCTCATTATTATTGTGTTAAAACACGGAAAAACGAGCCCTTAGGTATACACTTCTTTCCCTTATTTCATTGAACGAGGGTCTCGTACTGGCAGACTTGGTGTGTTTAGGTTGTATAAGAGGGACAATTAATCAGCTGCCCGCTCATAATAAGTTCACGTGCTACGTGACGCCAAACATGCGCATAAGAGTGTTTTCACACTCGTTGTTTGGCTTATAGATGGCGCTGACTGTCGCTCCTACTTCTAAATTCACAGATAAACCCCAAAAAGTGGATGGAGGGAGTGCCGCTGTAATAGCTCAGTGGTTAGAGCATCGAACGCGTAATTCGAAGGTCGTAGGTTCGATTCCTGCTTACAGTTGGTAATTTTTTCATCCACTTTTCTTTCTTCTTATTTACATTCCATTAATGTTAATAACTTCCCCTGTACATTCCTTGGCATTACTGTCTGTTATATCTCATTATTATTGTGTTAAAACACGGAAAAACGAGCCCTTAGGTATACACTTCTTTCCCTTATTTCATTGAACGAGGGTCTCGTACTGGCAGACTTGGTGTGTTTAGGTTGTATAAGAGGGACAATTAATCAGCTGCCCGCTCATAATAAGTTCACGTGCTACGTGACGCCAAACATGCGCATAAGAGTGTTTTCACACTCGTTGTTTGGCTTATAGATGGCGCTGACTGTCGCTCCTACTTCTAAATTCACAGATAAACCCCAAAAAGTGGATGGAGGGAGTGCCGCTGTAATAGCTCAGTGGTTAGAGCATCGAACGCGTAATTCGAAGGTCGTAGGTTCGATTCCTGCTTACAGTTGGTAATTTTTTCATCCACTTTTCTTTCTTCTTATTTACATTCCATTAATGTTAATAACTTCCCCTGTACATTCCTTGGCATTACTGTCTGTTATATCTCATTATTATTGTGTTAAAACACGGAAAAACGAGCCCTTAGGTATACACTTCTTTCCCTTATTTCATTGAACGAGGGTCTCGTACTGGCAGACTTGGTGTGTTTAGGTTGTATAAGAGGGACAATTAATCAGCTGCCCGCTCATAATAAGTTCACGTGCTACGTGACGCCAAACATGCGCATAAGAGTGTTTTCACACTCGTTGTTTGGCTTATAGATGGCGCTGACTGTCGCTCCTACTTCTAAATTCACAGATAAACCCCAAAAAGTGGATGGAGGGAGTGCCGCTGTAATAGCTCAGTGGTTAGAGCATCGAACGCGTAATTCGAAGGTCGTAGGTTCGATTCCTGCTTACAGTTGGTAATTTTTTCATCCACTTTTCTTTCTTCTTATTTACATTCCATTAATGTTAATAACTTCCCCTGTACATTCCTTGGCATTACTGTCTGTTATATCTCATTATTATTGTGTTAAAACACGGAAAAACGAGCCCTTAGGTATACACTTCTTTCCCTTATTTCATTGAACGAGGGTCTCGTACTGGCAGACTTGGTGTGTTTAGGTTGTATAAGAGGGACAATTAATCAGCTGCCCGCTCATAATAAGTTCACGTGCTACGTGACGCCAAACATGCGCATAAGAGTGTTTTCACACTCGTTGTTTGGCTTATAGATGGCGCTGACTGTCGCTCCTACTTCTAAATTCACAGATAAACCCCAAAAAGTGGATGGAGGGAGTGCCGCTGTAATAGCTCTGTGGTTAGAGCATCGAACGCGTAATTCGAAGGTCGTAGGTTCGATTCCTGCTTACAGTTGGTAATTTTTTCATCCACTTTTCTTTCTTCTTATTTACATTCCATTAATGTTAATAACTTCCCCTGTACATTCCTTGGCATTACTGTCTGTTATATCTCATTATATATATATATATATATATATATATATATATATATTTATAGTAGATCCTCCGTGAGCGGTCACAACGTGGTTTATTTCGACGTTTCGGCCTAGAGTCTGGCCTTCATCAGGAATAAAGATACCGTTTGTCGGTGCTCAGCTTTATACATTCTCGAATCAGAGGGCAAGGTAAGAGGGAAAAAAAAGAAAAGAAAAGACAAGGAAAGAAAAAAAAGAAAAAAGAGAAAAATAATATACGGTGAACGCCCCTCGGGTGCCCCCCTTCCACTTTTCCCTCCACTCCCCCCCATCTCTCTCCCCCCTCTCCCCTTCACCTTTCTGATGTCAGCGGTCTGTGTATGTTTCCGTTCACTAGCGCATTCCTCCCGATCAGACGGCCCCTCCTGGCACTGGCGGTTCGGTGTGGGGCAAAAAAGAGCTTTTCAGGAAGTCCTAAGCCTTTAACTACTCGGGGTCCCGTAAACAATTCGTCGTAGAAGGACGGGGGCCACGTATTGTGGCAGAGGCTGGTCAGCGGGCATTTTAGGAAGTTCTAAGCCTTTAACTACTCCGCGCCCTGTCAACATTTCGTCGTAAAAATAGGGGTGCCCCGTATTGCGGTAGGCTGTGCAAGCGCGTGCAATGCGAATTCCTGGCCCGCTTCTAAATTACGCGTGTCGTGGGGGCCTCCAGGCTGGGCACATGGTTGCTGTTGGGCATGTCGTTCATGGCACAATTGATTGGGTAGGAAAATAAAACAGAAAACAGACGACAGCTGCACTTAGGAAGAGTAGTTACACTTGGAATTGTTTTAGGTTGTCCAGTGCCCTTCGCAGCTGCAGTGCCGTGAACTCAGTTACTATTTTCATTGTTGCCGTTATTGTTTTCTAATGCTTTAATTGCTGCAAGTGTACCAGG
The DNA here is from genome assembly GCF_043290135.1 of Rhipicephalus microplus. Taxonomy (NCBI): domain Eukaryota; kingdom Metazoa; phylum Arthropoda; class Arachnida; order Ixodida; family Ixodidae; genus Rhipicephalus; species Rhipicephalus microplus. Next base: position 174,473,083 of record NC_134703.1, read on the forward strand.
ATTCTCATTTATTCCTCTATCGAGGGTGTTAAATCGGTGAATAAGGTATGACTCTCGTTGTTCACGTTCTCCATTTGATTTAAATCCCGTCTCTAAGAGCGTTACTGATAGTTTGTCGAATGCATGGTCGGGAAGATTGAGATGTTTTGATAGAGGTAGACTTGGGGCTGATTTCGCATGGGCTCTGTGATTATTGAAGCGAATCCTAAATGGTGTTTCTGTTTGTCCGATGTACTGCATACCACACACGTTGCATTCGAGTAGGTACACCACATTAGAAGAATCGCATGTTAGGTTTCCTCGTATGTTAATCGAAAACTTATATTGCGTGCTGGTTGCTTTGTCTGTTTCTCGCATCGCCTTACATACAAGACATCGTGGCTTTAAGCAAGGGCGGCATGAATTATTGGGGGGTGATGTGTTAATTTGGGAGTGGACAAGGGTGTCTTTGAGGTTACGTGGTCGTCGGTAAACGACGCCTGGAGCAGATGGGAATGCGCGTTTCAGACGTTCACTTTGTTCCAGAATGTTGTAATGTCGTTTAAGGATTTTGTTTACATTGGGGAAGTTTGTGCTGTAAGTCAAGCAGAGGTTTGTTCGTTGTGGGTCTTCTCGTGGTGGTCGCTTCATAAGTAAGTCTTCACGCTTTAGTTTTCTCGCTTTTTGAACAGCGTCATTAATTACATGTGGGGGGTATTTTTGTTGCTCGAGCATAAGTTTTAGCCTCTGTGAGCTCGTGTCAAAGTCAGCGTCTCTAGAGCAGATTCGCTTAAACCGGTGAGCCTGGCTGTATGGAATACTGTTTTTACAGTGGCGTGGGTGATCGCTTTGGTAATGAAGGTATTGTTGTCGATCCGTTGGTTTGCGATATAGGGTTGTGGAGAGCTTCTCTTCTTCTATCGTTATGGTAACATCAAGAAAATTTACGGTAACTTGCGAGTATGTGTGTGTGAAGTGTATGTTCGGATGTACAGCATTGTAAGTGTCTATAAAGCTGAGAAGTTCGTCCTCGCTGTGGGTCCAAATAAGAAAGATGTCGTCTATGTATCTTCTGTATAACATTGGTTTCAAGGAACTTTGTGCAAGAAATTCTGATTCTAGCTTTCCCATAAATATGTTGGCATAATTAGGTGCCATTTTGGTGCCCATAGCGGTCCCGCTAATTTGTCGAAAATACTCTTGGTTAAACTCGAATGAATTTAATTCGAGGACCATTCTCGTCATTGTTGCAATGGCAGAGAAATCTGGGGTGTTAGTTTGTCTATGGTTTGTGTACATGTTTTGTAATGCAGCTATGCCGTCATCGTGAGGAATATTTGTATATAATGAAGAGACATCAAGAGTAACCAAGTACGAGTTTTTCGGCACACAGATACCCGCAATGTCTCGAAGAAAATGTGTGGTGTCTTTTATGTACGACGCGAGGGTGCATGGAATGTGGCTTATTAGTTTGTCCACGTACCCTGATATGGGTTCAGTTATTGTACCAATGCCTGATATGATTGGTCGACCTGGGTTACCGGGTTTATGAATTTTTGGGAGGATGTAGAAGCGACCTGGACGACGGTATGCTGCTTGCATCAGTTTGTGGTCAGTGTTGGTTATCTTTTCTGCGTCCAACAGTTTCTTTAGTTCTGTTGATACGATACGTTTGTATTCGTCTGTCGGATCACCTGGGGGGCGTTCGTAAAATCTTGAGTCGTCTAGTTGGCGGTATGCTTCTTGTAGGTAGTTGGTTGTATTAAGGACTACAATTGCTCCTCCTTTGTCAGCGGGTTTTATTGTTATGTCTGTCCTAGATGCCAAATTTTTCATGCTTATTTTTTCAGATTTGGTCAAGTTTTCTCGGTTTCCTTTCTGTCTGTGGTATTCGTGTACTATATCTTTCTGTACTGCGGTGATATAAAGGTCCAAGCACTTGTCTCGATTACTGTTCGGTGTCCAATCATTTGATTTACGACGGTGAATTGTTTCGTGGTTAGAAGGCCTATTTAAGAAATATTCGCGCAACCTTAAGCTTCGAGCGAAGTTGTCGAGGTCTCGGAGTAAGTGAAATTCATCGAAAAATTTTGTGGTCGGGCAGAAGCTTAGTCCCTTAGATAGCAGTTTTACTTCGTCAGGTGACAAGCTCGTGTCCGATAAGTTTACAACCACAGTGCCACACGGTTTGTTCCTAGATGGGTGCTCGTTTGTACCATTAGTGTTTTCCTGGGTGGTGGTGTTGTAATGATAAGGCACTGTATCAGGGAACGCGGGTTTGGGCACATGGTCCGTGTTGAACGTATATTCACGTGAATATACGTTCAACACAACAAGACACCCACGAGAAGACTTCTGCATATCAACATACACCAGGAGCCCCACACCCACCCAACACCACAGATGAGTTCCCGACGATCAACGAAACTGTGACTCCCGCGAGCCTCAAGCACCCCCTCACCATCATCAACAGCGCACCACTACTAGGGGGGAAGTCTGCAGAACAGCCAACACGCGTCCCTCCATTGCGGATGTCGAGACCAGAAGCACTACACGACAGCACCACTACACCACTCCTCAAAGGGAAGCCTGCCGATCTACGGAACCGCGTCCCCCTATTACGGACCCCAGAACTGCCAACGAACACGTTCGCCGGGAGCCCAACGCCTAAATTCTCCCCACAACGACGAAGGCCTGCTGGACATTACAACCTGCGCACCTCATCAGTGCCATCCCCGCACCCAAAAGAAGATTGACTTCTGAAATGTAAGTCCAGCTCATCACTTCCCAGTTGCAGTGCCACTTTCCTTAAAGTACAAAAACTTGCTGACAAACGAATTAGACATGAAATGCATAAATCAACTTTGCAAGTGTACCTTCGTGCTAGAATAGCCCCCAAGGGTATGACACTCTCCCTCACACCAGCCGCTACAAATCTAGATAAACACGACCAAATAACATGGAAAAACGTCCTCCTTGAGGCATCCCTTAAATTAACAGAAATTGCTCTTAATCATAGTGACAAGCAGGTAAAGAAACTGGTCGCTATGACCAACACCATTCTACGCCACAACACTTTATCGAACGAAGAAATCACGCGATTAACAGAATTTTAGCAGAATAAATACCAAGCCATCAGGACCACAAAACCTCATAAACTCGAAAGGGACCATGTGCCCAAACCCGCGTTCCCTGATACAGTGCCTTATCATTACAACACCACCACCCAGGAAAACACTAATGGTACAAACGAGCACCCATCTAGGAACACACCGTGTGACACTGTGGTTGTAAACTTATCGGACACGAGCTTGTCACCTGACGAAGTAAAACTGCTATCTAAGGGACTAAGCTTCTGCCCGACCACAAAATTTTTCGATGAATTCCACTTACTCCGAGACCTCGACAACTTCGCTCGAAGCTTAAGGTTGCGCGAATATTTCTTAGATAGGCCTTCTAACCACGAAACAATTCACCGTCGTAAATCAAATGATTGGACACCGAACAGTAATCGAGACAAGTGCTTGGACCTTTATATCACCGCAGTACAGAAAGATATAGTGCACGAATACCACAGACAGAAAGGAAACCGAGAAAACTTGACCAAATCTGAAAAAATAAGCATGAAAAATTTGGCATCTAGGACAGACATAACAATAAAACCCGCTGACAAAGGAGGAGCAATTGTAGTCCTTAATACAACCAACTACCTACAAGAAGCATACCGCCAAACAAGACGACTCAAGATTTTACGAACGCCTCCCAGGTGATCCGACAGACGAATACAAACGTATCGTATCAACAGAACTAAAGAAACTGTTGGACGCAGAAAAGATAACCAACACTGACCACAAACTGATGCAAGCAGCATACCGTCGTCCAGGTCGCTTCTACATCCTCCCAAAAATTCATAAACCCGGTAACCCAGGTCGACCAATCATATCAGGCATCGGTACAATAACTGAACCCATATCAGGGTACGTGGACAAACTAATAAGCCACATTCCATGCACCCTCGCGTCGTACATAAAAGACACCACACATTTTCTTCGAGACATTGCGGGTATCTGTGTGCCGAAAAACTCGTACTTGGTTACTCTTGATGTCTCTTCATTATATACAAATATTCCTCACGATGACGGCATAGCTGCATTACAAAACATGTACACAAACCATAGACAAACTAACACCCCAGATTTCTCTGCCATTGCAACAATGACGAGGATGGTCCTCGAATTAAATTCATTCGAGTTTAACCAAGAGTATTTTCGACAAATTAGCGGGACCGCTATGGGCACCAATATGGCACCTAATTATGCCAACATATTTATGGGAAAGCTAGAATCAGAATTTCTCGCACAAAGTTCCTTGAAACCAATGTTATACAGAAGATACATAGACGACATCTTTCTTGTTTGGACCCACAGCGAGGACGAACTTCTCAGCTTTATAGACACTTACAATGCTGTACATCCGAACATACACTTCACACACACATACTCGCAAGTTACCGTAAATTTTCTTGATGTTACCATAACGATAGAAGAAGAGAAGCTCTCCACAACCCTATATCGCAAACCAACGGATCGACAACAATACCTTCATTACCAAAGCGATCACCCACGCCACTGTAAAAACAGTATTCCATACAGCCAGGCTCACCGGTTTAAGCGAATCTGCTCTAGAGACGCTGACTTTGACACGAGCTCACAGAGGCTAAAACTTATGCTCGAGCAACAAAAATACCCCCCACATGTAATTAATGACGCTGTTCAAAAAGCGAGAAAACTAAAGCGTGAAGACTTACTTATGAAGCGACCACCACGAGAAGACCCACAACGAACAAACCTCTGCTTGACTTACAGCACAAACTTCCCCAATGTAAACAAAATCCTTAAACGACATTACAACAATCTGGAACAAAGTGAACGTCTGAAACGCGGCTTCCCAGCTGCTCCAGGCGTCGTTTACCGACGACCACGTAACCTCAAAGACACCCTTGTCCACTCCCAAATTAACACATCACCCCCCAATAATTCATGCCGCCCTTGCTTAAAGCCACGATGTCTTGTATGTAAGGCGATGCGAGAAACAGACAAAGCAACCAGCACGCAATCCAAGTTTTCGATTAACATACGAGGAAACCTAACATGCGATTCTTCTAATGTGGTGTACCTACTCGAATGCAACGTGTGTGGTATGCAGTACATCGGACAAACAGAAACACCATTTAGGATTCGCTTCAATAATCACAGAGCCCATGCGAAATCAGCCCCAAGTCTACCTCTATCAAAACATCTCAATCTTCCCGACCATGCATTCGACAAACTATCAGTAACGCTCTTAGAGACGGGATTTAAATCAAATGGAGAACGTGAACAACGAGAGTCATACCTTATTCACCGATTTAACACCCTCGATAAAGGAATAAATGAGAATCCTGGTACACTTGCAGCAATTAAAGCATTAGAAAACAATAACGGCAACAATGAAAATAGTAACTGAGTTCACGGCACTGCAGCTGCGAAGGGCACTGGACAACCTAAAACAATTCCAAGTGTAACTACACTTCCTAAGTGCAGCTGTCGTCTGTTTTCTGTTTTATTTTCCTATCCAATCAATTGTGCCATGAACGACACGCCCAACATCAACCATGTGCCCAGCCTGGAGGCCCCCACGACACGCGTAATTTAGAAGCGGGCCAGGAATTCGCATTGCACGCGCTTGCACAGCCTACCGCAATACGGGGCACCCCTATTTTTACGACGAAATGTTGACAGGGCGCGGAGTAGTTAAAGGCTTAGAACTTCTTAAAATGCCCGCTGACCAGCCTCTGCCACAATACGTGGCCCCCGTCCTTCTACGACGAATTGTTTACGGGACCCCGAGTAGTTAAAGGCTTAGGACTTCCTGAAAAGCTCTTTTTTGCCCCACACCGAACCGCCAGTGCCAGGAGGGGCCGTCTGATCGGGAGGAATGCGCTAGTGAACGGAAACATACACAGACCGCTGACATCAGAAAGGTGAAGGGGAGAGGGGGGAGAGAGATGGGGGGAGTGGAGGGAAAAGTGGAAGGGGGGCACCCGAGGAGCGTTCACCGTATATTATTTTTCTCTTTTTTCTTTTTTTTTCTTTCCTTGTCTTTTCTTTTCTTTTTTTTCCCTCTTACCTTGCCCTCTGATTCGAGATTGTATAAAGCTGAGCACCGACAAACTGTATCTTTATTCCTGATGAAGGCCAGACTCTAGGCCGAAACGTCGAAATAAACCACGTTGTGACTGCTCACGGAGGATCTACTAGACTATATGCAACGCTACGGCCACTCAACCACCATGCCTGCCTATATATATATATATATATATATATATATATATATATACCGAAGCGAAAAAACACGACTAACAAAGAAACACTTTTATTAATCACATACGTTTCGGCTGGTGGGCCAGCCTTCGTCAGTGTGACATGTAATGCAGCTTTCGTAGCCATTGGGTGAGCACAAGGTTACACAATGGGTGAGCACAAGGTTAACGTCAGCTCCATTCAACGCCAGCTCCAAACGACACCGCGATTTTGAAGCGACACCATAACATATTAACTCAAAGCAAGCGCCTTAAAATAGTATTCACAGAGCCACCGAGAGTGGTGTACAGACGTGCACGTAACCTCCGTGATATTCCTTCATCGTCTAAGCTCGCTGCCCGTAAACAAAATGGCTGCGCTCCTTGTGGGAAGTCGCGGTGCAAGGTGTGTGCGCACATGGTAACTACGCAAACTGTCCCCAGTTCATCCACTGGCTTTCAGTTAACAATCAGAGGCAATCTAAATTGTGACAGTTCCAACGTAGAATACATGCTCGAATGCGATATCTGTAATCTACAATATATTGGTCATACAGAAACACCGTTTAGAATTTGGTTTAATAATCATAAGTCGCATGTCAAAACCCTTCCAAATCTGCCTCTATCGAAACATCTAGCAATGCCTGGTCATTCTTTCGACAATATTAAAGCAACAATACTGGAATCCGGTTTCCGCTCACATCATGAGCGGGAAATGCGCGAGTCGTTTCTAATCTACAAGTTCGGTACACTAAACTCTGGAATAAACGAACACGCAGGCACACTCGCTAATCTACCTTGCACCACTTAAGGTGTATCATACCCTTCCGAGATTTCTAGTTAATTTTCTGTTATTTTACTTCTTATTTTTGTTTTCGGCAGAACAATCCTTGTTCCCAGCTTAACAAACTCAGTTTACCTGTTTATCTTTAGTATGTATACCGCTCATTCATGTGCGTTAATCTGCACGCATGGTTATCCTAATGCTTTCCACACCTTCGCCATATTTATATTTAAAATCTCTTTCACTTGTACTGGTGTCGCTATAACGATAAGAGGTGACCACTGTGTCCATGTTGCTTTACGCATTGCATCTTCACACTAAATGTATTTTGCCTTTTTGTATAATCATGTCGACTCACTTTCGATTGCTATTGCGCATGTCCCAAAACATTTTAAAAATGTATATAATGGCTACGAAAGCTGCATTACACGTCACACTGACGAAGGCTGGCCCACCAGCTGAAACGTATGTGATTAATAAAAGTGTTTCCTCGTTAGTCGTCCTTTTTCACTTCCGTTTTTACTACGGAGCCAGTGCGCCTCTTCCTCGCAACATATATATATATATATATATATATATATATATATATATATATATATATATATATATATATATATATATATATATATATATGTATATGTATATATATATATATATATATATATATATATATATATATATATATATATATATATATATATATATATATATATGTATATAAATATATATATATATATATATATATATATATATATATATATATATATATATATATATATATATATATATATATATATATATATATATATATATATACGGTACGGTGGTCTAGTGGCTAAGGTACTCGGCTGCTGACCCGCAGGTCGCGGTTTCGATTCCCGGCTGCGGCGGCTGCATTTCAGATGGAGGCGGAAATGTTGTAGGCCCGTGTACTCAGATTTGGGTGCACGTTAAAGAACCCCAGGTGGTCAAAATTTCCAGAGCCCTCCACTACGGCGTCTCTCATAATCAAATGGTGGTTTTGGGACGTTAAACCCCACAAATCAATCAAATATATATACGGTATGAGCCGGGCCATGTTTTGGGGATAAAGGTAGAGGAAGGGGAAGTTACTTGGTTCAGCCTGTGTTCGCCATCATTACCGATCGTCGCCTGACCTCCCCTGTAAATAAACATAGTTAAACTCAATCTAACCGTAACACATTTATGGTGGAGGTGTTGGGTACCTAACCAAGCAACACGGTTCTGCAACAACCTGAGCTACGCTGAAGCCGCCGCATTGCTGGGCTACCCCCATTACCGCTGATGGTCGAGACGTTTCACGGTGAAGACGGAACCCTGAACCCCGCAGCTGACGGCGTTGCACCACCAGTTCCAGCGACACCTTCACTACCGACCTCAGCTGCGGCTGGTCTTTGGCAGCGTCAGCATCTGATAGAGCCCCGTCCTTTCAAGGGCAAATCTGGCGAGGACGTGGATGAGTGGATCAAACATTACAAGCGGGTGAGCAACTACTACTCTTGGGACGCGGCAACTCGGTTGACTAACGTAGTGTTCTTCTTAAGGGACACTGCACTCACATGGTATGAGAACCATGAGGACGCCCTCACAACGTGAGAATGCTTCGTGTCCGAAATCAAGGAGTGTTTCGGGGAAACCGTGGCAAAGAAGAAACAAGCCGAAAAAACGCTGCTGCAAAAAGACCAGATCCCAAGTGAAACGTGCACGATGTACATGAGGTGATCCTGAAACTATGCAAGACCTTGCATGTCCGAGGAGGACAAAATCGGCCACCTGTTGAAGGGCATCGCAGAGGATGTTTATCACTTTCTTATCGGCAAAGACAGCATTGGTACAGTATCCGATGTCATACGGCACTGTGGCACGTTTGAGACGCTGAAAATGAGCGCATTGCTCCTAAATTTGGTCGATTACCTCATGTGACCACGGTAGCGAGTGTTGACAACTACGCGCCTTCTGATCTTTCGTCTACAATACGCGAGATCGTGCGTAAAAAACTCAGTCGACACACTCGCGCGACGCCTTGCGAAACTACACCCTTGCTGGTTCCAGACGAGCATCAGCATCCTGTTTCCATTACTGCAGCAGGCATCGAGGAGTATGACTAGGTTTCTGGGACACCACCAAGGCCGAAACGCAGTCACCACCAAGACACCAGGCACCAGCGCCCCTTCAGTTACCCTCGACAGCTGGACGCCGACTATCAGAACCCGAACGAATACGCACCTGTGTCACCACGCTCTCGTGATGCTTTCGAAAATGCATATCGTCAACCTCCTGTGTGCTACAGCTGTGGTGCTCCAGGACACATATCTTGGTTCTGCCGTCGGCAGAGAGAGATGACATCGAGATACAAGTCATTGTCAAGACCTCCACGCGGTGGCCGCAGTTATTGTGACGATCCTCGGTAATCCACTTATCCCAATAGCACCCTACGACAAGGGAGCTGGCGTAGAACTTCCCCCGCTTCTGGCCGTATCTTGACACTTCCACCTGGCCGAACGCATCGCTCTCCTTCACCTCTACGGCGGCGGTTGCCACCACCACCGCCGGGAAACTAGCCGGTGCAGCCGATGGAGGTGAGGTCGCACAACAGGATTCACTTCATATACCTCCGCCAGTTACGATGGACAAAAACCGGTTATGTGTGTCAATTGACGAATTGTGTGCAATGGCTTTAGTGGATACTGGTGCCAAAGTTTCTGTTATGAGCAGTTTGTTTAAAGATAGCTTAGGGCGCAAAGTTATGTTTTCCTATCAGGATTCTGGTAGATTTCGTGGCGTGGGCGGCGACATACTTTAACCCGTAGGAGTATGTGCCGTCAACGTGTTGTTGGCGGGAAAAAACGTTCCCAACTACGTTCCTCATTCTGAAACAGTACACATGGTGTTATTCTCGGCATTGACTTCCTCCAAGAGTGTGGCCCTTTCATCGACTGTGGTACGGGTGAAGTTTCTGTTAGCAGTGGTGATGCCCTTCCCGCCTTAGTTGAGCAGCAGCTGCCTCCGGAAGACTTACTGATTGTTTCCAAAGAGCTGACAATACCACCATGGTCTATGAGTTCAGTAGCTATATCTACTCCAATAGCTGCAGTATCAGTCTTTGATGGTGTCGTTCAACCTCTCATGGTTCAGTGTGCAAAGAAAGATGTAATAGTGCCTCATTCGATTATTTCAATTACTAATGGCTGCGCATTTTTGTTGGCACTTAATTTTTTGTCTGCGCCGATTATTCTTCCTCGAGGAATGAAGCTCGCCCTATTCCATGGTGTCAAGAAAAATTTTATTGTCGCAATTAACAACGAGAAAAGTGAGAAACACGTGGGCTTCTCTAACCGGAGTACCTTCCCTGAGTTCCACATTTTGAGCATGGTTCACAAGACGCTACGGTCACCTGAACAAAAACAATTGGTCCAACACTTACAACGACATGAGTCAGTGTTTGACCTCGGCGAAAAGAGTAAGCGACTGTTTTTACCATGCTCTCGATTTCGCACCTGTGATTTCGCTTCTCAAGAATGACGGTTCCTGGAGGTTTTGCGTTGATTATAAACGATTGAATGCCTTGACTAAAAAGGATGTATATCCGCTGCCTCGGATGGACGACGTAATTGACTGTCTAAGTTCTGTTTTATACTTTTCTTCACGCGATCTATGATCAGAATATCGGCAGGTCCCTATAAAGCCTGCTGATAAAGAGAAAATGGCATTTGTAACGCCGGCTGGACTATATCAGTTCAATGCGTTGCCATTTGTGCTATGCAATGCCCCCGCAACTTCTGAAAGATTTATGGATTTGATTCTTCGCGAACTGGAATGAGAGATCTATTTGTGCTATATAGACGACGTTGTCATTTTTGATCGCACATTCGAAAAACATAACGTTCCTTTGAGCCTCGTTGTGGACTGTGTGGGAAAGGCTGGCTTGGTCTTGAACTGCAAGAAGTGTCGGTTTGGTGAACGGCAGGCCTTGATCCTTGGCCATTTGGTAGACAAAGATGGGGTCAGACCTGACCCCCGGAAAATTGAAGTGGTCAGCGCATTTAAGCCACCTACGTCTGTAAAAGAACTCCGCAGCTTTCTCGGGTTATGTTCTTATTTTCCACGCTTTGTGCCTCAATTTGCGGACATCGTCTACCCATTGACCAGCCTCTTGCGAAAAGACAGTGCATTTGAGTGGAGATCTGAATGTGACGCTACGTTCTGTCAACTCAAATTTCTGCTGACATCAGAGCCAATTCTCCGTCATTTTGACCCATGTGCTCCTACGGAAATACACAGCGACGCAAGTGGTATTGGCATCGGAGGCGTTCTTGTTCAGCGTCATAATGACAGAGAGCATGTCGTTGCCTGTACAAGTCGTTCCCTCAGCAAGGCTGAAAAAATTACACTGTGACCGAACAAGAATGCTTGGCAGCCATATTTGCTACTCAGAAGTTTCGTTGTTACCTGTAGGGGCGTCCTTTCATGATTTTAACAGACCATCATTCCCTATGCTGGCTCGTTACTCTCTGAGACCCTTCTGTACGTCTTGCACGCTGGGCTCTAAGCCTCCAATAATTTCACTTTAATGTGGCATACAAAACTAGACGGCGTCATACCGATGCCGATTGAATTTCTCGCTTTCCATTGTCTACGACTGACAACAATACAGACACGTTCGGCGTCTGCTTTGCAACTGTTTCACGCACGTTTCCTGATGTCACCACGTTCCAGCGGGAGCAGCGCAATGACTTGACTTTACACTCTTTATTCGCCATTGTCAGAAGCCCCAAAGGCAGTGGTCGCTTTTGTCTCCGCGATTGACTGTTGTACAAGCTGAATTTCTCGGCAAATGGTGCGCGGTATTCGCTAGTGGTTCCCCAAAGCTTGCGGTACGACGTCCTCAATTTCATGCATGATGACCCAATGTCCGGTCATCTTCAATTCATCCGCATTTTGCATCCAACTCAAGAGCGCTTCCACTGACCTAAAATGCGACAAAGTACGAAGCTATTCGTCTCCAGTTGCGACAAATGCCAGTGCCACAAATGTCCTACAAGCAGTCCGCATGGCCTCTTTCACCCAATAACGCCACCCGCAACACCTTTCGAACAAGTTGGTATCGACGTGCTAGGACAACAACCACTGGATCATAGTCTGCGGCGATCACCTTACCAGATATGCGAAACCGGCTGTGATACCATCTTCCACAGCGGATTCCGTCGCCTTTTTCCTGTTACGATCCATCGTTCTTCGACATGGTTCACCTGGTGTCATCATCAGTGATCGTGGTTGCCAGTTCATCGCCGACATTGTAGAGGAATTACTTTGTCTCTACACTTCGCACTTTCGTCATTCAATGCCATATCATCCCCAGACGAATAGCCTTGCGGAACGCACCAACCGCACGCTTACTAATATGCTGGCTATGTATGTATCCTCAAATCACAATAACCGGGATGACATCTTGCCATTCATCACCTACGCTTATAATACAGGCACGAATCCATGGACTTCACTCCGTTCTACCTACTCTACGCTCGATAATTGCGCAGCTGCCTCGACACAATACTTCCATTCGAGCTCCATACGGACGATTCAGTTGTTCAAACACTGTGCCGAGCTGAATAAGCCCGCCAAATTGCCCACATTCGCACAATGACATCGCAAGATCGCTCCAAGGAGAGGTATGGTCAACGCCACGACACAGTTTCAGTCGAAAAAGGGGACCTCGTGTGGTTGTGGACCCCTCAGTGGAAACGTGGCTTATGTCAGAAATTGTTAGCCCACTATGTCGGTCCACTCGTTATCGCAAATCGCCCGAGTGACTTGATCTACGTGGTAGCACGCTTGACGTCAGCTGGTCGTCGGTCAAGTCAAACACATTAGGCGCATGTAGCTCGTTTCAAGCAGTTCCATCCCACACTACACCAATGATTCGGCTCGCCCAGCGGGCTTCGTCTGTGAACCGGAGAATGATACGGTATGAGCCGGGCTATATTTTGGGGACAAAAGTAGAGCAAAAGGAAGTTACTCGGTTCGGGCTATGTTCACCATCATCGCCAACCGTCGCCTGATCTCTCTTGTAAATAAACACAGTTAAACTCATTCTAACCGTAGCAATATATATATATATATATATATATATATATATATTTATATATACATACATATATATATATATATATATATATATATATATATATAGCCATAGAGCTACAAGAACGCACGTTCTCTTCCCTATAGGAACGGTGAGCTATTTATTTCGAGATGGCGTGACAGGAGCATTCGGCGGCCTGATCATGTTCATTGCGTTACGGTGCATGGACTCCTCCACGCGTCATAGGGCAATGTCTCGCGTACGTCTTCGGCTTTCACGTGAACGATTGCATTGAAGTTACACGGCGCACGCATGTCACTTCGCTCGCTGCATATCTCTTCGTTTGCAAAAAGAGCGGGTTTTTCAAAGAGAGTGAAGTAACAACTGTGACACTGAACACTTTATGAGAGCCGACAGATGGAAACAACCTAGTGGGATAATCATAAAACGAACAAATGAAGTCTCTCAGACTGGCTGGCCGACGTTTCGATAGGAGGGCCTATCGTTTCCAAAGGCGCCTTGTCATCCTTTGCGTGTTAGTTTCAAAGGGGTTAGTGGTGACGTCATCTCTTGATGGTGGCGCATGTCCCTGTTGATGATCGCCGTCTGAAAATCAAAATGCTATAAAGCAGAAGAGTGCAGTCCTCGCTTCACTTCAAGTCTTGTGGCAGTGACTCAAAAATGTTATCCGAACGTGCAAAAAAAGCAAAAGTGCAAAGATGGGGTGCGGTGTACTGCAAAAGTGCAAAGATGGAGCGGTGTACTGCAGCCGCGGCGGCCGCTTCAGACACGAATAACTGATAGAGCTTAAGGCTTCGGATCCGGCAGATGGTCTCCGCGTCCGGCTACCAGAAAGGGTTGCCGACAACAGCGTACGCCTGTTCCCGAAAACCTATGAATGAGACATTGAACAAGAAAGCACTTAAAAACAGGAGGGGGCGAGGGGGGAAGCAGCTGGCGTATTATTAAACGCCAAGATGTCGAAGTTAAGTGGTACCAGATGGGTCCCTAAGAGCGAGTGTTTAATTGGGAAGGTCAATCGAAAATATGTTTCTGTATTCCCGTAGGTGGACCGCACAACGGAATCGATTCAATAAATTGGCAGCATGTCGGCTGACAAAAAGCGAAATTGAAAATTCAAAGGAAATTAGCAACAAGAAGAAATCACACACAATGAAGGGGAGAGAAAAAAAGAGGGGCGATAGGTAGGACGATAGGGTAAACAGATGAAAAAAAACAGAGAAGGAGGTAAAAAGTAGAAAGAGGAAAGACGTGGAGAACTTTCTGGGTTGGCAATGTTCCATGACGATGCACGGGAGGAGTGGTTTTAGAAACAAGGAAAGTAGAAAAAGCAGTATTTTAACGGTTGTAGAAAATAAAAACTTCGTAGTTGTATATACACATATCCACATCAATACCTCAAATTGAAAAATTGAAAGAGAACATTAACAGGACGATGTGCGGGCTAGAAGCGATTCAATGTAATACTGGTTATGTCTACTTGAAGGTCGAACGTACCTTGCCTCCGTAAATATTGCCTACCAAGGTTTTCAGTGATTCCAAAATGCCACGTACTACATTGATTCCTGATAGATGTAGGGACCTGAATTTGTGTATCAAATATGATTTCATGTCGTTTCTATCTCGTGGTGACCAGAAATTAGAATGTGGAACAAAAAACTTTGCTTCGTCAAAATTGTGGTCCTGTACATTGAAGTGACCAGTTACTGCTTTTGGTAAATTGTGGTTTGTGTCTACACGGTGGCCGTTCAGTCTTACGTGAATCGGCTGCCCAATTTCGCCTATATATTGTTTTTTACAGGTGGCACACTCAAGACAGTATATTAGGTGGTTTGAAGTGCAGGTGAAGCTTGATGTGACCTTGTGAGTGTATTCAGATCCTGTGCTTCTTATGCTGGTAAGCGGCTGTGCGTGTTTGCAGGTGGAGCATCTGTTAGCCGGCTGTATGTGTTTGCAGGTGGAGCATCTGGGCCGGCCACAGGCACCAGACGTTGTCCTATTCCTTGCTTTAAGTTTTGCGTGAATATCACAAAACGAGCAATCAAAAAAGGACACACTGCCAAATTCTCGCGATGAAGCGCCGGAGAGACGCCTCGGGGTCAACGATAAAGAAGAAAATAAACATCCAAAGGCTCCCCGGGTGCGCCGTCCCCCCCCCCCCTCTCGGAAGCGTAGGTTCGCCGACGAACTTCCTCACATTGGCGGCCGATAAGCCCTGGAAAGTTCTCGAAAGAAAGGGGCTTGGAGCTGCAGGGTTGCCTCATCTGTCGCGGACGGCCCTCGAACCGTCTCGTGCTTTCCCCAGCCTTTGCTGCGTATCGCGCCGACGAAATGATAAGAATTTTCTGGAATCTCGCGCGGAAGGTATTTAACCGAGCAGCAGCGATGGGATATCTGGAGAAGATTGAAGTTAGCGCCAGTGTGCGTAGGGTCATTCTGCCGCGTCTGTCGGTGAAGGTTTTGTCCAGGTGACAAAACAGGAGAAGAAGAAAGTATGCGCCAGAGTACGTAGGGTGTTCCGCCATGTCGTCGGCGAAGCCTTTTGTCCTCAGTGACAAAGAATGAGAAGAAGAGGATTTCCACCTGAGGGGTGAAGACTCGACCTACAGGCAAGAGTGTGTGTCTACCACTATCGAGCGAAGACGCGTTGCAGCAGCTGCGTGTGTGAAGCCGACGTGTTACCGGCGACGAAGTTTGGAGCTTGGAGAGCGGTCAATTGAAGATGCGAGGTTTCCTGGAAGAGAAACTTCGGGGGCAGCGGATTGACAATAACACCGGACTTTGAGTGAGTGATCCTCGGAAGAGTATCATTCAGACTTTTGTTCCAATAACTTTGGACTGAATAAGTTTTCTAACTCTTTAGTCTAAGTTTTTGGTTGTTCAATACATGCGACTGCATTGTAGTGAATATTGTTGTCAGTATCCATTGTTTCGAGTGTGGCTGATTGTACTGTGTAGTACGTTGTTTGATTGGTGACATATTGCATTCAACTATTGTCAAGTGTGCATACTTGTGTATCGAATTGATCTGCCGTAACTGAGCATATAATTTTGTTTTGTTTATCAACTTTCGGCTCTGTCTTGTTCTTTGGGCCACAGCCGGCGTCCGCTGGCACGTCAAATAGGACCACTTCTAAATTGCCCACGCTTTCGTGGTGGAGTTCATGTGGCCAATATTTCGGTCCTTGGAATTAGCCCGGCTATCGCCTCCCTGATTAACGGGACCTGTGTCAACTAATCTGGCGTCCGCGACAAGGCCCTTTTTGGTGCAGAGTGTATCGAAAGTAGTCACAAAGAGCCTCGATTCGTTGATAGTGCTATTGGAGCAATTTTGTGTGTTGCTCACTTTTCTTGTTAACGAGTGCAGGAGAGTGTTCCAATAGACTGATTTAGACAGATACTTTTTGCACGCGGCAAGGTTTTATTTGCGATACACAATGAATCTCAAAAAGTTAGTAGCTCTTGGTAAGAAGATGGGTTTCTCTGGCGCCGAACTACGGAAGTGGGTCACCCAGAAGAAAAAAGAAGAAAAAGAGAGCGCCAAAGAAGAAAAGGCAGCTGAGCTGGAAAAAGAAAGGTTGGCGGTCGAAAGAGCCAAAGCGGAAAAAGCAGCTGAGTTGGAGAGAGAAAGGCTGGCCGCTCAAATGGCGAAAGAAAAAGAAAGGCAAAGAAGCGACAGCTGAAAGAAGAAAGAGAGGCAAAGGAGGGACAGCTGAAAGAAGAGAGCAGCACTTGAAGATGGAGCTGGAGAGAGAAAAGTTGGCAGCAGAAAGGGCGAGAGAAGAAAGAGAGGCAAAAGAGCCACAGATGAAAGAAGAAAGAGAGCAGCAATTGAAGTTGGAGCTGAAGAGAGAAAGACTGGCAGCTGAGAGGGCGAAAGAAGAAAGAGAGGAAATGGAAGGGCAGCGACAGCACGAATTGGAACTCGAGTGGCTTCGTTTGCAACAGCGAAGTGAAACTGCCGTCCAAGCTAGAGTTGAAGCTGCGAACCGGAAGATCATGGCTTCCGCTTGAACCCAAGCAAGCTGCTCGTCGCGTTCGATGAAAGGAAGTACGACCTTGACGCGTACCTTCACAGATTAGAGACGATTGCGAGGAGCCAGAATTGGCCGGAACATCAATGGGCAACTGCTTTGAGTACTTGCTTGAGTGGTGAAGCGCTCAGTGTGTACGGTAGGCTGACGCCGACCGATCCAGCCAACTATGCAAAGGTGAAAGCTGCTTTACTGAAGCGATTTAGATTTACTGTAGAAGGTTTCCGGGTCAGATTTCGGACAAGAAAGCCAGCTGATGGCGAGACGGCTACTCAGTACACCGCCCGACTTCGCCATTATTTCGACAGATGGATTGAACTTTCAGGGACAGCGCAGGAGTACGATGAGCTTAGAGAGCTCCTAATTAGAGAGCAATTTCTCACCCGTTGCCACCCAAGCCTGTCGCTGCACTTGAAGGAGAGGAAGGCGGAGTCAATTGAAGGCCTGCTTGAATTGGCTAATTAATTCTTGGAAGCGCAAAGTGGCACAAATTTGGCCAAAGTCAAGAAGAAGTGTCCCGAAGATTCGAAGAAATCGGCACCCGAACAAAAGAAGCGTGCACAAGAGAGTGTTCCGCGATGTTTTCTGTGTAACTGGGTGGGTTATCGCACGAACAGCTGTCGAACGATCTTTACGAGCCCTACGGTTGTAAAATATTTCAACTGTGGTCAGACTGGGCACAAAGCAGACGCATGTCGTAACGGAGCGAGTCAAACTCACTAAGTATCCTGTGTGCTAGCAGCATCGAAATCCGAAGGTGATGCCGTCACCGACGGATTCGTAGAGTTGAAAATGGGGAAAAACTTCTTATTGTGGGTGCTGTAATAGACAAAACAGCCAACCGGTGTTACAAAGGAAATGCCAACGCTGCCTGGAAGAGTTGCGGGCAAGAAGATTCCGGTGTTAAAAGATACCGGTACCTCCACTGTTATCGTGCGGAGAAATTTGGTACGGGAAAGTGAGTTAACAGGCAAAACGAAACCAGTTTGCCTAATTGACAGTACGGTTCGGATGCTTCCCGAAGGAGAAATTGAGGTTGAAACCCCGTACTTCAGCGGGAAGTTTACTGCTCTATGCATGACGACCCCCTTGTACGACCTCGTGATCGGAAACATCGACGGGGCGCGAAGGCCGAACGATCCAGAACGTTTGAGAGAAGACCCTAAGATAGAGCCCTCGCCAACCCAGCGACCGTGAGATACAGTGGAGGGCCATTCCGTGACGGATCTCACTCGAGCCTAAGGGGACGCCGCTGCGCAATAGACAGTGAGTGAGGAGGTGATCGTGTTGAATGAGTGCACGTGCTGGGCGGCTGGACTTAGGTCGGCACGACCTTAACCGAGCGACAGTGTAAACGTGACAGAGTCGGCCAGCCAGACCCATTGACGTGGCATGAACAAGCTGGTAAATAAACAGATAAGACCGGTTGAACGTTAAGACCCGTTAACGGTGTCGGAAGTGACAACGATGGCTGAGACGCCGCCTCACATACCGTCGCTGGAAAGGGCTCGCCGTAACAAAACGAGTAAAAAGTAAAAGAGATCGAGCGAGCTCCGCAAGAAAGAGCGCAAGCGCCACTCAAAGTACACGGGATAGGTGTTGAGGTCGAATGGGAATGTGTTTGACAGTGCTGAGTGCAATATGTTAAGTTAATGTGGTTTTTATCCTGTGTTATAACTGTATGTCGAGCGAGTCAAAATGTTTCTTACGGTGATGTGATGCATAGTATTGTACAATTGTTGTAAAGAGAGAACTTTGTACATTTGTATTGTTTGGAATATGTGGTGAAGTGTTGTACTCATGTACCTGTGGTTATACTTCATGTGTTGTGAGATTGAATGACAATGTACAATTGTATTGAGTGATCTATTGCGAATGTGACGTGTCAGGAGAGACGGACTATGTAACAGTCTCTTAGAGTGCGGGGACTCTTCGCACTCGTTTGTGTGGTTTTGAATATTATGAGATGATATTCTTAAAGTGGGGGGCAGTGTCACAAAACGAGTGCTCAAAAAAGGATGCGCCGCCAAATTCTCGCGACGAAGTGCCGGAAAGACGCGTCGAGGCCAACGATAAAAAAGAAAATAAACATCCAAAGGCTTCTCAGGTGCGCCGTTCCCCCCCCCTCTCGGAAGCTTAGGTTCGCCGACGAACTTTCTTACATTGGCGGCTGACCAAGCCCTGGAAAGTTCTCGAAAGAAAGGGGCTTGGAGCTGCAGGGTTGCCTCATCTGTCGCGGACGGCCCTCGAACCGTCTCGTGCTTTCCCCAGCCTTTGCTGCGTATCGCGCCGACGAAATGATAAGAATTTTCTGGAATCTCGCGCGGAAGGTATTTAACCGAGCAGCAGCGATGGGATATCTGGAGAAGATTGAAGTTAGCGCCAGTGTGTGTAGGGTCATTCTGCCGCGTCTGTCGGTGAAGGTTTTGTCCAGGTGACAAAACAGGAGAAGAAGAAAGTATGCGCCAGAGTACGTAGGGTGTTCCGCCATGTCGTCGGCGAAGCCTTTTGTCCTCAGTGACAAAGAATGAGAAGAAGAGGATTTCCACCTGAGGGGTGAAGACTCGACCTACAGGCAAGAGTGTGTGTCTACCACTATCGAGCGAAGACGCGTTGCAGCAGCTGCGTGTGTGAAGCCGACGTGTTACCGGCGACGAAGTTTGGAGCTTGGAGAGCGGTCAATTGAAGACGCGAGGTTTCCTGGAAGAGAAACTTCGGGGGCAGCGGATTGACAATAACACCGGACTTTGAGTGAGTGATCCTCGGAAGAGTATCATTCAGACTTTTGTTCCAATAACTTTGGACTGAATAAGTTTTCTAACTCTTTAGTCTAAGTTTTTGGTTGTTCAATACATGCGACTGCATTGTAGTGAATATTGTTGTCAGTATCCATTGTTTCGAGTGTGGCTGATTGTACTGTGTAGTACGTTGTTTGATTGGTGACATATTGCATTCAACTATTGTCAAGTGTGCATACTTGTGTATCGAATTGATCTGCCGTAACTGAGCATATAATTTTGTTTTGTTTATCAACTTTCGGCTCTGTCTTGTTCTTTGGGCCACAGCCGGCGTCCGCTGGCACGTCAAATAGGACCACTTCTAAATTGCCCACGCTTTCGTGGTGGAGTTCATGTGGCCAATATTTCGGTCCTTGGAATTAGCCCGGCTATCGCCTCCCTGATTAACGGGACCTGTGTCAACTAATCTGGCGTCCGCGACAAGGCCCTTTTTGGTGCAGAGTGTGTCGAAAGTAGTCACAAAGAGCCTCGATTCGTTGATAGTGCTATTGGAGCAATTTTGTGTGTTGCTCACTTTTCTTGTTAACGAGTGCAGGAGAGTGTTCCAATAGACTGATTTAGACAGATACTTTTTGCACGCGGCAAGGTTTTATTTGCGATACACAATGAATCTCAAAAAGTTAGTAGCTCTTGGTAAGAAGATGGGTTTCTCTGGCGCCGAACTACGGAAGTGGGTCACCCAGAAGAAAAAAGAAGAAAAAGAGAGCGCCAAAGAAGAAAAGGCAGCTGAGCTGGAAAAAGAAAGGTTGGCGGTCGAAAGAGCCAAAGCGGAAAAAGCAGCTGAGTTGGAGAGAGAAAGGCTGGCCGCTCAAATGGCGAAAGAAAAAGAAAGGCAAAGAAGCGACAGCTGAAAGAAGAAAGAGAGGCAAAGGAGGGACAGCTGAAAGAAGAGAGCAGCACTTGAAGATGGAGCTGGAGAGAGAAAAGTTGGCAGCAGAAAGGGCGAGAGAAGAAAGAGAGGCAAAAGAGCCACAGATGAAAGAAGAAAGAGAGCAGCAATTGAAGTTGGAGCTGAAGAGAGAAAGACTGGCAGCTGAGAGGGCGAAAGAAGAAAGAGAGGAAATGGAAGGGCAGCGACAGCACGAATTGGAACTCGAGTGGCTTCGTTTGCAACAGCGAAGTGAAACTGCCGTCCAAGCTAGAGTTGAAGCTGCGAACCGGAAGATCATGGCTTCCGCTTGAACCCAAGCAAGCTGCTCGTCGCGTTCGATGAAAGGAAGTACGACCTTGACGCGTACCTTCACAGATTAGAGACGATTGCGAGGAGCCAGAATTGGCCGGAACATCAATGGGCAACTGCTTTGAGTACTTGCTTGAGTGGTGAAGCGCTCAGTGTGTACGGTAGGCTGACGCCGACCGATCCAGCCAACTATGCAAAGGTGAAAGCTGCTTTACTGAAGCGATTTAGATTTACTGTAGAAGGTTTCCGGGTCAGATTTCGGACAAGAAAGCCAGCTGATGGCGAGACGGCTACTCAGTACACCGCCCGACTTCGCCATTATTTCGACAGATGGATTGAACTTTCAGGGACAGCGCAGGAGTACGATGAGCTTAGAGAGCTCCTAATTAGAGAGCAATTTCTCACCCGTTGCCACCCAAGCCTGTCGCTGCACTTGAAGGAGAGGAAGGCGGAGTCAATTGAAGGCCTGCTTGAATTGGCTAATTAATTCTTGGAAGCGCAAAGTGGCACAAATTTGGCCAAAGTCAAGAAGAAGTGTCCCGAAGATTCGAAGAAATCGGCACCCGAACAAAAGAAGCGTGCACAAGAGAGTGTTCCGCGATGTTTTCTGTGTAACTGGGTGGGTTATCGCACGAACAGCTGTCGAACGATCTTTACGAGCCCTACGGTTGTAAAATATTTCAACTGTGGTCAGACTGGGCACAAAGCAGACGCATGTCGTAACGGAGCGAGTCAAACTCACTAAGTATCCTGTGTGCTAGCAGCATCGAAATCCGAAGGTGATGCCGTCACCGACGGATTCGTAGAGTTGAAAATGGGGAAAAACTTCTTATTGTGGGTGCTGTAATAGACAAAACAGCCAACCGGTGTTACAAAGGAAATGCCAACGCTGCCTGGAAGAGTTGCGGGCAAGAAGATTCCGGTGTTAAAAGATACCGGTACCTCCACTGTTATCGTGCGGAGAAATTTGGTACGGGAAAGTGAGTTAACAGGCAAAACGAAACCAGTTTGCCTAATTGACAGTACGGTTCGGATGCTTCCCGAAGGAGAAATTGAGGTTGAAACCCCGTACTTCAGCGGGAAGTTTACTGCTCTATGCATGACGACCCCCTTGTACGACCTCGTGATCGGAAACATCGACGGGGCGCGAAGGCCGAACGATCCAGAACGTTTGAGAGAAGACCCTAAGATAGAGCCCTCGCCAACCCAGCAACCGTGAGATACAGTGGAGGGCCATTCCGTGACGGATCTCACTCGAGCCTAAGGGGACGCCGCTGCGCAATAGACAGTGAGTGAGGAGGTGATCGTGTTGAATGAGTGCACGTGCTGGGCGGCTGGACTTAGGTCGGCACGACCTTAACCGAGCGACAGTGTAAACGTGACAGAGTCGGCCAGCCAGACCCATTGACGTGGCATGAACAAGCTGGTAAATAAACAGATAAGACCGGTTGAACGTTAAGACCCGTTAACGGTGTCGGAAGTGACAACGATGGCTGAGACGCCGCCTCACATACCGTCGCTGGAAAGGGCTCGCCGTAACAAAACGAGTAAAAAGTAAAAGAGATCGAGCGAGCTCCGCAAGAAAGAGCGCAAGCGCCACTCAAAGTACACGGGATAGGTGTTGAGGTCGAATGGGAATGTGTTTGACAGTGCTGAGTGCAATATGTTAAGTTAATGTGGTTTTTATCCTGTGTTATAACTGTATGTCGAGCGAGTCAAAATGTTTCTTACGGTGATGTGATGCATAGTATTGTACAATTGTTGTAAAGAGAGAACTTTGTACATTTGTATTGTTTGGAATATGTGGTGAAGTGTTGTACTCATGTACCTGTGGTTATACTTCATGTGTTGTGAGATTGAATGACAATGTACAATTGTATTGAGTGATCTATTGCGAATGTGACGTGTCAGGAGAGACGGACTATGTAACAGTCTCTTAGAGTGCGGGGACTCTTCGCACTCGTTTGTGTGGTTTTGAATATTATGAGATGATATTCTTAAAGTGGGGGGCAGTGTCACAAAACGAGTGCTCAAAAAAGGATGCGCCGCCAAATTCTCGCGACGAAGTGCCGGAAAGACGCGTCGAGGCCAACGATAAAAAAGAAAATAAACATCCAAAGGCTTCTCAGGTGCGCCGTTCCCCCCCCCTCTCGGAAGCTTAGGTTCGCCGACGAACTTTCTTACATTGGCGGCTGACCAAGCCCTGGAAAGTTCTCGAAAGAAAGGGGCTTGGAGCTGCAGGGTTGCGTCATCTGTCGCGGACGGCCCTCGAACCGTCTCGTGCTTTCCCCAGCCTTTGCTGCGTATCGCGCCTACGAAATTTTGAGAATTTTCTGGAATCTCGCGCGGAAGGTATTTAACCGAGCAGCAGAGATGGGAGATCACGAGAAGAATAAAGTTAGCGCCAGTGTGCGTAGGGTCATTCTGCCGCGTCTGTCGGTGAAGGTTTTGTCCAGGTGACAAAACAGGAGAAGAAGAAAGTATGCGCCAGAGTACGTAGGGTGTTCCGCCATGTCGTCGGCGAAGCCTTTTGTCCTCAGTGACAAAGGATGAGAAGAAGAGGATTTCCACCTGAGGGGTGAAGACTCGACCTACAGGCAAGAGTGTGTGTCTACCACTATCGAGCGAAGACGCGTTGCAACTGCTGCGTGTGTGAAGCCGACGTGTTACCAGCGAAGAAGTTTGGAGCCTGGAGAGGGGTCAATTGAAGACGCGAGGTTTCCTGGAAGAGAAACTTCGGGGGCAGCGGATTGACAATAACACCGGACTTTGAGTGAGTGATCTTCGGAAGAGTATCATTCAGACTTTTGTTGCAAGAACTTTGGACTGAATAAGTTTTCTAACTCTTTAGACTTTGAGTTTTTGGTTGTTCAATACATGCGACTGCATTGTAGTGCGTATTGGCTGTATCTGTTGTTTCGAGTGTGGCTGATTGTACTGTGTAGTACGTTGTTTGATTGGTGACATATTGTATTCAACTATTGTCGAGTGTGCATACTTGTGTATCGATTTCATCTGCCGTAACTGAGAATATAATTTTGTTTTGTTTATCAACTCTCGGCTCTGACTTGTTCTTTGGGCCACTGCCGGCGTCCGCTGGCGCGTCAAATAGGACCACTTCTAAATTGCCCACGCTTTCGTGGTGGAGTTCACGTGGCCGATATTTCGGTCCTTGGAATTAGCCCGGCTATCGCCTCCTTGATTAACGGGACCTGTGTTAACTAATCTGGCGTCCGCGACAAAGCCCTTTTTGGTACAGAGTGTGCCGAAAGTAGTGAGAAAGAGCCTCGAGTCGTTTATAGTGCTATCGGAACAATTTTGTGTGTTGCTCACTGTTCTTGTTAACGAGTGCAGGAGAGTGTTCCAATAGACTGATTTAGACAGATACTTTTTGCACGCGGCAAGGTTTTAGTTGTGATACACAATGGATCTCGAAAAGTTAGTAGCTATTGGTAAGAAGATGGGTCTCTCTGGCGCCGAACTACGAAAGTGGGTCACCCAGAAGAAAAAAGAAGAAAAAGAGAGCGCCAAAGAAGAAAACGGAGCTGAGCTGGAAAAAGAAAGGTTGGCGGTCAAAATAGCCAAAGCGGAAAAAGCAGCTGAGTTGGAGACAGAAAGGTTGGCCGCTCAAATGGCGAAAGAAAAAGAAAGGCAAAGAAGCGACAGCTGAAAGAAGAAAGAGAGGCAAAGGAGTCACAGCCTAAAGAAGAGAGCCGCACTTGAAGATGGAGCTGAAGAGAGAAAAGTTGGCAGCTGAGAGGGTGAAAGAAGAAAAAGAGGAAATGGAACGGCAGCGACAGCACGAAATGGAACTCGAGTGGCTCCGTTTGCAAAAGCGAAGCGAAACTCCCGTCCAAGCTAGGGTTGAAAGCAGTGAACCGGAAGATCATGGCTTCCGCTTGAACCCAAGCAAGCTGCTCGTAGCGTTCGATGAAAGGAATTATGACCTTGACACCTACCTTCACAGATTTGAGGCGATTGCGAGGAGCCATAATTGGCCGGAACATCAACGGGCAACGGCTTTGAGTACTTCCTTGAGTGGGGAAGCGCTCAGTGTGTACGGTAGGTTGACGCCGACCGATGCAGCCAACTATGCAAAGGTGAAAGCTGCTTTACTGAAGCGATTTTGATTTACTGTAGAAGGTTTCCGGGACAGATTTTGGACAAGAAAGCCAGCTGATGGCGAGACGGCTACGCAGTTCACAGCCCGACTTCGCCATTATTTCGACAGATGGATTGAACTTTCAGAGACAGCGCAGGAGTACGATGAGCTTAGAGAGCTCCTAATTAGAGAGCAATTTCTCACCCGTTGCCACCCAAGCCTGTCGCTCCACTTGAAGGAGAGGAAGGCTGAGTCACTTGAAGGCATGCTTGAATTAGCCAATCGATTCTTGGAAGCGCAAAGTGGCACAAATTTGGCCAAAGTCAAGAAGGAGTGTCCCGAAGATTCGAAGAAATCGGCACCCGAACAAAAGAGGCGTGCACAAGTGAGTGTTCCGCGATGTTTTCTGTGTAACCGGGTGGGTTATCGCACGAACAGCTGTCGAACGATGTTTACGAGCCCTGCGGTTGTAAAATATTTCAACTGCGCTCAGACTGGGCACAAAGCAGACGCATGTCGTAACGAAGCGAGTCAAACTTACCAATATCATGTGTGCTAGCAGCACCGAAATCCGAAGGTGATGCCGTCACCGACGGATTCGTAGAGTTGAAAAATGGGTAGAAACTTCCTATTGTGGGTGCTGTAATGACAAAACAGCCAACCGGTGTTACGAAGGAAATGCCCAACGCTGCCTGGAAAAATTGCGGGCAAGAAGATTGCGGTGTTAAGAGATACCGGTAGCTCCACTGTTATCGTGCGGGGAAATTTGGTACGGGAAAGTGAGTTAACAGGCAAAACGAAACCAGTTTGCCCAATTGACAGTACGGTTCGGATGCTTCCCGAAGGAGAAATTGAGGTTGAAACCCCGTACTTCAGCGGGAAGGTTACTGCTCTATGCATGACAACCCTCTTGTACGACCTCGTGATCGGAAACATCGACGGGGCGCGGGAGCCGAATGATCCAGAACGTTTGAGAGAAGACCCTAAGATAGAGCCCTCGCCAACCCAGCGACCGTGAGATACAGTGGAGGGCCATCCCGTGACGGATCTCACTCGAGCCGAAGGTGACGCCGCTGCGCAAGAGACAGTGAGTGAGGAGATGATCGTGTTGAATGAGTGCACGTGCTTGGCGGCTGGACTCACGTCCGCACGACCTTAACCGAGCGACAGTGTAAAAGTGACAGAGTCGGCCAGCCAGACCAATTGCCGTGGCATGAACAAGCTGGTAAATAAACAGACAAGACCCGTTGCACGTTAGGACCCGTTAACGGTGTCGAAAGTGACAACGATGGCTGAGACGCTGCCTCACATACCGTCGCTGGAAAGGGCTTGCCGTAACAAAACGAGTAAAAAGAAGAAGAGATCGAGCGAGCATCGCAAGAAAGAGCGCAAGCGCCACTCAAAATACATGGGATAGGTGTTGAGGTCGAATGGGAATGTGTTTGACAGAGCTGAGTGCAATATGTTAAGTTAATGTGGTTGTTATCCTGTGTTATGACTGTATGTCGAGCGAGTCAATATGTTTGTTACGGTGATGTGATGTGCAGTATTGTACAATTGTTGTAAAGAGAGAACTTTGTACATTTGTATTGGTTGGAATATGTGATGGAGTGTTGTACTCATGTACCTGTGGTTATATTTCATGTGTTGTGAGATTGAATGACAATGTACAATTGTATTGAGTGATCTATTGCGAATGTGACGTGTCAGGAGTGACGGACTATGTAACAGTCTCTGAGAGTGCGGGGAATGTTCGCACTCGTTTGTGTGGTTTTGAATATTATGAGATCATATTCTTAAAGTAGGGGGAAGTGTCACAAAACGAGCGCTCAAAAAAGGGTGCGCCGCCAAATTCTCGCGACGAAGCGCCGGAGAGACGCCTCGAGGCCAACGATAAAAAAGAAAATAAACATCCAAAGGCTCCCCGGGTGTGCCGTTCCCCCCCCCCCCCCCCCCCCCCTCGGAAGCGTAGGTTCGCCAACGAACCTCCTCACATCGGCGACCGAGCAAGCCCTAGAAGGTTCTCGATGGAAAGGGGCATGGAGATGCAGGAATGCGTCATCTGTCGCGGACGGCCCTCGAACCGTCTCGTGCTTTCCCCAGCCTTCGCTGCGTATCCCGCCGACGAAATGATGAGAATTTTCTGTAATATCGCGCGGAAGGTATTTAACCGAGCAGCAGAGATGGGAGATCAGGAGAAGAAGGAAGTTAGCACCAGTGTGAGTACGGTCATTCCACCGCGTCTGTCGGTGAAGGTTTTGTCCTAGTGACAAAACAGGAGAGGAAAAAAGTATGCGCCAGAGTACGTAGGGTGTTCCGCCATGTCGTCGGCGAAGCCTTTTGTCCTCAGTGACAAAATATGAAAAGAAGAGGATTTCCACCAGAGGCGTGAAGACTCGAGCTACAGACAAGAGTGTGTGTCTACCGTTATCGAGCGAAGACGCGTGGCAACAGCTGCGTGTGTGAAGCCGACGTGTTACCGGCGAATAAGTTTGGAGCCTGGTGAGTGGTCAATTGAAGACGCGAGGTTTCCTGGAAGAGAAACTTCGGTGGCAGCGGAACGACAACAACACTGGACTTTTAGTGAGTGATTCTCAAAAGAGCATCATTCAGACTTTTATTCCAAGAACTTTGGACCTAATAAGTTTTCTAACTCTTTAGTGTTTAAGTGTCTTGGTTGTTCAATGCATGCGACTGCATTGTAGTGCGTATTGTTGTCTGTGTCCATTGTTTCAAGTGTGGCTGATTGTACTGTGTAGTACGTTGTTTGATTGGTGACATATTGTATTCAACTATTGTCGAGTGTGCATACTTGTGTATCGATTTGATCTGCCGTAACTGAGAATATATTTCTGTTTTGTTTATCAACTCTCAGCTCTGACTTGTTCTTTGGGCCACTGCCGGCGTCCGCTGGCGCACCAAATAGGACCACTTCTAAATTGTTCACGCTTCCGTGGTGCGGTTCGGGGGGCCGATACTTCGGCCCTTGGAATTAGCCCGGCGATCGCCTCCCTAATTAACGGGACCCGTGACAATTGATCTGGCGTCCGCGACAAGGACCTCTTTGGTGCACAGTGTGTCCCAAAGTAGTGAGAAAGAGCCTCGAGTTGTTGATACTGCTATCGGAACGATTTTCTGTGTTGCTCAGTGTTCTCGTTAACGAGTACAGGGGAATGTTCCGATAGACTGATTTAGGCAGATACTTTCTGCACGCGGCAAGACTTCATTTGCGAGACACAATGGATCTCGAAAAGTTAGTAGCTCTTGGTGTCTTGGTGGATGGGTCTTTCTGGCGCCGAACTACGAAAGTGGGTAAGCCAGAAGGAGAAAGAGGCAGCTGAGAGGGCCAAGGAAAAAAAAGCAGCTGAGTTGGAACGAGAGAGGTCGGCAGCTGAGAGGGTCAAAGAAGAAAAAGCAGCTGAGTTGGAACGAGAGAGGTTGGCAGCTCAGAGGGCCAAGGAAGAAAAAGCAGCTGAGTTGGAGAGAGAAAGGCTGGCCGCTGAAAGGGCGAAAGAAGAAAGAGAGCAGCAATTGAAGTTGGAGCTGGAGAGAGAAAAGTTGGCAGCTGAAAGGGCGAGAGGAGAAAGAGAAGCAAATGAGCGACAGCTGAAAGAAGAAAGAGAGGCAAAGGAGCGACAGCTGGAAGAAGAAAGAGAAGCGGAGATGGCTGAAAGGGAACGGCAGCGGCAGCACGAGATGGAACTCGAGCGGCTCCGTTTGCAACAGCGAAGTGAAACTCCGGTCCAAGCTAGAATTGAAAGCAGCGAACGGGAGGAACATGGCTTCGGCTTGAACCCAAGCAAGCTGCTCATAGCGTTTAATGAAAGGAAGGACGACCTTGACGCGTATCTTCACAGATTTGAGACGATTGCGAGGAGCCAGAATTGGCCGGAACATCAATGGGCAACTGCTTTGAATACCTGCTTGAGTGGTGAAGCGCTCAGTGTGTACGGTAGGCTCACGCCGACTGATGCAGCCAACCATGCAAAGGTGAAAGAGCTTTACTGAAGCGATTTAGAATTACTGTGGAAGGATTCCGGGACAGATTTTGGACAGGAAAGACAGCTGATGGTGAGACGGCTACGCAGTATGCCGTCATACTTTGCCATTATTTCGACAGATGAATTGAACTTTCGGGGACAGCGCAGGAGTACGATGAGCTTAGAGAGCTCCTTATTAGAGAGCAATTTCTTACTAGTTGCCATCCAAGCCTGTCGCTGTACTTGAAAGAGAGGAAGGCTGAGTCGCTTGAAGGCATGCTTGAATTGGCCGACCAATTCTTGGAAGCACAAGGTGGCACAAATTTGGCCAAAGTCAAGAAGGAGTGTCCAGAAGATTCGAAAAATTTGGCACCCGAACAAAGGAAGCGTGCACCAGAGAGTGTTCCGCGATGTTTTCTGTGTAACCGAGTGGGTCATCGCGCGAACAGCTGTCGAACGATCTTTACGAGCCCTACGGTCATAAAATGTTTCAAGTGTGGTCAGACTGGGCACAAAGCAGACGCATGTCGTAACGGAGTGAGTCAAACTCACCAGGTATCCTGTGCGCTAGTGGCACCAAAAACCGTTGATGACAACGTCACCGATGGATTCGTAGAGTTGAAAAATGGGGAGAAACTTCCTATTGTGAGTGCTGTAATGACAACACAGCCAACCGGTGTTACGAAAGGAATGCCAGCACTGCCTGGAAAAGTAGCGGGCAAGAAGATTACGGTGTTAAGAGACACCGGTAGCTCCATGGTTATCGTGCGGAGAAATTTGGTACGGCAAAGTGAGTTAACAGGCAAAACGAAACCAGTTTGCCTAATTGACAGTACGGTTCGGATGCTTCCCGAAGCAGAAATTGAGGTTGAAACACCGTACTTCAGCGGGAAAGTTGCTGCTCTATGCATGACGACCCCCCTGTACGACCTCGTCATCTGAAACATCGATGGGGTGCGAGGGCCGAATGATCCAGAACGTTTGGGAGAAGACCCTAAGATAGAGCCCTCGCCAACCCAGTGACCGCGAGATACAGTGGAGGAGCGTCCCGTGACGGATCTCACTCGAGCCCAAGGTGAAGCCGCGGTGCAAGAGACAGTGAATGAGGAGATTATCGGGTTGAATGAGTTCACGTTCTGGGCAGCTGGACTTGCGTCGGCACGACCTCAACCGAGCGACAGGGTAAAGGTGACGGAGTCGGCCAGCCAGGCCAAATGTCGTGACATGAACAAGCGGGTGAGATCGATTGAGCGTTATGACCCGTTAACAATGTCAGAAGTGACAACGATGGCTGAGACGCCGCCTCAGACACCGTTGTTGGAAAGGGCCCCTCGGAACAGAAACAAGATATATAAGAGATCGAGCGAGCACCGCAAGAAAGGGCGCAAGCGCCACTATAAGTACACAGGATAGGTGCTGAGGTCGAATCAGAATGTGTTTGGCAGTGTTGAGTGCCATATGTTGTGTTAATGTTGTTGTTATCCTGTGTCACAAGTGTATGTCGAGCGAGTCAAAGTGTTTGTTGCGGTGATGTGATGTATAGTATTGTACAATTTTTGTAATGACAGACCTTTGTACATTCGTATTGTTTGGAATATGGGATGGAGTGTTGTACTCATGTACCTGTGGTTATATTCTATGTGTTGTGAGATTGAATTGCAATGTACATTTGTATTGAGTGTCCCATTGTGATTGTGACGCGCCATGAGCGATGGACTATGTTACAGCCTTTACGTATGTGGGGACTGTTCGCACTTGCTCGTGTGGTTTTGAATATCATGAGATAATATTCTTAAAGGGGGGGGCAGTGTCACAAAACGAGCGCTCAAAAAGGGCGCGCCGCCAAATCCTCGCGACGAAGTGCCGGAGAGACGCCCCGAGGTCAACGATAAAAAAAGAAAACAAACATCCAAAGACTCCCCGGGAGCGCGTCTCTCTCCCTCAAAAGCGAAGTTCGCCGAAGAACCTCCTCACATCGGCGGCCGAGCAAGCCCTGGAAAGTTCTCGATGGAAAGGGGCGTGGTGATGTAGGGTTGCGTCATCTGTCGCGGACGGCCCTCGTACCGTCTCGCGCTTTCCCCAGCCTTCGCTGCGTATCGCGCCGACGAAATTATGAGGACTTTCTGGAATATGCGCGGAAGGTATTAAACTGGGCAGCAGAGATGGGAGATCAGGAGAAGAAGGAAGTTAGCGCCAGTGTGCGTGGGGTTGTTCCGCCACGTCTGTCGGTGAAGGTTTTGTCCTTAGTGACAAAGCAGGAAAAGAAGAAAGTATGCGCCAGAGTGCGCAGGGTGTTCCGCCTTGTGGGCGAAGCCTTTTGTCTTCCGTGACAAAGGAGAAGAAGAAGAGGATTTCCACCTGAGGGGTGAAGACTCGAGCTACAAGCAAGAGTGTGTGTCTACCGCCAACGAGCGAAGACGCGTGGCAACAGCTGCGTGTGGGAAGCCGACGTGTTACCGGCGAAAAAGTTGGGTGCTTGGAGGGCGGCCAATTGAAGACGCGAGGTTTCCTGGAAGAGAAACTTTAGGGGCAGCGGAACGACAACAATGCTGGACTTCGAGTGAGTGATTCTCGGAAGAGTATCATTCAGACTTTTGTTCCAAGAACTTTGGACTGAATAAGTTTTCTAACTCTTTAGTCTTTAAGTGTCTTGGTTGTTCGATGCATGCGACTGCATTGTAGTGCGTATTGTTGTTGTGTCCGTTGTTTCGAGTGTGGCTGATTGTACTGTGCAATACGTTGTTTGATTGGTGACATATCATATTCAACTATTGTCGAGTGTGCATATTTGTGTATCGTATTGATCTGCCATTATTGAGAATATAATTTTGTTTTGTTTATCAACTCTTGGCTTTGACTTGTTCTTTGGGCCACAGCCGGCGTTCGCTGGCGCACCAAATAGGACCACTTCTAAATTTTTCCGTGCTTTCGTGGTGCGGATCGGGGGCCGATACTTCGGCCCTTGGAATTAGCCCGGCGATCGCCTCCCTAATTAACGGGACCCGTGACAACGGTTGCCGTCAGTTTCGGCCAGTAATACTTCTGTCTCACTCGGCATAGCGTTCGTGTGTGGCCTAAATGACCAGATGTCGGTTCGTCATGGCACGCCTCTAGTACTTCTTTCCTGAGTGGTGTTGGGACGACAAGGAAGTGTTGCCGCTCGGAGAAAAGTTCACCTTATAAAGGACCTCGTTGCGCACACAAAACGATGCTACCCCTCTTGCGAAGAGCCTTAACGTAACAGATGTGCGTCCTTCTAAGAAATCAATAAGGGGTTGCAACTCGAGATCGTCGTGTTGCTGCTGTGCGATTGTAGACGTGTTGACTACACCGACAAACGCCGCATAGTCATCATCTTCAGCATTAACGTCTTCTAATGGGGCGCGAGAAAGACAATCGGCGTCTGTATGTCGCTTTCCGGATTTGTAAACTTTAGCCATATCGAATTCTTGAAGCTTGAGGCTCCAGTGCGCCAATCGTCCTGACGTATCCTTCATGTTCGTCAACCAGCAAAGCGAGTGGTGATCACTGAGGACTTTAAACAGGCGGCCGTATAAATATGGACGAAACTTCATGACCGCCCACACCTCCGCAAGACACTCTTTTTCAGTGGTAGAGTCATTCTCCTCTGTACGGGAGAGAGTCCGACTTGCATAAGCAATTACTCGTTCGGTGCCATCTTGCCACTCAACGAGTACAGCTCCTAAGCCGACATTGCTGGCGTAGGTATGAACCGCTGTCGGAGCGTCATCGTCGAAGTGTTCGAGAACTGGCGGGCTTTGAAGACGTTGTCGCAGCTTGTTCAACGCTTCCTGCTGCTCTTCACCCCACACAAACGTGACGTCTTCTCGGGTGAGTTCTGTTAAAGGTGATGCGATACTCCAAAAATTCTCAATGAAGCCGACAAGAGTGGCGATGTGGGCTTGTTGGTGAAACATTTTAAAGAAATTTATGTAGCGCGAGGCGAAAGAACAAACTGAGAAAACAGCGCTACTATCAACATGTTTATTTTCGACCTCCAAGCTGCTTTTAAGCAGTAATCGTCAAGTGACCACGCAGATAAGCACGTGTAATTCAGATACATGCACGACCATGCCATCTACCTACAAGAAAAAACGATAAATAGGACACCGAAAAACCTCACAGATAAAATCACGTATCACTGCGTACGCAGGAACGCCAGTTCCTTGGGTGACAAGGCAATTGAAGGCTTGCTAATACATGCATCTCCAAGAGCGTCAATAAGTTTGGCTTCTATGATCACCCGAGTCATCTAATCCTTATGCCGACCAACAATGATTGTATTCTGGAACAAATATTCGCGCGTGAATGTATTCACATTCACGCGTGTGGCTGCCGGCCTTTGTTCCAGAATACAATCATTGTTGGACGGCATAAGGATGAGATGACTCTAGTTACTTCAATCTCGTGGTTCGGCTCTGCGGTTATTACCTGCCCTATGTAGACATAGTCTTTTACAACTTCAAATGCACTATTACCTATCTCGAAGCGCTGCTACTTGCCGAGGTTGTTGTACATTACTTTCGTTTTCTGCAGATTAATTTTAAGACCCACCTTTCTGCTCTCCTTGTCTAACTCCGTAATCATGAGTTGCAATTCGTCCCCCGAGTTACTCAGCAATGCAATATCATCGGCGAAGCGCAGGTTACTAAGGTATTCTCCATTGACTCTTATCCCTAACTGTTCCCATTCTAGGCTTCTGAAAACCTGTAAGCACGCGGTAAATAGCATTGGGGAAATTGTGTCCCCCTGCCTTACACCCTTCTTGATTGGTATTCTGTTGCTTTCTTTATGAAGCACTATGGTAGCAGTTGATCCCCTGTAGATTTCTTCCAGAATGTTTATATATACTTCATCTACGCCCTGATTCCGCAGTGTTTGCATGACGGATGATATTTCTACTGAATCAAACGCCTTCTCGTAATCTATGAAGGCTATGTATAGTGGTTGGTTATACTCTGAGCATTTCTCTATTACCTGATTGATAGTATGAATGTGGTCAATTGTTGAGTAGCCTGTTCGAAATCCTGCTTGTTCCTTTGGTTGATTGAACTCTTATGTTTTCTTTACTCTGTTAGCAATTACCTTTGTAAATAGCTTGTATACTACAGAGAGCAAGCTGATCGGCTGTAATTCTTCAAGTCCTTGTCATCTCCTTTCTTATGTATTAAGATGATGTTAGCGTTCTTCCAAGACTCTGGTACTCTTCCTGTCAGGAGACACCTCGTAAACAGGGTGGCTAGTTTTTCTAACACAATCTGTCCTCCATCTTTCAGCAGATCTGATGTTACCTGATCCTCACCAGCAGCTTTGCCCCTTTGCATGCTCTACAAAGCTTTTCTGACTTCTTTTATCATTACTGGTGGGGTGCAATCTTGGTTACTGCTAGTTCTTATAGTATTAAGGTCGTGTTTGTCTCGGCTACTGTACAGATCTCTGTAAAACTCCTCCGCTATTTTAACTATCCTATCAATATTGGTAGTTATTTTGCCTTCTTTGTCCCTTAGTGCATACATCCGACTTTTGCCTATCCCAAGTTTCCTCTTCAATGCTTTGACACTTCCTCCGTTTTTCAGAGCGTGTTCAATTCTCTCCATGTTATACCTTCTTACATTGCATACCTTACGTCTATTAATCAACTTCGAAAGCTCTGCCAATTCTATTTTGTCTGTTGTACTTGACACTTTCATGATTTGACGCTTCTTAATTAGGTTCTTCGTTTCCTGGGAAAGCTTGCCAGTGTCCTGTCTAACTACCCTTCCTCCAACTTCCACTGCACACTCTGTAATGATACTCGTCAGATTATCATTCATTGTATCTACGCTAATGTTGGTTTCCTCACTAAGAGCCGAGTACCTGTTCTGCAGCGACACTCTGAATTCCTGTACTTTCCCTCCCAGTGCTAGCTGATTGCTTGGCTTCTTGCGTATAAGTTTCTGTCGTTCCTTCTTCAAGTCTAGGCGAATTCGAGACCGTACCATTCTATGGTCACTGCATCGTACCTTGCCAATCACTTCCACATCCTGCACGATTCCAGTGTGTGCACTCATTATAAAGTCTATTTCGTTCTTATTTTCGCTATTAGGGCTCCTCCATGTCCACTTGCGGTTTTCTCGTTTTCGGTAGAAGGTATTCAAAAACCGTAAAATATTGCGTTCTGCGAATTCTACTAGTAGCTCTCCTCTGGCGTTTCTAGTACCAATGCCATAATCTCCTACTGCCTGGTCTCCAGCCTGCTTCTTCCCTACCTTTGCATTAAAGTCGCCCATCACTATAGTATACTGTGTTTTTACCTTACTCATTGCCGATTCCACGTCTTCATAGAAGCTTTCAACTGAAGCGTCATCATGGCTGGATGTAGGCGCGTAAGCCTGTACTACCTTCATTTTGTATCTTTTATTCAGTTTAATTACAATACCTACCACCCTTTCATTAATGATATAGTATTCCTCTATGTTGCCAGCTATGTTTCTGTGAATTAGGAACCCCACTCCCAGTTCTCTTTTGTCTGCCAAGCCCCTGTAGCAAAGGACGTGCCCATTCTGTAGCACCGTATAGGCCTCATCTGTCCTCCTAACCTCACTGAGCCCTATTATATCCCATTTAACACCCTCTAGCTCCTCGAATAGTACAGCTAGACTTCCCTCACTAGATAAGGTTCTAGCGTTAAACGTTGCCAAGTTCAGGTTCCAATGGCGGCCTGTCTGGATCCAGAGATTCTTAGCACCCTCTGCTGCGTTGCAGATCTGACCGCCGCCGTGGTCAGTTGCTTCGCAGCTGCTGGGGACTGAGGGCCGTGAGTTATTTGACGTAAGCATGTGGGAGGTAGTGGCCAGATACTGCACCAGGGTGGCCAATCCTTCTCTGGTGAGGGAGTGCGTTCTCGGCGGTGTTTTGCCGGTGAGGCCGCACCCCAGGCCTCTTAATGCAGTTCCATCAACACGCGGATTTTTTTTTAATCCGGTTGGGAACTGCGCGGTACCGGGATTTGAGCACTGGCAGTACGGAGGGACAACCCCTTTGGCGTCGTGGTAACCTTCCGAAGCAGGCGGCAAAGTTTTAAATCAATTACTGAAATGGCAGCACCAGTGTCCACAAGCGCAAGGGTACGGTAACCATTGTTATGCCAGCGAGTCCTCGTCAAACGTCCGTGCCTCTGAAAAAGGCAATCTGGGTCAAGGCCAGCCCGCAGTCCGCCTGGCGCGAACAACTCAGCGGCGTGAACACGCGCGGCGCCTCTCTGGCCCACGTGCATTGAGTCAGCAGCGCACGTGACAGCGAGCCGGCGTCCTCATGTCTGGTGGTCTGACGCATTGCGCGGCGACCCCATTGGAGGAGTCTGCCCTGACGACCAGCGGCGCTTCTGATTGGACATTTTGGTTGGACCCGGTGCAAATAAAAGAAGCCCTGCGGCGTGTCGCGATCGGCGGTCTTAGGCGAAAAGCTGACCTATGTGTTAGAGAGGAGAGCTCGGCTCTTCGAGTCTCTGTCGGCCCCAGTGCCGAAATTGTAACGCCTCTGTATATATGCTGTACATAAACCTTGTTTAACTCACCGTCGTCTCGTCCGCTCGTCTTATCAGCTCTGCGCAGAAGCAGTCGCGAGCTGATAAACATACGCTACCAAACGGCTGGGGACCTTCCCGGCGGAGTTGGAAGCAGTGGCGCCTTCGGGACCGTGTTGGCGTCGCCGTCTTTCGCAACAGTGGTTGGCAGCTGCGGGATCGACCGGCGTCAGCGACATCGATGCGGTGAGTGCCTGATGTTTTCCCCTCAGTTCACCAGACTACTCTAGCTCAGGTTGTAGTAGTTTAGAGAAGGGCTGTGTGAAGCATTGAAGTGAGCTTTGATCGTTTCAAGCCAAGTCGAAGCGCTTTGAAACCAAAGTTAATGCAGAGGGGGCAAACACGGGAGTGTGAAAAATTGCTTGCGCGTCTTGTCAGTAGGCTTATAGTGGGTACGGCAAGTAGATTCTTAACAGGGGCAAACAGCAAGAGGCTAGTGTGAACGATGGAGAACC
Organism: Rhipicephalus microplus; assembly: GCF_043290135.1. Lineage (NCBI taxonomy): Eukaryota > Metazoa > Arthropoda > Arachnida > Ixodida > Ixodidae > Rhipicephalus > Rhipicephalus microplus. The sequence goes on from NC_134703.1 coordinate 174,510,444, forward strand.
TTAAAGTGAAGGAACTCATCGAAATTTGTGAGGAACTCGGCATTACTTTGGGCCGTGCGAAACGAAAGCAAGCGATCCTTGAGATCATGAAGCATGAGGGAGTATCGGCTGAGGAAGTCGATGAGGCCTGGGTGGATATCAAAGCACGCCGCGAGGAGGCTGAAAGGCGAGAAGCTCGCGAACGTGAGGAGGCTGAAAGGCGAGAAGCTCGCGAAGAAGCTGAAAGGCGCGAAGCTCGCGAAGAGGCTGAAAGACGCGAAGCTCGCGAACGTGAAGAAGCTGAAAGGCGCGAAGCTCGCGAACGTGAAGAAGCTGAAAGGCGCGAACGTCGCGAGCGCGAGGAGGCCGAGAGACAGGAGCGCCTTGAGTTGAAACGAATAGAATTGGCAATCCTACAGTGTTCGCAGGCGCCTAGCGTAGCTTCTCCGACGATTCAGGTCAGCGGTTTTAGAATTCGGGACCAACTGCCACCGTTCGTAGTAGGCGAGGACATGGCGAAGTATCTCGTCAAGTTTGAACACGTCTGTGAGCGAAACGCTTTGGAGCGGCCTCTTTGGGCGCGGAACCTGCTAGCTCTTCTTCCCGGCGAAGTGTCCGACGCGATAACTTGCTTGTCGAGGGAAGCGTTTGAGAGCTATGACGAGGTTAAGGAAGTGCTCTTGAGACGTTATAAGTTGTCACCCGAGGCTTTCAGGCAAAGGTTCCGGTATGCTAAAAAGGGGAATGAGTCACACGTTGACTTCGCGTTTCGTCTTAAAGCCGATTTGATTGAATGGCTCAAGGGCGAAGGTCTTTATGACGACCGCGATAAAGTGGTGGAATGCGTTGCATTGGAGCAATTCTACCGCTGCCTCGAGGAGGATGTCAAACTTTGGCTGCAGGACAAACTTGGTGAAGTACAGCTAAACAAGGCAGCAGAGTTAGCTGAGGAGTATTATACTCGCCGAAAGTTGCACAGCAGGGCAGTGCGCGTTGAAAAGGATGAGAGAAAAGAGGGCTTTTCAAAGAAACCTGATCAACGGAGACCCGCTCCGCACCGTAATTTCAAAAAGGACCCGTCTCTTACGAAGGACACTGTAGAGGAAGGGAAAACAGAAGCGGAAAAATCGAGTGAGGTTTCTAAACAACGCACTGATACCACACGGGTGTTTGAATCACGGAAGCCACTAATCTGCTACAACTGCAAAAAGGAAGGGCACATCGCGATAAACTGTAAGCAAAAGTTTGCTTTTGCAACAATTAGAGAATCGGAAAAGAACATGCGGTTGTTGGAGCCGTGTATCCAAGAAATTAGTGTGAATGGGAAAGCGTGTCGAGCACTTAGAGACTCCGCGGCAACCATGGATGTTGTTCAGCCTTCATTGGTGTCTCCGGATGACTTTACAGGAGAATGCGCGTGGATCAGGCAAGTCGCCGAGGAGCAGAGTGCTTGCTTACCAATCGCCACGGTTGTCATTGAAGGCCCGTTCGGTAAGCTTCGCACCGAAGCGGCTGTGTCTGCCGCGCTTCCCGATCGTTTTCCTTATCTCTTCTCCAACAACTCAGAGCAGCTTCTCAAAGAGCAGGGTAAATCGTTCTTCCCCAACTTAGCGTACATGGCCCTCACGCGATCGCAAGCGCGGAAGCTCTCGCAAGAGCTTGACCTTGTTCAAAGCGGTGAACTCTCAAGTGACCTTGTCGGCGGGTCGACGGAACCTCAGAGAGGAAACTTTCCGCGTGAGTCATGTGAGCAGTCGCGCGAGCGGCCCGTCGCCGAACCGACCGGCGCGGTTTCCGTAGAAAGGGGAGACGACATGGCGCCATTGGATCAGAGCGAGAAGGCTGCAACGCTCTCGCCTGTAGCGGAAAGTTGGAGTGAGCTGTCGAGGGTTGATCGAGAAACGCTCATTCGAGAGCAGCGTGAGGACCTCTCGATTAAAGCGCTAATGGAAAGCGTAAACTTAGAAAAAAAAAGAAAAAGAATGTTTCTTTTTTTGAGAAAGCGGGGCTTTTGTATCGGAGCTACACAAATGCGCAAGGTCGCAAGTATGAGCAGCTCTTAGTGTCACAAAAGTATCGTCGCCAACTATTGGAACTGGCGCATGAAAACGCATGGGCAGGGCATCTCGGCATAAAAAAAAGCAAGGCTAGAGTTTCCCTTCAGTTTTATTGGCCGAAATGCTGGAAGGATATCGAAGACTTTGTGCGCTCATGCGACACTTGTCAGAGAGCGGGGAAATCCACGGACAAGTGGAAGGCACCCATGAAGCTTGTGCCGATTATCACAGAACCTTTTCGGCGCCTAGTAATTGATATAGTCGGGCCATTGCCAGAGTCAAGGCAAGGTTGTCGGTACATCCTGACGGCTCTCTGTGTAGCCACAAAATTTCCGGAAGCGATACCCCTTAAGGAGCTCAATTCCCCTCATGTCGTGGATGCGCTGCTATCCATTTTTGCACGCGTCGGATTTCCTTCTGAAATCCAATGCGACAATGGTAGTGTCTTCACCAGCTGCCTTACCTCTACCTTTATGGATAAATGTGGAATAAAAGTAGTGCACAGCTCGATCCATCACCCGCAATCTAATCCGGTAGAGCGTATGCATTCCGTTCTGAAACGGATACTGAGAGCTCTCTGCTACGAGAAAAAATGCGACTGGGAAGCGTGTATTCCTCCCGCTATGTTCGCTTTAAGATCAGCTCCTCATGAGAGCACTGGTTTTAGCCCTGCAGAACTTGTGTATGGCAGGAGTTTGAGAACACCATTGCAAATGCTACGCGAGTCCTGGGAGGGATTCGATGAGGACCCTAATGTAGTTGCGTATGTTCTAGACCTCCTTCAGAGGCTTGGAAAAACGAAAGATCTTGTGGAAAGCCACATGAAGGCTGCACAAGTATTGTTGAAGGAGTACTACGACAAATCGGCGAAGAAGCGCACATTTGAAGTTGGTAGTCAAGTAATGCTGCTGCGGCCGTCCAAAAAGAACAAGCTTGAGGTTCATTGGGAAGGGCCTGCCAAAGTAATATCGAAGCTTTCTGATACCAATTATGAAGTGAAATTAGGAAGGCGGCCGAACAAAATTTACCACAGTAACTTGATGAAACCATACGTTCAACGTCAAGCGGTCGTAAATCTGCTGTTGAATGCTGCAGAGGAAGAGGGAGAAGAAATTTTGAATTCTAGTGATGTAATCGAAAGGGGATCGGAGGTAATCTTGGAGCAGTTGAACCTAGAGCCTAGGTTAAGTGAAGTCCAGAAGGAGGACCTGAGAAGGATTGTTTCCGAGTTTCAAGACGTGTTTTCGGACCGTCCCGGAAACACGACGGTGATCGAGCACGATATCGAGCTAACTTGTAAGGAGCCAATCCGTAGCAAGCCGTATCGTTGTTCCCCCGTGCAAAAGCAGATCATGAAAGAGGAGATCGATAAAATGCTGGAGTTGGGAGTCATAGTACCGGGCGAGAGTGACTATACATCCCCTCTAATATTGGTTCAGGTGCCAGGAAAAAATCCGAGGCCATGCATCGATTACCGGCGTCTTAACGCAATAACTCGAGACCAAACTTACCCGATACCAAACCTAGAGGAGAGGGTGGAAACTGTGTCACAGTTTAGCTATATTTCCACGTTAGACCTCGTGCGAGGGTATTGGCAAGTCCCCCTTACAGAGCCTGCCAGCCGCTATGCCACATTTGTTTCTCCATTTGGAACGTATCGCCCACTTAAGCTGAGCTTTGGATTGAAAAATGCACCCTTTTGTTTTTCAGGCTTAATGGACCGCGTTCTTAAAGGCCTCTCCGAGTTCGCTCTGCCGTATATTGACGATGTCGCCATCTTCTCCAACAACTGGGAAGAACATGTCGAGCATCTACGCGTCGTGCTGAACAGGTTGAGAAAGGCTGGCCTTACCGTGAAACCTACTAAATGTCACCTAGGGTGTGGCGAGGTGTCTTACCTGAGGCACGTTGTGGGGCGTGGCCGGCGTAGACCTTCAGAAATTAAGGTAGCCGCTGTCGTGAACTATCCACGACCAACCACAAAATCAGAGATAAGGGCATTCTTGGGCCTGGCTGGATACTATCAGCATTATGTGCAAAATTACTCTAGCATTGCCAGCCCTCTCACTGACGCGCTTCGAAAGTCCGAGCCGGTTAAAGTAGTATGGGACTCAGAAAAGGAGACTGCGTTTTGCCAGCTAAAACAGGCCCTAAGCGAAAAGCCTGTTCTCATGGCACCCGATTTCTCTAAGAGATTTGTGATTCAATGCGACGCGAGTGATCGCGGCATGGGAGCTGTATTGTGCCAGGAGGACAGTGCTAGTAACGAAAGGCCAGTTTTGTATTTAAGTCGAAAACTCAGCGGCAGGGAAGAGGCGTACAGTACCTCTGAAAAGGAATGCGCTTGCCTCGTGTGGGCCGTTCAAAAGCTAGCTTGTTATGTCTCCGGTTCGAGGTTTGTGGTTGAAACGGACCACTGTCCTCTAACCTGGTTAAATAACATGTCGCCTAAAAGTGGCCGGTTACTGAGGTGGAGCATGATACTCCAACAGCACAACTTTGACGTTCGCTACAAAAAAGGAAGGCTAAACGCTAATGCAGACGCATTGAGCCGTGCGTTTAGTTAGTACCTTCTCAACCTTTCGGTTTCTGGCTGGCGATTCGGGGCAAAATTTTGACCTCATCACGACCTGGGCTGAGCGCTCTCGTTCAGAGTGATCTCAAGGGGCCAACTTTATGTGGTATTCTAATCCGTTACGTTGTTGTACGTGGGGAAAAAATTGAGTTGTCATTTTAAGGGTCTTTGGAACTAAATTCCGATAAACACGTAGATGGGTATATGTTGTACTATACTTTGTCTGGTGTTCTGTCGGGTGACCGAGGGCACTTGCTTGTGTCGTGTGTTGTCTGTTGTCGAACCGTTCTTAGCAAGTTGCAGAACCATCGACAAGTGCTGAAACCGAAGATGGTCAGAAGAGACGAGCGAAGTTGGCCAGCAAGTTGTGGCGACAAGCCAGTGGAGTTGGGATCCGTCGTCAAAAATGGGATGTGTTCCCGGAACAGTCTGGAGCTGTATTCTCCCCATGGCCCTGGAGGCGAACCTGGAGGGACCTGGCGAACGAGCGCACCTGACATCCGAGCCCCGTGGAAGCAGCTCGTCTTTCCGGTGCATTGTCTGGCGGCGGGGGTGCTGTTATGCCAGCGAGTCCTCGTCAAACGTCCGTGCCTCTGAAAAAGGCAATCTGGGTCAAGGCCAGCCCGCAGTCCGCCTGGCGCGAACAACTCAGCGGCGTGAACACGCGCGGCGCCTCTCTGGCCCACGTGCATTGAGTCAGCAGCGCACGTGACAGCGAGCCGGCGTCCTCATGTCTGGTGGTCTGACGCATTGCGCGGCGACCCCATTGGAGGAGTCTGCCCTGACGACCAGCGGCGCTTCTGATTGGACATTTTGGTTGGACCCGGTGCAAATAAAAGAAGCCCTGCGGCGTGTCGTGATCGGCGGTCTTAGGCGAAAAGCTGACCTATGTGTTAGAGAGGAGAGCTCGGCTCTTCGAGTCTCTGTCGGCCCCAGTGCCGAAATTGTAACGCCTCTGTATATATGCTGTACATAAACCTTGTTTAACTCACCGTCGTCTCGTCCGCTCGTCTTATCAGCTCTGCGCAGAAGCAGTCACGAGCTGATAAACATACGCTACCAAACGGCTGGTGACCTTCCCGGCGGAGTTGGAAGCAGTGGCGCCTTCGGGACCGTGTTGGCGTCGCCGTCTTTCGCAACACCATCCACAAAAACGTCGATGAGGTTTGTCGGAGAAATGCGAGGACTTGATTCTTTCGACGACGACGCTGTTCGTGCCTCCAAAACTGCGGCATCTAGTTTTCCGAGTGTGAAAGGCAGGGTCGACGGCGCATAGGCGACAGGGAGCGACGCCGGGGAGATGGAAATCGGTGACTGACAGAGGGAGGGCGGTCGGGTGAAGAGGATCCTTGTTGATGTGCCGTGTTGTTGAAGCGCCGAGAGTCGTGCGAGAATCTTTGCATGGAGTCGCTCCGAACGAGAGGGCGGCGGCGGCACAAGCGAGCCACATGTCCTGCGTAACCGCAAGAATAGCAAATCGGGCGATTGTCTGCGGTGCACCATGGATTCGGAAACGCTGCAATCGGCCGGCTGAACGGAACTGGTGATGACCGAACAGGGATCGGTGAGGTAGTATAAGTGGGCTGTCGAGGTGCTCTGGCTGCAACGACTTGCGCATACGTCAAGGGTGCGGCCTCCAGAGGTGGTGAACGAGCGAAATGCCTTTCGCTCGTTATGAGGTGAGGTAGCGTCCGCTACCTCATCTTGTATGACGTGCCTTATGGCCGGGGCCAGATGATCTGGGGCCAAAGGATGCGTTTGTGCTGGCTCGGGCGCGCTCGATAAAATGGAGAGCTGCCGAGCGACCTCCTCCCGCATGAACTGCTTTATGCGAGCCAACATGTCGTTCTGGTCTCCGAGAGTCAAGGCCGCGATCGAATCACGTTGTTCCAGAGAGCGCCGTGTTTGGGCGCGTTGCTTGCGCAATTCGTCAAAACTCTGGCACAAGCGGACGAGTTCGGCAATGGTTTGTGGGTCCTTGGCTAACAACATTTGAAATGCGTCATCGCATATGCCCTCGAGGATTTGTTTGATTTTGTCGGCTTCGCATCGCTGGGTTTACTCGCTTGCACAAGTCAACAACGTCTTCAATGTAGCAGGTAAAGGTCTCTCCATGCTGTTGAGCGCGCTCACGAAGTCGTTGTTCTGCGCGGAGTTTTCGCACAGCAGGGCGATCGAAGACTTGCGAAAAGGAGGCCTTGAATGAATCCCAGCTGGCAATGTCGGCTTCGTGATTGCGCAACCAGAGACTAACGACGCCGGACAAGTAAAAGCTTACGTAGGTCAGCTTAGCCGCATCGTCCCACTTGTTCGCTGCGCTCACCTTGTGGTAAGTAGCCAGTCACTCCTCAACGTCTTGGCCATCATTGCCGCTGAAGATCGGTGGGTGACGCAGTGGCCATACGCCAGGACATGTAGAGGAGGGAACTTGCGAGGTACTTTGGGTGGAGGGTTCTTCCGGCATTGCTGGCACTGCAGGTAAGGTGCGACTTCGTAGTTCCAGCTTTGAAGACTACCCAGCACCTCCATCAAATTATAAGGGGGTTTATTGAATAAAGCCAACTGCCTGGTTCAAGAGGCGTCAGTCACTGTCACGAGCTCAGCTCTTCGTCGTAGTCGTCTTTCAGGTGCTCCAACTAGATACTGTCTCTCTCCTTCTTCCCCACTACATAAGGTATAATTTATGCTTGATTGAAGTACTGACATTCAAACTACATAACCAAGAATTTTTCGTTGTAGGGGTTTCGACCATATGCACATATTCAAAGTATATGGCCAGAACCAATCATTCATTTGATCTCATTCAGGCCTTGTATTCATTATTAGGGGCTATTGCAATAAATTTAATAGAGCTTATTGGTGGGGCTTATCTAATGAGTTTGTGTACACATCATGGTACATGTTAATCTGATTTTCAATTTACAGCGTACACAAAAACCACTGCCACAGGGAAAGGCTGGGAGTGCTCAGAAAAGCTTCTTGTGCCTTCAATGGGCACCAAGCTTGCTGAGCGGCGAGCAGAGGAAAAAAAAGTGCGGTCCTCCAATAAAGATAGTCATTTTTGCAGCATTATGTGTTTGTGAGTTTTGTAAGTATAAAAAGAGGAACGTGCCTGTGCATGCGTGGTGCTGCCATGTGTGCATCGCCATGCAGCCCTCGCGATCAATGCACACATAAGCCATTGAACTTAGCTTTATTGTGCTAATTATTAAATCCTGCCTGCTGCTGTCCACGCAGTGCTTGCCACTGTTCAAATGCTGTGGCTGTTGTGTAGCATATCTTACACTCACCTGGTACTTTAGCAAATTCACCTGCTGTACAGGCAGATGTGACTGTGTTTATATATATATATTATGCAGCTGGCTTGATCATACCTGCAGCAATATGATTTGTGTGTGCACGTACGTCAGACAATTTTACTGTTGTGTTCCCCAGCTTTCTAGAGCTTCAAATCTAGAGTTGATACTCTGGTCATACATCCACCTTTGTTATAAACATCAAATAATAGACTAATTAAACTCGATCCTTCATCAATCTTCATATAAACCGTCGACACCAAAGTTTATAAGGTTAGCAAATGGATATATAGGCTGAATTCACTGGAAACCATTGGGGGCACCATTAATTATCAGGCAGTAATTATTATGGCTGTAGAATGATCCGTGAAACTGTTGTGGCCATGTATGGCAATTTTTATATATATCCATATAAAGGATTTTTGTAAGGGTGCTCTAGTCGACACTGGCGCCGACTACTGAGTTATGAGTGCTCCACTCGTGGCTGAACTCAGGAAGGTGACGACTCCTTAGGGGCATGTGTGAAACCTTCGGACAGCAGAAGGTCACTTCTTGACACCGATAGGGTGATGTACCGCAAGGCTGCAAATCTGTGAATCAACGTTTTGTTTCTTTCATAGTGCTTCCCCAATGCTCCCTGAAAATTATTCTTGGCGTGGAGCTCCTTCGCGAGAATGGCGCTGTTATTGACGTTCGAGACTGCCTCGTTATGTTTGCTGACGACTATGCTCCAAAACCTAGAGATACCATTTTCAGAGAGGACTGAGCTTCGTAGTGTCGACGACACCATCACACTTCCGTCACGAACCAGCATGTTCGTTACTGTACAGGGTGATATAGATCATTGCAGAAGTGGTGTCGCTGAAGAAAACCTTTCGGTGCTCTTGGCTCAGCAAATCTGCGTTGCCCGCGGCATAATCCAATATAAACGTGGGATAACTGAGTTGTTGGTCGAACATTTTCTCAGATAGGGGTCACCACTTTTAGCAGAGCATACCAACGTTTGGCCAAGCGAACAACTATCGCTCATTTCAAACCTATTGGCGCCACACCGCGGTAGTTCAGTGACTAAGGTACACGGCTGGTGACTCGTAAGTTGCGGGATCCAATCTCAGCTGTGGCGGCTGCATTTTCGATGGAGGCGAAAATGCTTTAAGCCCATGTGCTGAAATTGAGGTCCGCGGTAAAGAACCCCAGTTTGTCAAAATTATCGGAGCTTTCCACTACGGCATCGTTCATAATTATACGTTGATTTTGTGACGTTAAACCCCGCATATCAATAAATCAAACCCATTGACAATGGAGTGTGTTTGACGATTGCCCCGATTTCTGCAGCAGTTAAAACTAACACCATGGTGGTCGATACAGTTGATATCAATACGATGTTGTGATGTGGGCAAAAAACAAAAACAAATGCGCTTTATTCTCTGTACGTTTAGCGACTGCATGTTCATAAAGCGCATGCTTCTCAACATGCGCTCAAACAATATATATTCCACAGATACGATGGAGCCGCAGTTTTCAATACGGACTCGCTGACTGACAGAAACGGTACCGTAGGCTGATAACATAGACCCTGTTTAGACGTAGGCGATGAAATAACGTTTCCAGATGGCGATGAATTTCGAATGAGAGTCTTTTTCTCAGATAGGGGTCTATTGAATGAAGGAAGGCATAATGATGTGTCGGAAGGTACCAGTGTCTTTTATTTTCTTCAATCGCAAGTCTTTCGGCCATCTGAGCTGCATCTAATTTAGTGAAATAAGTTCGTCTTGAATTGTGTTGTCGAAGACCTTTGCGTGCTGCTTCATCTGCTCTTTCGTTGGCGGGAATGCTATAATGATCTGGTATCCACTGAAATTTGATAGAGTTCTCTGAGGTCACAGCCAGGTGATGTAGATATACTATGTCAAATGAAACGTGGTGAGAATTTGTTTTCTTTAGGAGGTTGAACAATATTTGTTGTGCTCCCTTATAGACGGGGAAAATTACCCATCAGTCCGGCATTCGGCGCAAGATGTAAAGGACAGCTTCTCTGATGCCACGAAGTTCTGTTGCTGTCGAGGATCTCCGTTGCAGTCTACAGGATAGCATTTGTCTTGTAGAAGAGATATAAAGTCTATAAGAGAAAGTCTCTTGGGTGGTTAAAACGTCGTTGTATATATGCGAGTGCTGAGCATAGTTGTCGGCTAAGAAGAGGAGAGTAGACTGCATTAGCGCAGCCTGTGACAATCGTCTGTTTGCCCCATTGATGCCATGTACAAATTTTTTTATAGCTAGAGGCGAAAGTATCCAGGGAAGAAATATTGCAGGCATTAATTTTTGTGGCTGATTAAAAGGGGAGAGTTAAAGCATATGCACAGCTTGGCCGAACGAAGAATAGCTGTGCGTTAAGTGAACTCGGTACAGGAAATACTTTTTACTTCGTAATACATGTCGAAGATGATTACGCATGTTTTTTTGGATAGAGATGGCATCCAGTGGGAGACATCCTGCTTCCGCTACACTTCCCAATGATGATGAGCTCTTCGGGAGCCCAAGACATATTTGTAGGCAGCTGTTGTGTGCGGCTTTCCGAATTCTCTTAATTACTGGGGATAATTGGTGAAGCACCAGTAGACAATAGCGTAATATTCCTTCAATGTATGCTTTCTGAAGCAGTACCAGTGAGCGGCAACTACATCCCCATCGTGTTTCAGCCACGACTTTAAAGAGTTGAGTTGCTGCTACTATTATAGTTCGAAGTTTCTTCACCTGAGGAGACCAGGAAAGATTTCTATAGATGATGAATCCCAAAAATCTTCCAGACCGTACATAGATGCCGACATTGGACTACACACAGACGCCAGTAACATCGGTCTTGGTGCTGTCCTCGTCCAGTGACAAGGCAACGTTGAACGTCCAATTGCTTATGCTAGCCGGATTTTATCATCTGCACAGGGGAATTACACGACCACTGAAAAGGCGTGCCTAAAAGGGGTATCTGGGCAACAGCTAAACTCAGACCATATTTGTATAGTCGCGTGTTCGAGTTGTTACCGATCAACATGCACTCTGCTGGTTGGCGAACCTCAATGACCCTTCCGGACGTCTAGCCAGGTGGAGCCTTCAGGAGTTCGATTTCACAGTCGTGTACAAGTCTGGAAGGAAGCATATTGGCGTGGACAGCCCTTCCCGAGCGCCTCTTACGTCGGCCTCAGGTAATCAGGAACTCGACGGCCGTTTTGTCTGCGGTGTTAAGTGTATCTGACTTGGCTGAACAACAGAAGAACGATTCCGAGCAACAAGTAATTGTATATCCTGAAGACCGCAGTGTGCATCCACCTCGAGCACTCACATGCCATCGTTCTGCTTTCATAGCAATATCCTCTATAAAAGCAACTTGGACCTTACGCGACTGAGCCCCTGCTTGTCGTCCTGCCTGCGTTACGAGCCGATCTTTTTGTCTGCCTGTCACGATGAGCCTTCCTTTGGCCACATGGGATTCACATGAACCTTGGTCCGAATTCACGAACACTACTACTGGCCTATGCTCAATCGGGACGCAAGAATTACATGAAAATGTGTCAAGAGTGCCAGCGCCGTAACGCACAACATCCGTGCCCAGCTGGCTTTTTGAAGCCTGTTTCTCTTCCGACAAAACCATTCACACAAATTGGTATGGATGTGCTCCAACCTTTTCTCAAGTCTCATGATGGCTACCGCTGCATTGCAGTCGCTACTGATTACATTACGCGCTACTGCAAAACAGAAGCATAAAAACGTGAGACTGCCTACTTTTTTGTGAAAAAGGTTGTCCTCCGTCGTGACGTACCAGCAGTTGTCAAAACTGATCGTGGCACAGCTTTACCGCCCTGATAAACCAAGACGTACTGCAGCTTAGTGGAATAGCGCATCGAAAAACTGCTGCATAATAATCACAAAGCAACGGCCTTACAGAGAGACTAAACAAGTCGATCGCCAATATGCTATTCTTGTACGTTAACCAAGACAACAAAAACTAGGATGGCATCTTCCCCTACGTCACGTTCGCTTACAACACCGCTCTGCGAAAACAACTGGGTTCACACCATTCTGGTTTCTTCACGGCAGGGAGGTCACTACAATGCTGAATGCCATGCTTCTACCATACGGAAACCAGATTATTGTCAAGACGAACACATTTATCAGGCTGGTGGATGCAACTCGCAAGCTTGCAGTCGAACGAATCAATAAGCAACAACGCATTGACTCGCTGTGGTACAACGCTCGTCGTCATGACGTCTGCTACTAACCCGTAGAGCGAGTATGGCCATGGACTCCCACTCGACAATGGGGCTGGTCGGAAAATTTGTTACACTGCTCTTTTGGTCCATATATAGAGCGCTAAGTTGTCTAAGCGAAGTGAACTACGAAGTTCTTGACGAGGACACGGCTCGTCAATCCCACCGTTCACAACAGCCACACGTCTTCCATGTTTTGAGAAAGAAACCGTTTTACCAACGCTGACTATTCGTCAAACTCGCTTAGGTAGACTTGCAGGTATTGTGAACACCCTCTTGTGTACTGGTTATTGTATGTGTTTTCTTTTCATTTCGTAATCTCTGGGGAGGGTGGTAATCACTAGTATAAGTTCTGCAAGCATTGTTTCTGGAGATGCTGGAAGAGTTGTATGTGCCGCTGTACAAAAGAGGACGAAGATGAGCTTGCGGAAAAGACAATAAAGTCATAATGTCGGCGGTCGTACCCACATTACGTTCTTGTGTGCTCTTACCTACAGGTTGAAGTTACGGTGTAACGTGACAATGTGTTCGCAAACGATCAACGAGAGGACAGCTCATTGCGTTTGCCGTGGGAGCAGGCGCGCGAGGGAATACGCGGAATGTTCATAGAGGGCGCTTATTGTTCCACCGGGAATTCTCGAACGAGAAGCAGTATATTGAACGTGTATTACCTTAAGAACGCCACGAAGTGTTAGAGCTCATTTATGATGCACCTTTTGGCGGGCATTTTTCAGGAGAAAAAAAGAAAGAGCGCGTTCGTGGTGCATTCTTTCGGCCGACAATGGCGTTGGACATAAAAAATAGCAGATCCCATTACATTGGGAATTGATGATATGCGAAGCACGATTAAAAAAGGTTGATATGTCACTTTAAACTCAACACAACGTTGCGAAATGCGGGTAAATTATGGCGTACATGACTTATTTATCATGATTATTATGTTTGGACGCGTCATCTACCTTCGTCGTCTATTCACGTCACGTAATACCAACTTTGGTATATGTTGAGCTAGCAAAACGGTGGCGATCGCGCTATGGGCATAGCATGTAATAATGTTTTGCATGGCACGCATGTCATGATTATCATGCTTGGACGTGTCATTTACCTTCGTGGATTGTCTATTTAATTCACGTGATAGTAAATTTGGTATATGTTGAGCTATCGAAATGGCCGCGAGCGCATCATGAAGGGCCCAATATACTCCGACGTAACGTTGCCGCGCACGCACGCTGGGCGCAGCGACGCTACGTGAGCGAAACGCGAGCACTAGGCGGGACCGGCACGACCAGCGTCCGGAGGCGCCATAGAGTTTCCTAATATCCAATGGAGGGAACTCTGGCGCTAGTCTCTGTGAGAGCTGGAACGCACGGTCCCTCAGTGAGCATGGGAATGATGGGTGGTACACAGATTTGTCTAACCTTCGTACTTCTGGCTCCGTGTGCTCGTGTTGCTTGGAGCTGTTTTCTCACGAAACAAAATCAACAAATGTTCAGCAGTTGCACTTCAGCACCTTATTCTTTTAGACTTACCATTTCAAATCAGGTCACAATATTGAAAGGAAATCGTTCTTTCCTTCAAAGCGAAACAGAAGTCATCAATAAGCGAAGCGGCAAGTGCGATTCGCTGCCCGCAAGTATGAAGATTAGACAAATCTGTGTACGACCCATCATTCGGGTGGTCGCTAAACGATCGCAGCGCCAGAGTCACCTCTAGTTAATTTTAAGAAACTCAAATGTTGGCGCATGGCCTCCGAGATTGCGGGCGCGCAGCGAGGTTCTCTCCGGCCGTCCCGATCGCCGCACTCCCCAGCGAAACCAGCGAGTCTTCTCTCCCGCGTCCGGCTACCGCTAGAGGGTGCGGTTAATGGGGGTGTGGAGAAGAAGAAGAAACTGCCGAACACTTGATAATGTTCTGTAAAGGGCTTCACCCTTATGATGATGGCGCAGAGCTTTCAAAGCACTGGGGTTTAGGGACCGGGAGGGCAAAATAGACTTTAAGCGGATAGACTTAACTAGAAGGAGGTTATCTGATTGGTGGCTAAAGTGAAGGCACGAGTGAAAATTAAACCCCTCACTGCAAAGTACGAATCCTCAAACTCACTTTTTAAAGAAAAAAAAATAAATCTAGTTTTTGGTTCATTAAGTATTACGGCTTGGTGGCGCTAGCCACCGCCCGATCTAAAGGGTACAGCCATATCCATCCATCCATCCATCCATCCATCCATCCATCCATCCATCCATCCATCCATCCATATCCATATTCATATCCATATCCATATCCATATCCATCCATCCATCCATCCATCCATCCATCCATCCATCCATCCATCCATCCATCCATCCATCCATCCGTCCGTCCGTCCGTCCGTCCGTCCGTCCGTCCGTCCGTCCGTCCATCCATCCATCCATCCATCCATCCATCCATCCATCCATCCATCCATCCATCCATCCATCCATCCATCCATCCATCCATCCATCCATCCATCCATCCATCCTCGAGTGGTGGAGACCACAGCAGAAAGCAGCGTGCGGGTTTCCTGCGTGCGCATGTTTTTTTTCCTTCGCGTGCGAGCAAAAATGACCGACAAATTCTTCTGGCTGCACTGAAGGCAAATATATTTTCAGTTACTTCTTTTATTTTGGTCCGATTGTCCAATAAAAGCATGACAATTGCTGATGTTTTCTCATATAGATCATTGCTAGGAGGTATTATTTAGTCTGTGACCGAAGCATTCTAGCATTCCCCCTTTCTGGAGACGCGTATACGGGTGAAAACTGGGTTGATTGTCGTCGTTGAATTACTTTGCCCTCCTATCATTAGAGATCGGACTACTATTTTATCGCGTACCGTTATTTATCAGGTGGTCAACCGAATTTGACTTATGCTCTAGAAAATTAGGTGCCGTGATCGTGCAACTCATGATTGTGATGTTATTTTTCTGGAATATTGTGAAAAGCTACTTTTAGCCGACCTACATTTACTCTCCACGTCCTTCACAGTGAAAGTGGTTCAGTTATCAACGTTCCCTTTTTTCGTCATTTGTCTTTGATTATGTTTTGGTAGCACAATGGCAATATCAGTATCGTGTTCATTTACAGTAATATCGACTGCATCTAAATCAAATGGTCGCACATTTGGCGAAACGGTATCTTTCAGAAAACCAAGTATTCGTCGAGGTATACCATTGAAGAATAGAAAGTTTGAATTGCCTCTGCTATGCAACGCGCAGTGTTTTATACCTGATACACAAAATTCTGAACGCGCGCGGCGTTCTTCTGCAACAAGCAAAACATCTCGATGTTCGTTCCTACATTACCTAACATATCCACTGAACACCTTAGATCTCACAGTGCGAGTGGGTGACCGTAAGGGACGAAAGCGCACATGTAAGCAGCCCGTGGTTGTCGCAGAGCCGGTGACGTTCAGTCTGGAGTTCCTCCCTGTCTCCTGCTTCAGTGGCACGACGGGATATAGTTGGAAAGAGAACCTTAGTAGCCTCGCGGGCGAGTGCGAAGCGTTCGATGCTTTGAGAGCTCGTTTTTCGCTCCATACATGGAGGAAGGAAAAATATAGGAAAGGCCATGACGTAATATTCGTGGAGCCGCTGCATCGCAGACACCCGGACTACGTCCCAGCGGAAAAGTAAATAAACTCTTCACGATTTGCGGCGAGCAACCGCGGCGGCGGCCTTGGAAGCGGCTCCGGCGGAGTTGTAGCTGATAGGTGTTCTTTAACGGCAGCGAGACAATTCGTGAATACTGCTTCTTTTACGCGTTTCTGAGGAAAGCTGTGCGATGCCCAGATGTAGTGTATACTCGGTGCGAACCGCGTGCCCCGCCGGATGTACCTGGTGGCACTTTTCACATATGTTCGCTTCACTGTTGATAAATAATGCATAATATTTGCATGCGGGGCTCTCAGCTGTACGCTCAGTTGGTTCTTACTCATTGTGTCAACTGAAATCACAAGCAAACTTTCGTTTTTAGTGTTGCAGACATCGTGTCGCGTTTGTAGAAGTTGTATCGTTCATACGGAAGGACAATAATCTTTTCTAGTTATCGGACTAAATGTGTATGTATTGTACGGTGAGCGCTCGCTGCGTGTTAGTTGTGTGCGCACTGGAATTACACACTTTACGTGCATGATCGCATGTACACTACAATTATGCCTTCTTACCGACGTGAAGTACGTCAAGCACTAGGCTGGCGTTGCACGGAATAGCTAAGAAGTAAACTCTCAAAATTGTGCATTGCCACACTGACAAACATACGAGCAAAGAACTGCTAATCGGCCCGTAGATCGGGAAATCTGCCAAAGAACAGAAAGGCCTTACGGTGAGCAGATTGCGTAAGTAACTGTTGGGTGAGTTTGAACACGATGATGTAGGGGCTGAATGAGTTTGGTTACGACACGTACCGGTGCTCTGTGCTGTTGCACAAAAACACTCCACGAAGTACTTCACCACGGCGCGCTTGGGCCTGCCACGCGCTAACAGTATCTGAAAGGTGTGCTCGCAACATTTGCTGCATGCAAACCGTACAACAAGCGTTAAGTTTACGCCGGGGCTATAAGTCCGCGGAGCGTCTGATGTTTTGTTTGCCTCATACCAGTTTGTTTGCTCCATAAATTGGACGTCACTTACGCCACGTTTCTCGCAATGCATTGGGATAAGACAGGGCCTCTCCTCAGTTTTTCCTGTCTCCATGATGCCAGACTTGACGGCGTCAGCACATTGCGAGAAGAGAGCAAAACAGTTGCTGATGCCGAGCGCCGAGTTTGCTTGGTCCAGCGACCGTTCCTCTCCAGCGGGTGATGATGATGATGAACAAACTTTATTTAATTAGCAGAAAGGTCCTCTTCCCCTTTCAGGTGCGAGAGGAAAAGGGAGGACCAAACCTAGACGACGGCCAGCGGGTGTTATTATTTTAAGTGTGAATACACTTTATAAGCGACCCCAACCCATCCACCGCCGTCGGCGGCGTCCGCAGTCTTCTCTCTATCTTTAAAAGAAAGAAGACTTGGCGGGCCGCAGCGCGACACTCTACCGAATAAAGCCTGTTTCACATGCGAGCGATTTTGCTCCAAGAGCGGAGCGGCAGTTGCCACGCCAGGCCAAAACAGGTTTTTACCGCGGCGACTAGACGCCCTTGTGAAATTCGCCAGAGTTGGAAAAATTCGCTAGCGGCACAAGCGGCAGAGCAACCAGTGACGTCGTTTGACTCGTGATGACGTGGGTGGAGTCGAGAAGTTTACGCGCGCGCGGCGAGGAACTGGTTCCACAGAACAACTCGCTCCGACTGAGTAGCAGACGACATTCGTCCTCTCACCGGCTCAGAAATGTTTCACACTGCTTTCAACAAGTCGCTGATAGAAGTGTTGAAACAATCTATTCTTTGGGACGTCAAGATGGAGGATTTCCGCAAGAACCATAAGAAGAGCATTTTTTGGGAAGACATTGCCGAAGTCGCATACTTCGATAAAGTAAACGTCGCGGCTTGAACTGGCCATGTTCACTGGTGAAGTCTAAGTGCAGCTGTTTTCCTTTCGTTGCTCTCGACGATGCTTTCGCCGTAGTAACAATCGCGTGCGGTGCCTTTTTTTATTTCAATAACATTATTACTACTTTCTTTTTTCTGTTTTTGCGTTTTCATCGAAAGTTATTCCCACGTAGAGGAGCCGCATGGCACGCCGTACTTCTATGTAGCAGCAATTGTTGCTGGTTTAACAAATGATGACATTTGGTGTCGCGGTGCAAAGATGAAAGGCTTCACATGAACGAGAGAGCAAGGACGTCTTCTACGGTAGTGGACTTGAGATGTAGCATTCCACACAGGTCACTGAAAAGGAATTTCGTGATGTGACTCAAAAAAAAAGGGCGCGAAGCCTGTCATGGTTCGGGGCAATAAGGCACTCATCAGAGGTTTTTATATTTGTTCTCCCCTTCAACACCTGGATTTCTCACTAAAACCCTGGCTGACTTGTCCGCGTCCTCTGCGACGCTTTTCTCGCAATGAGCAATTGCACCGCAGAGCGCTGAAGTTTGCAGGCTGTCGACAGGTCCTGCCACACTGGCCAGCTGCTCTCCGTGATATTCAGTGCAGGAATGGGCGGCTGGCTAGGCGAAAATAGATGTTCGGTCGCGAGCACAACATACACTGCGTAGATAACGAAGAACATCTGTTGATTTCAGGCATCAGGGCAGCAACACATGCCTAGAAACATGCATCTAAATTACATGGTCGAATGCTACCAATTGAATGTCACTATGTCCCGACGGCAAAGGTGTGTTGTGTGAAATGACGTCATACTTCGGCTTTTCTGCTCACCACCGCAGCATTTATGGACGCAAATGCAAGCTAAAGCAAGAATTGCTGCGTAGTCCCTAACCTGCGCCGTGCACAAGTGTATATACAGCAGTCAAAGAACCGGAACAACGAGCGTATCACGTATATTATGCTACCTGCCGTTGATGAAACTCTTCATCCTGGAGTGCTTTACTGAATTATTGAAAAATTTAAGAGGCTTACTCTTTAGGGTGGAAGCATACGAATTCGAGCGCCAGAAGAGATGTAGACCATTCAGAAAACCCCAATGAAGGATGTGTTCGCATGAGCCAAAGGGTGACCACAAACACTGTCGAAGCTTACTACTTAGAGTTTTTATCAAAACTCTTATTTTGACTCGAGCGAACAGGTACAAAAATTTAGGTATAAATTTTGCGAGTTGTGTATACTGGGCTGACAAAAACCTCGTTCAGTGTCCCAATGTTGAATCGCTGAAAGCAAAAGCAATGAATCGGAGAAACATGGGAAGTGCTGCGCAAAACGCGCTCGTAGTTCTAAGCATTCACTTAGCTGGAGCAGCTGTATAATAAAACTATACAAGCAAACTCTTTTTTTTTTTGCTTCTCCATGGTCAGTTATATCAGTTATATGAGCGCGCAACAAGAATCATACGTGACAAAGCCAGGACAAAACAAAAAGCAGCTGCAAACGTTGCTTATTTGTTGTAAAATACATGTTAAAACTAGTTCAATGAGTGTACAGATGCGTAAAAGTCGAGCGGCTATTGATGATGAACCTCGTAGCACAGGGGCGCCAAATGAAGCACACTTGGAGGAGAGCAAGGCTTTCAGATACTACTGAAAACAGCGGTTGACCGGCGCCTTCCGCGGACAACACTGGCCGCTAGAGCGGCGGGCGTCGCGCAACAGCAGCGGCGCATGTGAAACGAACGCGCGTCCGCGCGTCCTCCCGCCGCTCATCGCTGCGACCGCCGTCGCTCGTTCGCTCGCATGTGAAACAGGCTTAAGCCACGGACGCGACGCTGATATCGGTGTCGCTCCTCCGCTCTCCTCGTTCGCTGCAGCTGCGCGCGCACCCCTCTCTCTCGCGCGCCCACCTTCTCTCTCAGTCTCCCGTCGAGAGCGGGTCGTGCGATGGATGTCCCGGAGGCAACGCTACCATCTGGATATAAGGCGCGTTACTGACACCGATATATATATATATATATTGTTTTTTTTTTTCGTAACGCGCTCATGCTGCGGCGTTCGCGTGGTTACCTTGCGTGCATGCGTCGCTGACATGCTGCATAAAGGACAGAAAATTTTGAAGTGGTAGTCAAAATGAATGTTTGATTCAATAGTAGCGATTTATTAATTAAGTCGCCGACTGCTTACGGTTTGTACAATTATGGCTATGTTAATGCTGTAGTTTATCCCTGTTAGAAAAAGTGACGTCAGTTCTTGTTTTTTCAACTTAATTTCAGGAATATGTCATAGTGATGCGTGCCCTTCTGCATATCAGGAAAAAAAACTTGGGCACGAGGTGCCAGCATGCGCAGTGGCGGTGTCAACGGCGCTGCAGATGCCGGATTTGTGAGTAGGCGCGCAAATAAAACGCTTCACATTTATTAAAAACAGACAGCCCAAGCGACAAGCGAAATCATAATGCCGCATACTGCGCTCACGGTTACACGCAAATGAAAGGGTCACTTTCATGTTTGTTTCGTGCAACTACCCTTGATTTAGATTAGACGCTTTTAAAAGAATTTTTACAGGCGCGCTGGCGTAATCACAGCTGCAACGCATAGCGCGACGTCGTTTTATTGCTTTAAGGAATGAAGCTTTTTATAGCATCACTTGGTTGGTCTTCCTTCTAGCCAGCGTAGCCAGCATATCCACAGACTGAATGATATGATGAGTGGGGCGAAGCGTACGTCCCTTAGATGTGTGCTGTAGTGTGATAGAAGTCGACGGACGCATGGACGAATGAACGCAAGGATGAATGGATGTTACGCTTCACTCCAATAATTATTCACCCCGTGCATATGATGTGATTTTGTTTTTTTTTATTACTCGCGCTTGAACAGCGTTTTGCTTGTCGTTGACAAGTCCCCCTGAAAGTGCCTCATCTTTAGGGAAGAGCAGTTGGGGCGAGCACTTCTGGACGGCCGGCGTACCAGCCTAAGAAGCGAAGAACGCTTCTAAAAAGCAATAACACCACGTCGTGGTGCAGCTGTGATCACAATAGGGCGCCCGCAAGAATTCTCGAAGCAGCGTTAGCGTTAGAAAGAGAAGCAGCGCTAGTTCAATGAGGGCAAGAAGAATCCATTCAACCGAGTGTGAAAAGTAATCCATGGACGTAGAACGCTGCAATCGTTTGACCTCGCTAGCGGATCGGGCTGCCATTTTTCTTTTTTCTTCGCAGCCCGAGAACTTTGAAGTTTAGCTTCGAGCGCATGCGGATCTCTTGCAAAGACATCGCAATTTCAATTGATCTAATATGGGCGGCGCCAAAATACAGCAAAATAAAAACCCCACTTGAAAATAAAGCGCCCCAGCATTGACTTTGCCTCTCGTACTCCTTGATCCGACATTTCCAAACGAACACAAATCTATATAAAAGCGCAAAACCACTTTTTCTCGCCACATAAAAGCTTCGCCCACAGCGTGGCAGCCTTTTCGACCGAAAGAAAGAGTGCCGCGGTGCGGAGAAAAGAGCGCGCCACGCGTACGTCAGCCAACACGTGCTCTCTGTGCGATTGGGACGGCTGGAGAAAAAAGCCCAAGCATTTCCCCAAGGGTGAACATGGTTAAGTGCGAATACATGGGTTGATGCTATGAGGGGTATTTATTAATTCGCACTATTATATTTATTAATCACACTATGGTGCCTTTATGGTGTAATGGTTCCTGGGAATCGCAATTTGATCACACGGGGGAGTTTACGTTAACTCACAGGCGAATGCCAACGGATTTTAACTTTACTCCCCCCACGACCCGCGCTCGACGGGAGACTGAGAGAGAAGGCGGGCGCGCGAGAGAGAGGGGTGCGCGCGCAGCTGCAGCGAGCGAGGAGAGCGGAGGAGCGAGCGAAGGGGGAGGGGGTATAAGGCGCGTTATTAACACCGATATCAGCGTCGCGTCCGTGGCTTATTCGGTAGAGCGTCGCGCTGCGGCCCGTCAAGTCCTCTTTCTTTTAAAGATAGAGAGAAGACTGCGGACGCCGCCGACGGCGGTGGATGGTTTGGGGTCGCTTATAAAGTGTATTCACACTTAAAACCCGCCGCGCGCCCGGAATCTCGGAGGTCATGGTCGGTGCGGCCCGACAGCAACCGGCGCAATATGCAACATGCTGAATTTCACGCCCACTGCCCAAACAGGGCTGACCGCCAGGAGGCGCCAAGCTGCGAAGACATGTTCACACTGCGCTCCGCTTTCCCGAAGCTTTTCTAAGAGCAATTTCGCGCAAACTCATCTAAAAATCTTATAGTCTGCTTTGTGAAGTTCTCCTGATTCCACGGATACCCAAAGCTTGGGCCAGGATCAACTTTACGAGAAGAAACCATCGCAGGCAGATTGGATGACCTTGTTGAGACGCTCACCTTAACGACCACGGCTGGCGTCGCGCGTCCCGGAAGGTACTACGACGTGCGGAACACGACGGTGTTGTGTGTTTGTGGGAGCACGGACTAGCAGATAGTGAACTTTGGACACTTGCTTTGCTGCCACGGGACAAAGATCGAAGGTGAGCGATGTTTACCTCACTTTTTTGACCTGTTTTGTGACATGACAAAATGCCGGCGGGAAAGCTCTGTCAGCCTAAGCGCTCCGACTAACTTGGCGGGCGTGGCGGTCACTTTTATTTTGTTCTGCCAAGCATGGCTGGCCGGGGCTGATCGCCTTTTTTCGCCATATGGAAGTTGACAAAGCTTATCCCGGCCCTTCTCAGGCACCGGAATCACTCACCGCTGACACGGACGCGAGTGGCGTCTCGTCTCGGCAGGCAAAGGATGACGAACCAGCGTCTGTTGACGCGACTCTCGGAAACGAGACTGGTGACGCGACTTGTTCGGAACGCCATGGATGGACTGAGGATGCCTGGCATACCGTTTTATCGCGCAGGCAAAAGAAAAACCAGTTTAAAAAGCAGCGATCCCTGATGGAGAAGGCTGTGAAAGCGAAAGAGAAATCAGTGGCGCAATTATGTAAAAGTTCCAAATCCGGACAAAGGCGGTCTCTTCCATTGAGTCGCACGCGATTGGCCCATACAAGCTGTGACGAATGCTGTTACGTTATTAGTGACGTGGACTGGGGTGTCACGTGACTCTTTTTTTTCGGTTTTCGGAGAAAGGCGATGGAACGGTCGGAGAGACTGTCCGAAAGCAACCGGATGGATTGAAATGGCTGCAAGGTGGCCTGGATTGGATTGAAATGGAAAAAATGCGCGACTTTTCGGCACCGGGGCACTTAGACAATATGGCGTTTCCCACATGACACGGTACTTCGCCTTGCCTGTGCGGTATCTTTAACCGAGCAGAGGCGACGAC
This sequence comes from Rhipicephalus microplus, assembly GCF_043290135.1. Classification (NCBI taxonomy): domain Eukaryota; kingdom Metazoa; phylum Arthropoda; class Arachnida; order Ixodida; family Ixodidae; genus Rhipicephalus; species Rhipicephalus microplus. The sequence continues at coordinate 174,533,443 of NC_134703.1, forward strand.
GCGAGGTAAAAGATGCATTTGAAGAGTTCAGCCAAGAAGAGTTCCGGCAATGTTTTCGTCTGTCCAAACGAACAGTGCGTAGCTTGTGCGACGAACTTGACCCTATCATCGGATGCCAGCGAGCCAGTGGCCTTTCCACAGAGAGAAAGGTGTTGTGCGCGCTGCGATTTTTCGCCACCGGTAGCTTCCAGAAGAGCATTGGTCGCGAGGAACACATCGGCATGTCTCAGCCGGCGGTGAGCAACACCATCCACGAGGTGACGGAGGCGATCATTACCGTGGCTGCTAGAAAAAGGGTGGGGGACTTCCTACTGACAACAGCTGCTAAGGATGAGGCAAAGGTGGAGTTTGTGCTACGTGGTTGCATCCCAGGGGTGCTGGCGTGTGCCGATGGCACGTTGGTCACCATTCGCAAGCCAGAGGGATTCAGACTGGCCGACACGGCGAGCTTCATGTCCAGAAGGGGCTATTATGTCCTGAACGTCATGATCGTAAGTACTGTTAGGATCGTTTATTACTCGCCCTTCGGAGCAATTGTTCAGTTGTGACGCCAAAGCTGGAAAAAGTAATAATGCAACGAATGAAAAAGAACCTGCAGGGAATTGGGTGCGAGCTAGATGGTGACTCGCAAGGCCTCGGTAATAATAAGTGGCAAGTGTTTTGTGCGTGAGCCAGTTGCCGTTTTTGCACTGGCATGCATACGCAATTGAATTGTGCATTTTAGAGATAATCGGTAATATGGGCAGCAGACGTAGCAGAAGTATATACACGACAGGGAAGTATTTCCAACACGAAAGTGCTTACAATCACAATTGGACGAGCTGGCTTTGGTATTTACGAGTGTTCTTTCCCAAGAGCAACGCGTAGCTTTTCACTTATCGATCATTCAGTGGAAGTCGTAGCCATGTGTACAGCAGAGGTGGGGTCGTTGCCCCCACACTCCCCCCTCCTCAGTGTGCTACACCCTGTGTTTCCTTCTAAGTGAAGCTCTTTGTACCAATGACTGTACTAGTACGCATTGTTTCCTGCATATGCGTAGAAAAAAGGGATTTATTCTGAGTATAAATGCAGTACTATTTTATATCGCTCCTCATCGCAGATGTGCAAAGCGTGGCTGCGCATAATTGTCATAGACCCATGATTCCCAGATTCATGCCACGACTCTTGGGTGTGGGAACACAACCCACTGCGTGCACGCCTAGCTGCACATCTACAGCCTTGCGAATATCTGCTTGGTAAGTATTAATGTGTACTATCTGGGCAGAGCACTCAGCTTTTATGCTTACATTGCAGGAGACGCAGGCTATCCCCTCAAGCCATGGCTCCTAATTCCAGTCCTTGGCAGTCAACCGTGCAACACTTCCGAAGGCCGATACAACAAGGAGCACGCATCCATGCACAATGTTGTGTAAAGGTGTATCGCCGTGTTGAAGAGCAAGTTCCGCTGCTTGCAGCACTTTCGAACGATGCTCTACAACCCCGATCGGGCAGCGCAAATCATCTATGCTTGCTTTGCTCTCCACAACATTGCGTTGCATGCAGGCGACTGGACCTTGGACGAGTATGTCGTGGACATGCCACCAGCTGAGGATGACGATGGAGAGCCAAGGGGGAGCCATATGCTCACACCACGCAACGTGCTGCTCAGAGACGGCAGCAGCGCTGTCTTGGACCTTTTTTGAAGTATACAGGAACGGTGAGTTTTCATGTTTTCATATCCCACACATAATTTATTTACACTGATTCTAGTGCATCTAGACATGAAAGGGCTGTGTTTGCCACATTTGAATACACAAAGTACTTACTTGTGCTTCAATATGAAGCAAGGTGGCAATGTCAAAATGCTGCATTTTCTTTAAATGGCACATGAAATATGCAACAGAAACACCCTTTTCCATATTAGCGATCACAGTCACAACAGAGTAGATTGGAGCAAGCATATATGAGCGGCACTCTGTGCTGAATGTTGCTATCACAAAATTGTGCGAACAATGCAGCAACGTCTCAAAATTCTTTTCACCAGAACGCACAAAAATCGAGATTCTATTAGTAACATGTTGTATGAACACATGATACATAAGTCCATATCTTGTCATAGTGACTGACTACAAGCATTCAATTGTGCACGCCAGGCTTGAGAAGCAATTGTGCTTGTCAAGTTGTGCTGTTTTTTTGCTCATTGTCCTAAACATTGTGTGAATGTTAAAATAACATTTAATTTGAATTCACGACTGCAGTCATGCTGCAATGCTAAAAACATGCAAATCAAGATGGCAAACAACAGGCGAGTTGTTTTGATAACATACAGCATGAATAATTCGCTCAGTTATCTCGCGGCTCCCAAACCATACCACTTTCGAAATTTATTCCCGCAAAGAGTCGTTTACAATGAAAACTAGATGAAATCAATCGCTGGCATGTTGCTGTGATGACCATTTTCCTTTGTGAAACTGTGCGAGATGACCACTTACTAGCTTAGCGCTCCCAAACAAGATTCGCAATGTAGTTGTTGCATCTTAGCCTCATTGTGCTGAAATGAAAATATCACAGTGAACTGCAAAACAGTGTGATGCAAAAAGATATCACATTACTACACTATGTGGTAATGCTGAATAAAAATCACAGTGAGCTAGAAAACACAGTGGGACAATACAAATATCAAAGAAACATTAACAGAAAATGTCAACTATACACTCGTGGTCTCCGTGTGAATGACTAGACACCTTTGAAATGTGGGTAAAAAACACTGCCACTAGAACAGCTCGAACATACATTAAGAAATGCATATATAGAACATAAAAAATGCTGCACTCCTTATACAAAGTAAATGCTAACCTAAATCTAGTAATATGTACTAAATGCAAATAAAAAACGAATAAAATAGAACATGAACAGCAACACGTAAACATATAAAAAACACTAAACCAATTATGAATGATAAAAAGTTGAAAACATGGCGAAAAAAAAACTAAACTATGTGTATGTCTCCCGAAGCGTATAAAATTGAACATGAACAGCAGCACCTAAACACATTGAAACTGACAAATCTATAATGAATGATGACAAGAAAAAACATTGAACACATGACGAAAAATTAAACTAAACTACGTATCCCTTTCTCGCAGAAAGCCCTCAGCCATGGCCAGTGCCCTCCTGCACCGCTGCCGCCTTCTGTGCCGCTGCCACACGCCGTGCTGCAGAAGCGATGCGGGTGGTTGATTTTTCATCTCCCACAGCACCTGCGATGAATCGTCATGGTGTAAATGTTTAAGTGAGCTGCCGGTAAACCCTTAACCATCTCGTGGCTGGAAGCTGCTCCTGCTGCCAAGAATTGCAACGGACACAACAACTTCCCCTCAGTTGAAGATGAACTGGCCTGATGGCATCCTTTGAAAGTGGGAAGCTTTGTGTACAAGCTATGCCCTGCTCGTGCGGACCTACAAACATTTGTTAAAACTGCTCTTTATTAATGTCCTCAAATGCATCTCTCACCATAAAAGAGCCCCAGGGCTAACCAACCTTTTGCCCGGCAGTTTATCATTGCAGATACCCGATACCACGCCCTCAATACAATGCATGGTTCTTGTTTACAACCCAAGTTGGTTTCAGTCATCATAATAGAACATGGAGAATGCTTATGCCCCTTATGTAAAATGTAAACAAAGGGTCTACTCACCTTGAGCACCTTGTCGCCCTGCTCAAGGTTCCAGTCCTGCACTCAATAAAGCACCAAGTTCTCAGATGCTTGCGTGTTACTGTGTCACTGCCATCTACAGCCGCTTCAGTGGCCTCCACATCCATTTCCACTGCAGCAGTGGGAAGATTCGCCTGCTGGAAAGTGTAGTAAGCATGATCTTTCAGAAAGTGGGTATTCGTTACTCTGGCTATTTTGCAACCTTAAGTACTAAACATCTGCGAAAATGTTCTGCAGCTATTCAGTGGTCATTGATGTCATGTATTACCATTTTAGTGCATGCACTTGCCCGCAGTCATTACGTGTTTTATGATAAATTAATACCCCTTGTACTGCAAGGGCTGCAAACTGATATTTTAGTTAAACCTACCCACTTTTGATTACTTTCTCGTGTGCTTTATTCCCGTTTAACAAGGTTCTGCTAAAGGCACCCCTTCAGATCTGTCATGGTACCGCTCAGGAACCCGTGATACTGCGGCGGCAGAGTGCTTACCTGTTGATAGGTGAGACCAAAAACGCCACTGAAGTGTGTCATTCCAGTCAACTGTAGAACTCGGCCGCGGAAGCCAGGCAGCCAACCCCCTACAGTGCCCCTGGAAATATACACTAATGTCACAGAACAAATTGCCCGTGCCATTCGACGGTCACTCACGTTTGTGCGTCTCTGATGGCGGCGGTGTCACGGCGGGCCTCGTGCACCGGCCTGCGCCACCAAGCCTGCCATTCCTGCGCAGGCACTTCATGGTTCAGCGCGTCGCTGAGCTCTTGCCACCGGTCGGTGATAGTGACGCCGTGCCGCAGCTCGATGGCATTCGCCACGAGCTGGGGATGTTCGTCCATAAAGGCGAGCACCAGCGCGCGCTGAGCCTCGGATAACGCCGATGAGCCGCTGCTGCTGTTGACTACTGGAACAGTTGACCTCCGCCACGATTGCGCTCGACTGAGCCAACAACTTCGAAAGTTGCGCCGTTTAGGTTTGTATAGTGGAGGAGATATGAAAACAGTAACTGCTTGAAACGAGGTTGTACTTAGCGCCACCACGTACCGTCCCGCTAAATTTAGCGTTATTTCATAACAATAACAAGAAAAATACGTTTATATTGTGCCGTATTCCTTAATAAACGTTTGAAAACTTGTTCCAACACAATTTGATAATGAATAATAGTAGTTAAACATTTTTCAACACGTTACAAACACTTTTCACTTTGCTATACGGTCCCCAAGTCCACGTCAAAATGATAACGCGAGGCTTCATTTCGCTCATTGGCTGTTCACTTCCCTTCGTCCTCGCGACCGCTGCGGACCGCCCATTTTTTGACGTCACCGACAGACCGCCTCCGTCCGGATTTGGAATTTGTATATAATTGCACCATTGAAAGCGATCCGCCCGCCGAAAAACAAAAACGTGAAGCCACGCAGGGTTTCAGACAGAGAAAGCGACGCGGCCCGCCTCCGCTACCGAAAGAGGACATCAAGATTATTCTGAGGCCGCATAAGGGTCTCTGGGTTAAAAACATATTGGGACTGGAACTCTCCAGGGCTGTGATAGATGCCTGCCAACGAAGTTTCAATGGCAATGACTTTCTGTTGCGGGTTCACCCAGGATCGAACATTGTAATCCTATCTACGCCAAGCATGGAGGTAGCGAGTAGGCTGCGAGGTATCAGTCAACTAAAGATCAGGGGACAAATCCACGCTTTCAATGCATACGTGGCCGACCCCGAAGGCGTCTTGCGGGGAATTGTACATGGAATACCGGCCGGGACTTCGCAAGATGAACTAATGGAGAACCTACGTGTTCGGACTCAAGGGGTGAATATTGAGAGAGCAAGAATGTTGGGCTCGTCTAAAACGGCGATTATCACATTCACGGGCAATGTGCTACCGAGGAGCGTATACATAATGGGTGCCGAGTTAATATGCTACCCATACAAGCCAACAGTACAGGTGTGCAAGATATGCCTCCAAACCGGACACCGTGCCGGCGTCTGTCCAACTCCAAATGTCAATGTATGCCTCAAGTGCGGGGCAAGGGAACCAATGCCAGGACACGACTGCATCCCCAAGTGTGTCATATGTGACGGTGAACACCTCAAAGGAGATAGTCTGTGCAAGAAAAACTTAAGAACGTCGCTACTCCCAAGAAATTGAGGACAGATCTGCCAAAAGACTGGGTTAGCCAACCTGAATATACCGGCGATGCCAAGTCGTCAGAAGAATTCCCTCCACTAAGGATGAACATGCCTCGATGGTTCAGCTCGGACCGGATGGAACAGCGCCAGTAAAGGTCACGTTCACGATCTCGATCAAGATCCCAGTCTAGGTCGCGATCGAGATCTCGTTCAAGGAGGGATAGACATCACACTAACACGGCACCACTGGCCCCTGGGAAACCCAGCTTAAAGAACCAACAAAAGCATCGCGGACCTCCGGCCGAGATGGGTTCCTGCGAGGAATCACAAGACGCCCTAGCCGCCGGCCGGACAAACATAAATCAGATGAGCTTTGCGGGGTCAGTGTCCTCCAATGCTCCTATAACAGAAAATCCACAATACAAGAAAATATTGCAAGAAAATAAGAGATTGACCCAAGAGGTCAAACAGCTAAGAAAACAAATGGCCGAAGAGCGAAATAACTTACAGGCAGCAATATCTTCATTAGAGAGACGGCTAGAGGCTAAACTACGACCGCAAAACCCGACAGGAATAGCTGGAGGATGTAGTCAGAAAACGACATATCAACAGTCAATAAAACCCACCCTTTCGGGGGGCAGCACGGCGTCGGTTGAAGTTGAGGAAGGGATGGTGTACGCAGGTACAATCACCCCTACCCCAAGCACGACAGTAAAAAAACTACGACCAAATAACGCAGCAAATACAGGCACAGTTAGACAAAAACAGGGAAGGTATAGCTAACGTTAATAAACTGCTAGTCGATTTCATGAATGAGATAAAATCTTTCGTCTGCGAAGAATTAAAAACTCAAAGGCAGTACGTGAATGACGCTGTTAGCAGCTTGCAAAGGGCGATAAACGAGTGCTCTCGCTCGACCTCCGCTAGAAATAGCAAACAATCTAAGGGGAATCGCGACGACGCGGAAGCACCCATGCATCATGGCCAAAAATAACCAGAGAAGTGTGGAACAATTAGAGATCTGGCAGTGGAATTGCCGCACTTTTCACAAATGCGCCGCAGCACTCCAGAGTTATATCAATGTGGCACCAATTAAACCCGACGTTATATGCTTGCAAGAAATTGGTGCCAGAATAGTGAAGCTTCAGGGTTATTATATTTTTCATAACCCAAATTATCCCCGCGTAGCGACGCTGGTGAGAAAGATGATTGCGGCAACAGATGAGTACAAAGGAACGCTACAGATCAATCACCAAATCATCAGTTTATTCCCCCAAAAGAGAGGCAAAGCGAAGACTATAATAGTGAACCTATACAGTCCTCCAAAAGACAAAGGCGAAGACTTCAATGAGCTCCTTGCTGAGACGGTTGAAATCGCAGGCAACAAGGACCGCCTATTGGTTTTGGGTGATTTTAACGCACCCAGCACCACATGAGGTTACCCAAAAGACTCGCCGAAGGGAACGCGTCTCGAACATGCTGCGTCTAGGCTGGGCCTGAGTTTAATAACTCTCCCAATTGCGCCCACGAGAGTGGGCAACAGCGTATGTAGAGACACGTTCCCGGACCTCACTTTCACCTTCAACCTCAAAGACGCATCCTGGACAAACCTGGAGGAAAATCTAGGAAGCGACCATTACAATATAAGCGTCTCCATATCGACACCCAAAATGCGTAGATTGATAGGCGATGCGGCGATCACAGATTGGACTGAGTTTAGGAAACGAGATCCTCCACCCGACTCTGTACCGAACTCAATAGAGGCATGGTCGAAGTACATAAAGTCGGTACACGCCATCACTACGAAGAAAATAGCCAGAACCGTAGAGACGCCAGCAGTAGACAGCCGTCTGCTACACCTATGGGAGAGCAGGCGCAGCCTACTAAAGCGTTGGAAACGTCAACGCCTGTATAGGACACTACTGCGTAGGATCGCTGCTCTTGCAGAGGAAGCAAACGACTATGCCAGCAAATTGGCTACCGAGGGATGGATCAAGTTCTGCAGTTCGCTTCAGAACACACTGAGTACCGCGAAAACTTGGTCCATCCTAAGAAATATTCTTGATCCAGACAAGTCCAAATCCACGACAAGCAGAACGCTGCAGAAAATCGCAGAAACATTTCCGGACACGGACGATGATCTCGTGAAATCCCTCAAGGAGAGATATATTGGCGATAGTCCACCAAGTAACTCGGCTAATCACATGAGTTACAGTGGAGCTAGAAATGAGAAACTAGACGAGCCGATAACGAAGGAGGAGGTCTTTGCGGCAGCTCAGGCAGCCAAGAGGAACACAGCCCCCGGTGAAGACCAAATTACGAATGCTATGATAAGAAAACTTAGCGACAAAGCCATCGAAGGCAAGACAAAACAATTCAATGAACACTATTGGCTCAAAGGAAAGGTCCCTGCAGAATGGAAAACCGCCAAAATTATAACCATTCCGAAACCCGGAAAAAAGCCCTCCCTGCAGGCGCTCAGACCTATATCACTTACGTCATGTATGGGGAAGCTTTTCGAACGGGTCGTTCAGACCAGACTTCAGAATTTCATAGAGGACAGGGGGCTGTTTCCGGCCACCATACTGGGCTTCCGCAGTGGTCTCTCAACACAGGACGCTTTCCTCCTGATACAAGAAGAGGTACTCAAGGGTGTTCCCAAAGGTGGAGAGCATTTGCTGCTTGCTCTAGACTTAAAGGGAGCTTTTGACAATATCTCTCATGAAGCTATACTCTCAGAGCTAAATATAATTGGTTGCGGGGAAAAGATATATAACTATATAAAAGATTTTCTCACCGATCTCGAGGGCGACAATCGGTATCTCAAACGTTAGGTCTGAGCCATTCCGAATGCCAAACAAGGGAACGCCTCAAGGAGCCATAATATCTCCTCTGTTGTTTAATATCGTCATGCGTCGACTCGCTCGGGCCTTGGATTGTGTACCCCAGCTAGGTTATACCCTCTACGCCGACGACATTACTTTGTGGGCCACATGGGGGTCCCTGGCCAGCAAAGAGCAGACTCTGCAGGAGGCGGCACAGGCTGTCGAAAACTTTGCCAGAACCAGTGGTCTCAGCTGCGCACCCGAAAAATCGGAGGTGATCAGAATACACAGCAAACGCTACAAAAGTAACGGAAGAAATTGAAATCGAAAAGCAGAAAATTAAAGAAGTCACCGTCGCCCGGATCCTGGGTTTCTGGGTTCAAAGCAACGGTAGGGCAAATCACACTATCGGTCTTCTTAAATCAGCAACTAAACAAGTGGCTAGGATGATTCAGAGGATCACCTTCCACAAAAAAGGCATGAAAGAAAGTGATACCGTCCGATTAGTGCAGGCGCTCGTAATGAGCAAATTGACATACAGCTTGCCTTTCCACACGCTGAACAAGAGCGAGGAAGAGCAAGAAGATTCTATCATCAGAGGGGCTTACAAGGCAGCATTAGGCTTACCGATAAGCACTCCGACACAGAGGCTTCTCGAGATCGGCCTGCATAACACGTATGCTGAACTGAAAGCAGCAACATTGATCTCTCAGCGCAACCACCTCAGACAGACGAAGTCGGGAAGAGAGATACTGATGAGGGCGGGCATAACACCCCAACCCCAAAACTTGGACGAGGAGCTGGTGGACGTACCAGACCCAGTCCGACGACATATTTCGATCGCCCCTATCCCCAGGAACTTGACCAAGGAGCGGCATCACGAAAGGCGAGAGGAGCGTGTAAAATGGATCAGAAAATTAGAGGCAATGAGAACGTGCTATACGTTGACGCTTCCAGGTAAAACTGGAAGCGCTGCGTCGTCACAATGGTAAGCAGTGACACGAGAAGCATGGCGTCCAGCGCATCACTGTACACTACATCGATCACCAAGGCCGAGTGTTTCGCCATCGCATTGGCGATTAAAAGTCGAGAGCGCAGCGACGGCCAGACGTACATCACCATACTCTCAGATTCGCAAGAGGCGTGCCGGCTATTCACGAAAGGCCGCCTCCCATTAAACATTTGCAAATTTTTAGGCGGCGAATTGAGCAACACTTACAGGTTGGTCTGGTGCCCTGGACATGCAGGCCTAGAGGGTAACGAGAGGGCGGACGCTCTAGCTCGAGCGCTCACGAACCGAGCGGAGCAGCAGCCTTTCTCGCTGTTACCACCACCAAGCAACGACGGCTTTCGCAAGGAGGAGGAAAACGACCCGGCTCGGATAACTCCGCGAGAGCTTCTTGCTCACCAGCGATACACGCGGCAGAAATATGGCGCCCCCCACAAATCTCTTAAAGGGGAAGATGCCATAGACCTCCGTAAAATTCAAACGGGAGCTTATCCAAATTTATTACGACTGCACAAAATTCATCCAACTTTGTATGGGCGCGATTGTCCGTGGTGTCGCGACTCGCCACCGACCCTTTACCATATCTCGTGGAGTTGTGCTAAACGGCCAAATGAACTTGATCGCTTACAGCGTATGTATAGAATAGAAAACTCTTTGGAGCAATGGGAGGCACTCCTCGCTAGCTCGGACCCGGAGGTGCAACTAGCACTCCTGGACCACGTCCGGCAGGCGGCGCAAGCCAGTGGAGCCTTGGACATGGGGCCCCACACATCTAGCTCCTAAACCCCTTCTTTTTCAACCCAATAAAGTTATTTCTCTCTCTCTCTGCCCAAACAGCACTGCGTCTGCCTCTCTTCGTGATAAAGGGACGCCTGGCATGCTAGAACGCGCATGCGTCAAAGCAACGCAGCGCGGGGCGTGCCTGCGAGTATAGACACCCGACAGCGCACCAGAGGCCGCCACGGAGCTTTTTGGGCCGCCTCAGCATTGTTGGTACTACCGCCATGGATACCAAGAAAATGAAACCTATTTACACAGATATATCAGCGCAAAAAAGGCGGAACATTTTGAGAAGAAACACACACACACACAGTGCTGTACTCTAAGCTGTTTTACTGTTTCAAACTCAAGGCCTTTTTGTAAGCATGCATTGAAACAACAGAAGATAACACGAAGAGGCGATGAAAACCACGTGACAACCGCTTGTCAAAAATACAAACAACCGAAGGCAATCACGTTGTCTAGATTTCCCACGCCACAAGATACACCCCCAATATGAAAGGGGAAAAAGAAAAAGAAAAGAAAATGAAAAAGAAAAAAACATGTACTTGATGCTAAAACCAACCTTGCCAAACACGTTGAAGCCATAAAACCGAGACAGCCACACGCGAAAGACAAACAAGATCTAAAGCGTTAAAAACTAAAAAGAATTATAAGAACAGTGTAAAGCACAGATTAGAACTATTAAAAAGGCATGCGCCTTAGGTAGCTTATGTCCGTATACTTGACAGAGAAATTTAAGGCCTGCCTAAACATTCGTCCCTCAGCCTCTGAATTTCGGCTGCTTTTAAAATTTCTCTAACAATTCGTTCGCCATGCCTGGCTAGGACAATTGTGCCCTCAAAATGCGGGGAGCAGCCGCAGGCTCAGCAATGCATCGCTAAATGACTGCAGGCGACCGCTGAGAGGCTCAGCAGGTGCTCTATGAGACGGACATTAAGGCACCTGCACCTTTTTTCCAAAATAGTATACATGCTGCACGAGAGCGGCGTGGAGTATACTACTCCTTGCTGACACGGCACAAAAGGATGCCGGTGCTTAGTTTCACACAATTCCTTGTTCCCATGGGGAGCGTTGACCACTCGGCACAACCTGGAGAGCTTTTCAGGGGCAGAAAATGCCACCCTGATGTCACAACGCTGAGCAATCTTTTTCAGGTGGTGCGAAAACCTGTGCATGTAAGGCGCCACAACATTCCTCTTCCTTTGGGTTGGCACCTGCTCCTGCATCCGGTCAGCATCCGGAATGAATTTGACTGGCAGAGGTAATACAGCAGGTGCGACAAGACAGCTGCATCGTTAGGCTTCGGAGGGTGCTGATAATTGGGTCCACGCCCATTTCCTCAGAAAGTACTATGTCAGGGTACATAACGAAGCAGCGGAGTTTGAGACAGATTAAGAGTATGGCCAGTTAGAAACAATTAGCTCCGCAACGTAGAGAAAGAGACAATGATGTAGTTAGAGCGCACCAAAGGAAGCACATACCTGGTGAATACACAGACACGTGAATTGAAGGACGTAGCGGAAAGGTATGAAAGCCCTTTTGAAGAAAATCCTGGTATTTCTAAAGTCGCGAAACATAGAATCATTTTGCTCCCAAGCATGACGCCGGCGACGTCATACCCGTATACCGCGTGCCAGTAGCACTGAGAGGAGAACTTGAAAGACAGGTATCAGAGTTGAAAGAATGGGGCTTGATATATCCAATTAAAAGCAGCTTTGCGCACCCGGTGGTGTGCGTCGCAAAGAAAGACGGTACGGTGAAAATGCGCATTGATTACCGCCAACTGAATGCCGTCACAGAACCAGACAACTTTCCAATGGAGAAAACGACAGAATTGCTTTGTGAAGTAGTAAAGGCTAACTCCACAACGCTACTTGACATGACTCGAGGATTGGCAGATACCGGTTGAAGAGAGTTCGCATGGCGCATGGGCTGCAGAAATAGACTGCGACTTTCCAAATGATTAATAATGAAGTACTTTAACGGCATAGAGGCTATACGTGCGTTTACATAGATGACACAGCAATGTACTCGGATAGCTGGAAGTCTCACGTATCTCACCTGGACTGGGTAATGGCCGATATAGCGGAGGTAGGTCTTACGATTAACCCGCAAAAGTGCCAGCACGCACAAGCGAAGATTAAGTACTTTAAACACGCGGTAGGTTTGGGGTCTCACTCCCCTGACCCCGATCGAATTAGTGCGATATAGCGCTACTGAAAACACCACGGACAAAGCGAGATCTAGGAAGTACGCCAGGACTTTTTGTTATTATCGGGAATGCGTTCCCGTGTACTCCTAGATAGTTCGCGCTTTCACTGACTTCAGGAACCGCCGCTAAATACCGGGGGATCGCTAGGTGGCGTCGAGGAGCGCGGACGTGAAAACGTCGGCTCCCGCTTTTCTAAATGTTTTCGGTCGTTTCTTTGCTCCAAGATCACTTGGCTTTGTGCTTATTCGCACCAGCAAGTTCTGCGGTTTCAGTGAAGACGCCATTTTTGGCGGTGAGTGAACTCTTAGACATATTTTTGGACTTTAAGGTTGCGACGCGGCGAGCGTCCCCGCTAACCCTAACCACACCTAGGGTTGGCGAGGAGTACGGCCGTTACACGTAGCCAAGGGCTCGGCCAGACGCGGTAGCTACTGGATCAACCTCCGTACGTCGCAGCCGACAACCAGGCACTCAAAATGCCTTCCACCATAACTGTGGAGGGAATGGAAGTAAGCGCGGAGATCTTCGACGGACCAGGATGGGCCACCGCCATGGGACGCCGAAGACAGACGACTCCGCCGAACGAAAAGCTGGCCGCTGGGACGGTCGAGCACAGCAACCAGCCGAAGCACCCCAGGGGCTTTGAAAAAAGTCAGTCGGCACTACACCGTGTGGTATCCGCTTCCAGGCTACCCCGCCTACCCAAGGACCAGATAAGGGTAATTATGAGACGCAGAGGAGGATTGGACGTAGCCTGAGTCGACCTCGTTCTGCTGGCGAGAGCCGTCATCATGGCCGCCAAGATCACCGACGAACAAGCACGGGAGGACACGATCTGCCCCAACGATATGCAAAACATCATTGTTATTTCTACGCCGTACCAAAATAATGCTACATCATACGTGAACGTGCAGAAACTGCAAACAAACCAAGGCTCGTTCGAAGTTGCCGCATACGTGGCCGCGCCCGATAATACATGCAAGGGCGTCATAAAGAACGTTGACCTCTCCCTTGACGACGCAACGCTCAAACGCCTGATTGTGCACGACCGAAATCCCGCTGTCATCGAGGCAAGACACATTAAAAAGACCAAAGTAGTCGCAATCCTCTTTGAAGGGTTGCGCGTTCCGAGCACAGTGATATGTGGAACCGCCATGGTTCCCTGCTTGGTCTACAAGCGACAAGTCGATGTTTGCAGAACATGCGGAGGAGTCGGCCATCGCGCCGATGTTTGCCGGCACACAAACGCAACGAGCAAGAAATGTCACAACTGCGGTGAAACGCTACAAGAAGACGGCGTGCATCACTGCGAGCCGAAATGCAAGCTTTGCGATGGAAATCACCCCACCGGAGATCGCGAATGCAAAAGACGCTTCCACATTCTATACATAGTGAGAAGGAGAAGAAGACGCAGAAACCAAGAGTGGCAAGCACAACAACGTCAAGACACACAAACATCTGTCACGTTTAAGGAACCCTGACACAATCAGGTGCCGGGACGGGAGAATGCCTCGAGCGTCCATCACCGTTCTCCATCCAGGGGGAGATCCCGATCCAGAGGGCGTTCCCGATCCAGAAGGCATTTTCGATCCAGAGGCCGTTCTTGTTCCGGAGGGCGCCCCTCGACCTTGTCGAGATCCGACAACCGCCTGTCATCTCGGGAGTGCTCAAGATCCCGATCTACAACGGGACCAACAGCCACGCAGCAGCAGCAGCCGAACAATGGCTCCTGGGCCAGCAGGGTTGCAGGTGAATCACGAAGCACAAGTAGCCAGCCCAAAGGTAAGGCACAGCCAGAGCATGCTCCCGATTCTCGTATTGTAGCGCTTGAACAAGAAAACAGGGCCCTCAAGAAGGAGCTTGAAGAGCTCCGGGCCTCAATAGCTAGAATAGAGAGCTGCCACGGAATTAATCTGTCTAGCTCACCGGCACCACCGACAACACGCTCACAACAAACGATCCACAACACTCACAAACGCAAAGCCGTAGACGGCGACAGCGACCCGACGGAGGAGATCGAGATGGTCTCGATAGAAAAAGAAGCCCCACTGACAAATGTCGAGTCCGCGACAACTAAGCTCAACGACAAAATTGATACGTTGGCGAACACGCTTGCCAAGTTTATGGAAACTTTTAAGACTTACACTGACAAAGCTGACCAGAGGCTCGTGAGTCTGGAGAAGATGGCAGCCAACCCACCTGTGGCAGGTGCTTCTCAGAAGCTAAGTGCGGACAAACCAGCGGTTACGGCAAGCGTGCCGAGCATAACTTCTAGAGCTAAAGTCCGACCAGTCAAAGCACGCAATCTCGCGGAAATAACGAGCCGCGACGCACACAAGCTACCAAGTCAAAATGGCTGTTGACCGTAACGAGATTAAGATCTGGCAGTGAAACTGTAACTCACTTCAGAAACGCATAGCAGCGCTAACACAACTATTGCTAGCCTGTAAAAAAAGCCGCATATAATATTGCTACAGGAATGTAGATAAAGCAAAACTGCTAAAAGCATTGGCATTCAGGGGTACAGGGTAGCCAGGCCGACCCTGCACCCCGAGCAGAACAAGACGCGAGGAGTGGCTACCTTCATCCGGAAGGACATATTGTTCGCCGAAAGGGACGCCCCCGTATACAAAAAAGGCCTGGAAACGGTCCTGGTGGAAATCTAACCACACAGGGCTGTTAAAAGAAGCATCTTTGTGCTCAATGTTTACAGTCCTCCATCAGATAAGAAAATAGATTTCAACAGAGTGCTTACCTCGGCGGTGAAAATGGCGGGTGACAATCCGCTCATAGTAGAGGGTGATTTTAACGCCAGGAGTACTGAATGGGGATACTTAAAAAGCGAAGGAAAGGCAAAGGCACCATGTTAGCAGAAAGCGCGAATGCGCTGGACCTGCGGCTGATAAACAACCTTGCCCTCCCTTCAAGAAGAGGTAATTCGGTACAGCAGGACGCAATGCCGGACTTAACCTTCACCAATAACGTCAGAGCTACCTGGGATAACCTCGCCGAAGACCTAGGTAGCGACCACTGCATCCTGGAAATTACTGTTGAGAACGAGGCGAAAGTGCCAAGAAAATTCAAAATCAGACTGGGACCAGTTCCGTAAAATACGGGAGCAGAAGGGCAATACAGGACTATCATATGAAGCCCTCTTAAATGAATTAAAAATGGCAGCGAATGAGGCCACCAAAGAAGTTGAGACTGATGAATCTATCCAGGCAATGGACTCTCATCTGCCCAGTTTGCTGCAGAAAAAGCATGACCTAAAAGAAGCGTGGCGTAAAAACAAGCTCAACAGACACTTACGCACAAAAATCGCGGACCTTGGCCGCGAAATCGAATCTCACGCCAAAACACTCTGCGCCCAGCAGTGGAACAACACATGTGACGAAGCAGATGGCAAAATGAGGAAGGGAAGCAAATGGGGGCTGCTCAAACACCTTATGGCGGACAGCGATAAACCCACCAGAGGCGGCACCTAGCTGCAAATTGAACTATTGGTGCACAAGCACGCCCAGGATAGTGGTGGATCCCAAGCTCTCCTCAAAACGCTAGGCCAAAAATATCTCCCACTGGAAAGCAAATCAGTAGCCTGGGAAAACAAAAATCCCTCATATGGAGGTCGACCGCAAGAAAAGCTAGACGAACCATTCAGCGAAGCTGAAATATGGTACGCTCTACAACAACTCAATGGCAGATCGGCGCCAGGGCCAGATGGAATGGACAATAAACTGCTACGGAATCTAGACGATAAAGCAATTGTAATCATTACTAAGAAGATAAATAAGGCATGGGAAACGGGTACCGTGCCCAAAGAATGGCGTAGTGCCAAGGTTTCGCTCATCCCGAAACCTGGAAAACCGCCGAGCATCGATAACTTAAGGCCCATATCACTCACATCTTGCGTTGGAAAAGTAGCTGAGCATGCAATACTCAACCGTATCACGGACCACATTGAGAGCAATGGGCTCTTTCGACACAACATTATAGGCTTCCGCAGGGCACTGTCCACACGGGACGCCATGTTGATGTTAAGAAAACACATATGTTACGGCCTCCTTCACACGCCCAAAGCCATATTAGCCCTGGACCTCACCAAGGCTTTTGACACAGTAAAACATGAACACATACTGGGTGAAATATCGCACATGAACCTACGCGACAAATTCTACAACTACATTAAAAGCTTTCTGGCGAACCGAACCGCCACCATATGCACAGGAGAGCAATGTGGCGAACCCAAACGACTCGGAATTATTGGCACCCCACAAGGCTCAGTGCTCTTGCCATTGATCTTTAATGTGGCGATGCACAGGTTGTCGGAGAAGCTCGCTCAAATCCCATCCGTGCACCATGCCATATACGCGGATGATATTACCATATGGGTCCCATGTGGCCACTCATATGGTGCCTTGGAAGGAATTATTCAACAAGCACTGACTACAACTGAAGAATTTCTTGAGCCAACTGGACTCGCACTGTCCCCCACTAAGTCTACTCTAACGGTCTTTAACCCTCGACGAAATTCGGGCAAAGAAGAGCAGCAAGTAGTGCTCAAAGCTGAGCCCAACCAAACGATACCGCAAGTATATACGGTCAAAGTACTAGGGCTAACGTTAAGCGCCAAGGAGGGCCACAACAAAGAAGCACTCAAGCGTCTTGAAAAAAGCACGAACAATTTTTCAAGAGGCATTGCTAGAATCGCCAACAAGAGAGCAGGCCTCTTAGAAGACAACATAATGAAGGCGTATCACGCCTTTCTCGTAAGTCACTTAGCATACGCGTTCCCGTTTCTGAAACTTACGAAGGCTGAAATCAAAAAGGTCTACTCCATGCTCCGCAAGGGACTGAAAACGGCACTCGGCTTGCCCAATAGCACGAGCAACGAGAAACTCGAGCAACTTGGTCTGCACAACACAGCCGAAGAAATTTTTGAGGCTCAGAGAGTGGCACAGATCACACGCCTGTCGTTGACACAGGCAGTCCATCTCATCCTACGAGACGCCGACATTTGCCCAATTTTCCAACCAGAGAAAAGAACACAACTTGGTAATGACGTGAGGAAACACATTAGGGTTGAACCAATCCCCCGCAACGTTCACCCTACGTTCAACAAAGGGTGAAGGAAAGACAGAGCGAGGGCGCTGATAAACAAGGAAAAAAAACACAACACCCACGCGCTATTCGTAGATGCCGCCCGCTACTATGGCAGGGAGGCGTTTGCCATAGCGGTCGTTGATATAGACGGAAACCTCATAAATGCGGCAACCGTCCAAACAAACCATGTCCACGAAGCAGAGGAAATGGCGATCGCGCTAGCCTTGCAAAGCTGCCAAGCCTACTCCACAGTATACACTGACTCTAAGACGGCGGCACGAACGTTCGCGGCTGGCCTAGTAGCTAGAAGCACTGGAAAACTCACCGTCAACGCAATAAGAGAGTACGAGAGCAAAGAAACCCTTGTTAAGGAAGAGAAAGCTCAAATCTACGTATCCTGGTTCCCAGCCCACATGGGACAGTTACCGGGACTCGACCACTGCAATCCCAACGAAGAGGTCTACCGCCTGGCGCGTGAGCGCATATGCCGCGCCGCGGACAACGACCCCTCGATGAGTGAGCGGTGCGAGAATCTCTGCAGCCAAGAAAAAGCACTCACATACCACGAGATCACTTCACATTACCGGGGACAAAGACGTGCCTTCCCAGCACCGCACCCAAAACTTAACAAAGCACAAGCTCTAACTCTCAGAAGATTGTAAACACGTACGTACATAACACCATCCACCTTACACAGAGTCGACCCCGCCACACCACCCACATGCTCCCTTTGCAACCATCCCTATTGCAATTTCGAACACATGCTCTGGCTGTGCCCTACCAATAGCACAGCACAACTGATTACCCAAGAGGCTTGGCAGGAAGCCCTCAAGAGCAATCAATACAAGCTGCAACTACAGGCGGTCCAGAAGGCCCGGAACATCGCTACAAGCCTTCGGCTGCCAGCGCCATCCTGGGCGGAGCCTCCAGGTATAATTAAGGGTCGGAATGGCCCTTTCTCAACCTCCTCAGGATATGTAAATAAAGTCAATCTCTCTCTCTCTCGCTAAATACCGCCATCCTGTGAAGCGTAGAAAGTGAAAGCGTTTTCAATGCTATTAAGCTGGTCCTGAAGAATGTGCAATCATTAAGTACTCACCACCTGGACAAGGAGTTTGTGCTAACTACTGATGCTTGTTCGATTTAGGCAGGCAGCACAGCATGTCTGAATGTTAATTATATGCCATGGTGCACCAAAGAATGTACGGGATAAGTTCAACCTGCGAGCTACGGTCCGACCAGTGCGCGGTTGTGGCTACTTGATCGCGTTTCGCTTCAATTCTTCATTTTGTGTATGTCTCCTCCGCATCGTATTCTGCGTGAGTGTGCGTTTGAATGACCACAAAAATTTTGGAGGGGACACTTGTGTGATAGTGATTTTCAATAATGTAATGACGTTAGGTGAACCCCCTGTACTATGTTGTTTTTGTTGTTGTTGTTTTGTTTATTCTTACATGATGTTTACGCCCGACTCAAAGTGTCGGCAGTGCACCTAAGTGTGACCACCCTCCTCCCATATGTATGATTCTTGTAGTTGTATGTACAACAAGCGTCCACACAACATTCTTGGGTTGCAAGGAATTATGTTTGGGGTAAGTGAAGAATGGCCAGTTGGTGGACGGGGCCTGACAAAAAGGGAAGCTGAAAAGTCACAGCACGTGACAAACGCCGGGGACTCGAATTTAAATTTGTGCGCAGAAGCAGTCAAAGAGAGGGTAATAGGTGACAAGAAGGTTTTAGTAAGGACGTTCCCAGGACGTAAGCTGGAAGCAGTCATGAATCAAGCGAGTGCAAAACTCACAACTGAAGCTGATGGAAGAAACCACGTGATAATTGCAGGCGGTATAAAGGATGTCTACGATGAAGAATCCTTAGGAATAGTAGCTTTATAGGCAAAAGGGGTCGATGATATGCGTGCCATTTGCCCCCAGGTACAGGTAGTGATATGTACGATACCGGAGGTACCGGTGCGTGACGGCAACCTACAAAGAGCGGTCGTCGATGCAAACAAAGAGATATGGCTGATTAAACGGAAGGAAGGTTTCGCGTAAGCAAAATTAAACAGATACGTAGGTGGGGTGTTTTTTAGAGAGACATAATTCACTTCGATAGGCGGCTAGGTCATGAGGTGGGTTGGCGACTTGCAGGACCCGCAGTAAAATTTTTGGGGGCACGCGGGCCCAACGGGGTACAGGTTTGCGAGTAACCAAGAAATTAACCTGGGGGACTTTTTTGACAGGTGGTATAGACCGATGCAATTTTAAAGTAACACCAATACCTAAGACACGTAGAGTCCAGGGAAGACATCGACGAGAGCTGAGCGAATCCAGACGTAGGGTATATTAACCTGCAGGGTTACAGGAAAAGGTTGAAGTGGGCAGAGATATAAGAACAACTAGTGGAGGAGTAGCTTAAGGTATGTGGGTTTTTGAAGACACATCTTGGGGACATCGAACAACCATCTACCAATCCGGACTAAGCATGGGAATATTGTAATGAATAGAATGCAGCAGAAATGGGGTGGTATTGGGGCATTTATTCTTAAAAGTACAGACTGGCAAAGAGTCAAGCAGGAGGGTAGGGAAGATTTATGGCTAAAAGGAAAAGTGGCAAGGCAGATGACGCTCCTGGGTTTTGAATACTTGTGCACAGGGGCAAAAGACAGAGAGGAAAAGCAAGAAATGCTGCAGTGCACAAAAATGGCAGTGATGAACAAGGAGAAGAGTGAGAGGCAATTATATTAGGAGATATGAATGCGCACATAAAACATATGGCTGTATATACTGACGAAAGAGGCAGAATGCTAATGTACCGGTGCGAAACTCATGGCTAAATCATTTGCAACAGTACATAGAAGGGAGAAGGGCAGTTAACTTGGGAGATGGGAAGGCTGCAGTCGACGATATATTACGCAATGATGACACGTAGGATGTATGATCGGCTGAGTGTGATGAACTTAGATCAATGTGCGTCTAAAGGCTTAGGTACTGATCACAAGCGTATCTAGCTGAATTTTCGAAAAGAAATGAAAATGGGAAGAAGGCATTATGAGTAACCACATGGTAATGTTTATTCAGAAAGACAAATAGAAATGGTAACTAAAGAGATTGAGAAAATAATTACTGACGACACTAAACAGAGATGACGTACTCAAATCTAGCTCGATCATTTGAGTTAGAGCTTGCTAAGGTACGAGCCAGATCAACCGGGAAAAAGAGACACAATCCTGAGAGCTGGTGGAATGAGGAAGGTAAGAGAGCCATAAAAAGACGTCATGAAGCCTCCAGGGAACACAGGTATGCTAAACAGAGGAGTGAACCGGAAGATGATCTCGAAAAAAAATGGGATAGCTTTCTGACCTGCAGAAGGGAAGCGTCAAATCTGATAAGTGAAAAGATTAGAATAAAGAGGGCCCAATAGATGGCGGAACTAAACAAAAAATAGCAAGACAGCTGCAAAGTTTTGGAACTATCTCTATTGTTTAATAATAAACAAGCATGGAACAGAGGTTATGACTACAATTCAAGGGGTTTGGCTAGAAGGGGCTGAAGCAATAGAATATCTAAACACAACGATGACAAAAAAATGTAAACACTAAGGAAGCATTGCATGCACCATACCGGATGAGGTACGACGAAATTAGCGCAGTGGCTCCACTGGGACAACGAGAGTGAGAAAGGACAGAGAAGATGGTTCCTAATAGCACATAAACAGACCCTGGCGGCCTCCCAATTATGCTTATAAAAAACTAGGACAAAACTCTGAGCGAACAACAAGAGAGGCAGTGAGAAAAGCAATAGTGGGTGGTGAAGCAGCCAATCAGTGAAAACTAAGCAGGATGAGCTAGTATATACAACTACCGTCTTATAGTGGCATCAGTAGTTTACAGGATAGTAATACGAATAGTAAAAGAAAGGCTACAGTCATGGGTTGAGAATGAAGGGGTGCTGGGAAAACTACAAAATGGGTTCCGTAAACGAAGGAGATTGGAGGATTTATGTAGTGTATTGAAATAGCAAAAAAAAAAACACCGGCCCCTGTGGCTGGCGTTTCTTGGTATCAAGAGAGCTTGCGATAGCGTGATTCAGGAAGACCTGCGGGAATATTTGAGACACTAGATGCGGAAGATGGAATAACTAATCTTCTACAGGGTATTTATAAAAGTACCAAGGTAGTTATAAAATGGGAAGAACAGGTAGGTGTGAACCTAAAGAGATACAACGCGGGCGTCGACAGGGATGTCCCTTGTAAGCTTTCTTTTTTATGCTGTATCTACAGGAACAAGAAGTCAAAATAGAGGGGAGTGAACTCGACTTCAGCCTGTGTTTTTCCATGCAAGGAAAACATACTGAACAGTCATTACGAGCATTTATTTATGGAAACAATATAGTTTAAGGAGCGGACAACAAGAAACATCTGTAGATTTCAGTAGGAAAAAATTGGCCATTATGATATTTAATGATAACGAAGGCAGTTAGCAAAACATACAGGAAGTCATGCTAGAATTAGTGGATAAGTACAATTATTTGGGCGTTTGAAGACACAACGAGGCTGAGTACCTATGGGAACACTAAAGATACGTAATGACTAAGAGTAACAGGAATGCAGCTGTAATGAAAAATTGGGCACTGTGGAACTACAATAGGTATGACGTTATCACAAATACTTGGAAAGGTGTTATGGTCCTGAGTTTGACGCTCGGCAATGTGGTCTTGTGCATGAAATCAGAGGTTAAAGCAAGATAGAAAATTAAACAACGTGGCATAGTAGACTTGCTTTCGGAGCACAAGGTAATACCCTAAATCACGGGGTACAGGGTGACCAGAATGTAAAGCCGCGGCCACGTCTCTGTATAGCACGCGAGCAGCCAGTTCTTGCTCTGCGGGGCAAAACGTCCAGGCATTATCGGGCTCTGATGTGATCAGCCTGACAGCTAGGTGGCACACGTTTCTGATACAGCACTTCAGAGCCCGAAACTGCTTCGAGCTTTCGCCCTTAAGGGCAAGAACTGGCTGCTCGAGAGTTATACACAGACGTGGCTGCTGCTGTACATCGTTCGCGTGCAGGGAAACTAGCAGCAAGATAGAATTTGAGGAGCGATTGAGAAAAATGGAAGAGGAGCGTTGGGCTAGGAAAGTTTTCAGCTATTTGTACATGAGGAATGTTGATACTAGATAGAGGAAGTGAACTCAAAAGTTGTCAAGCAAGTATTTAGACAACAGCAGAATACCAAGCTAAAAAGAAACATCGCTTAAGAAGAACATGAAGGAAACAGAGAGGAACATGTGGAAGATTGGAATGCCTACGAAATCATCAGTGAAGACCTATCAAACTTCCAAGCCGGAAATTGCATAATAAAAGACCTACAATAATTTTTGGAGTAGTTCTCTGCTGTTTGAGGCCAGAACGGGAGTCTAACGGAACAAGATGTACCGAGCCAAATACGAAGGCACAGACACGTTATGTAGTGCGTGTGGAGAAGAGGAAGAAATAGCTGAGCATTT